>NC_045793.1:55900876-56593376 GCF_009873245.2 Balaenoptera musculus
ACTTAGGTTGGGTTTAGGGTTTAAGTGTTCAAAATATTATCTATTTTTAATGTGATTTTTTCCCTAAAATGTATAAGATGCTTTCTTGAACAAGTTTATAATATGGACTGTTATTCAATAGTTCATTCAACAGATTTTTACTGAGTGCCTACTATATACCCAGAGCTGTGCTCATGGCTGAGTATACAGTTGTAAATCAAGGCAACATGGTTCTTGCAATCCCACTCTAAGCTTTCCTTACCGTTTTGCAGTCAGCATTTTGAATGTCAATTATTACATTGTACAGAGATGCCCTGCGGGCTAGTAATCTTTTTTAAAGGATCTGATTTTTAAATCAGTCTCATATATTTTATGGATATTGTCATTTGTGTATTTTATTTATTTATTTATTTATTAAAAAATTTTTTTTTTTTTGCTGCATTGGGTCTTTGTTGCTATGCACAGGCTTTCTCTAGTTGTGGCGAGCGGGGGCTACTCTTCGTTGCGGTGTGTGGGCTTCTCATTGCGGTGGCTTCTCTTGTTGTGGAGCACAGGCTCTAGGCATGTGGGCTTCAGTAGTTGTGGCATGCAGGCTCAGTAGTTGTGACACACGGGCTTAGTTGCTCCAAGGCATATGGAATCTTCCCGGACCAGGGCTCAAATCCGTGTCCCCTGCATTGGCAGGCGGATTCTTAACCACTGTGCCACTAGGGAAGTCCCTCATTTGTCTATTTTAAAGTGTAATTACTGGGCAAGGTAAGTTTCTCATTTTTTTTAACATCTTTATTGGAGTATAATTGCTTTACAATGGTATGTTAGTTTCTGCTGTATAACAAAGTGAATCAGCTATACGTATTCATATATCCCCATATCTCCTCCCTCTTGCGTCTGCCTCCCACCCTCCCTATCCCACCCCTCTAGGTGGACACAAAGCACTGAGCTATCTCCCTGTGCTATGCAGCTGCTTCCCACTAGCTATCTATTTTACACTAGGTAGTGTATATATGTCCATGCCACTCTCTCACTTCATCCCAGCTTACCCTTCCCCCTCCCCATGTCCTCAAGTCCATTCTCTACGTCTTTGTCTTCATTCCTGTCCTGCAGCTAGGTTCTTCAGAACCTTTTTTTTTTTTTTTTAGATTCCATATATATATGTTAGCATATGGTATTTGTTTTTCTCTTTCTGACTTACTTCACTCTGTATGACAGTTTCTAGGTCCATCCACCTCACTACAAATAACTCAATTTCGTTTCTTCTTATGGCTGAGTAGTATTCCATTGTATATATGTGCCACATCTTCTTTATCCATTCATCTGTCGATGGACGCTAGGTTGCTTCCAAGTCCTGGCTATTGTAAATAGTGCTGCAGTGAACATTGTGGTACATGACTCTTTTTGAATTATGGTTTTCTCAGGGTATATGCCCAGTAGTGGGATTGCTGGGTCGTATGGTAGTTCTATTTTTAGTTTTTTAAGGAACCTCCATACTGTTCTCCATAGTGGCTGTATCAATTTACATTCCCACCAACAGTGCAAGAGTGTTCCCTTTTCTCCACACCCTCTCCAGCATTTATTGTTTGTAGATTTTTTGATGATGGCCATTCTGACTGGTGTGAGGTGATACCTCACTGTAGTTTTGATTTGCATTTCTCTAATGGTTAGTGATGTTGAGCATCCTTTCATGTGTTTGTTGGCAATCTGTATATCTGCTTTGGAGAAATGTCTATTTAGGTCTTATGCCCATTTTTGGATTGGGTTGTTTGTTTTTTTGATATTGAGCTGCATGAGCGGCTAAGGTAAGATTTTAAAAATAATTATTTGCAAACTAATGTTAAAAACTTCCTGTGGTTTGTAGTTCAGATTTTAAAATATCTCTATCACAGTGCCATTATGTTTAGTTTCCATGGTAAAGGGACTAAGGATAATTTAATAAAAGGGAATCATTCTTGTGATAGAAAAATTTATGATAGATGTGTAGCACTGGTGTCATTCTTTGAGAATAAAATTATACTTCATGTTAATTCCTTTAAGAGGTAGAACACTTTGTTAACCAACCAAAAATTCACTGGTGTTATACATTTTCTCTTCATAAACAACATCTTAATGCTTCTGTCAAATATATCATTAGCAAAGACCTGTGAGTTGAGAAAATTTTATGAACCACAAGAAAAATCAGTCCTAATGAAAAATACAATTACACCTTAGCGTACAGTTTAGTAAAGAAGTGAGAAAACCCTTGAAATTGCTAGAATGAAGACTACTTCTGTCCAGTGTCAATGTTCGTAGTCTCTTAGGAGATGATCTTTCTGCAGGAATTCCTTTTACGTTGTTAGGTAATGCAGAAATCTAAAAGAAAAATGGCATTTTGATCTATTAAGGGTCTTCAGAGGTTTTCTGCTCTGTAAAACAGTGAAATTAGTTGATAAGAAAACTGTATGGGACCATTATAACTTGTCTTCTAAGACTTTTATGGCAGTTTTTTTGAAAATTAGCCTTGATGTCAAAGTTCATTTGATCAGTCTTTTAAAATCTCAAGAGGAAATACAGACAACTAGAAATATGCATAATTAAGGAATATACTTGTAATCGTCAAAAAGGAGTATGTGTAGATTGTCAAAATGAATGATTTACAATAATGGTAGATTATAGGTTCCTTAGCAAATTCATAAATCAAGTGCATTGTAGCATGTATCCTTCATTCCAATAAAAATGTCAATACCTTACATTTTGTCAGCCTTGGCCATGACAGCAAACTCAGTCACTTCTTAAATTTTAAGAATTGCTTGTTGTAACTTCTTTGTGAGTGACAAAGACCATGTCTATGGTCTGCTTTGGATATGGGCATTTGTGCTGTGCAGTGTTGAAACAGAGGATGATTATTTTGCCTATTATAAGATGTAGAAGTCATTGCAGACTCCAGTGTCTGAAAGCATTCTTATTTTTGAATAGTAAATTCAACAATTTGAAGCATTCTAGTGGTTGAATCATTGAAACATTTTATCTGAAGCACTTGACATTAGATTGCTCTTAGGAAATGAAATTGATTCAAACCTCTGTTATTTCTAATAATAATAATAGCAGCGCTTTATAGTTCATGAAGTGATTTCATAACTCGTATTTTATTCTTATAACCCTGTGAAGTAGACGGTACAGGTCTCTTTACCCCCTTTTTAATATGAGAATATTGATTTGTGCTTGTAATATTAACTCAACTTGGGTATCAGAATGACTGACGTTGTAACAGTGGCATTTCTGTTGAGTCTGTAGGCTTGAAAATAATTTGTCTTGAAATCATCTTGTAAGATCATATGACTTTTTATATCTTTTAAATAACAAAGTGAAGAGTGTTCAAGTTGTTCTGACTGTTATTATGATCAGTAATCTTCTAAATTTGAAAATTATAGATAAATACATTTTGCTATCCAGCACTTATCAATGGGAATAGGTATAAATAAACTCTCTGATGTCCCTCCGAGAAGTAGAGAAATTTTAATGCAAATTTGAAATTGTCTTTGAATCACTAAGTGAATGCCAAAATAATCGTAGCACTTTTGCCCACTGGCTCTAAAGGGTTATCTATAAATTGAAAACACAAACATTAAAGGCAGTAAAACATTCTATTATCTGCCTACTTGCCCTTTCATTGCCAAAGATAAAATTTGTGGAAATCAGAAAGGCTTTAAAAAACAAAAAACTCAAAACCTTTTTTTTTTAACATATGCGACACCAAGCAAGGTGCTCATTAGACTTTAATCTACCACCTCCCTTCCTCTTTCCAAGCTGCCCTGTCCCATTCAGTCTGTCAGTTCACTGACAGACACCGTGGATGCTGGTAACAGGTGATGTACGTCACTGATGTGATGGGGGAACGTGAGGAAAGAAAGAATGAGAACTACTGTTTGGTCTTCTTTATAGCTGCTGTGAATTGTTTTGTTGAGAAACACGGTGTACAATTTGTTTTGCTCATAAAAATGTCATGCTTGGTATATTTAGAGTGATAAAAGACCAGAAAAGACTATAGAAATATTGGAAGTGAAACTTTTTCATCCTTGTATTATTTCTTGAAGGAGCCAGACAGTTATTTCCCCAATTAGTTGATGGCTCTTGTCCCCTTTGTACACTTGCCTTCTTTTTACTGAGGCAGCCAGAGAGAGCTTTTGATTGCTATTTCTTTAACTGCTTCTGTAAACTTGAAAAGACATTTTTAAAAATTGTGGTCCATTGAACATTCATTAATGAAAAATAATTTTTTAAGTTACAAAAATTTTTCTTGGTCAAATCAGTTTCAGGTGAGCTGCATGTGTGTGTTTTCCCCACTTCCCCCTACCCAGTGGAATCACAGAATATATTAACTAGTGATTAAAGATCCTTGACCTTGCTGCAGTTAAACTAAAGTCTGACATTATATCTCCAAGATTTATTTCATTAAGGACAGATTTTTGACTTGTGGAACATATATTGGGGAAATGTTGGGGTCCTAGTTATCTTATTGCCGTGTAACAAGTTAACACAAACTAAGCTTCTTAACGCTGCGCAAGTTTATTATCTCACTGTTTCTGTGGATTCGGAATCTGGGCATGGCTTAGCTAGGTGCCTCTGCTCCAAGGCCTCTCACGAGG
This sequence comes from Balaenoptera musculus, assembly GCF_009873245.2. NCBI lineage: Eukaryota > Metazoa > Chordata > Mammalia > Artiodactyla > Balaenopteridae > Balaenoptera > Balaenoptera musculus. The sequence goes on from NC_045793.1 coordinate 55,905,475, forward strand.
CTGCAGTCATAGTGTCATCTGAAGGTTCTACTGGAAAAGGATCTACCCAAGTTCACGTGGTTGTTGGCAGAATTCGGTTGCTAGCCGTCTATAGGACCGAGGGCCTTAGTTCCAAGCTAGCTGTAGGCCAGAGGCCACCCTCAGTTTCTTGCTGTGTGGACCTCTCCAATGTGGCTACTTGCTTCACCAAAGCATGCAAAGAAGAAGGCAATGAAGAGAGACTACAGCAAGACAGAAGTTATAGTCTTATGTAAACCTAATATTAGAAATGATATGCCATTATCTATGCCATGTTCCATTTTTTTTTTTTTTGGAACAAGTAACAGGTTTCACCAATGCTCAAGGGGAGGAGATTCCCCAAGAGCATAAAACCAGGAGTTAGGGGGTCAGGGGAGCTACCTTAGAGCCTGCCAACCACTGCTGATGTAAAAAGTACTATCCAGTTATTTCATGGTGGCTATACTGTTTGATATGATTTTCCATAAAGAGTAGTAATGAACTGAGCATGTAAAGCCTTATGCTAGGGTGTAAAGGTGTTTAAAGGATATTGGTGATGGTGATGGTGATGATGATGATGATGACGATGATAAATGGTGATGATAAGTAAGCCTTATTGATTGGTGCTTGTGTCAGATACTGGCTGAGCCCTCTGCTTGTAGTATCTTACTTGATCCTCACATAAGCCTCCTTTTTCCAGAAACCAACATAGAAGAGCAGGAAGTAAAGTAAGCAATAGGTCTGTAGGTTGTTCTCAAGCAGCTCACTGAGAAAACAGACAATTTATGCCACTAATTATAATATTTTCCAACAGGTGACTTCTCTATACAGAATGGGAGGCCAGAAAAGGGTGCCACACTTTTTGCTTGGGAGACTTAGAGGGGACAACGTAAAGAAGTCTTTTCAAAGGATGAGTAGGATTTTATGAGGTTTCTGAGACAAGGACAGGGACAGGGCTCAGTCTAAGTAAAGGTAAGTAGGTTTATATAATGGTAATATTTACAATCCCTCTACAAGTACCATGACAAAGGACAGAGCTTTGACTGTTTAGCCACGGGCAGAGATGATGGTGGACATATGGGCAACGAAGCCAGAGAGTAGATTAAATGTCAATTAGGTGGTGGCAGCAGCAGCAGATGGCAACTCTTTGGTTATATTTTTTATTATTTATTTATCCCAGGCCGCTTTCCAAAATGGTGCTGAAACAGCTGCTGATCTGATGGTCCACTTGCTTTATTCTTCGTTAGCCTACAGGCTGTTCTAGGCAGACTTGTTTCCATCCACTTCCCCCTCTCCAGTTTTGGTCTCCAAGTTTCACCTTCAGTCACATGTATCTGGAAAGGCACTTGGTGCCAGGGCCCGGAGGCCTCCCGGGCTACAGCACACTCGTTTCTCTGGCTCCTATCAGCTAGAACCTGCTGCCAGTCAGCCAGGCCCTGGGCCAGGCCCCATCCCTGCATAGATAGGCCCCTGGGAGTGTGGCAGGTCACTGGGCCAGTTGCCTGCAACCTTCAGTTCGCCATGCAGAGCCACTTGACAGATCTGGGGAGGCCCAAGCTGTGAGAGTAAGTCCTGGTCTGGTTTCCCAGTCCTCTGGGCTAGAAGAGTAGCAGCCAAGCCCACAGCAAAGACTGAGGGTGAAAAACTATGAAACCTGTGTCTTCTCTGGAAGCCCTCCCTTAGGCAGAGATGGCAGCTCTGCTCATTTAGCAGTGAAATTTAATAAAAAGAACATGGTAGCAGGAGTGAGAAGTCCAAGCGCTTGTTCCAACATTTTTACTAACTAGACGTTTGACCTTGGACTAGTCATTTAAACAGGCAGTTTTGTTTTCTGAAAATTGAAAAAAAAAAAAAAAGTAAGACTGGATTTAATGATCTTTAAGCTTTAAATTCCTGGTTTTAATATTTTTAAATGTCCCTTAAAAACTATTCTTCTAAGTAGGTTTACTCTATTCTCTATCATCTATGTACAGTTTGTTGTCATTTTCTTATAAATACCTTTGTCAACTTCAAAGTAAACTGCTTTGCCCATGAAAATGTAAACCCAACATATATAGAATTATTTGACAACTAGCCTTATCTAGAGTGGAGATTTTATTGCTTTTCTTAGTGTAATCATTCTAATGACTATAACTAGGAAATAAGGAAAAAGAATAAAGAACTTGTAATGCTTGTAGAAAGTCTCATTTTTAAAAGTAAATTCAAGGCAAATCTTTACGCTACACCAAAAGAGAATGCGCAGTCCTTTCCCTCTTTATATTTGTTGCTCTGAACATTGAGAATAAGGTAACAATGCCAAAGGAAACAAATCTAAAATCATAAACTTGTGAACCTAGTCACAGTAGCTATTTTAAAATTTTCTAAATACCTTCAATTCTTTGATGACATGCATGCATATCTTCAAATAGTAGCAATTATATCACTGATAACATGGATTCTGTTTTTAATCACTAACATAGCAAGTTTTTTTATATTTTGATTTTTTAAAATAAATTTATTTATTTATTATATTTATTTTTGGCTGCATTGGGTCTTCGTTGCTGCTCGCGGGCTTTCTCTAGTTGCAGCGAGCGGGGCTACTCTTCATTGCAGTGAGCGGGCTTCTCATTGCGGTGGCCTCTCATTGTGGAGTATGGGCTCTAGGCGTGCGGGCTTCAGTAGTTGCGGCACACGGGCTCAGTAGTTGTGGCTTGCGGGCTCTAGAGCACAGGCTCAGTAGTTGTGGCACACGGGCTTAGCTGCCCCACGGCAATGTGGGATCTTCCCGGACCAGGGATCGAACCTGTGTCCCCTGCATTGGCAGGCGGATTCTCAACCACTGCGCCACCAGGGAAGCCCCTGTGTATTAACTTTTATAGCTATAAGTCATATATGTTCTTTGTTTTAAAATAGACATTATGGACTTCTATAAAGAAGAAAAGAAACGTTATCTAACATACTTTTTCGATAATATAACCCCTGTTAACATAACTCAATGCTTTTTTTGTACACTTACATAATGACATATTTTTCTTAAAAAAGGTAAATTGCTTTAGTTTTTAATGGCACATACATTGCTTTTTAAGGGCATATGATTTTATTAATTTGGTGAATTTTCTCACCAATCACCAGTTTATTAGTTGTCCAAAATGATGTTTTTGGTAACGTGGAGATTTATGTGACACATCAGAAATGTAGTAGACAAATGGACAAATGTTTTTCCATAAAATGGTCACAAACTTTATATTGAAATTCAGTAATATTGTATTCCAACACAGATAGGTCCTTTGCTACCTTATGCATCCATATACATAAAGCATACTACTCAGATTTTTAACAAAAAGTTTTGTGCAGATAACCTGGATGGTCTCCTATTATTAATGCTATTTCTCTCTTTTTTTTCCTTTGAGCTCACCGTAGTCATTAGATTCTCTTAATAGATAATAGATATGTTCAATCTTGTTAAATGGTCATTATTTTAATTTTGAATGTGTATCTCAAGCTAAATAAGTCTTTAAACCCTTCAGTTCTGAAACTTTAGCTTGGGTGTCCTCAGGAAGAGAATAGTCTTCATCACAAAATAATTACCACGCCCTGATCTCCTTTCTGGTACATGGATGAATACTCATGTTGAGTCTGGCCTCTAAATTAAAGTATTTTTAATAATTCAAAGTGTAGGGCATTATAAGTAATAATTAAGAATAAGTTTTCATAATTCTACATTGTTTTGTGTTTAGTAATTCATATCATAAACTATAGAAACATTCCTATCAGAAATCACAAAATGAAATCATTAGCTGATTTCCTTTTTATGATCTTCTAATACCTTTCCGTTTTAATATTTTATCCAACTATGACAATGAGGTGAATTTACTTCAGATGTTATCTTTTAGTGTTTTTGTTTGTTGCACGGTATTTTATGTAAAATGAAATTTACCAATTACAATTTGATGAGTTTGATAAAGATATATAATGGTAAAACCACCCCCCAATCAAGTTTTAGAGCACTTTCATCACCTCAGAAAGTCCCCTTGCTATAGCAGTCAAGTAAATATTATTTTTCTTACTATTATTTTTTTTAAAATAAATTTATTTATTTATTTATATTTATTTTTGGCTGTGTTGGGTCTTCGTTTCTGTGCGAGGGCTTTCTCTAGTTGCGGCAAGCGGGGGCCACTCTTCATCGCAGTGCGCGGGCCTCTCACTGTCGTGGCCTCTCTTGTTGCGGAGCACAGGCTCCAGACGCGCAGGCTCAGTAGTTGTGGCTCACGGGCCCAGCTGCTCCGCGGCATGTGGGATCTTCCCAGACCAGGGCTCGAACCCGTGTCCCCTGCATTGGCAGGCAGACTCTCAACCACTGCGCCACCAGGGAAGCCTCCTATTATTTTTAAATATTTTTCAGACCTTAGTCAGCCTGGAAGAGTGGGACCCCAAATAATAGAACACCGCTTGGAAAACAAAATTTCTGTCTTATGAGATATTCTAGACCAGGGTTCACAAACTTTCTTTAAAAGGACAGATAATAAATATTTTTGGCCATGAAGTTTCTGTCACAACTACACAAATCTATTGTTTTAGTGAAAAAGCAACTACAGACGCTATTTCAACAAATGGATGTGGCCAGATTTGGTCCATGAGATGTAATTTGCCAACCCATGCTCTAGACCTTTTGAAATACAGTTTTTCTTATTAATATAACCAATGAGCTGGTAATAAAACATTTAGTTCAGTGAGCTTTTCAAAGGAATACATTAGTTAATAAAATAATTTGTAGCATTTTAATTTAGCACACTTGTCTTTTACAAGTTATTATTTCTGAAAATGTCCAAGATATGTGATATTCCAAAAACCTGCCAAGTGTAATTAGAATAAATTAATGTTGTCCAACTTTTTGTGTAGTAACAAACAGTTAATGAAAAAAAGAGTACTTAAAATTAGTATTAGTACCAAAAACTGAAACGTAAATTGTAGATCCTAAATTATGGCACTAACCTACAAAAGTTTTACGAATGTTGACATATGTCATATTGTATTTTCTTGTAATATTGCTGCTCTAAACAGCATAGTTACTTGTTTGTTTTTTAATGACTAATCTACCTGTGTTTTGTGAGTGTTTCATAACCATTTGAAGAGTCTTACTAAATCCTCAGGGTTTGAGAGCTTATCATGGAAGAAGAACACTTTGGGCTAATTGAGCATACCTACAGACTAGGCTGCGATTAGAGCACTTTTACATGTTGGAGTTTTAACCTCTGAACATATGGCCTTTGTCATATGTATCTTCTCTTTCCTCAGAAATCCAACTTTATAATGTTATATTGTCTTCACCAAACCATTTTTAAGTTAAAACCTAGTAATATTTTTTTAAAAATCAGCCCAAATTTACTAATTCACACATTGAGGAAGAATGGGCTTATCATAGGAACTAGGTAAAGTCAGTAATTTGTAATAGAAAATAGTCATTTGTGACTTCATGATAGAAACATTGCAAAAACTGGATGTTAACAAGAAAAAGTGTTTTGGGGAAAAACGTGTTATATAAGATGACTTACCTTTTTACTTAAAAGTGAGAAATGTGTAAAGTTGCCATTTTTTAAGACAAAAAACAAGTTTATAGAAAATGATATAGTGTAAAGGATATGTTTTTTAAAAGTCTATGGGGCTTTTTTTTGTTGTTTTGAAGATTAATTCCCTTGAAATTTATTTTTAGAAATATATACTGCATTTGTTCATAACATCTGATGTAGAGTCATCTTTAATGATATGTTAAAACATTTAGAGTCTTTTAGTGCCCATGAGGTATTGTCTCATACTTTTGGATTTCAATATACAATCATGATTTCAAAGATGAATCAATCCATACATGTACTAAATTTTACTTAACCACCAGACATGTATTTCAAGTATAGTTACCCCTTTGTGCTCCTTTAATGAACTGTTTAATGAAGGAATGAGTAGGATTAGTAAAAGAATGGATAGCAAAATAGAGAGGAATTCATGATTCCGGAACTCACATTTGGTTTGAAGAAAGTTTCTAAATTTAAAATGCCTTCAGTTACATTGTAAGATTTCAAATAAAACCTCACTGGTGAAGATAAATGCCTTGAAGAACAAGTTATTTGGACTGACAAGATGGGGATATTTAAAGTATATTTAACAGATTCTAAAAAGGACATGTACTTCAGATGTTAGGTTTCTGTCTTTAATTCTTAAAGGATAAGACAGTTGTCTAGTATAGCACAAGATGAGTTTACATTTTATTGCTGACAGCTCTTTTAAAACCATGGCAGTCTTCTGGGAACACTCTTGGTCCTCTCAAATTCAGCATGTGTGATGTTTGCTGACAACTGAGGATAAATAGATTGTCAGGCTGCTGATTCTGAGTTCGAACTTCTCAAAATCTACCTGATAGTCTTACCTCCGTTAGTTCTTAGTTATTTAGAGCAGCATGCCTTCATGTGGTTACACTGGATATAGAAATGAAACCTTTATTGTATGAATTGTAAAAATTTAAAATAAAATCCTAACTGCTTGGGCAGTCTTGACACTTTCATGTGAGGGAACTCTGTTCTAAGTATTATACTTGCAAAAGCATGTTTCCCTTCAAGGGAGATTTTTTGTTTTTAACTTCAGAACTGCCTGATGATTCAGATTATCATGCACGCTTATCCTCCGTCTTAGTAGCTAAACTGGTTATTATGCAGACAAGCGAGGGCTTTAGAAGGCAACTTGGTTGTAGTGGTGAGAATATTTAAATAATAGTTTATTTCAGCCAGCTCCACCCACTCATTAACTCACTGCTGCCAGCCATCAGTTTCCCTGCACCAGGAAAGCCTGTCGTTTACAAACCATGACTATTTTAGGACCCACGCTATAAAGTATAAAGAATACATACGCTGAAATCTTAACAGTGGAGGCGGAAAAGGGGGTGGGGGTGCTAAGACTGCACAGGGCTGGATTAGGGCTTATTTGACCCCTTTTCTTTTCTTTCTCTTTTAAAAACAAGTATTTTTGTTGAGTAGGTAACATGCGCACAACAGTAATAGATATTTCCAAGACTACAACACGGGAGTATAGTGAAAATTGTATCCTTCTCCTTCTTGTTTCCTTGTTTCTTTCCCCACAGGCAAGTGGCCTTTGCCTGTTTCTTAACGTCTCTTTTCAGAGACATAATATGCATGTATAAGCATGTTTCTTTTTATGCAAATAGTATATATCATGCCCACTGTTCTTTATTTTGCCTTTTCCCTTAGCAGTATATTATAGTTGGTTCCATATTAGTACATACAGATTTAATGGCCTCATCGGCTGCATTTTGAAGCTGTACCATAATTTATTTAGCTATTTTCCTCCTGGAATTTGTGGTTATTTTTGGTCTTTTGCTATAAACAATGTCACAATAGGTATCCATGCACATAAGTCTTTCTGTGCATAAATATAGGATAAAGGTGCCATTGATCACTTTCTGAAACTTCTGAAACACACCCAGTGACTTCCAAGTTCAGTTCAACCAGCCAGCTTGGTGAACATATTACTCATTCTGGGCCCTGTCTAGGCTGGTCCTGGGGACTTTCAAGAATCAGACATGGTCCCTGCCTTAAATAAGGTAGTATCACTCTCCAGTGACTGTGATGCTTCAAGGTAAAGTGCTGGGCGACAGATCAGAGGTGCAGCAGAATCTTGTGGAAATCCACAGCAGGGAGGAATGACTTCTGATCTTGGGGATCAGGGGAGAATTTGAGGATGGGTTGGAATTAGAATTCCATGTGGGAAGTGGCAGAGGAAGCATGGGGAGAGGGTTCAGGAAGTGTGGGTGCACCAAAGCACATGCTGGGTGTACTGCCCTCCACACAGGGCCTCCTCATCATACTTGCCATGTGCCAGGCCCCCTCCTGCCTCAGAATGCGGGCACTTGCTGTGCCTTCTGCCTGGAATACTTCCCCAAGATTTTCTGATGGCTTGCTCCCTTTGCAGGGATGCCCACAGGTCATCAGGGCTCCTCACTGTGGGCTGTGGTTATTTGCCCGTGCCCTCCAGGTCTTGTCCTTTCGTGTCAGAAACCGGTGCCTCATGTTCCTGCCCTCTGCTCTTCCTCTCAATGCCACCATGTAAAAGTGCCTCTTATGATGGCCCCTGGCACAGCTGGCTCCTCCCTGGTGACTGGCACTGCCACAGCCATTCTGGCCTCCTTTGCCATCTGCTCAAGGGCAAAACAGGCCCTTCCCTTAGACTGCTACAGTGCAGCCACCATCAGGGTATCATTTCCAACAACAATTATGAAAGTTGAGAATTTGGGGAAGGGCAAGGTAGTGGTACTACTCACTTGCGTTCAAAGTGGTTGGCTCAGAACCTGGAGACCCCTCCTTAGCATTGGAGAGAGGGTTCTCTCTGTTTATCTCTTGCTCATCCCTCTCTCTGCCTAGGGCTGGCTTTCCTCTCCCCCAGGTGAGTGCACCCCAGTGATGCTACCTGGAATTCAGGCCCTAAGGCTTCAGAAAGAGGAATTTCCCTCCTTGTGAGAATCTAAGTCTCCTGAGAGGTCTAATTTCAGATCTTGGGGTCCCCCTTGCATCCCCTAGCCACAGGACTGGGTGCTCTGACCTGCAGCCCCAATAAACAATCATAGCACTTAATATTTACACCAAAACACAACCAACATTCCAATATCAGTAATCTCGGTAGGATTTAGACTTAAATGTTATTAAGTTGGGCTTAATTGGTCCTGTGCTTTGTAGGGTGAAGAATAGCTCTCACCACCTACCCTTTCTTCAGTCCTTTGGGTTCCTGAAAACCTCTGATCAAGAACTGGGAGAGGCATTGGTGCATTGTCTTTGTGTTCCTTGAGGCAGCAAACGTCTCCCTCAAATAAACTGCAGAGCCTCAGAAACCTATTAGCTCTGCCAAAACAGGCACCCAGTTTACATTAAACCCTTTGGTCTGTTTGAAGCATCCAGATGCAAGTTAATTTCACAGCCTGCCCCAGAACAGTGGGTAGGGACTTGCTTTACATTTATGTAACAGAAATTGCCGTTAAGTTGCTTTTCTTAGAATAAAGGAACAGTCAGCAGCGAAGGTAAATTCAGGTCTCTTCCTATCAGTAAAACTAAACAGCTGGAAGCTTTGAAATGAGTGTGTTTGTACTTCTGCTCATCAAGTTTTTTTTAAGAAGCTCTCAGGTCTGGGCACACCTCTTTCTGTGCTTAAGTTAACTCTTTGAGAGGCAGCTAAGGTGCCATGCAGAATAAGAGACACCTGCTATTGTAGTTGGAATCTAAGCTGGTTTCACACATATATGCACTTCAATTCATAGGCAGGGATTCCAGTAAGTAGAGGCAAATTGATCTCCTGTCTGAATGTGCTTTAGACAGTCTTGTCTAAGTCCTACGTTTTACAAAAGACTCTGTTATATTGGGATGCAGAAGGGGTGGGACGTGATGGTAAGAAATGGGACAATCGTAAGAAATGATCATCGCTCATAGGGAGCTTATAATGTAGATGGAGAGATAAACAGAGATAAACAGATGAATAAAACAGTTTTATGTACTTACTGCCAAATGAGTTGAATAGAGAATGAGATGTGATATAAATTTTGGAGGAGAGATTGATTAATTCTTGAGGTTTCATTCATCTAAATTTTTTTTTAAGATTTATTTTTTATTTTATTTATTTTTGGCTGCGTCGGGCCTTAGTTGCGGCCCGCGGGATCTTCGTTGAGGCACGCGGGATCTTTTTGTTGTGGTGCGTGGGCTCTTCCTTGTGGTGCGTGGGTTTCTCTCTAGTTGTGGCGTGCGGGTTTTCTCTTCTCTGGTTGTGGTGCGCAGGCTCCAGGGGGCATGGGCTCTGCAGTTTGCAGCACGCGGGCTCTGATTGAGACGCACAAGCTCAGTAGTTGTGGCACACGGGCTTAGTTGCCCTGCGGCATGTGGGATCTTAATTCCCTGACCAGGGATTGAACCAGCGTTCCCTGCATTGTAAGGCAGATTCTTTACCACTGGACCACCAGGGAAATCCCCATTTAAATTTTAAATATCACATTAGATAAAGTTTGAGACATCATGGAGTTTGTTAGGAAAATAAGTTCATCACTTATATTAAGAACCAGTAACTTGTATATTAATAGCCTTATGGTATGATATTGTATTTTTATTTATGAACATCATAAAGAGATTAAAGCATTATATATATATATATATTGGGTTTACTTCTTACCAAAAAAAAAAAAAGAATCATAGGGGACTTCCCTGGCGGTACAGTGGTTAAGACTCCATACTTCCACTGCAGGGGGCACGATCCCTGGTTGGAGAACTATGATCCCGCATGCTGTGGCCAAAAAAAAAAAAAAAATCATGAGCTTTTAGGTAATTTAATCTTACTTGCATTAGGTTTTTAAAATTTTTAAACCCAGGAACAGATTTTTTCTATTGAAATCTGACACAAACTCCCAAGCTATAACACAGGTAAAAGTAGAGGTGCTCTGGATGAGGTGGGTTTGGTTATTCACCCTGTTGGCCAGGATGACAAACACGTGCCACCTGCTATGGGAACACTGTCTCAGGGGTTCATGATACGTGCTGTTCTCTCTCTCTATGTCAGTCCAACAATAGACTCACTGTGGGCTGACGCCCTGCCAGGAGCTGGAGCTACCAAGGTGAATGACGCATGGTCCTCTTTCAGGGAAACTGCAGTCTTGTGTGGGGCGGGGGGGCAGGGGGGCTGATATGTAAATGAATGACTTGGGATGTCCATGCACGCTCAGGGCTGCTGTCATTCAGAGAACAGAGGAAGGCTCACTGCCTGGACCAGGGAGGGAGGGCAAGTCAGGGGAGCTTCTGGAGGACTTGGCCAGAGTATAGGTGTGAAGGACATGTAGGAATCCATCAGCTGAGTAAGGCATTCCAAGGAATGAGACCATGTTGTGCAAAGAAACTGACATGAAATCAGATAATTACAGGTAATTTGACAAGCAGGTAACAGTTGCCTATGTTCTGTTCTATAACAGAACATAGAAAGGAAGGGGAAGAAAAAAGGCTGGAGTAATAATAGCAGAATTATTTCTCAGAGTTTGGACTTTCAGAATAAAGCCCAGAGGATCCATTAAGCTCTTTAGCAGAGGAGTGACCTGATCAGATGGTGTTTTAGTTAATGATAATAGCCAATATGTACTGTGTTATTATAGGCCAAGTGCACTATTCATCACTTTCCATGCATTTCTCATTTAATCACACAAATGCCCTAGGAGTCAGGTGTGGTCATTGTATCAGGGATCCTAGAAGAAAACAAAGGGCAACTCGAACAGGGTGATTGAGGAGAGTTGGATGAAGGGACTATTTATGAAACTGTGGGCAAGTTTAAAGATGTAAAACCCCTCCAGGCTAGCAGTAGTGGGGAGCATTTACCATTCTGCTCTGCAGGATTACGAGAGAAATAGATTCTGGAACCCACTGAGCAAGAGTGGTAGCCTTCCGGGACTTCCCTGGCAGTCCAGTGGTTAAGACTCAGCGCTCCCACTGCAGGGGGCATGGGTTCCATCCCTGGTTGGGGAACTAAGATCCCACCCACTTGCTGCACAGCATGGCCAAAGAAAAAAAAAAGAGTGGTAGCCTTCCAAGGGAGTACTTAGCCACAGCCATTTTCCTGTCCAGCTGGGAAGGAGCCAAGGGTAAAAAAATACACCAACCTCACTTTTTTCCTTCCCTCTGATTTTTGGTCCTTGTGCCTCCCACTGGCCAAACTGCACTTGAGGCCAGGGGACCAACAACTCTGTAATTACAAGCTCATTGAGGTAGGCAGAGAACAGGAAGGAGGAAGAGTCAAGAATGCATCAGGAGAGGCAAATAGAGAATATCCAGCAAAGTTACCACATGCATTTCACACATGAAGCAACTAAAAGTCAGCTAGGTTAATCACTTGCCCCAAATCACGCAGCTTGTAAGTGGGGGTCCCACATGAGCGCACAGAGGAAGCTCTTGCACACTACAGGGAACTGTCTCTTCCTCAGACTATGGAAAAGGAATAGGAAGGGCAAACGTGGCAGCTGGGAAACCAGTGAGGAGCTCTTTCTAAGATTCAAGACCCAGAAGAATAAGTATGAAGGCCTAAAATGACAGTGCAGTGAGCACAAAAAGAAGGGAATGGATTTGAAACAGTAGAGGCAGAATGGATACAACTGTGGACCTCAACTTCCTTATAAAAAATGATAATATAGAAGACAGACTGTCTTAGATTCTTTCCAGCACAAAAGCTATATGACTCATCCCTGCAGTGATTGTGATATATGTTTATTTCATGGAATTAATGTATCTTTGAAAATATTCCCCAAATGCTCAATATACCTCCTTTTGGAGATTTAAAGTTTATTTATATATTAGTAATGCCCAACTCCAGTATCAGGACAACCAAGATTGTCACCAGATGTCATAAAACATGTTTTAAAATCATCCAAATAAAGTTTAAAAATCATCAAAATAATGTTCATGTCTTTTAGTAGACATTTTCTTCTCATTATAATGTCTAAGTCCTGTACTGAGTACAGTGTTGAGACCCCAAACTATAACTTGACCTCTGTTCAAATAGTATGAAAAGAGAAAAGAAAAAAACTAAAAGCATGGGAGAAAATAATTCACAAAAATTGGGCAACAACCATAAAATTTTTTTTTTTTTTTTAATTTTTATTTATTTATTTATGGCTGTGTTGGATCTTCGTCTCTGTGCGAGGGCTTTCCCCAGCTGTGGCAAGCGGGGGCCACTCCTCATCGCGGTGCGCGGGCCTCCCGCCATCGCGGCCTCCCCTGCTGCGGAGCACAGGCTCCAGACGCGCAGGCTCAGCAATTGTGGCTCACGGGCCCAGCCGCTCCGCGGCATGTGGGATCCTCCCAGACCAGGGCCCGAACCCGTGTCGCCTGCACTGGCAGGCAGACTCTCAACCACTGCGCCACCAGGGAAGCCCCATAAAATTTTTAAAATATCATAATGACTTAGCATGACCTAAACCTTTTTTTTCCCTTGAATTGGCTCAATGATTCCCTCATTAATTTGAACTGATTTAGTTGGACATTTACCCTTATAAAAACATAAAAACCTCTTAGTTCAAGTTTGAGCATAGTTGCCTATTTTCATCTCATGGAATATTAAAAAAATTCACTTCAGTAAGGACACCTCAGAAGAGCTTTTTCTTTAGGTGTTACTATTGTACATATCCTTCAGATTAGCTTTAACCACACCCAAGTTTGAGGTTTCTGGAAAAAAACAATGAGCCTTTGGGGTCCTGTAAAATAAAGAGCATCCCACCCCCCCCCCAAAAAAAACCGAATTTCTAGCGGTTACTCTCCAAGTTACCGCAGCCTTCTGGCTAACTACTCCGTTTCTGGGGCTACTGCTTTCTGCCAACTTCCACTTTAAAACAGACAAACAAAGTAGCTGATAAGAACTGTTCTTATTTAAGCAACCAAACCCTAATTTGAAGGTTCCTGAGCATTTCTCTTGTGGAACTTCTCTTTTCCTTGAGGGCTTTTTGTCTGATTGTTCTATGAGGCCCTCTAGACAACATCAGTCATTTTCTCTTGAGTTTACTTATTCTTTTGGAACCTCCTTTCAGTAAAACCAGCTGTGTTTTCTCCTCACTTCTCTTTCCTATGTCCCCTGCCTCCCTGTCCTCACCCCATCCCTCTCCCTCTCTCACAAGACTGACCTGTCACCGTTCTGGGCTTTGGACCCACTCAGTCTATGCCACTGCCCATCTGGAGCCCAGGAGCATGTTTGTTCCCAGATGCCCAGTGTCTCTGGGGAGGCGGTGACACTGCCTGCATTCACATCCAGGCATAGCCACTTATTACTGTAGATCAAGGAGTAAATTAGTTTCCTGTCTGTATAATTGGGATACTAATAATTATATTACCTTCTAGGTTATTGCAATGATTAAATGACATCACACATTTAAAACCCTTAGAATACCCAACAGATTGTAACTGCTCAAGAATTTCTCATCAGGTTTGCCTCTGTATTATAATCACTAGCATATTTTCCACAGATTCTCATATTTTTATATTACCTATGGTAAGACTAGGTAAGGGTATTGTCCCCGCTCCTTTTTACAAAATTTTAGGTGGTTTAGGAAGGAAATGGGAATGATTTTCTCATAAAGTCTCCAAGAGGAACACTCACTCTGATTTATTATTTTTCTTCAAAGCTAAAAAAATTAATGAGCATAGGTTGTTATTTCGAATGTTACGTATGTATGATAATTTCATCTTTATACATTGGCTTCTTTCATATTAAGCACAAAGCATACCTCTGGCATAAAATCGTAATTATTCTTACTTTATTTGACCTAATTATAGTTACAGTTGTTCAATAAATAATCTCTCTTTAACATATACAAATGTATGCTCATAATATTTTTGGTATATAAATACATATTTATAAGCAAATGGCCTAAAAGTTCTGAGTATTATGTCTTGATTTAAAACTTAGATTCTTATGATGAATTTAGTATGTTTTACCTTTAATTTTTAAAAATTGGAAACATCATCATGGATATGGAAATTCATCAAAATTGCCGATTTAGTCAGGTTATGAAATTCATTTTCTATGTTGTGTTCTCATCTAGCATTGGAATAATAACTATGAGTTTCATTAACTGAGAAGCAGAAACTAGAAAATTAAATGTAAACCAGTGAACTGTGAAAATGATGATATATTCACGTATACGCTCTTGAAAATGATTTTGCATTTTTCTGCTAATGCAGATGTGATGTGATGGGATCAGTGAGGTGGAATTATTTACTAAAAAGGGCTTTTTAAGAACTTGAGCATATATGATCCTCATACATTTAATGAACAAGGTTCTTAGTAATATTTTCTTAGGATCGCTGAGTTTTAGTACCTAGATGGACTTTAAAGTTTCCTTAGTCTGACCCATGGGTCAACAAACTTTTTCTTAAAGGCCAGATACTAAATTTTGTAGCTTTACATGTACTACTCAACTCTGCTGTTGAGTACAAGAGCAGCCATAGACAATACGTGAAAGAACAGACGTAGCTGTGTTCCAGCAAAATTCATTTACAAAGACAGGTAGCCAGCTCATAGGCCGTAGTTTGATGACTCTGATCTCAGCCCCCTTATTTTACACATAACATAAGCAAGAGAGCTTAAGTGACTTAATCAAGGAGACACAACTAACTCGTTAGTGTCAGAACGACTGTCAGGCATTTCGTTTTTTTCTTATCACAAGTCTTCCAACATGCAGACTACTGCTCTGGTAGCAAAAGCATGTTTCTTATGTGGTAGTCAGCCAAAGAACTCTGACTAATTGGTCTTACCACCACTCCTGTTAATTTCATGTAAAGCAGTATTTCCCAGAGGAATATATTGTTTTTATCTTCTATGCAAAATAGAAAATAAAGTCTTCCTATATAAAAAATTTAATTCTTTGAAAATTTCCTTTCTTGTTTAGAATGTCTTTATTAAAATATTATGATCATTTCTGTTATTTCAAATGAAAGATATGAAAAAAGTGCCCTTGAGGATAGACAGAAGTTAGGCATAATTTATTAACTTAAAAAATTCAAAGGTCAGAGCATATATATGCTTATATAAAAATATAAGATCAGAACAAAATAAAATATTGCCTTAACATGTTTTAATGTCTTCTGGACTTAATTTCATTTTAATTAGAGTTTGTTTTCAGAGATTACTCTTATTCAGTTGAAAGATTCTGACAAATGCCAGTCATAACATTTTAAAGGGATTTTGGTATCCTGTAAAGAGTAGCTTCTGTTAAAGTAGAAATCTGGACAGAAAAAAAAAAACAAAGATGTTTCATTTAAAGGAAAGGAAAGGAGATTATAATTGTTATCTCAAAACTTTTTTTCCACTTTAAGAAACACCATGTGATATTAAGTGTATAAAAAACATAGACCTGTCCCTAAAATGCTCACGTTTCCTGCTTTCTATTATGGCAAATATGGGGCAAGAGGTTTGGAGGATGCTTATAGGGGCAGATTGGGCATTCAAGTCTTTTATTATTCACATGGAAGAGTGTTCCGATTAAACTTTAATTTTCAGTAAAATTAATCTCAGTAAATGTAGGTCATTTATTGTCTAGGATGTATTTCGAAATTGATAACTATTTGCCGTGGACAGACCTGAGGCTAGTGTAATACTCTAGCAAGAGATGATGAGGACCTAAGGAGAGGAAGAAAAGAGAGCAATTATAAAGTAAAATCCATTGATTTTTTAAATTTTTTAAGTGAAAGTGAAACCGTGCAACTCAGATTGGGACTTGAACCCACGGGCTGGGACTCAAACCCAGCCAAAACCCAGATTGGGACTTGAACGCACGCTCTTTCAACTGAGATCACACACCTGGTCTCAGGACTTAATGAAGTTCAGGTTCTTGATCTCTCATCGCAGAGAGAAGTCAGTGAGAGACAAAGTTGATAGGTAGGAAGTAGATTTATTTAGAGAGAAACACACCCCACAGACAGAGTATGGTCCATCTCAGAAAGGGAGAGCAGCCCCAGGGTATGGGGTTGCCAGTTTTTATTGGGGTGGGTAATTTCATAGGCTAATGAGTGGGGGGAGTATTCCAGCTATTTTGGGGAAGGGGTGGGAATTTCCAGGAACTGGGCCACTAGCCACTCTTTGACATTTAGAATCAGCCTTGGAACTGTCATGGCACCTGTGGGTGTGTCATTTAGCTTGCTGATGTGTTACAATCAGCGTATACTGAGGCTCAAGGTCTAGTGGAAGTCAACTGTCTGCCATCTTGGACCTACTTGGTTCTAATCAGTTTATGTCGTGTCCTCGGGCTATGTCATCCTTTTAAAGGTTGTGCCCTGCCCCCTTCCCTCCTGTTTCAAAAGGAGCCTATAACGAAACAAGACTTCTGGCTTTGGTGAATGGATGGGTGGTGATGTTTAGTGGTGAGTTATAGAACACTGGAGGGGGTAGTAATGGTTGGAGAATTGGGGACAATAAAAATCTTAAAGATACATATGGAGGATCTAAGTTGACATTTTTTATTTAGAAATCTAAAGTTTTAGGGGAAGATTGATAGTAGAGATACATATTTGGGATCTTCAGCAGACAGATAGTAACTGAACACATGGGAGTAAATCAGATCCTCCAGGAAAACTTGTCAAGTGCAGAGGCAAAAGGTTAAAGCCAAAACTCTGGGCAACACCAGAAGAAAATGCTTTTTTGTTTTGTTTTGATTGATGGTTGTTTATTGATACACTGTAAGAGCAGCAATAATGAATTTTTAAAAATAGCTTTAGCGCATCATCAGATACTTAATGTAAACCCTCTAGGAGGGAGAGGACACCATTAAAAATGTCTATTTAAAATAAATTCCAGGCCAGTTCTCAGGACTGCGGAATGGGAAAGAAATATAAAAGCCTTCCTCTGCCCTTACTCCGTGGACTAGCTCACGGAATAGAGAAGTCTTCCCCTTTTCAGCCTGACAGCCTAATGGTAAACTGTTACCCAAGTATGTCATGTCTGTGTGGAATCAAGTTGTGAAGAAAGGAGCCCCTTTCCTAGAAATATTGATTTTGTGATTAAGAGCAAGACACTCTTTCTGATCATTCAGTTTGGGGAATGAGGTAAGGTGAGAGAGACGTGTGGGAGTTGCTCTAATATAAAATACAAAACCACTGACAAGCACAGAACAGTGGCACATCCTCTGGAAAGACTGAAGTGGTGAGAGATGTTCCTTTATATTGTATTTTAGTTGGCTTTCGCAAGTCCATCTACCTTTTGCCATTATTCCACTTAATTCAAAAGAAACAAATCAGTGTTGCCAGTTCTTCCTCAATTCCTTAGTCAAAGCAAAGACATGGGAATTAGTATTCTTGAGCCCCAATGCTAGTTTTAGCAATTTTCTCCATGGAGTCAGAGAGATAACTCAAGTCTCCAACCAATGTTACTACCTGCAAAAAGGATGCATTAGAATTTGAAAGAATAATTAGATGTGCATAGAATAGAAATCTAATGAACATGAGTGTACAGCTAAAAGAACTTTTACTGTTTGGGGAACCTAAAACAGTTTACTGGTAAATTGCACTTGACCCTGGACTCACAGCATATTTCCTGTATTAACGATGCAATTGGCCATAGAGACTTGTGGTTGGGGTCCAGTTTAGTGCCTGTAGAACATCCTCAATCCCTATGTCTAGTGAGGAATTGGGTAGACCCAGATCTGAAGCCCACAGACAAGTATGAGCTGGAAATAAAATCTTAAGAGAAGTCGCCTAGGGATGACAGTTAAAACACAGCATTAGCCACAGTTACCCACAGAGTGAATACATTTAGAAAGCAGTGGTTTAAATATATAACTCTAGACAAGTCCAGCAGTTATGGGGCAGATAGAGGACGATTCCAGAAGCAGACCAAGTCACTCCTATTATCTCTAGCATAACTGAGAAGTCAAGGGAGTAAATTTAAAAGAATGGGAGTGGTCAACTGTATCCATTGCAGCTGAGAGAATTTTTAAGATAAGGTCTGAAGAATCTCCATTGGTTGGCACCGAAGGGCTGGTCTTCTGAAGGCAAATGTTGGAAGAACTGTCACATGATTTACTTTGTGTCCCTGCCAGAGGGTAGAACCAGGCTCAGGGTGGCAGCAGAAGTTAGACCATCTTATAGAGATATGAAAAGGAATTCTTTACTTGGGTAAGAGCTTACCTGTAAAGCTTCTTAACTCTTCTGGAAATCTAAGATTCTACCATGCTAGCTAGAATCAAGGTTGTCCAACTTTGAATAATTGGCAAGAGGGCTTGAATGATAGGATTTTTTACTCCGCTCTTAGGGTCTTTCCTTAGTTAGAAGTGGTAACATCTTCAAGTTGGATACTCTGAATCGTTAGGCAAGCCATTTTAGGTGCCCAAAGGAACATGCACCCTTTCATATGTACACACTCAGCCAAAGCAGCAGTGTATAAATAACCTATACTCATCTAGTTAGCATTTCACTTTGCTTTTTGACTCTTAATTCAAACTGAACATTAATATGAGAAGTTTTGATAATAACCCATGAACTTCATCCTTTTTAGAAGGTATTGTAGCTCTCTTCCTGTAGTGTTACCATAGCAACTGACAAGGAACAGAGAAAGAAAGCTTTCACACATGCTGTGCTAATTAATCCTGTCCTACAGTTTTCCTTCAGCCGGAGGATGCAGTTTAATAAATTTTGCATAGTAAGCGTGTTTTGATGCATGAACTGTATAAATAGATAGCAATATCTTTACTAAATATATTTATTTAAAAATGCAGTTGTATATTTCTACTTCAGGGTGTACTTTTTTTTCTTTTGAGTCATTGTTTTAATAATGTGCTCCCTCCCTGAAAAGTTTTGGGATTTACTTATCTTTTTAACTGAACATAAATATTTTTAGGGTTAAAACCTTTTGTTTAACAATATACAGGACACTCTCCACAAGAATATGTTTTAATTGACTCTATTAAAGTGAGATGTGAAAGAGTTTTTCTCAAGTGACACAGAAGAATGTATCTTAAAGATATAATAACATGCTTCAATATGACACATTTACATGCAAACCATTTTAAGAAACTGTCTTAACACATTGAAGAGTTAGATATTGAAAACTCATTTTCAGTGTTGATTTGGGAAGTTGTGTGACCCATGTGAATGGAGTTTGGGCAGTCCTTGACTGAAACAAGAGATGGAGAAAAATAATGTAGATGAAGAGCTTTTTCTATTTGTGTTTTTCAGAAATATTTAATAAGTTTTACAAACTTATATTCAGAGTGGGCATAACTGACCTGAAGTCACATATCATTATTTAGATTTATACTATTTCTAGGTAATTTTGAGGTCTGGTTCTCCCTTTAAAACTGGAGATATCACAATTTTCTATAACCAGTCTGGTCTTCTGAGCTGTCAAAGAAAATCTCAGATTCTTAAATTCTCCTATCCGTCTGGCCTAGCTTTCTGTCAACAGGGCCTTGGCAAAACCAAGGGAATCCAGCCTGAATGTTTTTGGCATCCCATTTGCCTTGACAACAGCATATGGAACAAGTCAGAACCTACTTCAGGACTTGTGCTTATTAGCTCTTTAGTCTGTATAGAAACATGCTCATTTGAGGAACTAAACTTTTTGATGGGATCACTAAACTCTGGAAACACTTTACCACCCTGACTGTTTTATCTGTTGTTCAGTTTTGCCTTATTTGAGGTAGGATAAAACCTTGCAGATAAAAGGAGTAGAGGTTATTATGGAAATCTGTTATCAGAAATAATTATTCTATTCATGTGCAGAAAAGTTAGGGACAATACATGTGTAGGTATGTTTGTGTGTGAATAATCTGTACATTTTAATATAGAATACTTATAAACATTAGTCAATTTATAATATGCCATTGTGTTGTTATAAAAACTGCATGGTAGGAAAAATTGAGTTATTGTAACCATAGTTGAACTAATTAGAAATTCATCTTCTCACCAGATGCTCTATTAATTTTAACATTTACGTGTAATACAGTAAAGGGAATACCAAGTGTTTAATAAAATGAGAAAAGTTATGTTCCTAAGTACTACATAAAAATTTAAATAATCAAAACATTAAAATAAATATGGTAGGTTCACTGTAAAAATGTTTATTCGCTTTGAGCATTACAGTGATAAATAATACTTTACACTTCTCGTTAATGGACATACCCAGATAGAAAGCTATCGCACAGATTTTTTTCTCTTAAAAAAATAACATCTATAGATTTTGTGTTTTTTGAAGGAATTATGTATTCATTGTAGAAAACTTGGAAAAAACTCAGAAAAACTTATTAAATTAAAAAACCAGATAATCTTGTATTCCAGAACTAACCACTAAGGTTATTCAAATATATTTTCCACCAGTCTTTTTTCAGTGTATAAATATTTATTGTTGTGAGGTCAAACTGCGTGTAATTTATCACTTAACATTTTATTGTGACCACTTTCCCAATTTTTAAACATTCTTAGAAAACAAGTTAATTTATTATATGGTATCTCATCATTTCCACATACCAGATTTATTTAACTATTCCTTTCTAATTATTTATTTATGTGGTTTTCAAATGAACCTCCTGAATAAGCATTTCTTAGTGAGTGTTTGACAGAACCCTGAAACCAAAAGAAGTTTTGGAAAAACCCTTTGAGAAAAGAGTCATATTCTCATCTTTCAGATTCACCGTACACATTAGAAAAATTAAGGGCAGTGAGAAGTCTCACAGTATGGAAACCTGTTTTACTTTTTAAACCATCTTTTCTCAAAGGTATTTGACCTTGGGACTTTTCCTTATCACACTTATTTGTAACTCTCAGAACTAAAGTACCATGAGACATTCTTTGGAAAGTCCAGGAAATTTCTAAACTTCTGCATAGTATCAAATAGTTTATGAATCATTTGTTTACTCTCCTGGGATATTTTTTTTTAGATTCTTGGTGCTATATTAGGAAATATAAATGATTTATTGGTTATTAACATGTATTTGAAACAGGTAGACCACAATATGCTTTCCCCAACCTTTCTAGTAACCTTGACATTGCATTTGTGATTCTGTATTATAATATCACATTTGACCTTTTAAAACTGTGAACGTTCAAATTTAAATTCCTTTGTTTTATTAATGCCTATTAAACTTCTTTATGTTTCATGTAACCCACAGGTCTTGCAAGAGCAAAATCTGTCCCTAGCCACACATACTCCAATGAAGTGGTTACCTTGTGGTACAGACCTCCAGATGTCCTCCTGGGCTCGACAGAATATTCCACCTGCCTTGACATGTGGTGAGAAATGGAAGCTTTACTCTAGCTAATTTATCTGTAGTGCTTGGTCTGGGTCAAGCCTAGACAAACATCCTAACAGTCTGAATGAAGATTAATGGTGCTGGAGTGTTGGCCTGTGTGTGGCAATACCACTGGAGTTTTTGAAAACATAATTGGGAATGTTCCCTAATCAGGGACTCCCTTACAGATGGTGTCTGGTAATGGTTCTTGATGGACAGGGGCAGAGACATTTTTCTAACTGTCAGTTTGGTGATTTTTCTCCCTAAGGGTCTTAATTTGTAGATTTATTTTATAACAAGGAAGTATATATCTCCAAACAGCAGTATGGGTTGGAAGTTGTAGGAGCATGTTTAAATTCACAACAGAAATCCGATAAGTGGTCTGAAAATTTTGCTGTGACTGTAATGTACTAAATTTGGTACAGTATACCCCTGAAAACTGTTGGTACCAATTATCCAAAATGAAATAAAATGATTACTTTTTAAAAATATCAGAGTAAGTTTAATTTCAATAGAGTCACAGTTTTACACAGTGGTTTAGCAAAACTTAAAAATCTATTATAGGAGGCCCAAAGACTGGCAAGGTTTAATGTGTAATTATGATTAATGATAAACTGTGATGAGTTTCCAGTCTAGTGTGATCTAAATCAAATAAGGGAATAACCTTCTTTTTAGCAATCAGGAAAGGCTTAATAGTGAATGTTGAAAATGTCATTTATTAATAGAAAAATCCCTTTTCTAGACTCACAATTGTGTTCAGAGTAAAACAGTTCACGTAGCACATGGCTATTTGATAGCATGAATCATCTTCCATGAATGATGATGCCCTACATACAGAATTCAGCTACATGTTCGCATAATGTTTATGACCTCAATAAAGCTTCAGCATGTGTCATTTATCTTCTTGCCCTGTACTTACTTCACTGCTCTACCCTAAATAATCTTGAACTTTTAGTAAATTAGGCTGTGATAAGGCTTGGCTTCTTCCCTGATATTTTTTATCCAAACTTTCTTTCTTCCTTCCTTCCTTCCTCCCTCCCTCCCTCCCTTCCTTCCTTCCTTTGTTTTCGTCTGCGTTGGGTCTTCGTTGCTGCATGCGGGCTTTCTCTAGTTGCAGAGAGCGGGGGCTACTCTTCATTGTGGTGCGCAGGCTTCTCATTGCGGTGGCTTCTCTTGTTGCGGAGCACAGGCTCTAGGCGTGCAGGCTTCACTAGCTGTGGCACGTGGGCTCAGTAGTTGTGACTCACGGGCTCTAGAGCGCAGGCTCAGTAGTTGTGGTGCACGGGCTTAGTTGCTCCGTGGCATGTGAGATCTTCCCAGACCAGGGCTTGAACCCATGTCGCCTGCATTGGCAGGCGGATTCTTAACCACTGTGCCATCAGGGAAGCCCTGATCCAAACATTTTATGGAGAGAATACAATCAGGTTCCTTGTGATGTAAGGTACAGCGTAGATTTACTTAATTTAGATTCCAACAACCCCTTAGGAATGGGATTTGGGCATCTGTAAAGCCACTGAAAATATATGCAACATTTTGTGTACACGTGGATATATTTGTTTTTATGGGGTGTAGATCTGTATGAGTTATAGAGTGTTTTTCTCTATTTTTTGAGATGGAAATTCTAGATTGTTTTTCAGTGAGGTCAGTTAAGGACTCTGCTAATAGAACATAGTTTGGAAATATTTGTGGCTTGGAGCCAGTTTTGTCTTAGTTGCTTGGCAGGGCAGTTCAGACTCTACCCTCAGAATGAGGAGAAGCTGTTTTTTATACACTAGTGGCTAATTTTTCCCAAACCTTTGAAAGTGCTCTTTAAAGTACAGAGGACCACATGGATTGGGACTTGCTAATATGTCTGTTTGTGATATATCGTGTTTGACTTCCAGTCTGTGCCTCTCCACTCCCCCTGCTCCCCAGCCTTTCTGTGACATGTATGTGCCTGTTTGTGTCCATTCTCTTACGGAAGAAGGCTTGGTTGCTTTCTGCCAATTTGCTTTAAGCAGAGACATAATGAAGCATAAGAAGAAGATGGTTATTTAAGTGGAAGGGAGGAAAACTGATATAAAATAATAGACCCCAAATGCCCTTTTGTCTGCATGCCAAGATTATTCATTGCCAAAAGCAAATAGTAAATGTGTTATGTTGGAGCAGTTTCCCATGCTTATTGGCTCTTCATTTCTAAGCCCTAAAATCTGAGTTATGTCTATGCTATGCCTGTCACTCTGAATCTGATTTCATTCCAAGCCATTTTCTAAAAGCCATTTTATTTTCCTATAAGTCAGGTAAAATGTATGTATTTTTCCAGTTAGAGAAAAGCTCACAGGACAATGATTTTTGCATAATTAGTGACCTTGATGCTGGGTGTTCAAAGATCTAGAAATGGGACTATAATTGAGTCATGGCTCAGCTGCACCAAAGAGAAGTGCAAATATTAAACCATACACAATAGCAGGGAGGCAGGTGGCAGTGGTTTCAGGCTATTTTTACAGTTAATTTACCATCCTGGGGCAGTAGGGTAGTAACTAAAAACTAATGATCCCTACACAGTGTTACAATTTCCAGTTTTTCTGTTTAAATAGCTTCGGGCAATAAAAATATTAATGAAGACACTTATTCATTAACATTGGCAGCAAGCAATGGAAGTCAGAGCTCTCCCTGTTATGATTTACTGCTCTAGGTCTCCAGCGCGGTGGTGATGTATGAATATAGTGTGCGATTTGAGAACTCATCAAGGAAGATAGTTTTTGACACCTTTGTCTGCCTCCGTGAAGGAGGGTTTAAGCAGAGGAATCAAATTGGACTTTGTCTCGTGTATAGCTTCTCTTAATTCTTGGATTTTATAACTCTTTGAAAGTCAAGGCATAGGAAATCATCTTTAAGCTTCTAAACCAAAAAGGCTTACCAAGTACTGAAAACCACATTAAGAGAAGTGCAAATGTGAAAAGGAGCTTATCTGTGTAGTTCCTCCCTTGTCAAGGAGTTCTGCTCTAGCTGTCGAGGTCATTGCTCTTAATAAGCCTTATATTCCTTTATAGAAGCTCATAAATATGTTTAGAATGGCATTTGTTTTCTAAAGCAGAAGGTCACTTGGGATTATTTTAAGGGATTAATTTTTAGCATAGTGACTAAGTTATCTGTAGCTAATAAATATCTCATCATCACGGTGCTTTTGGGGGGGCACAATATATAGTGATACCACCTTGTGTCAATTCCAGCGCTCCCCAACATGGTGTTTAAAGAATGATAGCATGTCAGTCTCTCCCTTTCATCATCTTTTTCAAAGCTAATTAACATATTAACTATGCTTGTCAAAATGTGGGGCAAATCATTTATAAATAAGCCTGTCAAATGTAATGAGATTGCATATTAAATCACCCTTTTCTCTATAGCATCTCTGATTTAGGATTAAAATTAATGTATTTAACATTGTAGCAGCTGGGTGGTTAGAAAAAAATTTCCGTACTGATCTTGATATATAGAAAAACGTCTGCATCAAAATTGATTTTGCATATATCAGAAAAGAAATTGCCTATTTATTGAGTATTATAAGGCCAGTTAGCATTGCATTTTATTAAATAAGCCTAATCACCATACATACTGGCAATATAGAGTTCTGCCATCATCCTTAATGATCTCTCCTGAACCAAGGAAATTTATGTAATAAAATAAAGTTTCCTAAGGACTCAGGCTTGTTTACCAGTGTTTTAAGAGGATCATAAATTGTCTTAAGCAATAGTAATAACAATGGTAACAATAATAGATACTTTTACTGAACACAAACCGAATTCTAAGTCCTCTTACGCATTTTAATTACTTACCTACTGTTCTATGATACAGTGAAAGAAAACAAAACCCAGGGAGACTAAGTAAGAGAGTAAGGGTCATAGTTAGTAAATAGAGCCGACATTCAAACTCAGAGCTAACCCATTCCAAAGCCCTTTCTCCTTATAACATATTACATAATCTCTTAAGATGATTTATAAGCAATTGTTTTTTATTTTACTAGTAAAGTGATTCCAAAACACAAATAAGTAAAATACCTCTTTGAGAATTTAGGCTATGATCTGAGTCATGTTGGATCCTTTCCATATTTCAAACAAAGTAGGTGGCTTTCCCTCTCACACAACAGCCTTGCAGACTGCTTTCTCTCCTCACATCAGTAGTCTATATTATATAATTTTATTCAGGGTGGAGTTTTTTTGAAATAAACTTAAGACATGAATCATTGGATTGAATACATTTTCATGAGACCAATATCTATACTGGCAAGTATTTTCACAACTTCTAACCATTACTCATTTACCGCTTCTGCTAAAACGAATGTGTCCATTTAAAAAAGAATGCTAGTAAAAAAATGAGAATTTGAGTTCATGGGCTACATAAAATCATCTGTCAACATTATTTACACATTTTCTAATTAATCAGGTCATGAGACCAAGGAGGATTCAAATTAGTCACTCTCAAAAGTAACAACTCTTTAAGAGCTCTTGAGAGCTGTTCAAATAATACATGATCCAAATGACTTGCCAGTGTAGCCACTGACAATGCAATGGAACATGACAAAAGAACAGGGGTAGTCAGAAGGGTGTCTGGGGGACAAAAGCTGAGCTCCTGGTGGCAGCAGTACTTTCTGAGCCACTCCCACTACTGAAGTCCCTTAAAATTGCGATGACCATAGAGTATATTGTCCATACCAGGACACTTTTTAGAGTTAATAGTAATTCTGCTAGGACAATAGTTGTAAAACAGGGATGTAACTGTGGCATGTGGTCATCTTACTCATAAAGCACTGGAGCAGTAATTTGCTAAATACTAGTAGTCAGAAGAGACAATGCATTTGAGTGCTTAATTCACACTGAAGGGGTACTGGCTATTCCTTGTGGAAAACTTCTGTTACATTGCTTTATAACAAATTGTCTCCAAAAGTACAGTTCTCTAATATTAGATTATTATGACATTATGGAGTGGCTGCCACAGTGCTGCATTTAGTGATGGCTTTGGAATGCTTAAGGGAACCTGTCCTCTTATCCTATCAGAAGCTTAGCATGGTTATGGTTATTACATCCCATGTTGTTTATCAGTGTGTGTTTGTGAGAGAGAGTGTATGTGTGTTTTCAATGGATATGTTTGGTCACTTGTTAATGATGGGTTGGCTGAATCATAACATATAAAATGAGACATTGTATATGTAGTTTTCACTACTAAATATTTTAAAAACAAATAAAAATTCCCCCACTTGTATCAAAGTTGGCAAAGTAATTGGTTACCCACAACTGGTTTTTGGATAATTTTTAAATAGACAATCACAATGACTAAGTTTCATGATACTAAGATAGCCCTTGGTATACTTAGCTGCCTCACTGGTTCATAGCTGCAAGAGATGGATAAATGCGGAAATTCTTTAAGAAATATATGACTCCATAAATGTTGAAAATAGTGTTCTTATCAGCTTTTGGAACATCAACCAGCCAAGCTAAATATTTTGTATTTCTATTAAAATATACAATCCAAGGGTGCTATAGAATATATCAAAGAAATAGAAGCTGTTGTATTTGGTTTTAGGGAGATTCACATACTGTCTATGTCTAGAGAATTAGAGAGAAATTTTGGCCCAGGATGTTCTCATCTTACGTGTGTGTGTGCGCGTGCACATGCGTTTAATTCGGAAATATATGTTAGTACTCAAAGTTTGGATAGCATTGGATGTTCACTAGTGCCTTTTATGTTTTACAAGTTGTGTATTTTTTCATGTAGCTATTGATTCTCTGATCATGGTAACTAACAGTGGTTTTCTGTATCAAGGAGGCCATGTTATGGTAGAAAATACGTTGAATGCCTAAATTAGGCTCTGCCACTCCTTACCTGTGTGAATTTAGTTGACCAAATCGCTTAACTATCCTTATCTTCAGTTTCCAAATCAGAAAATTTTGATAATTAAACCTATTTCAGATATAACTAGTTACAAATAGCTGCCACAATAGTAACAATAACAAAAGTAGTAATCTCCTGCCTCACTCATACTCATCCTCTAATCCTATTTCTCAGAAGTAACTACTACTTTCAACTCTTTTAGGATCTATCTCCACATGTCTTAAATAATTTTTTATATTGCTATCTCTAAGTTACTATTTTAGACATTGCTACTAAGTAGGTGTATAGTAGACAAAGATTTAACTTTCTTCCATCAACCTTCCCCCAACTCCACCTTCATCTCATTCTCCCAATATAGAATCTATGTCACATTTTGAAATATTAATATGTAAATATTAATATTATTCATGGTGAAGTCAAGTAGTATTCATGATTATGTATCCTTTCTTGTATAACCTTTGGTTTTTCCTGGACTTTATGATTGTCTCTGCTTTTTATTAGTTTAGTTGTCTTTGTCCTTACTGTTATTTATAGTCATAAAAGATGTCAATTATATATGGAAAATATTTTCCAAATGCTCAAATACATCAGCAAATCTGTCAATTCCATTTAATTTTCTTGACATCTCCCTCCCTCAACCTTTTCCTTGAAACTTTCCTCTCTCGGCTCTCTGATTTCTTGCCTTAGCACAGCTGAACATCTGTCATCTTAGGACTTCCGTTTCCCCCCTCTCCTGTTGTTGTAGGTCCTAAGCTAGTTGTTCTCTGTTTCCCTTCACATCTGTTCTCTACCCTCTTCTTCCCTGCCCTATGTCCTGGATGGCTGACCCCTAGGGAATACATCCTCCAAGCTGCCTTGGCTACTGGTTCCCAATCGAGTTCAGGCAATGGAAAAGTATGAGGATTGAATATTCATCCCTACTTCTTCCCTGCTTTAACCCATATTTCTCGGAATGGCTAACTACAACTTCTGTGCAGAAGCACTTTTTCATGACTCTAGCTGTCAATAGATTTCCATAACATTTGGCCTTTATGATCCTAGGGGCAATAATGGCTTTTAGTTTTTTTGTTTTTTTGTTTTTGGCTGTGCCACATGGCTTATGGGATCTTAGTTCCCTGACCAGGGATTGAACCTGGGCCCTCGGCAGTGAGAGTGCGGAGTCCTATCCACTGGACCTCCAGGGAATTCCCGGCTTTTATTTCTAATGCAAGTAATGGCTTCCTGCTGTTGCTAGCCTCTTAGTGTTTCAATATGTCTTATTAGTTCTGTTACTCCTCTGTAAGTAGTAAATTCATCAGAGTCTGTTCTGGGTTGGATTCATTTTCCTTCTTACCTTTACTGATTATAGATTCCTTGTCTTCCTCCTTTAGTTTCCTAAGAAAGAATGCATTAGAAATATAAGTTTCAAATTCTTAGTTTTCTCAGAATGTCTTTATTCTGCTCCCACACATGATTGATATACTTTGGTTGAGTATATAATGAGGCTTTTTTTCCCCTCAGAATTTTGAATGTATTGCTTACTTTCTTTAGAGCTTCTAGTATTGCTACTGAAAAGTCTGATTGCATTCAGATTTGCAATCATTTGTGTGCCTCATCATACTTTCTCCCTGGAAAGTATTAGGTTCTTACATCTATCCCTGGTGTTCTGAAATTGCTTGATAATGAGCTTTGATTGTATCTTTTTCTGTTGGTGCCAGTTAGATACACAGACCAATTAAACACATTTTTTACTTAATTTCCCTTTTTTCAGCTCTGTGCAACACTCTGCTCTCACCTTTTATCCTCAGTTTGAGGACTTTTGGGTTTCATTTCTCCAGAGGATAAACACTCAGTGTCCTGCTGGTGGGTTGGGGTGAGAGATGGTCAGAGAAGGCCTATGGGTCAACTGCTTTGTACAAACTTTCAATCCTCCACCCTGTTTCCAGTTGTCAGACTCACCTTTACACTTTCTAGAACTTATATATCCAAGTCATGTGCCTTTTCTAAGTTGTTGTGGATAAATACTCTGTCTATAACTTGAGAAGTTGTAGCTGCCTATGGTCTGCCTAGATTGCCACACCTTCATCCACAACTTACGAAAAAAATTCTCTCTCATCTTCTTGTGTGTCCTCATCTATCTATTTCATCCTTGTTTAAAATGTTATTCCTTAACTGACACTTCAGTCACTTTTGGGAGGGAAGGGGAGTTTGTGTACATTTTACCGAATGTCCTACTCTTGTTGATAATTTAATCTTCCTGGCTTTACTTATGGACAGTTGACTGCTAAGGTCCTTGTCCTAGAGAAAATTGTGACTTTGCTTGGCCACAGATTTGAGTTGCAAGTCCTGATGGGTGGGAGCCAATCAAACAGCATGGTGCAAGCAGGAGCATCTTGACTGCCAGCTTCTTAGTGTGGTTGTGGAAATTTATAATCCTTACCATTTAACTGTTAATGCAGTAATGACAACTTTATTTATGAAAACAAATGTGAAAAGAAAGCCAAGCACTTTCTGATAAGCTAGTGATGGAAAGGAATAGAATGTGAAATGATAGTTTTTTAAAAGATAAAATTTTACATGAATTAAAAGAAGTGATTGCAGAAGGTAGTTCTCTGATCAATAGCAATGTGTGAATCCAACGTGAGCTTACTATTAAAACAAACAAAAGCAATCAGTGAAACTCTTTCAACAAATGTTCCAGTCAATATGAAGTTTCCAATCCAATGAAGGTGAAAAAGTAGATTGTTATCTTACGTGCACAGGGACGATATGATTGAATGGCAATGTGATTGGAGAGAAGCTAGGGGCTTATATAAACATCATTGTTGGTAAAGGGATTTGGGTGTCTACTTCATACTGTTCATTGAAGGACGAAAGTGGGGACCTCTGTGCTATTGTGACGTTTGTGATTTAATTCCTCAGGACACTGCATTATCTAGCATGTACTTTAATTAGGAATCACATTTTCATTTACTGGTATTCTGCTCTATGAATTAATGTAACTTAAATATACTAGTAGCTTTCTTGATTTTAGACTCTATATTATGTAATCAATAAACTTAGATATTTGGGGGCTTTTTTTTCCAGTTTTGCTCTTCAAATGTAATGTCCTTAGATTCCTATTGGTAAAGATGTCATTGGGCAAAAAAAGAAATAGTACAATAATTGAAAAAGAAAGTCAAACTTAACTAAACTAGCCTATCAGTGGCCAAGAAACAGCCTGCTTTAAATTCCATTAAAATATAAAACAAAACTTAATTATAGTCTGTGACAGGCATTTAGTAATTACTAAGGACAGAATCTGAGTAGCTTCCTGTTTTCCTGTACACATGTGGATTGCTCCTCTTTGGTATGGCATTTTATATTTCTCTGTATTTCCATGTGAGACAGTAGATTCTAAGAATGAGATGTTCACATAATTGCATTTTCTGTAGAACTTGGCAAGGCATTTCTATTCTTTCTCATTGATAATTCAGTGGTTCTTCCTTGACAGCTAGCTTTCACCATGTTTGCTTCTGAAGACAGAATATATTCATAGCCTAATGTAGACTCAACAAATTGAAAAACTTTATTATATCAACTATAAAAATTTTCATCTGTTTGTCATTTTTAATCCTAACATGTTTAATTTAGAAACTGTTTCAGAATTTTAGCAACCCAGTGAAATCAATTCATACTTTTGTTTTATTAGGTTTTATGGCCATTTTATACCCCTGCCTCCCAAATCTGAAGATTCTTGGTTATGCTGTTCACACTAGCTGGTTGGTGGTGGCACAGAGGGAAAAAGAACCTCTAGAGTCTCAGGGCCAGCCCCCTTCCCACTAAGATCTCCCTTACACAACATGATTATGTTCGGTCATTCATTCATTCATTTAACAAAACCTTATAGAATGTCCAGAGGTTCAAGAGTGAAAAAGACCTGGTCCCTGTCCTTCAGCAGCACCCACTGGTGTTACAGCATCACACAACTCCAGGGGGCGTCATTCACATTGTAGTCTGTATGCAATGTCTAATCTATACAGCCACATTCCAGGGCAAGTCCTTGAGTATATTCCAAGAAGCCCACAGACTTCACCAAAAAATGGACAATGAGGATTTATGGTGGGAAAGTTTTTGCCTTCAGGTCTTCCATGTGTTATCTAAGAGGGCTGTCATAGCAGATGGTTGTCCAACATTTCACTGTCAAATATCATCCATCTAGTCATATACCTTAGTGGTGCTCATTCCAACGTTCTTAACCACAGACCATCTAAGTACAGCTATGCCATTTGGTGACTGGGACTAAATATATCAACTTACCACTCTGTAAACTGAAGTTCAGAATTCTCCTTTCAGGGGAGTAATTTACATGATTTCATCAGTGATTTGTCTGTGTGATATGCTAGATATGTTTCTCTAAAAAGATTGCTTGAATGTGTCATTTGCTTTGATCTTTAAGATAATTACCCATGAACAATTTTTTCCTAATTCCCCACATTATTGCAGGACGATTAATACATTTGCAGGGAGGAATCTTATAATATGACTTCCTTGTTTTGCATCAGCTGTCATATAAACAGAAATTAAAGATGTGCAAAGCTTATTAATTTGTTTTATCTTGTCCTGCCTGATCTACAGTTATTCCTTGGAGAAGTGCTTTCTGTGGTAGCATTTTAAATGACTAATCGAATGGAACCTCTCTCTTCCTTTATTGTTCCATAGTACAAGAAATAATATTTCTCGGCTATTCAATGCAATATGTTGAGTTTTATATTTTTTTCCTTATTGTAGTCCTCAGTAAGGGCCTTTCCTATTTAAATTTTTGTATCAATTGTTAATGGTTTCTGGATGTTCCTAGTCTGAATATTCCCAGTTATCTATATAATATGTGGCTCTTACTTTTTTAAACTTATTTATTTTTTGGTTGCGTTTGGTCTTCGTTGCTGTGCACGAGCTTTCTCTAGTTACGGCAAGCGGGGGCTACTCTTCGTTGCGGTGTGTGGGCTTCTCATTGCGGTGACTTCTCTTGTTGAGGAGCACGGGCTCTAGAGTGTACGGGCTTCAGTAGTTGCAGCGCATGGGCTCAGTAGTTGTGGTTTGCAGGCTCAGTAGTTGTGGTGCACGGGCTTAGTTGCTCCGTGGCATGTGGGATCTTCTTGGACCAGGGATCAAACCTGTGTCCCTTGCATTGGCAGGCGGATTCTTAACCACTGCGCCACCAGGGAAGTCCTGTGTGGCTGTTATTTTAAGACTTTATCTCTGGGGTTTTCATTATCTATGGAAGTCTGTTTTCAATTTTCAAGCATCTTTAAACACCCATCCTTCTTTCAGTACACTATCAGTGGTGATAGACTTCAGTCTTTAGGGATAGTTTTATTGGTTTTTTTCTGCCCAAACCTTAATTTTATAGACTTTCTTTTGATATTATCTTTATCCTTGTTAGCATTCGTGTCACCAGGAATGAGAACGAATTCGCCATCTGTTTCTTCTTTTTTAATCTGACCAGACTGACCAAATAAAGACCCGTCGTTCTAACTGGGGAGGCGGCATGGCATAACGAAGGCTCACTGGCCCAGGATTCTGAGTCACAGCTTCAGGTTCTGGGGCTGACATTTAAACATGTAATACGGTTTCTTTACACATAAAAATCAAAGCATTGTCTTAGGCACTCTCTGAAGTCCCTCTATCTCTAAATTTTAACAATCGAGTAAATTGTACTGCTGAACCAGAGGTTTCCATGGAGACCATTGGAATTCCTTCAGAGTGACATAAATGAAGTTAAGGTTTAGATATTTTGGTGTAATGACTGAACTGAATTTTTCTAGTGTTTAACTTTGTATGATGATATTAGTTCTAAATCAGATTCCTTTCTCTACTTCAGTTTCTTGTGTACACTCCTCAGAATAGTTTGTATAATTCATTCATTCATTCATTCATTCTTTTATTTGAAAGATATTTATCGAACACCTATTTTGTACCAGGTACCAGGTTAGGTCCTGGGGCTTATAAAGATGAGAAAGATCCTTCCATGCCTTCAAGTTCAGAAGGAAAAACAGTGTAATAAGCTGTAACACAGATATACAGTCAGTACAGTGGTGGCTCAGAGGGGAAGGTGATAAATTTATCCTTGGTGGATAGTTGAGGATAGGTTGGGGGGATGGTCAGGAAAGTTGTCACCAAGTGGTAATTATTTGGCCCGACTCGTCAGAGCCATCTTTCAAAGTTAACAAAGCTAGAGTTGAGGACACACTGGCCAGGCCATGGACAAAAGTACCCCACCAAGGGGTGAAACAGCTGATATTTGTGGGTAGGGAAGAGGGACAGAGTTTAAGAACAGGTAGAGAAAAAGGAAAAAATGGAGAGGGGGGGAAAGTGGTTGGAAGCCAGAATGGAGAAATATTTAGGAATAGTTAGGATGTGACAACTTGATTGAATGAGAGTGATGGGGAAGGGCAAGGGTTTCAGATGATTCCTGGATTTCTGGCTCAGGTAACTGCACCAGAAAGCAAAAATACAGCTTTGCAATGTGATTAAAAAAAAAAAAAAAAATATATATATATATATACATCCATACACACGCATACACACACACACACATATATATACATATTTTAAGCATACATTTTTTATATTGTATACAATATATATTATATATTTATGCATAAATATATATAAAGTATATATGTACACACATGCATATACACTAAAATATATATGTACCAAAATATATGTATACTGAAATATATACACTAAAATATATCAACATAGATGTCTGCATATTAAAATGTATGAGCAAGAGTTATCATTGTAACTTAATGAGCATTGTTGCCAGTTGGTACTTTAAGGTGGTTAGGCTTCTAGATCTTTCTGGTCAGTCTTATTTCAGATGTGGATGCTGGTAAGGGGCTCCCTCTCACTGCCTGGTCCCTCCTCTCCAGTCAGCAGCGGGCCACCCTGAGCCTTGGCTTTATTGAACTACCTTAGCTTCCTGTACTTCATTCTTTGCTTTTGTTTAGTTTTTGTTCTGACATGCCTCATTTGTAAGTACAATTCTTAGAGATATAATTTTGTTTCATAGTTTGAAAAATAAATGTTAACGTTTCCCCATATATAAAAAGTTTATTGTTTTGAACTGAATGTTCTCTGAGATGGGCTTTCACCCACAGTCTAGTGTTCGGATTGGTTTTGTTTTCATTCCTTGAGAGCTGAGTGCTCCGTGGAAGTATCTGACTAAGATATGTTGTGCCTATCTGTGCCTAATGAAGCACTAACCACAGTAAATGGTGAGTGACAGTTCAATCAATTCAGTCCCTTCAATAGCTACCAAGGACATGTGGAATGTAATTCTTTAATCTTTCACTTTTCAAATACTGCAGATGCCAAAATGAAAAGATCACGTTTGTTATGTGTAATACATTTTCATGCAAGTTTAGCAAAGAAACCCACTTTTTAAAAAACTTTGATCTTTTAGAAGCTAAACTCATAGGGGAAAAAAAACCTCTTTGTTTTCTTTTACAAATATATATATTCCAACAGAGAAAAGATAAATAAATGGCCACCTTGTGCATCAAATTGCACTACCTTTAATTACATAATGGTGTATTTCAGTGAAGCATGGCTAAATAAAATTACCTATTAGGTTAATTAACGTGAAACCTTTCTGAGTTAGTATTGCATCCCTATGTGTTAAATTCAGATTGTGTTTAGCATTTAATCTAACTTATTTTATTAGCCTACTGTTTCTTTGTGGTTCCCTTGGATGGAGCCTGAATACATACTTAGAGAATTAATCTGAGTTATAAAACTCCTTTCAACACAGAATTACCTAGATTCCTTTAGATTCTTGCTCTTCAGTTTCTGGTCTTGTGAATAGCAACATCGGCATTGCTGAGAAGCTTGTTAGAAATGCAAGATCTCAGGCTTCAACCCAAACCTAGGTGACTAGAATCTGCACTCTGACAAGATCCCCATGTGATTGGTGTATACATTAAAAGGTGAGAAGCACTACTTCAGATGCTTTTTTTCAATGAACACATAGGCTTTGAGGAGATTTCTGGTGCCATCATAGTGCTGAAGAAGAGAAAGGCAAAAGTACTGACTTGTGGTGAGTTACGGTTCTGTTCATCTGCTGTCCTCCTGTCAGACGCAGCCCAGCACTGGCTTTATCTGCAGCCCTCTTTCCAAATGTTTTGACAGTGCAGATGGTTCTGAATGGCTCTAAATGATATCTTGATTGAAGCCTCATAACTTTCAATTAGGGAAGTCTGTATGAGAGGGGGCTGGTCTCCCTCATGGTCATACTGTGAGCTGGGTGGGTCGCCGTCCCCTCTGCACCCCCTCCAATGCATGGGCTGTGCTGTGTCGTGATCCCTCCCGGTCTCTGTGGCTAAATGCTGCCACTTGAGGGTGAAACTGTCACTCTCTGCCTAAAGGTCTCTATCCTAAGGAATCTCAAGCCTTTGCTAATAAATGGATGAAATTGGAAGCTAAAATTGAGGAGGGTTTTTTTTATTTTTTGAGATTTTAATTGCACCATATTTTATAATATTAAAGTCTTTCTACATTGTCTATTGAGGTTCAACCAAACTGTTGCCCTGAGACTTAGGGAAGAAGGAAAACAATGTTTTATTTTTTGATGACCAAAATAAGGTTCATGTCAAGTAGATAAATAATAACCTCTAGGTTCTGTTTTATACTTCTTCATGTGGGTTAATTGCTTATTGGGTTATTTAGCATCTTGTAACAATGTTTTTTGGGAAAATTGAGTATACTCCACTTGCAATGTCATGTGTCAAATGCAGGTATTATTTGAATATGGGAGGTAATGGATCTAATTAATACCTATTTTAGTTGAAAGATGTAAAGTTATCCTGCACCATATCATCCCAACAGGACTTTAATAATCAGATGCATTACACTGCATCTTAGCTGGGGACTGTAGTGACCAACCCTGTTTGATTCAGGTCTGGGAGGGCTGCTGTATTGTGAAAACCTCTCTGATTCATTTAAACTGTGTCTTTAAAAGTGAAAAACCAAATTCTTGTTCTGAGAAAGATGATAATGACTATTACATTTACAAGTAAATAAATTACAGTTGGAGGAAGTCATATGAGAAGTATGGAGTTAGGGGACCTAACCTAGTGGTTGATCAGGAAGCCTTCCCAAGGAAGTGACATTGAACTTGATGTTTCCTACTCTGATGGAGAGAAGTTCTTGCCCCTTCCTTGGGAATTGTTTTTTTTTTTTTTTCTCTCTGCATTCCACTTTCCTCACCATTGCCCCAAATTTAGTAGTTTAGATAAATGTTTTCATTTTGAATTCTTTTGCCATAGAGTATGTACATCAGTTTTCAAATACCTTCATATCTAGCTTACTTAATCTTTAATTAGTTTGCTGCCCAAGTTATTTAAGGTCGAACTTTGACATTTCTCATTCTAGCCTGCAGTTCTAGACAGCTCATGTTGATTCCAAGAAAAAGTTTATAAAAATGTACACAGGTTCTCTTTTTCTCATATAGGGAAAACTCAAAATGCCATGGCTCTTCCACTTAAAATGACTGATTCTATATATGGTCCCAAGGAGACGCTGCCTTTCTTCATTTCGCCTCTTTTAAAATAAACTTTTAATTTTAGAGGAGTTTTATATTTATAGAAAACTTGCAAAGACAAGAGTTCCTACATACTCCTCACCTGGTTTCCCTATTAATAATATCTGACATTACTATGGTACATTTGTCACAACTAAGAAACCCACAATGGTACATTACTATTAATCAAACTTTATTTTTATTTCACTAGTTTTTCCCAATTTCCTTTTCCTGTTTTAGGATCCCATTTAGGATACCACATTACATGTAGTTGCCATGTGTCCTTAGCCTCCTCTGGGTTATGATAGTTTCTCAGACTTTCCCTGTTTTTCTTAACCTTGACAGTTCTGAGGTGTATTAGTCAGGTATTTTGTAGAATGTCCCTCAATTTGTGTTTGTCTCATGCTTTGGGAAGGAAGACCATAGAGGTGAAGTGACATGAGTCTTATCACATCATGTCAAGACTCTATGCTCTCAACATGACTTATCATTGATGATGTTAACCTTGATCACATGGTTAAGGTACTGTTTTTCAGTTTCCTCCATTATAATGTTACTCTCCATCCCCCACCCGACTCTTTGGAAACAGGTCACTAAGCTCAGCTGTCACTCTGGTGGCTTTACAACTAGCGGTTGTAATTGCTTCTGTCCTCAAAGCTAGTAAAACAACTGGCTTCTCCACGGTTAGGTCCAACTTTATTCACCACCAATATTGGGATATAGACAAAAATCGAGAACTTCTAGGCTAGGAATGAGACACAAACCTCTTAGAGTAGAATATGGTCTATGGCTCTCTTTTTAACTTTTTCTTCCATTTTCCACGCAGAGCCATAACACTAGCACTTGGCTCTCTCAATATTCCTCACTTATTGGCTCCTGTTTTCTCTACCTGGAATGCACGGGTCCCATTCCTGGCTCCATTACCTCATTATCCAATATCGTGGGAATTGTATAGAATGTTTTAGAATTATTGTGTTTATAGCATACATACTTGAGAGACACGTGATAGACGTTTTGCCCAAATTGACAACAGTCCTAAAAGTTTACATGACTGTACCAATAATAAGTGAAGATGGGAGAAAAAAACCGCACACACACTTTTTCCATACTATCAGAAAAAAAAGTTATCATTATGCTAGAGGAATGACTAAATTATCTCTGTGTTCTCTTTATAGAAAAATATATTATAGAATTATCATAGAATAGGTAATTGAACATTATACAGCCAAAACTGTAAAAAGAAAAGTATTAGGGAGGTGTGTCAGATAGTTCATAAGTATGTTATATTATTTTTCCAAGTTATGTATTATTGCCATATTTGTTAGCTTTAAAAAATTTATGGTTTCTTTTTATTATTTTTTCTCACCCTAAATTCACTTTTGTACCTAATTTTTTATTCATAATGAGAACTCCCAAATTGTATGACCTTCGGGACTAAAAAAATTATGTCTCTGCTCGTAATGACAAAGCATTATCAATTCTGCTTAAAATCTTGATTTGAATTGTAATGAAAAAAATATTTACACAGCTGTGGCATAAATTAAATTAGGAAATTTTAAGCTCAAAAGAATTAAAGATGTGTGAGCATGGGTGGGTGTTTTATTTATTACCTTGCCTGGTAAGTAATCCTAAAATGAGAGTTTGAACACACTGCATCCTGTGACACCTTTAATTGTAAGCTTTTGTGACCAGTCCTTTTTCTTGAAAAATTTAGACTAAGTGCTTGATAATTACACAGTGATTCAAATTCCCAGTAGAAGCAAATTAAAGGAGACATTTATTTTATTTATACATAAATTTTATTTTCTGAAATAAAATTATATATCATAAATATAGAGCTTAAATGGATGAATTCTTTCTCAGTAAACCACTCAGGGCAGTCAACTTAATCCATCGAGAGAGGTAGCACAGGGTTAATGGAGGGTAGCAAAGGAAAAAGGGAGGAAAAAAAAAAAGGAAAGCAGGCAATACTCCCTGCATATTAAATTGAACGGCTTTTTATTGCTGTTTAGCAATAAAGAAGCTCCAGTAATAAAGTATTCTGCTATGTTAAGATGTTGATATGTTTTATACTTCTACTTTTTTATTTTTTGTGCTATTTTTTTTTTTTTTTTTTTTTTTTATGGCTGTGTTGGGTCTTCGTTTCTGTGTGAGGGCTTTCTCCTGTTGTGGCAAGTGGGGGCCACTCTTCATTGCAGTGCGCGGGCCTCTCACTATCGCGGCCTCTGTTGTTGTGGAGCACAGGCTCCAGACACGCAGGCTCAGTAATTGTGGCTCACGAGCCCAGCTGCTCCGCGGCATGTGGGATCTTCCGGGACCAGGGCTCGAACCCGTGTCCCCTGCATTGGCAGGCAGATTCTTAACCACTGCGCCACCAGGGAAGCCCTCTATCTCTTTTTGTAAATCCTTTAAATATAATTCTCTCAGCTTCATTAGTATACCCTCAAGCATCTTTGAAAAATGACAACATAGGAAACATCCATTAGAAATGAAAGTCCAAATCCCTTAGCCAGCTAAGCAGGTAAGTGCCTATAGAAATGCTGTATCATCTCATTCCAACTGAGTAGAGTTGCAGCATAGATTTATCTTTTAATTGTTTTAAGTATCATATTATGGAGATGTTATGGACCAAGCGCAAGTAGTGGTAAAAGAATTTCCATAAGTGGTTCTGACAGTGTAAAGGTTACCTCACCAGCCAGCTTAGCAGATACACCATGGGGGTGGATGTGGGTTCTGCTGAGGTTCTTCACACTCAGAGTTGCAGCTTGTGGTGGGAAAGACTAAGGCCGATAGGTGGAGAATAGAGGGTAGGTTCTCTTTTTTCCACATCCTCACCAACATTTGTTGTTTGTAGACTTTTCGATGATAGGCACTCTGACAGGTGTGAGGTGATATCTCATTGTGGTTTTGATTTGCATTTCTCTGATAATTAGTGATGTTGAACATCTTTTCATATGCCTGTTGGCCATCTGTGTATCTTCTTTGGAAAAATGTCTATTCAGCTCTTCTGCCAATTTTTAACCAGGTTGTTTGGGGGTTTTTTTGATATTGAGTTGTATGAGCTGTTTATGTATTTTGGATATTAACCCCATATCAGTCATATCATTTGCAAATATTTTCTCCCATTCCATAGTTGCCTTTTTGTTTTGTTGATTTTCTTTGCTGTGCAAAAGCTTTTAACTTTAATTAGGTCCCAATTGTTTATTTTTATTTCTGTTTCCTTTCCCTGAGAAGTCTGATCCAAAAAAAATTGCTATAATTTATGTTAAAGAGTGTTGTGCTTATGTTCCCTTCTAGGAGTTTCATGGTTTCAGGTTTTACATTTAGGTCTTTAAACCATTTTGAGGTGTTTTGTTTTGTTTTGGTATACGGTTCTAATTTCCTTCTTTTACATGCAGCTGTCCACTTATTGAAGAGACTGTCTTTTTCTCTATTGTATATTCTTGCCTCCTTTGTCATAGATTATTTCACACTGAGGCTCCAGTTCTTTAATAACCTTGGTTTCAGTCAATTCGGTCAAAAACACTGAAATTAAAGCATGTGATAGATATTCTGGTGAAGATGCAAATGTATTAATATTAGTCAGGAAAGATATCTTTAAATATATTTTTAAAGAAAACTGCATTTTTCCTCATTAACCACTCATTTATAAAGATAAAAAAAAAAAAAAAAAAAAAAAAAAGACCCCACCATAAATGCATGGGTTTATTGCTGGACCCTCTATTCCGTTCCATTGATCTAGTGTCTGTTTTTGTGCCAGTACCATGCTGCTTTGTTTACTGTAGCTTTGTAGTATAGTCTGATATCAGGGAGCTTTGTTATTTTTTTCTCCTCTTCAATTTTTTGGAATAGTTTGAGAAGAATATATATTAGCTCTTCTTTATATGTTATGTTTGGTAGAATTCTCCTGTGAAGCTATCCAGTCCTGGAGTTTTGTTTGCTGGGAGTTTGTTTTGTTGTTTTTTAACTACAAATTCATTTTCACTACTAGTGATCTGTTCAGATTCTCTCTTTCTTTGGTTCAGTCTTGAAAGGTTGTATGTTCCTAGAAATTTGTTCATTTCTTCTATGTTGTCCAATTTGTTGGCATATGACTGTAGTATTCTCTTATTATTTTTTTGTATCTCTGTGATATCAGTTGTTATTTCTCCTCTTTTATTTCTTATTTTGCTTATTTGGATCCTCTCTCTTTCTTGATGAGCCTTTCTAAAGGTTTATCAGTTTTATTTGTCTTTTCAAAAAACCAGCTCTTGGCTTCATTGCTCTTCTCCATTGTGTGTTGTGTTTCTATTTTATTTCCTCTCTGATCTTTATTATTTCCTTCCTTCTGCTGACTTCAGGGTTTGTTTGTTCTTCTTTTCTAATTCTTTAGATGGTAGGTTAGGTGGTTTATTTGAGATTTTTCTTATTTCTTGAGTTAGACCAGTATCGCTATAAACTTCCCTCTTAGAACTGCTTTTGCTGCATCCCATAGATTTTGGAAAGTTGTGTTTTTATTTTCATTTGTCTTGAGGTATTTTTTGATTTCCTCTTTGATTTCTTCATTGACCCATTGGTTTTTATTAGCATGTTATTTAATCTCCACGTGTTTGTGTTTTTTTCACTTTTCTCCCTGTTATTGATTTCTAGTCTCATACTGCTGTGGTCAGAAAAAATGTTTGATATAATTCCCTTAAATTTGTTGAGACTTGTTTTATGGCCTAGCATGTGATCTATCCTGGAGAATAGTCCATGTGCACTTGAAAATAATGTGTATTCTGCTGGTTTTGGTTGTAATGTCCTGTAGATATCTATTAAGTTCAACTTGTCTAATGTGTCACCTAGGACCACTGTTTCCTTATTGATTTTCTGTCTAGATGATGATCTGTCCATTGATGTAAGTGGGGTCTAAAAGTCCCCTACTAATATTGTATTATTGTCAATTTCTCCACTTATGTCTGTTAATATTTGCTTTATATATTTAGGTGCTCCTGTATTAGGTGCATATATGTTAACAAGAGTTATAAACTCTTCTTGTATTGATCCCTTTATCATTATATAATGCCCTTCTTTGTATTTCATTTTAGCCTTTGTTAAAGGCTAAAGTTTATTTTGTCTCATATGAGTATTACTACCCCTGCTTTCTTGTCATTTCTATTTGTATGAAATATCTTTTTCCATCGCCTTACTTTCAGTCTGTGTGTGTCTTTAGCCCTGAAGTGAGTCTCTTGGAAGCAGCATATAGATGGGTCTTGTTTTTTTATCCAGTCAGCCACTCTGTGTCTTTTGATCAAAGCACTTAATCCATTGACATTTAAAGTGATTATTGATAGATATGTACTTATTGCCATTTTGTTACTTGTTTTTTTGGTTGTTTATGTAGTTCTCTGTTCTTTTTTTCTTCTTTTAGTTTCTTCCTGGTAGTTTGATGATTTTCTTTAGTGGAATGCCTATGTTTCTTTCTCTCTATTTTTCATGTATCTAATGTAGGTTTTGGTTTGTGGTTACCATGGGGTTCATATATGTTGATCTATAAATATATCTGCTTGTTTGTTTTTTTTTAAAGGATCTTGCCATGGAAATGCAAATGTTATTTTTTAAATTAATTAATTAATTAATTTATTTATTTATTTATTTTATTTATTTATTTATTTTTTTCCTATTTCGCTTCTCCAGACTGGTCCACATCTTTTTTTTTTTTTTTTTTTTTTTTTTTATTCACACACACACACACTGTATTTTATTTTTACAAGACATAAATAGACTGACACCAAGCATTGTACATGGATGACCACAACAAAAGCAACAATGGTTGCAATTACCAAACATGAAACACACTCATACTATGTCATAATATTGACATTCAGTCCAGTAATCCTCCACTGTAACAGCTCCTTTACTTTGCAGTGAAAATTGATTTGTATATTCTTTGCCTCTGAGTCCTTGTGGGATTTTTTTTTTTTTTAATTCAGACAGAAAGTCACAAAAATTATACTCATCCTCATCAGTTCACTCAGTCCCATGTAATTAATTTTTTTTTTCATCTTGATCTTTTGTTAGCACTTTTATGAGTTCATCAGTTTTTCATTAGAGTTCTGAAAATGCTTATTCATTCAGTTCAGCAGTACAGTCAGTTACCAGAAACCTGTACTTGTCAGAGTCTTTTCCATGAATTTCTTGAAGATGAAACCCTTTTATAGGAACATATTTGCAAAATCATCAGAGTACACCCAGAACTGTCTGTAAATGACAAAAGACTTAAAAATGACCACGGTTAAAGATTTGATGAAAGTTCATAATAATGCAGTTGACAAGAAAATTAGTTATTTCTGAGATATACATTTTAAAGTAATAACTAGGATTATTACTTATAACATTATACCAGAACATATAAGATTTTTAGAAATTTCATGTAATGTCTGAAACATTTATATTAACATATTTCCATACATATTTCCATACAAATACAAATATAAGATTTTTAGAAATTTCATGTAATGTCTGAAACATTTATATTAACATATTTCCATACATATTTCCATACAAATACAAATATAAGATTTTTAGAAATTTCATGTAATGTCTGAAACATTTATATTAACATATTTCCATACAAATAACCCAATGAAAGTTTAGTATTAGTTGTTTTGTTTGTTTTTTTATACTGCAGGTTCTTATTAGGCATCAGTTTTATACACATCAGTGTATACATGTCAATCCCAATTGCCCAATTCAGCACACCACCATCCCCACCTCACCGCAGTTTTCCCCCCTTGGTGTCCATATGACCATTCTCTACATTTGTGTCTCAACTTCTGCCCTGCAAACTGGCTCATCTGTACCATTTTTCTAGGTTCCGCATACATGCATTAATATACGATATTTGTTTTTGTATTATTTATTTTAAAAAAATTTTTGGCTGCGTTGGGTCTTTGTTGCTGTGTGCGGGCTTTCTCCAGTTGCACTGAGCGGGGGCTACTCTTTGTTGCAGTGCATGGGCTTCTCATTGTGGTGACTTCTCTTGTTGCGGAGTATGGGCTCTAGGCACGCAGGCTTCAGTAGTTGTGGCGCATGGGCTTAGTTGCTCCATGGCATGTGGATCTTCCCGGACCAGGGCTTGAACCCATGTCTCCTGCATTGGCAGTTGGATTCTTAACCACTGGACCACAAGGGAAGTCCCTATCTGCTTGTTTTAAACTGGTAGTCATTTAAGTTCAAACACATTTCAAAAGATCTACATCTTTTTACCCCACTCCCTCACATTTTGTGTTTTTGATGTCATAATTTGCATCTTCATGTTTATCCCTTTACTGTTTATTGTAGTTATACTTGATTTTACAATTATTTTTGTCTTTTAATCTTCC
The DNA here is from genome assembly GCF_009873245.2 of Balaenoptera musculus. Lineage (NCBI taxonomy): Eukaryota > Metazoa > Chordata > Mammalia > Artiodactyla > Balaenopteridae > Balaenoptera > Balaenoptera musculus. Next base: position 55,949,987 of record NC_045793.1, read on the forward strand.
TCCTAGCTTATTTAAGTGGTTTATCCCCAGTCTTTACTGTATTTGCTTTTACTAGTGGGATTTTTCCTTTCCTGGATACTTACTTGTTGACATAGCCTTTTATTTTCCACTTAGAGAAGACCCTTTAACTTTTTTTAGGATAGTTATAGTATTGATGAACTCTTTTAGTTTTTGCTTGTCTGAGAATTTTTTTTTTTTAATCTCTCTTTTGATTCTAAATGGTAATCTTGCTGGGTAGAGTTGCAGGTTTTTCTCATTCCTCACTTTAAATATATCATGCCACTCCCTTTTGGCCTGCAAAGTTTCTGCAGAAAAGTCACCTGATCACCTTATGAGGGTTCCCTTGTATAGGACTCTTTATTTTTCTCTTGCTGCCTTTAGAATTCTCTCTTTGTCTTTTGCCATTTTAATTATGATATGTCTTGGTGTGGGTCTGTTTGGTTATTGGGGGCAAGGTCAGGTCCCAAGCTGCTGGAGCAGAAGCCGTGAGGGTCAGGTCAACTCCATCTGACTGTGTTCTCTCCTCTTCCAGCATTAGCACCCTTGCCCCAGAAGGGCATAGTGCTGGATCAAGAGGGGCTGGCTAGAGTAGATTCTTGGTGTGGATCTGGATGTGGGTTGTGGCAGAGTACTGAACTGCTTCTGTTGCATTGCCCCCTTTGGCGCCAGAAGTGGCCGCTGTTACCCCATTCAGGTGCCATTTGAGATCTGAGCTGACTGGCTCTGAGCTGGCTCCATCCCTCACAACAATTCACTCTGCTTGTCCGTAGCAGCTCTCACCTAGTGTGGAGCTGCATTGCAAAGTAAGTGGGGCCAGAATGAACACTTGGCTCAGCTGGGTCGCACACCAGAGTGGTCATGGGAAACTGTCCAGAGTCCGGTGTAGTTTCAATTTGCTTTCTCCACCTTGCTTTGAGAGTAAGCAAGTGTGTGTTCACACTTCACAAGTGGAGTCTAGGTTTCTTACAGCCCCTGTGTGAGGCATACTGGTTTTCTAACCAGCTGAGGGGAGTCTTTCTTCCCACTGTTGGACCCCAGGGCTTGGTGGCCCAATATGTGGGTCAAACAGCTCACTCCCCAGGGAAGATCTCCCTCCTCTTCTGAGTCCCCTCCCAAGGGCACAGGTCCCAACCTGACTGCTGCTCTTCCGTTCCTATCTGATTACATATCTGTCTCTCTTATGGGTTGTATAAGAGTCTTTCTGCGAGTTTTCAGTTAGTTTTCAGTGAGAATTGCTCCACGTGTATATCAAGCACAGGTCACTATCCACAGCCCCCTGGGAGCCTGTGCAGCACGCCACTGCCAGGATCCCCTGATCCAGAGACAACTTCCCTGAGAGAACTCACGGCGCACCTCAGGCTGTTGCAATGTCACACTGGCCTCTGCTGTGGCAGGCTTGCCCTGCATTCCAATTATAACTACCGTATCCCTCCCCACCCCACATGAGTGAGCCAGAGCCCCCTAATCAGCCGCTGCTTTAACTCCATCCTGTCTGGGTGGGAACATAAGCCTGAGGGCAACCTACATGCAGAGGCGGGGCCAAAACCAAAGCTGAACCCCGGGAGCTGTGCAAACAAAGAAGAGAAAGAGAAATTTCTCCATGCAGCCTCAGGAGCAGTGGATTAAATCTCCACAATCAACTTGATGTACCCTACATCTGTGGAATACCTGAATAGAAAATGAATCAACCCAAAACTGAGGTGGTAGACTTTGGGAGCAATGTAGACTTGGGGTTTGCTGTCTGTGACTGACTTGTTTCTGATTTTTATGTTTATCTTAGTATAGTTTTTAGCGCTTGTTATCATTGGAGGATTTGTTTATTGCTTTGGTTGCTCTCTTCTTTTTTTTTTATTGCTTTCGAATATTTTTATTTTAATAATTTTTAAATTTTATTTAGTTTTATTTTTTATTTTTTTATTTTTCTCTCCCTTTTCTTCTGAGCCATGTGGCTGACAGGGTCTTGGTGCTCCAGCCTGGTGTCAGGCCTGAGCCTCTGAGATGGGAGAGTAGAGTTCAGGACGTCAATTGGTGAAAGCTCTCCCAGAGATCTCCGTCTCAACTCTAAGACCCAGCTACACCCAACGGTCAGCAAGCTCCAGTGCAGGACACCCCATGCCAAACAACTAGCAAGACAGGAACACAACCCCACCCATTAGCAGAGAGGCTGCCTAATATCATACTAAGTTCACAGACACCCCAAAACACACCACCAGATGCAGCTCGCCCCACCAGAAAGACAAGATCCAGCCCCACCCACCAGAACACAGGCACCAGTCCCCTCCACCAGGAAGCCTACACAACCCACTGAACCAACCTTACCCACTGGAAACAGACACCAAAAACAATGGGAACTACAAACCTGTAGCCTGCGAAAAGGAGACCCCCAAACACAGTAAGTTAAGCAAAACGGGAAGACAGAGAAATATGTGGCAGATGAAGAAGCAAGGTAAAAACCCACCAGACCAAACAAATGAAGAGGAAATAGGCAGTCTACCAGAAAAAGAATTCAGAGTAATAATAGTAAAGAGGATCCAAAATCTTGGAAATAAAATGGAGAAAATACAAGAAACGTTTTAACAAGGACCTAGAAAAACTAACAAGCAAACAATGATGAACAACACAATAAATGAAATTAAAAATTCTCTAGAAGGAATCAATAGCAGAATAACTGAGGTAGAAGAACGGATAAGTGACCTGAAATATAAAATAGTGGAAATAACTCCCACAGGGCAGAATAAAGAAAAAAGAATGAAAAGAATCGAGGACAGTCTCAGAGTCCACTGGGACAATATTAAACGCACCAACATTCGAATTATAGGGGTTCCAGAAGAAGAAGAGAAAAACAAAGGGTCTGAGAAAATATTTGAAGAGATTATAGTCGAAAACTTCCCCAATATAGGAAAGGAAATAGTCAAGTCCAGGAAGCGCAGAGAGTCCCATACAGGATAAATCCAAGGAGAAACACACCAAGACACATATTAATCAAACTATCAAAAATTAAATACTAAGAAAAAATATTAAAAGCAGCAGAGAAAAGGAACAAATAAATACAAGGGAATCCCCATAAGGTTAACAGCTGATCTTTCAACAGAAACTCTGCAAGCCAGAAGGGAGTGGCAGGACATATTTAAAGTGATGAAAGGGAAAAACCTATAACCAAGATTATTCTACCAGCGAGGATCTCATTCAGATTTGACGAAGAAATTAAAACCTTTATAGACAAGCAAAAGTTAAGAGAATTCAGCATCACCAAACCAGCTTTACAACAAATGCTAAAGGAACTTCTCTAGGCAGGAAACACAGAGAAGGAAAAGAACTCCAAAAACAAACCCAAAACAATTAAGAAAATGGTAATAGAAACATGCATATTGATAATTACCTTAAATGTAAATGGATTAAATGCCCCAATCAAAAGACATAGACTGGCTGAATGGTTACAAAAATAAGACCCATAAATATGCTGTCTACAAGAGACCCACTTCAGACCTAGGGACACATACAGACTGAAAGTGAGGGGATGGAAAAAGATATTCCATGCAAACTGAAATCAAAAGAAAGCTGGAGTAGTAATTCTCATGTCAGACAAAATAGACTTTAAAATAAAGACTATTACAAGAGACAAGAACACTACATAATGATCAAGGGATCAATCCAAGAAGAAGATATAACAATTGTAACTATTTATGCACCAACATAGGAACACCTCAGTACATAAGGCAGATGCTAACAGCCACAAAAGGGGAAAATGACAGTAACACAATCATAGTAGCAGATTTTTAACACCCCACTTTCACCAATGGACAGATCATCCAAAATGAAAATAAATAAGGAAACACAAGCTCTAAATGATGCATTAAACAAGATAGACTTAATTGATATTTATAAGGCATTCCATCCAAAAACAACAGAATACACTTTCTTCTCAAGTGCTCATGGACCATTCTCCAGGCTAGATCATATCTTGGGTCACAAATTGAGCCTGGGAAAATTTGAGAAAATTGAAATCATATAAAGTGTCTTTTCTCACCACAACACTATGAGACTAGATATCAATTACAGGAAAAAAACTGTAAAAAATGCAAACATATGGAGGCTAAACAATATGCTACTAAATAACCAAGAGATCACTGAAGAAATCAAAGAGGAAATCCAAAAATACCTAGAAACAAATGACAATGAAAACACGATGACCCAAAACCTATGGGATGCAGCAAAAGCAGTTCTAAGAGGGAAGTTTATAGCAATACAATCCTACCTCAAGAAAAGAGGAAAATCTCAAATAAACAACCTGACCTTACACCTAAAGCAATTAGAGAAAGAAGAACGACAAAACCCCAAAGTTAGCAGAAGGAAAGAAATCATAAAGATCAGATCAGAAATAAATGAAAAAATAATTAAGGAAACAATAGCAAAGATCAATAAAACTAAAAGCTGGTTGTTTGAGAAGATAAACAAAATTGATAAACCAGTAGCCAGACTCATCAAGAAAAAAAAAAAGAGAAGACTCAAATTAATAGAATTAGAAATGAAAAAAGAGAAGTAACAACTGACCCTGCAGAAATACAAAGAATCATGGGGGATTACTACAAGCAGCTATATGCCAATAAAATGGACAACCTGGAAGAAATGGACAAATTCTTAGAAAAGCACAACCTTCTGAGACTGAACCAGGAAGAAATAGAAAATATAAACAGACCAATCCCAAGAACTGAAATTGAGACTGTGATTAAAAATCTTCCAACAAACAAAAGCCCAGGACTAGATGGCTTCACAGCGAATTCTATCAAACATTTAGAGAAGAGCTAACAGCTACCCTTCTCAAACTCTTCCAAAATATAGCAGAGGGAGGAACACTCCCAAACTCATTCTACGAGGCCACCATCACCCTGATACCAAAAGCAGAGATGTCACAAAAAAAGAAAACTACAGGCCAATATCACTGATGAACATAGATGCAAAAATCCTCAACAAAATACTGGCAAACAGAATCCAACAGCACATTAAAAGGATCATACAACACGATGAAGTGGGTTTATCGCAGGAATGCAAGGATTCTTCAATACACGCAAATCAATCAATGTGATACATCATATTAACAAACTGAAGAATAAAAACCATATGATAATATCAATAGATGCAGGAAAAGCTTTTGACAAAATTCAATACCCATTTATGATAAAAACTCTCCAGAAAGTAGGCATAGAGGGAACTTACCTCAACATAATAAAGGCCATATATGACAAACCCACAGCCAACATCATTCTCAAAGGTGAAAAACTGAAGCCATTTCCTCTAAGTTCAGGAACAAGACAAGGGTGCCTACTCTCACCACTATTATTCAACATAGTTTTGGAAGTTTTAGCCACAGCAATCAGAGCAGAAAAAGAAATAAATGGAATCCAAATCAGAAAAGAATTAAAACTGTCACTGTTTGCAGATTACATGATACTATACACAGAGAATCCTAAAGATGCTACCAGAAAACTACTAGAGCTAATCAATGAATTTGGTAAAGTAGCAGGATACAAAATTAATGCACAGAAAGCTCTTATACACTAATGATGAAAAATCTGAAAAGAGTAATTAAGGAAACACTCCCATTTATCATTGCAACAACAACAACAAAATACCCAGGAATAAACCTACCTAAGGAGACAAAGACCTATATGCAGAAAACTATAAGACTCTGATGAAAGAAATTAAAGATGATACAAACAGATGGAGAAATATACCATGTTCTTGGATTGGAAGAATCAACATTGTGAAAATGATTCTACTTCCCAAAGCAATCTACAGATTCAATGCAATTCCTATCTAACTACCAATGGCATTTTTCACAGAACTAGAACAAAAATTGCACAATTTGTATGGAAATACAAAAGACACCAAATAGCCAAAGCAGTCTTGAGAAAGAAAAATGGAGCTGGAGGAATCAGGCTCCCTGACTTCAGACTATACTACAGAGCTACAGTAATCAAGACAATATGGTACTGGCACAAAAACAGAAATATAGATCAATGGAACAGGATAGAAAGCCCAGAGATAAACCCACACACATATGGTCAACTTATCTTTGATAAAGGAGGCAAGAGTATACATGTGAGAAAAGACAGCCTCTTCAATAAGTGGTGCTGGGAAAACTGGACAGCTACATGTAAAAGAATGAAATTAGAACACTCCCTAACACCATACACAAAAATAAACTCAAAATGGATTAAAGAACTAAATGTAAGGCCAGACACTCTAAAACTCTTAGAGGAAAACATAGGCAGAACACTCTCTGACATAAATCACAACAATATCCTTTAAGACCCACCTTCTAGAGAAATGGAATTAAAATAAAAAATAAACAAATGGGACCATATGAAACTTAAAAGCTTTTGCACAGCAAAAGAAACCATAAACAAGACGAAAAGACAACCCTCAGAATGGGAGAAAATATTTGCAAACGAAGCAACTGACAAAGGATTAATCTCCAAAATTTACAAGCAGCTCATACAGCTCAACATCAAAAAATCAAACAACCCAATCCAAACATGGGCAGAAGACCTAAATAGACATTTCTCCAAAGATAATATACAGATTGCCAACAAACACATGAAAGGATGCTCAACATCACTAATCATTAGAGAAATGCAAATCAAAACTACAATGAGGTATCACCTCACACTGGTCAGAATGGACAACTTCAAAAAATCTACAAACAATGCTGGAGAGGGTGTGGAGAAGAAGGAACCCTCTTGCACTGTTGGTGGGAATGTAAATTGATACAGCCACTATGGAGAACAGTATGGACGTTCCTTAAAAAACTAAAAATAGAACTACCGTATGACCCAGTAATCCCACTGCTTGGCATATACCCTGAGAAAACCGTATTTCAAAAAGAGTCAGGTACCACAATGTTCATTGCAGCTCTATTTACTATAGCCAGGACATGGAAGCAACCTAAGTGGCCATCGGCAGATGAATGGATAAAGAAAATGTGGCCCATATATACAATGGAATATTACTCAGCCATAAAAAAACGAAATTGAGTTATTTGTGAGGTGGATGGACCTAGAGACTGTCATAGAGAATGAAGTAAGTCAGAAAGAGAAAAGCAAATACCATATGCTAACACATATATATGGAATCTAAAAAAAAAAAATGGTTCTGAAGAACCTAGGGGCAGGACAGGAATAACGACGCAGACATAGAGAATGGACTTGAGGACACGGGGATGGGGGAAGGGTAAGCTGGGACGAAGTGAGAGAGTGGCATGGACATATATACACTGCCAAGTGTAAAATAGATAGCTAGTGGGAAGCGGCCGCATAGCACAAGGAGATCAGCTCAGTGCTTTGTGACCACCTGGATGGGTGGGATAGGGAGGGTGGGAGGGAGACCCAAGAGGGAGGGTATATCAGGATATATGTATATTTATAGCTGATTCACTTTGTTATACAGGAGAAACTAATACAACTTTGTAAAGCAATTATACTCCAGTAAAGATGTTAAAATAAATAAAAATAAAAACTCATCTTCCTAGAATACTGCTTTTGAAATTAATTCTTTATTATTAAATGGAATTTTTTTATGATATAAAGTACGATTTGTTTTCAGTCATTTTCACTGTATATACTATTGGTGTTTAATTTGGATAAAAATTATGTGGTGTAATAGAGAAGAGATTTCTGCTAATGGATTACTTCTTTAATTCAAAGTATTGTTTACATACAATTGGGGCAGGTATAGAGAAGTAAGGCATTGTTTTTAACCTCTAGAGGATCTGAAATAAATACACAAGGGACTGCTCACTCTAAATTGAATACGAGTGCAGCAATTGAAGAAGTGTCCCAATATGTTTATGATTTTTTTATTATACTTTTAGGAAACATAAACCCATTAAAGGTAGAGCCATTAAAAATAAAAATCCTAGAGAATTGCTAGAAGTTAGAGAGATCTAGCAAAAACACTGGTTTATCTGAACATCCAGGCCTTAAGAAGGTGGGAACCAGGTCAATTCAGGAAACTTCATCTGCAGGAAGGTGGCCATTCTTGCACGTTCTCTGCCTTTAATGTGACTTATTTCATCAATATATGCTAGTTTCTTTCCATCCTGTTCCCAGGTGACTTTATCTCCAAACTTACAGTAGAAGTGTCTGATTGGCTCTCTGCCTGTACTGTGGATTCGGTGTTCCTGTTGGGTTCTGTGGTCTGAGAGGCAAGGTCTCCTGATATGCTCAACTGCCTTACCAGATAGGAACTGTGAGCCTGGCAGAAGAATTTGACCATAGTAGAAGACTGATAATGAATAAGAGCTTAACAAATAAACTCATAAAGGGATCTGTCCTCTCTGGCAGAATGTTCATGGAAGGCTTTGTAGAAGAGATTACATTTAAATTAGATTTTATAGGTTGGGTTGGATTTACATGTCAAGAGCAAACAAATGAAGAAAAAGGGAGTTCTAGGTATTAGAGTAACTTGAGCCAAGTTGTATAGGTTTATGCTTGGCCTGTGGACAGATCAGTCTGGCTCAGAGCTCTTCAGTGTAGCTGCCCTAAATCACCTGAGCAGCCCGAGTCAATGCGTTGCCTCTAACTGACTGAAACAGAGTCTCTGGGGTTTGTGTTCAGATCATTTGCATTTTTTAAAAGTTCCCCAAATGATTTTGATGCAAAGAGAGCTTTGAGCCCTGGACAGCTATAGCGGATAATACATTGTGAATTTGTGAAATAGAGTTGGAAAAGGATGTTAGAACAAGACTATGGAGGCTTTCTATATCAAGCTAAGGAGTTTCTTGGCCATATCCTGTGAGTGAGGTAGTCAGTGAGGCTTATATTTTATTGGTTTGCACCGTTTTCTGAGCCTATGTAGTTGCATCTACTTGGAGTCCTTTCTGGGCAGTAGACAGAGAAGGGAAAGGAAAGTTAAGGGATCTAGGTACATGTGACACAGCCCTTTATACTTATTTAGAATATTATTTATTCATTATTTCTCCTTTGTAGGAGTAGATGTTCTAATTCCAAATTTAGATGTTCTAATTAGATGTTCTAATTCCAGATTTAGTATCCTTAGCAGAGTATATTGATGTTTTAGTAACAATTCTTTCTTCTCTCTTTAGGGGAGTCGGCTGCATCTTTGTTGAAATGATCCAAGGAGTTGCTGCTTTTCCAGGAATGAAAGACATTCAGGATCAACTTGAACGAATATTTCTGGTAAGTTCTTTACAGAATACTTCTGAAAAAAATTGGTCTTGAATGCATCCCTCAGTGACAAATCCTACAGTGGTAGTGGAAAATAATTTCAAACAAATTTGTTGGTTGTCACATTTAATTCTAACATATTTTTGGATCTTTGCAAAAGCAGGAAATTAGTGAAGAATTGTGTTTTTAAACTACTGCACATGAATAATATGCCAAAATGGTAAGAAAGGATAGGATGTCAGAGGCAATACAGAGGAGTGGGTTAAAAACGAAGGCTCTGACAAAAATTCCAAATAATTTATATAGATATCCCCCCTTCAAATAGGTGTATCTTATTCCCTCCCACTCCTACCCACTTAAATGTGGGCTTTGATTGGTAACTTTTTTTCTAAAAAGTAGAGCATGGAAAGAAGGGAAGGGAGGATAGTAACTTCAAAATGGAGAAACCAGGCAAATGGTACCTCAGCCCGGTCTTCAAGGTTAAGATCATCAAAGATAAGTCACATTGGTAGCATGTACCCTTTGTATAATGTATTGAGAACGGCACTTCCCCTCTGTAGTCTTCCTCCGAAAACCATAACCCCAGCCTAATCTGGAAAGCCACATCACACAAACCCAAACTGAGGGACATTTACAAAACACCTGACTAGTACTTTTCAAAACTGTCAAGGTCATGAAAAACAGGGAAAGTCTGAAAAACTGTCACAGCCCAGAGGAGGCTAGGGAGACATGACAGCGTAATGTAATGTGGTATCCTCCATGGAATCCTGAGACAGAAGAAGAACATTAGGGAAAAATTAGTTAAATACAAGTGAAGTGTGCAGTTTAGTTAATATCAGCATAGCAGTGTGTGCTCCTTAGGTGTGATGGAGGTTCCCTGTAATGTAAGATTTCATCAATCAGGGAAACTGGTGAGGAGTATATAGGAACTCTCTGTACTACTCTTCACAACTTTTCTATAAATCTAAAACTACTCTAAAATTTTAAATTTAAAAATTTTTGTAAATCTGTGAAAAATAAAAATAAAATTTGTTCTGTAGCCAGATGAGCTGGGTTTGTCACCTGCTCTGTCACTTTGGACAAAGGACTTAGTTCTCTGAACCTTAGTTTTCCTGTGGGTAAAATAAGGGATAATGGTAACACCTACCTCATAGATTGTTTTGAGGAATAATTAACTTAATTACATAAAGCGCTTTTAGAACTATGCCTGACACATAATAAATACCCAATAGATGTGTTGTTATTATTTTAATCAAATCATTTTTGTACCAGATATTTTTATTCAGTGGAACTTCCACATTAGCTAATATTCATATAAACTTATTATTTAAAACATGGAATAAGAGCTAGACAAATTAATTTTTTTTGTTAAAAGGAGTCAGACTATATACATTGTAGCAGTTAACCACATTATCATACTTTTTTAAAATAAATCTCCCATGTGAAATCACTGGTGCACATTTTAGAATGGACCTTGTGAAGACATGCACTTACTGGATTATGCAAGTACACCCTTAAAATGTAGCTTTCATATTAAGTACAAGGACCACAGGAGGGTATAGTGATATGAATTGAGACTCCATCGCTGCTGTGTTCACCTTGATGTCAGCATTAAATGATAAGAAAAGGAAAATGAAAACTAGAAAATCAAAGCACACGTGATTCCTCCTTGCAGTATCCTATACCCCAGGCATCCCTGTGTATTCACAGTGGGTGGACAAACAGCAGAGTCCCTAATATTATAGAAACTTTCTTCAAAGTCTTATCTTATTGGTTTCTTCTCCCAGAGGCTATCTGTATCCACTTCCTTTCAGTTTTACTTAATTATTATTATCATCCATAAATTCCCACACAGTGTTAAAATAATGTCTTATGATTATAATAATGCAGCCTTATAATTGTGGGGAAATTCCCACAATGTCAAAAAGTATAAAAATTGAAAAACCCCTTTGTCCTACTACCCAGAGAAAATTATGTTTAGTATTTTGGTATATATCTTCCATTTCTACACATGCTAAAAAAATTAAATTGTATCTTGTATACTATTTTGTAACTTTCTTTTTTCACTTAACAATAGGTAGTTAACACCTTTCATTGGAAAATAAATCCAGAAACTTATCATCATTCTTAGTGATGAGTATTTCATCGTATGGATGAGAATTATTTGCTTAATCAGCCCGATACTGATGGCTTGTTTATAGTTTTTAACTATTATAAAGAGCTGTCAGAAATATTCTTTGCACAGTTATCCTATTAGTTAAGAAAAATTATTAGAATTGAAAGTTCTGAATTGAATACAGTTTAATTTTCATAAGTCTGTTGACCATTCTTACACTTCATTCCCTCCATCTAAACTCATGAAACACTTCCTTCTCTCTGTTGTCAAGAAAGTCGCTTATTGATTTCATTGAGATTGTATTGAGCCTATGGATTATATTACAAAGAAATGATATAAAATGAGCTTTCCCAGCCAAGAAAAAATAATATCTCTTTATTCATATTTCATGGCCCTTAGCATAAATTTAACATAGACATATTTCTCTTTTCCTTTTTTCTAATCAAGCCTTTATTTTCATTCAGCTGTTTTAAGTAACTTTCCACAGTTATTTTCCCCAAAATACAATTAACTTGTTCACATATTGTGAAAAACATGACAGGAGAGGGAATTTTAATGGGCTATACTTTGCATCATATAGATCTTTATGCCAAAACATATCTTTAAATATTTAGCTTTTTAATTTATTTAAAGCTCAAATATAATAATAATAATACCACTTAATTATATTCTGATAATAATTTCCTAAACTTTAGATTCCACTTAACTATTCACTCCCTGATAGCTATTGAACAATACTTACATAACCTTGTCAAATTACCTATTTTTTATGCTAAAATCATTAATTTACTATATTTGAAATCAGAAAACTTCAAAGGGAAATTATATAGAAAGAAATGTCCCTGCATACACATTATTTCAGGGTAAATTTAAAAGAAAAAGAAATGGTTATATAAATGAGGTATATTCTATAGCAGTCGTACCAAAAATTTTGTTTCATGAAAACATAGTTTATTGATATAGCTTAGTCAAAGTTTTAATTTTCAATATTATTTTTATAATGTAAGTCATTTCCAGTAGGTACTATCTTGTTGAATTGCTTCTTGTATGGAGATTTTGTTATTAATTCTTAATTTTATGGCAATTATTTCCTAATTTTATGGGTATTCAGAGACCTTTGAGCCATGACTAGGCTTTTAATAAATCAAAGAAATATATCATTGTAAATTTTCTATGGGAATATTGATACACCAAGCTACTGTTTGCTCTTATTAGACCACAGAGACCCTTAAATGCAGATAAGCATCATGATTTATGGTAATAACTCCTTCATTTACTGTAGTTTTTTTTACACGTGTAATGATTTTTACAAGTAAAATTTTTACAAGTAAAAAATTACCAAGTCCTTTGGTAATTAGGAGATAAAGATCCTCATCTATATAAAATTGCTGCTTTAGAGTTAAATAATGTTATGTTTTACCCTGAAGAATTAGATATAACCAAAAAAAAAAAAACAGAGAGAGAGAAATCTGCAAACTTCTTTTGACAGTAAATGTTATCATCTTAAATATTTTATTTCCTCCCCTGAATTGTTTAAATTTGCAAATGTTAGCCATATGACACATTAAACAAGCAGACTCTCTCAGGAGTTGTGCGATCATTGGAAGAAGAAATTTTACTAACCCAATGTGGTTGAATCACTGGGAAAAAATGCTTTTTCTTGGTGACCTTTTATGTCTGGTCTGAAGAGGAATGACTTTTAAATGTGATTAAATCCACTTTCATGGGCTTCTCATGTAAACTGCCAGAGACTCTTTTCTAAAGCAGCAGTTGTGTATCTGGCCTCTCATAAAGCATTGCCAAGGAGATAATCAACTTTGAAAAGTCACGAAACATGGAATTGTTCGTTTTGTTTTGTGTTTTAATACAGGGATTAAGTCCATTCATTTGCTTGTGAACTGTATATAGAAAGGTGGTTGGTTAATAACTTTGAAGCACAGAATTCAAGCTTGTTACCCAAGATAACTAATATAATTAACTCCCACACACTGAGTCTTTATGTGAAAAGCAACAAAGATCAGTCACTAGAGCCTTTATATTTTTCTTCTGAAGGTTTTCTTTTTCTTATTTTTTCTTTTTCCTTCCTTTGGTGGGAAGGAGCAGTTCACATTCTTAACAAGTCCAGGGCATTCACTTCCACACAGGGTAACTGTGTTGATCTATGTAAGGTGAGGTGGCTATACTGCAGTCTGAGATTTCACCATTAAATCATTTTCCTTGAAATTGTGATGCTCATATACAAGAAAGGAAGGAAAGTGATAGAATTTTGACAAATTATATTCAAGACATTTTGAATTGCCAGGTGAACGGGCACCTACATCTCTAAGCAGTAACTCTGCTATTACAGTAAAAGAGTGATTAATATCATTTCTCCAACATTACTCATTTTTTAATGTCATGATGTTTTCTATTCACCTTTGTTAGCTGCAAAAATAAGCAGTAGATGTATTCACCCAGGTAAATATATATATTCAGAGTGACAAAATCAGAACTAATAAGAAAATTCATATTCTAATCATATTGTTCTGAATTGAAAAAGAACTCTACTTGATGGAACCCTGGGGACATTCTTCTGCCACTTCACAACAGCTGGACAAATGGCAGAGAGTGCTTGCACAGCTGTCTGAAACCTTTGGCAGATGCTTCTGGGTTTATATGGCTCATGGCCCCAGAGTACAGCAGCCACGACAGAGGGGCTGGCGTGACTGTGTTCTGGGGGCCTGTTCTAGTTCTCCCTGCCTTTGAATGTTGATTAACCCCAAGAAGCTCACTTTTCCCTGTCTCCTGGTCTTCTGGTTTGCAGTGGAGTTTCATCCACCAGTTATTTGTTAACATATTGTACATTATTTGATTGGTACAGTTGTTAGAATGTTTCTCTTCCGTGTATATATCATTCAGAATTTAAAAGAGAGTGTGTGTGTGTGTATTTGTGTGTGTGTGTGAAAAGAGCCTCTGGCAACTTTGAAATCTACTCAGCCTGGCTTTTGAGTCAGATCCTTCCTTAAGCCTCTGTGTTTTACAATTGAACTGACTGCAGAGACGTAACCTGTAGACCCGGTTCCAGTCCTTGTTTCCCCATCCTGGCTCTCTTTCTAGGATCTTAATGGGAACCATAACCCTGAGGTTTCATGATTGGCTAGAACGGCCATATAGAATGTAAAAGAAAGTTGACACCGCCTCCTTTGATGGTCATTACCATCCAATTGGATGTAGCAGCCACATTGTTAAGATGGAATATTGCTGTCACAGATTTGTATCTTCACTTCCATCACTGGGTTGCTTGAGGTGATGTCCGCCATACTTCTTCAGCACTCCCTCTGCAACACTAGGTACAATGGAGATGGAAAGGAATTCTGTGCCAGGGTATCTGCCCTGGACCAAATGAGGGCAATCAAGATAGGCAGGCAAGACATACCATTAGGAATGGAGTCATGAAAAATTGCTGAGCAATTGATCAACAGATGGGAGATCCAGTAATGTAGTAGATCCTGTATTAGTTAAAATACTAAACTCTAAGAGTTCAATATTGAATTCTAATCCTAGATTGTTTTTTTTCCCTGAACAAGCCACCTTTTCTAATGGGATTGTAGTTTCTGCATCTGTAAAGGGAGGAATTGAACCAAATGATTTCAATAGTGTCTTGCAGCTCTAACCTTTTTTAATTCTAAAATTGCATATTACAGGATTATGCATAAGGGCTGTGGGGGTTCAAAGGAAATTTCTAAGAACATTTTTGTTAAGCATGGAAGGAAGTATAAGATTTGAAGTGGAGTAAGGGATATGGGGAATATCAGGCAACAGTCCAGGAGTGGAGTAGGCACAGTAGGAGTCTGTCCTGTATGCGTGGAAGGTGAGATTGGATGTTGAAGTTTGGACTTTGATAGACTGAGCACTTTTAATTTTATTTCATCTATAAGTAATAAGGAGACAGTACAATTTTTAACAAAAGAATAATAAGGTTAAAATGGCATTTCAGCAAAATTAATGTAATATGATATAATGATAAACTCAACTATATAAAGGCTGACAGAAGGAGAGAACTAAGCAATACATGTTGGAGTGAAGGATACTGAAAATATTAAGCAATGTTTTTTAAAGCTGATTTTAGAAAAACAAAGTCGGGGAGGTGGATTATAATACCACCCACCCTAAAATAAATGCCTCTTTTAATTTGTGCCTGTTTCTTTCAAGTCTCATCAATAGTCCTGGTTATTTCCATGGTGGCAAATCTTTTTCAGAGTCTTAAGCTTATAAAAAATAAGGTAGCTAGAAAAATTTTAAAGCCGTATGAAAAGAAATTAAAACCACCATTTAGAGATAACCAGTGTTAAATATTTTTGTATTTTCTTTTCTAGATTTTTACCATTGGGTTAATAATAGATTTATGGGTTTTGTATTCAGCTTCTCTTTATTTTCACATTTAATAGGGAGCAATTTCCAAGCCATTAATATACGCTTGAGAATATTATTTTAATTATGCTATAATATCTTATTAATGTTCCCAAATGTACTAACACATTGCCCTATTACAGTACTAGGTAATTTGCTTACGGTTTTTATGCTACAGTAAATTTTAACCCATTCAGTTATACTTTCAACAAGAATTTTTAGGCATCTATTCCATACCAGGCTCTGTGCCTACAGGCAGTGGAAAACCGACAGACACGGTCCCTGCTCACCTCAAATGTACTGTTAGCTGTGCTACATTAGAACAGCTTCCAGACAGTCAGGTCAGGAGGATGTTGTTGCAAAACTGTTGTAATACATCTTGTACATAAATGATTTGGAAGAGAAAGGAGTCAAAGATAACTTCAGAGTTTCAAGCTTGGGGAACTAAGTGCTCCATGAAGTCATGGAAAATAATGGGGACATTGAAAAGGAGTGCCACTGGGACTTCCCTGGTGGTGCAGTGGTTGAGAATCCGCCTACCAGTGCAGGGGACATGGGTTTTATCCCTGGTCCGGGAAGATCCCACATGCCGCGGAGCAACTAAGCCCATGTGCCACAACTACTGAGCCTGCACTCTAGAGCCCCCGAGCCACAAATGCTGAGCCCATGTGCCACAACTACTGAGCCTGTGCTCTAGAGCCCACGAGACACAACTACTGAGCCTGTGTGCCACAACTACTGAGCCTGCACTCTAGAGCCCATGAGACACAACTACTGAGCCTGTGCTCTAGAGCCCACGAGACACAACTACTGAGCCCGTGTGCCTAGAGCCCGTGCTCTGCAACAAGAGAAGCCACTGCAATGAGAAGCATGTGCTCTGCAATGAAGAGTAGCCCCCGCTCACGGCAACTAGAGAAAGCCTGTGCACAGCAATGAAGACCCAACATAGCCATAAAATTAAAAAAAAAATAAAATTAAAAAAAAGATTAATGGAAGTGATGGCATAATTATCAAAAAAAAAAGAAAAGAAAAAAAGAAAGAAAAGGAGTGCCAGTGGAGGGAGAGGAAGAAGAGAGCTCAGGGACTGGACTTTATATGATAGCAGGTGACCCCAGGTGGAGATGTCCAGTACACAAGTCTTACTGAACAGAATTAGGAGAAAAATGAGGATCAAGGGATTGTTGACCCAAACCAGACAATGTTGGGACCTAAACTGTACTGGTTCTTAAATAATGAGAAAGTGGAGGAGGACCAGAGGAGCACTGCCTAGGCTTTAGGGATGCTCATGGTTTGTGGGGGTGGGATGGGGGTGGGGAGCTAAAGCAGGAGAGAATCAGGACAATTACACAAAGGTCAAGGTAAGGGCAGGCAGCAGAGAAGTGAGGAGAAAAAAGGAGAAAAATAATCACTCCCTCGAGGGAGGTTATGTATCAGCTCAGGTCTGGTTAGCTGGTGGGTGAGGAATTTTGAGGCCAGTGCCCTTCCTTTCTGTGCTCCCTCAGCGTGTGCCTCCACTGCCTGTATAGTATGTGGCACACATGCTGTACTTTTGCAGCTCATGCTTTTAGCCCAGAGGATGAGAAGGGTTTCCTTCTGGAGAAATGGAAGGGTCGACACAGAACATGCATCTGGGTTTAATTAGGGAAATTTATTAGACTGTCCATGGTTTTGAAAGGAGACTTATGATTCTCCTCAGTGTCTCAGGGGTGCTGGAGTCAAGGTAAGTGTAGCCTCAAGGGAGGCCAGCTCCGACCCCTCCACTCCTGGCTCTGCTTTCATCAAGATTTTGTATGTGAGATAGATCTCGCTGCTAAAAGAAAGGTTGGAAACCCCTGGACTAACGCTATCTTAAGGTCTTCCCAGGTCAAGTGTTCTATGAAAAACAGACATCCATGAGGAAGAAACATGATACAGAGCCAGTGAAAATGAAGATGTTAGAGAAATAAAAATTGAGCGATTCATATATGGAGACATTAGATATGTATTCTAATAAAGAAAGTTCTGTGCCAATAAGCTATTGAAATTTTTGTAGCAAACTTCAGTAAGGTCATTTGTCTTGAGAAGAAAACAAAGACAGAGGGATATTTCACTACAGAATAGGTAATCACATTACTTTTTACAAAGAAACATTTATTTGAAGATTAGCTGGCTGTTACCTACAGATTTGAATAGACTCGCATGGTGAAAAAAATATTTTTTTACCTTGAGGATTCTTACATTTACTTTATAGTGTTACAAACTTTCTATAAATGGAAAATGAGAAGATTTTCATTAAATCATTCACTTTCTCATTGTTATTCATTTTTCAGCAAATATTTATTATGTGGTTACTATGGGCTCAATACTCTTCCATGTTCTGGGGAGACAGCATTGCACAAAACGAAGTCCCTGCTCTTGTGGAGCCTATAGGAACCTATATTCCTGTGAGGGAAGATAGACAATGAGCAAATAAATATATAATGTGTCTCATGAGTGTTGCATGAGGAATGCCACTTTACATATGGCATACTGGGGAAGTCTCTCTCGAGGATCCTGATACTTGTGCATTGAGTGAAGTTAGTCAAGGCACAAGACGTGCAGATATAGGGCTCAGAGCATTTAGGTGGAGAGAATAGCAACCTGTTTGTGCTTAATGATAAGAGTATTAAAATCAGAGTTCTCAGGCCTGAATTTGTCAAATTAAGGATCGTTCTTCCCACTGCATCAAGGAGAAATGCTCTTATTACTTTGACCTCCTTTATAGAAAGCATTTTCTTATATGAGAAGTCCTTGCTTTGTGTAAAGCATTAAATTCCTATATAGGTTAATATTCAAACATCAGATTGAGCAAATCAATAAGAGAGTTTGAAGTATACCTGTGTGCATGTTGCAACTTGGAATTATGCTGGAGCAAGAGATTTGGGCTTCCTGATTTAAATGTTGGTGTAGATACAAGAAAGTGGGAAATGTTTCTGATTTGGACAGTAGACAGTGCTTTGGAGGAGAGAACAGAGAAAGAATATCTAGAATTCAAGGAGAGCCAGAGAACACTTTTTTTTTAAGTCAAAAGTAGAAGAATTTCAAAAAAGGAAAGCTTTATCAACTGCACCAAATAGTACAGTGAAGTCAGTGGAGGATGGTGCTGAAAAAAGGCCACAGGTGGTAACTTCTGACGGAATAGTTCCAATAGGGTTGGATATTTAAAGTCAGGTTACAATGGGTTTAAAGAGTAAGTGCGCAGTGAAAAAATGGAAACATTGAGTATAGACAATCTGAGAATTGGCTGAGTAAATAGGATTAGATGTCACCTTAAGGGTATTTTTTAAGTCAAGATTTATAAATTTTATAATGTGTCATAAATATTTTTTTAAATAGTGAAGACCAGGATGTTTGGAAGGTAAAGGACACCAAAGATACAAGAAAGCATATTTGACAGATCAAGGTATTGGGAGGCAAGAGTGGATGGGTGGAAGAGACAGTGCCTTGAAAATGTGGATGAAAAGATTTTCTCGAAGATAAGAAAGAAGAAAGGAAAGGAAGGAGAGGAAGATTTAAATAAATATTGTAGAGGAGAAAAAAAGGAATTTGAAGGTATCATGATCTGCATGATTCTTAAATGAAAGGGAGGGGATGTGGCTGACAGTAATGTGCATCTGCAGGGGTAGATGTTGAAGGAAATGGATAATATTTGCAAAGCTGGTGTAATACCAAATGGTATTATGATATGTGATATGACAAGAGAAGGAGGTCGTTGCTGACCACATTTGTTAATCAGCTGTTGATCTGAGACGTTATTATAGGCATAGAAATGCTTTGTTTCCAATTTCTATGATGTGTAATAGTTTACTTTCCTATTAACATAAGATTACTTTTAGGCATATCCATCCTAGCTATAAATGTTTCCCAATTGTAATAGTTTTTACGAAGACTTTTCTGGAGGCAGTGGTTCATATCTGTAGTCTAACAGTCTTAAATGTTTTGAGAATGTTTTAACCTATTGTCAGTATGGGATTACTTACTGGCTGTTGCAGTTATCTCTTGTTATGTAACCACCTTAAAACTCTGGGTTAAATCAACAACAGTCATATTTTAAAATTATTTGTCATAGTTTTAGGGTCAAGAATTCAGTAAGGGATGGGCCAGGCAGTTATGGACTTGGGTGTCTCTCACATGGTTGCAGATGTATGGTTGAAGACAGATGGTGGCTGGAACAGAAGCAATCAGAAGCTGGAGCAGTTGGGGACTAGCCAAATATCTCTCTCTTCGTAGTCTTGAGGCCCTACGTGGGTTTTCTCCATGTGGGCTAGTTGGAGCTTCCTCATGGGATGGTGGTTGTGTTTCAAGAGTGGGTGTCCTAAGAGGACCAGATAGAAGCTGCATGTTTCTCTTAACTTAGCTTCAGAATTCATACAGTGACCCTGTCAGCCAAAGCAGTCACAAACCCTCACCCAGAGTCAAGAGGAAGGGACATAGACCCCAGTTCTAGATGGAAAGAGTGTCAAGAATGCTGGGGCCATGTTTTAAAACTGCGACATTGATTATGTATTGATACAGTTCCATTAGGGCATATTACCATTTTGAGCTGATAAACAGCTTTGTAGGAAAAAACCATCTGGGAAACAGTTTTATCAAGCTTCTAAAATTTTTGTTGTTTTTCCCATACTCCTTATAGCCATTACCATACTGCTTCCCATGATAAATATGAAAGTGTGAGTTGTCACAGAGTGTTAATTGGTGGGTCACGAGGTCCCTTATTTGCTCACCCTCCTTTTCTTCCTTTTTTGACTAACAAGTTCACAGATGTGTCAGACTGAAAAAAAAATGGTGAAATACTGCCATAGTGTGACACACCTGAGGTGAATGAGGTGGTGACACTTCTCAGCAAATTCTCAGAATGTTATCCATAAAGTAGACTTCTATAACTCAAATTCTACCTTAATTTTTTTTTTCATTTGGAACGTGTTTCCACATATAAGTCTTTCATTCCTCAGAACATCACATGTCAACTCTTGTGGTACACAGCATCTAAGATGGCTCCCAGTGATCCCCACCTCCTGGTATTTATGCCCTTGTGTAATCCCCTCCCCTTGAGTGTGGGCTGGACCTAAAGACTTGCTTCTAATGAATAGCCTGTGACAAAAGAGATTGGGATATTACTTCCGCGACTAAGTTACAGAAAGGTTGCTACTTCCTTCTTGCTCACCCTCTCTTACAGTCTCACTGGCTCACTCTGAGAGAAGCCAGCTGCCATGTTGTAAGTTGTTCTGTGGAGGGACCTTTGTGTCAAGGAACTGATGTTTCTAGCCAGCAGCGGATGAAGACCTGAGACTTGGCAACAGCAGTGTGAGTGAGCATGGAAGTGGGTCCCTCCCCTAGTTGAACTTTTTATATGTGAGACCACAGCCATAGTTAGCACTTTAATTGCTGCCTTGTGAGAGACTCTGAGCCAGAGGCACACAGTTAAGGTGTTACTGCCAAAATGGCAATTTCCTTGGTCCTTGTCCCCCAAAGGAAAGAATTCAATCAAGAGACAGAGCAGTTTTAAGTAGCAAGAGTTTTATTAAGCAAAGCAAAAGTATGCTTCTGAGAGAGAGAAGGGGAGCAAGCTGTCTGGAAACCAGAAGCAGCCCCACAGTGAGGGTCGGGTTGCTTTTTCAGAGTGGTGGGAAGTCCCTCCCTGTGTCCTGCATCATTTGACTGACAAGTTGATTGACAGCTTTAGGTTATATAACTGTTCTTGTAGTGTGCAGGCACTTACCCACAAGCACCAAAGTGAAATCCATTGGGAGTGGGGGGCGAAAACCACAGTGCTAATTTATTACAAGTACAGCATAGTGAACCCTGGGTTACTTTGAGTCCCCTTTTAGGTCTTGGTGCATCTGCCAACCGCTTGGTGCCAACCTGTGCTGGTGGGTTTTCTTTTGTTTGGTCCTGATAAGGCTGGAAACTTTGCGGTCCTTGACTACAAAAAGGGAGGATCTCTGGGCGTGTTCCGATCACCAGTGTCCAGGGGTGGGGCGGGGAAAGAGAAAGAGGACCTGGTCCAGGATGGGGTGGGGATCCGCTCCTGTCTGACTAACAACCCAACAAAGGTACACCTGGATTCCTACCAACAGAAAGTATGGAGATGGTAAGTGTCTGTTACTTAAAGGCGCTAAGTTCTGGAGTAACTTGTTCCACAGCGATCGATAACTAATACATCTCCTTTGATCCCAGGACCAAGAAAGAGTAGGTGCTATAGCTGTTGCTTTATAGCTGAGAAAACGATCTTCAGAGATTATATGAACTTGCCTAAGAAGGCATGTTCAATAAGTGCCAGAACTGAAACTATATCCTAAGTCTGCTGACTCTTCCACCAAAATACTCTTGTTTTGTAGTTGTTTGTTTGGTTGTTTGTGCTCTGATTCATAACCATGAGTGTGCATGAGGTTGACTTGGGAATCATTTCTTTTTTTAATTTTTATTTATGTTTTTAATTTATTTTTTAAACAATATAAAAATTTATTTTTTCTCATGTCATGAGAAATCTGGGGTAGGCAAACGCTGGCGTTGATTTAGTGTCTCAATAATATCACAGCAAAGTCTCGATGTTGGGAATCATTTCTTGAATACACATTCTTAGGCCCCACTCAGGGCCTTTAGAATCAGGTTTCCAGGGATGGGACTCTGTGCGTTCAGACAAACGAGCAGACCCTGGTTGATGAGTCCTTCTGGCTAAGAAACTCTTACTTTAAAAGGTGCATGTCATGCTTTGAAATGTTATGCATGTTTTAAATTTTCTGGCCTCATGTGGCAACCTAAAAACCTAGGTAGTATGGGCTTACTATCCAGAATATAGAAATCATTATTCAGTCCAACCAAGTCCTGTGTTTCTTACAGGGATACTTTTGATATGATTCTCAAGGGGCATGCCTTATAATGAGTATATTTGGGGGCTTCTTTCACATGGCTTTATATTAATAATGTTATGTAACTATTATTAGTATTGTGTACACAAGCAAAGATCTGTAATCATCACAGGTAATCATCATATCCCAGCTGCTATAACTTCTTATCTGGCCTGATTACTTGATTAACATTCTGGTTTCCTCCCTCATTTTGCAGCCTACCTTTTCTTATGCCTCAGAAGACTTTACCCGAAAGGATAAATCTGTCCAGGCTGTTAATCTTTTTGTGAGGTGTGAATTCATTTAAAACCTGACCTTGTATCATCTCCTGCAAAACCCCCTGCAAGGAAAAAGAGCATCCTCAAAACATTCTGTTTAAAATTGATCTCATGTCTCATTATTTTATATCTTGATAGAAAGCTATGGCTGGTTGATTAAAATTTATCACATAAAATAATACACCTAAGTCGTTGGAGCATGTCCTGTAGAGAATGGTTTTCTCCTAAGTCAGGTTAACAGATTATCTGACCTTGGAGCTGAATTTGTTCTTTATCTCACTCACCTCTTTTGAAAATGACAGGCATACATTTTCCAGGTAGTGTGTAGACTATGGCTTTTTTTTTTTTTTTTTAATTCTTCCCAAAATCTCTTTATCTGTGAGTTTAGTTGTACTGGAAAAATGTTGAGAACTGTCTATTTTATTTTGTTTTTATCCATTTATTTATTTTACATCCCTAGTTTATTTATTATATAACTAGAAGTTTGTACAGTTTGACCCCCTTCACCCATTTTGCCCACCCCTCCCGCACTACCCCCCCCCCATTTCTGGTAACCACCAATCTGTTCTCTGTGTCTGTGAGCTTGGTTTGTTGTTTTGTTTTGTTTTGATTTTTAGATTCCACATATAAGTGAGATCATACAGTATTTGTCTTTCTCTGTCTGATTTACTTCACTTAGTATAATGCCCTCAAGGTCCAGGGATGTCACAAATGGCCAGATTTCATTCTTTTTTATTGCTGAATAATATTTCATTGTATATATTACCACATTATCTTGAGAATTGTCTATTTTAAATGTACCATTCAATGAATTTTATTCTTGTATTGTGTCTAATATAAACTCAGGCTTCTGTTAGTTTTTTTTTTTATATAAATTTATTTATTTTATTTTATTTATTTTTGGCTGCATTGGGTCTTCGTTGCTGCACGCGGGCTTTCTCTAGTTACAGCGAGTGGGGACTACTCTTTGTTGCGGTGCACAGGCTTCTCATCGCTGTGGCTTCTCTTGTTGCAGAGCACAGGCTCTAGGTGCACGGGCTTCAGTAGTTGTGGCGCGTGGGCTCTAGAGCGCAGGCTCAGTAGTTGTGGCTCACGGGCTTAACTGCTCCGCGGCATGTGGGATCTTCCCGGACCAGGGCTCGAACCCGTGTCCCCTGCATTGGCAGGCGGATGCTTAACCACTGCGCCACCAGGGAAGCCCTTCTGTTAGTTTTGAATAAGTTTACATATTAAAATTATCAGTGAACTTGAGTCTCTGCTTGGGAGGATATTATTCTCTGTGACCAGAGCAAATGGCAGTCTTGTCATACTTTGCCTTTCATCTTGTCCAGTCTTTTGTAAAGATGCAAGAATTGGTAGAAGGATACATCCTATGCTCTCAAACTTCTGTGCCTTTACACCTGCCGGGAATTCCTCCAATCTCCAATGTCTAAATCTAACCCATTCTAAATATTAGAAATGTTTTCCCCTCTAATGAATTTTTCTCTGTTTTCCCAATTACAAATTATCTCTCCTTCTTTTGGACCTCTTGGTTTCTTTACCGGATCCTCTCTGCTGTCTCCCTTCAACTTCAACCTTGCCTTGCAGTTATTTTTGCTCTTATTCCCCCGATAGAGTTTAGGATTTGGAAGTAGGGATGCAGAAGAAAGGAGTACTTTGTGTGAATCAAGAATTAGTGTGTTCCCTGACGCTGCAGGAATAAACTCGTGATGAGAGAACTATTGCATTTTTAAAACTTCACTGTGTTCTTTTTAAAATGCATCTTTTGAGGGAACTCTGTGGAGATGATATTAAGAACCACTTTAAAAATTAAAGACAATTTCCCTTCGTTTGTTTGTTAGTTTTAAAATAAATCTGAGTTCATATTTTCCTTTAATTTCTTCTTTTGCAGTTCCTTGTTCTAATAATATGTAAATCACTCACAGCAGATAACATTTAACATTCAAATGCAGAGTTCATTTTATTGAAGCTCAGTAGAACAAATTACTATCAATTTGCTCTAAGTAAAATTCAATATTAAAAATGTTTCATGTTTGCCAAGTGAAAAGTAAATAGCTGAAAGTTGTTAATAAAACATTTTTTGGAGAGTAATATTAGGCTTATTTTTGGATCCCATCTTATTCCCAATAAAAGGAAATATTGTTTGTCTCTCACACAGAATGGTGATGTCTGCACATTTTAATCTGATTATTGACTCTTGGAATGTGATTCAATTCATTCAGCAGTTGTGAGTGCCTACAATATGCCCGGAAGTGGGCTTCAGTAAATTTCTATTTTGAAGAAGTTTGACAAAATTTTCATTGAGTCTTCTTTTTAGTACTTTGCACTGGGAGTGCCACTCTGAGGAAATCAGGAAGCTAAAATCATAAGAGAACTAAATTTGATTGCCAATTCCTTATTAATTTTCTTCCTTATAGTGAAAATTGTTTTTAGACAAATAATCAAGTAGTATGTACAGTGACTCTTCTCGTAACTGTGATCTTCCTGATATACCATGATGTCAAATTGGATGTGAAATGGAAAAGGCATTAACTTTAGTGAAATTACAACCTTCTATCTGGCAAAAAAAATTAACAAATATAATACAGTGTTTGTTCATCTTTCCAAATATTAAGCTCAATTTTTGCAAATCATAAAAGATGCTATTATATGGGAAATCTCTGCACCTTCCGCTCAATTTTGCTGTGAACCTGAAACTGCTCCATAAAATAAAATCTATCAGGAAAAAATAAAAGATGTTGTAGATGAATCAAAGCAGAATACTGGGGACTTCCCTGGTGGCACAGTGGTTAGGGATCCGCCTGCCAATGCAGGGGACATGGGTTTGAGTCCTGGTCCGGGAGGATCCCACATGCCGCAGAGCAACTAAGCCCGTGCGCCACAACTACTGAGTCTGTGCTCTAGAGCCTGCGAGCCACAACTACTGAAGCCGGTGCACCTAGAGCCCGTGCTCTGCAACAAGAGAAGCCACCGCAATGAGAAGCCCGCGTACCTCAATGAAGAGTAGCCCCCGCTCGCCACAGCTAGAGAAAGCCCACATGCAGCAACAAAGACCCAACGCAGCCCAAAATAAATAAATAAATTTATTTTTAAAAAAGCAGAATACTGTTCTCAAAATCTGTTCTCTTTTGAGTCAATAGTAAGATTCCCCTTCTAGGAATTATACCTTTTTTTCTGTCAATGAGCCACTATGTGGAAGGGAGTAGACAGGCAATAAAAATATTTATTTCCTGGCAACTTAATGGAAGCTGTGGTAGGTGGAGCAGGGAGATGCAAAGATAAGTAAGTATCAGGTCCTCAAGTAGAGTGGCTAGCAGGATAGAAACAAGGTCAAGGTGAGGCATTAAAAACCTATAATCAGTTTGTTACTAGTTTACATCAGCTAGCTATATGTGTTTAGGCTAAAAAGGAAATAAAAGTTCTTAGTAAGATAAAAAAAAAACAACGTATAATCAGTACTTTGGGAGTAGAGAGTATGGTTGGGGAACATTGCTGGTGATCACTCCTCTTCCTGTGTATTTAAGGTGGGATGAGTTAGTTACAATGGGAGCATTCATTCATTTGAATAAATCTGTGTCAACATTACTTTAAAAAAAAAAAAGGTAAGAGGTGCTACAGAATATTGTCTATCACACAAAATGCAGTGACGTTAATAGCAATTAATGAAACTTTTACCTTTGAGCGTTAAGATAGAGAGTGGCCTGTTGATTAAAACATACATATTTCTGACTTACAAGTATTGAATTATTACTTACTAGCAAACTATTGTCTCAGCCACCACTTTAGCATTTCTTTAATACCAATTTGAGAAAAAATAATGACTCAGACATACGATGCAATGGTTTCATTTTCTGTACTGATATATGTGTTTCTTTGTCTTGGAGTTTCCAAAGTGATGATTTTATTCATGCAAATGCTTCAAGAAGCAAGCTGTGATTTTTAAATAAGCCAACTGCTTGCTATTCCTTTGCTCAGAAAGTTAGGGAACTGAATGAACCACAACAGAACGCTCATTTCCTCGTGCCTTTTGACTTACCATCCACTGGTAGGCCTGCAGCCCATGAGTTTGACAGATGTCAAGAATCTAGCCTATAATTTGAATTTAGTGTTCAAAAGCCTATATTAAAGTAAAAAACTACAAATATGTCCACTATAGGCTACTTCCATTTCACTGCTCGATATCTTACTGTCCTTTCTCATGCCTGTCTCCAAAGCATCTGTGCTTTCCTTCTTGCTGATGTGCACACTTATTCCAGATTGTTTCCACTGATGTCAGCCAGGCCTGACAAGCCAAGCCTTATGTTTATTGCACTGGGATAGGATCCAAGAAAGTCTTAGAAGAACGTGGCTACCCCTGCAGGTACAGAAAAAGATGCTGAGATGCCCATTGGTGTAAGTAGTTCATTCAGGTGTTGCTCCGGTGACAAAGAAGGATACCCTGACTTTTTTCCTCCTGCATACCCCAGGCCTGCTCTTTGATAATTCTTCATGCTTCAGGGCTGCCTATGACAATATTTAGGACAAGTTTTAGAAAGTAGAAAAAGACAAAGATAAGAACTCATCTTAAGAGGCTTTTTCCCAAACCCCTAAAAAAGGAGATATTCTAAGTGGGAATCTGCACATTTAGTGACAACTTCAAAAGAGCAGCTTGTAAAGGGAATGGTTCAGAATGCTTCTGTGAGCTTCGGGAAACTCTGCAAGACATCAACATAGTAACTAAGAGGATTACGCATTTTAAAAAGCAAGGCATTTCTAAATCTTTTTATTCATATTTGTTTGGTCTTCACTGGAATAAAGCTTATGGCAGCAGCAAGGTAGTCATATGGCAGATTTGTTTTCAGAAATATGTAACTAAATGCAGAAATAGCAAGTAAAAATTAGCAGGCAAAAATATTGCTTTTGTTTTTGTTGTTATTGGTTTTGGTTTTTAGTCTTAGAATTCCTAAAAGTTCAGTACTTACCTTTATGCTCTTCAGCAGCTTTTGGTTAGAAATGTTTCGTTTTCTTTTGTTCTGGTTCATCTGTTTATGATAACATTTTATCCCTAAGAAATAGTCTTTTAAATATTGTGAAGGAACAGTACACTGTCTAAGATGACAGATTAATTACCTTCTTTTCCCCTTAAGGGAGCCTAGTAAGAATTTGAAGACATTATTGGCACTGATAGCTTACCCCTAAGGTCTGTGTATTCTGCCAAAAATAATGAAAAAAGGAAATGCAGTCCTGCTACTGACTCTCAGGATACACAGCTTTGATAATACCAGCCTGTCATTTCAGATAAGATAAAAAAAATCACTCAGAAAAGAAAGAAGAAAGCAAATGAAGAGATTTTATCCACAGTGTGTTGCAGCATAACCTGCTGGAGAAATAATATAGTGATAATGAAAACAAAACATGAAGGTACCTTCAGTAGTACCCTTTCTTTCTGTGTTTTCCTTTCTTGGAAAAGGTAATACCTTTTTCAAATGTAAGTATAAAAAGAGATTTTCTTTTTGTCCTGTTGCTTTGTTCTTTACTTCTGATTAGTATTTAATTAATTCCATTGAAACCTCAGGGGGAAAGTTAGGATATGTTGCAGTAATTTGCATATTCACCTCCTAGTAATGTTTGAGCAACAAAGTTAGTTGACCTGAATGCTCCGTACTGCGTCCATTAAAATAACTCGCACATAAATCTTTCCTGTAACTGTAGCCAGCACAGCTTAAACCCAGCTGTTGTTCTCAAAGCTCTTTCTCTTTGCATTATACTGTGTTGAAGCCCAGTGTAAGTGATATAACCATCAGTAATAGATTTATGAAACTTATGACTCTACCAGGCGATAGATAGTAAATATAAAAGTATGTCAAGTGTATTCTTAGATGAATTCTGGAATGAAAGCTCACAATCTCTGGATTGGTTCTTGGAATACCCAACGTCTAGTCCCGTCTCTATTTGAATTTTGACATGCTTAAGTAGGATTCAGTTTCTTCACCTATGGAATGAGGCTAGAGTACTCATAACTTTCCAAAAATATTTTTAGTAAAATAATTTATTTTTTGAAGTGAAATATCACCTATAATCCTGAAATCCCAAATCCCACCTGCTTGACCTCCTCGCTCTGTCCCCAAGATAGCCCTGGTGTGCCTCCAAGAAATTGTACAACTCCAAGGAACATAGTATGAGAACTACTAGACTAGATGATCTTTATGGTATCTCCACAAATTTTCAGTTTTCTCCACTGTAGTTATTTTTGTTGTATAATATCTC
Source organism: Balaenoptera musculus (assembly GCF_009873245.2). Taxonomy (NCBI): domain Eukaryota; kingdom Metazoa; phylum Chordata; class Mammalia; order Artiodactyla; family Balaenopteridae; genus Balaenoptera; species Balaenoptera musculus. Next base: position 55,979,067 of record NC_045793.1, read on the forward strand.
TCATACATTTTAACATTAATGTCATAAAGGGTTCCTTTATGCCTCAATAGTTTTAAGTGCATTGCCTTCATTAAAATATTTATTCTTGTCTTCTGATTTCCTTTAGTTATTTAGTTAATTATTTTGATCAGTGTGAAGTATAGATAAGTATTATAATCCCATAGCAATTCTTTTGTATAGCTCATAGTATGAATTGCCTTTCACTAAAGCAAAGGATTCATGGACTAATTTAACCAGTATTTATTGAATATGAACCTTATGAAAGGTACTGTGTTAGAACCCAGGATGTAAAAATAAGTAAGACATTGTCCCCACCTTCAAGGAACTCACAGTCTGGCCAGGGAGAAAAACAAGGAAACAGATCGTTATGATACTGTGTGGTAAGTGCTGAGTGCCAGCCTGTATCCAGTTTCCTGATCAATCCATGCACTTGGATGACTAATAAGAAAATCAGATATAATCCATCTAAATCATGGCTCTTGATATATCACAAACAAAATCATTCAAATCTTTTCCTCCCCAAGTTTTCCAATGTCAGTAAATGGTAGTATCCCTGATCCAGTGGTTCAAGCCAGCAATTTAGAAGTCATTCTTAATTTCTACCCTTTCCTCATCCCATGCATCAGATTTATCAGCTAATTTTATTACTTCTATTCTAAAATAGATCTTCACTTGATCCATGATTCTCTACCATGCTAGTCCAAGTCACCATTATGTTTCACCTGGTCAATGCAGTAGTCTCCATCTGGCCTCTATTTTGCCCCCAACCCTTGACAATACTCCTACAACTTTCAAATGACAGTGAAAGTGTTTTAGTTAGCATATTAGTTTGGCTGCTTCAAAAGAGGCAAAAATAGCATGTCTTAGAGAAAAATATATGGTTTCCTTTTTCATGTATAGTATAAGCTGGTGGGTCCATGAGGTCATCATACTAGACGGAGAAAAAGAATTAGTCAAAATTCCACACCCATTCATGGTCAAAACTCTCAGAAAACTAGAAATACAAGAAAACCTCCTTAACCTGATTATAGATATCTACAAAAAACTATTGTACTTAATGGTAAGATTCTCAATGTTTTAACTTTAAGGTTCAGAACAAAGCAAGTATGTCATCCACACCTTCTAGTCCTATTCAGCATGTGACTGGAGGCAAGTTCCATAAGACAAAAAGGAAAGGAGAGGGGAGGAGAGGCGAGAAGGGAAGAGGAGGGGAGGGGAGAGGAATAAATGCCATAAAGGTTAGAAATAAGTAAAACTCTCCTTATTCACAGACATGATCACCTATGTAGAAAACCCTAAGGAAGCTACAAAAAGCTACTAGAAAAACCAATATACAAAGTCAACTGTATTTTTATGTACTAGTAACAAACAATTTGAAATTTTTAAATACCATTTATAATAGCATCCAAATAATGAAATACCTAGATGTGTATATCCAATAAAATGTGTTCAACATTTGTATTCTGCAAATTATAAAATACTACTGAATGAAATTTTAAAAGATTTGCATAGAGAGATATACCATGTTCATCAACTAGTAGACTCAATATTGTTGTGAAGTCTTCCAAAATTGATCTCCAGGTTTCATCTGTTGAGAGAAAGTAAAGATAGGGCAATTAACTGTAAGGAAGGTCCTGACTGATAAAATCTGGAATACAAAACAAGCATGTTATATATCAAGTTGGAGGGTATGGTATTGGTGAGGGCCAATTTCAACTTTTTCTTTTAAGTGGAAAAGAATGTGAGCAAAATCAATAGGAGGACAATACGGGGATTATAAAGTTTGGATTCTGAAGGAAGCTCCCACTTTTTCTTAAAGAATATTAATTGATGTCATCTCCTACTAGTAATTTATTGGTAAGTTGAATGAATTGGAATCTAAAGAACACAAGAGAAGGTCTGAAATAACCTGGTGAGTGATGTGCCAGACCACCAGTGAGAAATGAATGCTGAAATTAACAAACAGCATTGAGGCAACTTGAGGTTTAATGTCGCTATCTTCTTCAATTGATAGTTATCAATTAGGATCAAGTCTGGAGTCAAAAACCACACTAATTTGAACAGGAGTGGTTTAATATAGAGAGTTATTAACTATTTACAAGGGATTTGCTTTTAAAAGGGTATAAAAGCGAATTCTAAAGAATGTTCTAAGACTGAGGAAGAGAACTCAAGAAAGGAACAAACTTGGAAACTTCCCCAAGTTTGGGGCTCAGACCTCATTGGAAAAGGTGTGTCTGCAACCCATTGGATTGCGGAGAAGCCCACTGGGTTGCCCCAGGCCAGAGCTGGTCCATGGCCATAGGGCAGAGGTTGGTTATATCGAACTGCCAGCCAAGACTAGCTAGTTGGGAGGCCCCCCTCCAGGGTGCCAGCGGGCCTAGGCTGGTGGTCAGGGCATTGTGAGGAGGAAATCCCTCCTGGGTTCTGAGGGGCAAGCAGGGAACTTCTTGCTAGGGCTGGAAAGCTGGAAGGTGAACACCACTAGGTGGCAGAGAGGGTATATGGCTGGGGGTCATGTGCCACTGAATCACGCTAAGATCCTTCCTCCTCCAAGGTCCCTCCAGCACTATCTACTGACAAAATTTACATTGTGCCAGCTGGCAAGGGAGAAATATTCCAGTATCACAGGTGGGCAATGGAAAGTGCATTTGGAGCTGAGTGGCATCACACTGATAAAGGAAGCAGTTCTTGACTTCTGTACTGAGTACGTATTAACAATTTCAGGGATTTTATATCCTTCTAAGTCACATATGCTAATACATATGCCAATTTTATTATTAAATACAGGAGAAAAACATCTTGCACATTGTGAGTCCAAGGAAGAACAAGATTATGACTCCCGTCCAGTTATAACTCGTGGTCAGCGAGCCTTAGAACATATAAAACTGCGTTTGCTACACTTGGAGAAGATGACACATTTTGGCAGAATTTTACAGTTTACAATTTCACATTCCAGGGTGTGGCCACTGTACCATTCTGACACAGAATTAGCATCTCTAGTTAATGTTATGTAAAACAGAGACCCGTGAGGCATGAGCCCTAGGAGATGGTTCCTGGTGAAGCAAATAGTATTTTTAGGACCAGACCGGATTTTTCTTTTAAGGTCCACATGGCACTAAGCAGATGGTGCTGTGGGCGGCTGTGGTTTAAGATCTGAGGCAGTTCATGAAGACACCCAGCCTTGTCCTTGTCCCGCCCTAGAGGCAGTGATGGCTATGGGCTGGTCCAGGCAACAAGATGGTGTCCGCTGTCCCTGTAGGCAGACACTGCTGGACCCTGCAGACTGGCAGCACCCTAGACTAGACTGCAGGGCAGCTGGGAACTCAGCCTGCTGGTATGTTCAGAATTAGCATAACCTTGCCTATTTTAATCTGGAAAGGAACTTGGAACTTTTTTCTCCCCATAGCACTCTTTAGTTCTTAAAAGTATAACTTAATGTTGAAACTCCCCTTCCCCAGAGGTCCTCTCTTTAAATCGTTCTTTAATATTCCATGGTCTGCGATTAGACTGCATTTATCCAGAAACTTGGATTCTGGCTAGTTGATGGGGATAGGGAGGAGAGAGAAAGTCATTTAACATGTGCTCATTTTTTCCAGAAAAAAGCATTATATATTCTCCTTGATAGAAATGTCTTACTCCCATCATCTGTATTACCAAAATCATTTTCTTAATTTGATCCCATCCCCTTTTTTTCCATTTATTCTCTATGTCAGTCTCCTGTCCCATTTATTTTAAATTTATTTGATCTTGTCATCTTTTTTGATTTATTAAATTATGAAGCACTCCACATTCCTATATTATGAAAGCATGTACATGTAAAAGTTAAAATTCTCTCCAGCATCACCATAATCCCCTCCCTGGTAAGTTTTATTAAAAATTTCATGTACATTCTTTTTTCTGTTCCTATGCAGTCATTCACATAAATAGTATGCATTTGTGAGTGATGTTTCACCAAAACATGTTACAAACATTGTTTTCAACTTGCTCCATTTTGTTTTAACCACTGCATGATGATCCTCTGTGGGTGATACACGTTTATTTCACCAGTCCTGAAATTTCCCAGTTTTTTACTATCATGGAGGGAAGAACCTGCTGAGGTAGCATCCTGGTTTATTCCCAGAGCTTTATGCACTCAGACATTATCTCTGCAGAAACGATTCCTAGAAGACTGCTGAGTGCCCTTTGAACATTTGTATAGATTTTGACCAACCGTCCTCCAAAAATGTTGAACTAGTTTGCACTCCATTAGCAACGGTGCATGTGCTCTCCTGTCCCACTTTTAATGCTGATATCACTGATTCCCCCCTCTAGAAGCTGCCCTCCCCTCCACTGGCACTGGTTGGCACTTGAGTCAGTGTCATTGTTCAGCCCATGATTTGCTTTTCTGAGATAGGATTGTACAGGAGGAAAAATAATTTTCTCTCTACCCTTCTGAGTTCTAAGCTGAGACCCCTGCAATAAAAGACAGATTAACAAGAGAAAAAGAAAAGTTTATTAACATATATACCTCATGTATACAGGGAGATAACCAGGGGAAAGAGACTAGCTCCCTGATATGGCTTTGAATTCAGACCTAAATACCTTCTTAGTAGGAAAAGGGGAGAGGAGATGTAAGGCTCCTCGGGGAGAGTGGATGATTTTTAGGAAAGATGAATGGGCCCTTAGAAGAGTAGGTGGGAGGTACGATAGCTTGTGACAAAGTTTGTCAGTGTTTGGTGTCCACTTCTAATCTCCCCTCCTGTGATAAGAGTCACTCTCCCCTGGTTGATGAAACTTCTTTCCAGGGAAGGGATTTATGACAATTGAGTTCCTTTTAGAAGATCTGTCTTTAGGCCATGAGTTCAGACAAAGCCTCCCCCTGCATTTGCTGTTTTTCAAGTGCCTACGGCTCAAAAAATAATCCATGTGCCAAAGTGGCATGTTTTGGAGCGTCATGTTCTGCACCCTTCTGAATAAACCCAACAGAAGCTTATTTCCTATCTCAAATAATTGCCACAGTAGCATCCTTCCTTGGAGACAATATTCAGAGCAGACCTTCCTGGGAGTTATTGTAACATACACTGTGCTTGTAGTGAGGCCTCGGCCATCTCACTAAATTAAGCAGGGTCACTTTTCTTCATCCTGTGGAATGGGAGATAAAGTTATAATAGTTTTTTTCCTAAACTGTATACATTTCCAGACAGAACACTGCTAGACACATTTATAAAATGTATAACAATCAGATAACTGTTACCAGTAATTGGCAGTCAAGCAAATCCAAGCTATAACCACCCACCACAGGAGCAAAATAAATGTGTTATTTTTCCTTTTTTCCCAGATGAATAGAAGCCTCAGATTCATTTCAGCTGGATAGAATGAAAAAAGCCTTCAAGCCAGCAGCTGTCAATAAACCATTTTTTTCCTCTATAAAGACAGTATAACATCAATAAAGATAGTGAAAACAAGAGGGAGGGAACAAAACCCTAACAACTACTTTATTTTCATTTTTACACATGTCCTTCTCATTTTTATCCATCTGTCAAGATTTTTCATGGTTGAAATTCTTTTATATATACAATTTTACATTCTGATTTTGTTTTCACTTTAAACCTGATTTTTTGTTAAATATTCCAGTAGCTGCAGCGTTTGTGGTCATTGTGTGTTAGTTCAGGTAAGGGTGATGGTGGCCTCCCCAGAAAAGACCTAGGCTTCTCCACATGTCCTACTACTGAACTAGAATTGCTCATTCTGGGCACAGCAGAGCCTTATGGAGAGTCTGGGAATGTGAGCCAGGGGAGGGAGAAGGCCAGAAAACAGGGCTGGTGGCAGCAGCATTAGTTGCAACAGTTCCACTCAGGAATTTGTTGTCTGACACTTCACAAAGCTCTGCACCTCAAGGTGAAGCCAGCTAGCAACTGAAATGGTAAATTTAGTGTGGCTGGAGGGATAATCAGAGTAATACAGGGTGAGAGAAGGACAGGCGGGTGAGGAAAAATGAACAAACAGCTACCTAAACAAGCATTGCAGCTTTTGATTCAAGTTTAGAATAAAGGCCAAAATGAAACTTTCTTAAATGCAAACTACATTTGAGGTCATCCTTTGAAATTTCTTGTGTGTTTGGTGTTAGTTGTTAATTTTCTCCATCCCTTCCACCCTCCCTCCCTCCCTCCCTTCCTTATATCTGCATTGTATCTTACAATGCCTATTTGGCAGTAATTCTTTTCTCAAAAACTTAAAAATTATAATCTCAAAGGGACTGGATCATATCAAAGTGAGTGAAGGAGAATTTGCGGTTTGGAAAAGCATGTTCAGTTACCTATTCTTTGTTCCTGTTAGAATACTTGATTACTTCTGAAATGGTAAATAACATTTATGGAAGGCATGAGGATTTTGTCTTTAAAGGAGGATATTGAGTTAACTAAAGTTTTAGAAACACTACCCTAGAACAAAAGTGCAAAGTTTCATTTTATGCTAAATTTTCGCCTTTTGAGGCTCTTTTAAAAGAATTTTAATTGCTTTTGAGGGATAATTGACACACTACGTTTAAAGTATACAGTATGATAAGCTTTGCCGTATGTATACACACATGAAACCATCACCACAATGAAGAGATAGTGAGCATATGCATCATCCCTGCAAGGTTCTTTGTACCTCCTTGTAATTCCTGCACCCCTTTTCTCTTTAACCCCTCCATCTCCAAGCAACCACTGATCTGCTTTTTGTCATTACAGATTAGTTTACATGTTATTAAATTTCATATAAGTGGAAATATATGTGAGGGGGGTCTGGTGTCTTTCAGTGAGCATAACTATTTTTAGATTCCTCTCTGTTGTTAGTGTCAGTAGTTCATTCTTTTATATTGCTGAATGGTATTCCATTGTGTGAATATACCACGTTTTGTTTTCCATTCACCTGTTGATTGACATTTTGGTTGTTTCCAGTTTTGTTGTTTCTGGTTATTACAAGTTAAGCTGCTGTGAATAAATCTTTGTATTGGCAAAGGTTATCTATTCCCTTGTGTTAGTACCTGGGAGTGGAAAGCCTGGATCATATGCTGGGTGCATGTTTATCTTTTTTTAAAAAGTTGATATATCATTTTACATTGTTATCAGCAGTTTATGAGAGTTCCAGCTTCACATCTTTAATTTTAGACATTTTAGTTGGAGTGTAATGATATCTCACAGTGGTTTTAACTTGTGTTTTTCTAATGACTGATTATATTGGACATTTTTTCATGCCATCCATATGTCTTCTTTGAGAAAGTGTTCAAATCTTTTGTTCATTTTTTATTGGGTTACTTTTTTTCCCAATCATTGAGATTTGAGAGTTCTTTATATATTCTAGATATGGACTTTATCAAATGTGTGATTTGCAAATATTTCTTAACAGTTTCTTTTGAGGAGCAGAAGTACATAATTTTGATGAAGTCCAAAGAAATCTTGATCTATCCTGTGGTCACAAAGATATTTTTCTGTGTTTTCTTCTAGAAGCTATAGCTTTAGGTAGGTCTCTGATTCATTTTTTGTTGTATGTGGTGCCAGGAATAGATCAAAGTTCCTTATATAGCTATCCAGTTGTCCCAGCACAATTTGTAGAAAAGTTTATCCGTTCTCCACTGAATTGCCTTTGAAACTTTACTGAAAGTCAACAATCCTTCTTAGTACTCTAAACTTAGTGCCTTATGAATTATGAGGTTTTCCACTCTGGCTATTGGGAATATGCACTGTTCTCCCAGTGTGAACTCTGGGCATTGTTCCCTCTAATCATCTGGGTGGTTCTTAACCTAGCATTGGGTAGTTTTCCTTAACTTTATGCACTGATCACTAATTAACTGAGTCATCAGTTAAGATCTTTAGAGTTTTCTCTTAGTACGAATTTCTCCTCTCTGAGAGTCTGCTCTGTAAATTCTAGCAGCCTGTGCTTCCCCGGACTCCCAGCTGCATATTTTAAACTGTGAGAGGTTACTAAGCTCTCCCTGGTTTTCCTTTCTGTACATTGTGACCTAGAAATTTTCTCCAGACAGTAAATTAGAGCAGTCATAGATTTCACCTTGTTTGTTTCCTGTTTCTCAGCAATCACTGTCCTTCACTGCCTGATATTTAAATACTTGAGAGCCATTATTTCATATATTTTCTTTATTCAGTCTTTATTACTTGATCTTGGCTGGAAGTTGTGACTGTTTCTTCATGCCCCCGAGCATTCAGCATGCTGCTAGGTACATAGTAAATATTCCTCAAAGACTGACTATAGTCACTTACATAGATCCACATACAAATAACTGGCTGGTGTGTAAGTGAAAAAAAAAAAATGTAACTTGTTGAAAGGGTATGACAGTAAGTAAAAAATGTCAGATGCCAGAGCATTTCTGATCAGGGCTTTCCTGGGATTTCCTGGACCATGCCCTGGCCAGTCACTCAGGACACCAGTGCCTCTGAACTTTGCCTGCTTCCAGCACTGCCAAATAGCAGAAATAACATGGGCGTGTAACTACTTAATTTATTGCCTAACCTGATTGATCAAAGCCAACAGGAGAGGCATCAAGTCATCCCACCCCCAGAAAAGTCCCAAACACAGGCTCAAATTTCCATAGTAAACAAAATTCAAATTCACTGCCACCTTCTTTGTTCCCTTCCTGTCCTCTTCCCAGCTTCCTGCCCAATGCGTCCCTCAGGGAGGTCTTATGACCTTCTGATTTGTTCTTCTTTGAGAGACATCAGCTACTGTTGAATTAATCTATTTTCATTGTCCTCCTACTTTTGAGTTTTGCTTTCAGGCAGTGGATTGTTCTTTGCTTATGTCCACTTGCTTCTACCAATTATTAGAACTTCTTTGTATTTTATTTTATTACCTATGCCTCTCAAAATTTTATAAGCCCAGAAACTGAGTCAAGATTTAAGGAAAGACATTCTAGAAATCGTCAAAGGAAACTACCAGGTTATTTCCCACATGAAACCTTTCTTCCTTTTTCTTTTAAAATGTCACTCTGGCATTGAGAATATTTGAACTTTTCTTCATAAATAACTCCAGTCTGGTGAAAGCCTAGGTCCCTATCCTATCAATTTACCAATGTTTTTAAGGAAAGATCTTTCTGTAGACCACACGGTCTCATTATCTTTGTGGTTTTTAACTCTTGCTTCTTCTCCTTGACTTACCTTGAGGTAAGAAAAGGCACTTCTAAGATAGGAGAATCTTTGTGTCTGACTATAATAATCACAAACTTTATGTAACAAGATTAATTTGACGTAACATGTAATTAAGACTCAATCTGAAGAGGGTCAGCTCTGCACAGCTGAAAATGCTAGAGAGTGTTTCCAGCCCTGCGTGAACTTGTGTGACTAGTGAACTGGCTCTTCAGAATTGGAAAATTGGACTGGAAAGTAGGTGACCTAATTTTCTTTTCTTTTCTTTTTTTTAATTTTTTTATTTATTTATGGCTGTGTTGGGTCTTCGTTTCTGTGCGAGGGCTTTCTCTAGTTGTGGCGAGCGGGGGCCACTCTTCATCACGGTGCGCGGGCCTCTCACTATCGCGGCCTCTCTTGTTGCGGAGCACAGGCTCCAGATGCGCAGGCTCAGTAATTGTGGCTCACGGGCCCAGTTGCTCCGCGGCATGTGGGATCTTCCCAGACCAGGGCTCGAACCCATGTCCCCTGCATTGGCAGGCAGATTCTTAACCACTGCACCACCAGGGAAGCCCCTATTTTCTTTTATAGTTACAGAAACTATAACTGAGATTATCTCACAGAAACTCTTTTAGTGTTTAAGCTGATGACATTTTTGTTAGTTGTCAAGATATTAGAACTTTAAAACATTGCATTAAACAACACATCTTTCTGCTGGTTCCATTACCAAACTTCACCTTCAGTTTAAGTATAATCCAATGCTGACTTTTATTATAGACGTGGGAAAACTGAAACACAAAGGTCATCCAGAACAGAAGTGGAAATTACTTTGTGAATTCCTCCTTCTTTTCTTGGCGTCAAAACATGAGATCATGTTTAGAATGATGGGCTAGCCCATGTTTTTTCTTTTTCCCCAAGATTTAAAAATTGTTACCAACTCTATGGCATTAAATATGCCATCGCATACAACAATGGTGATTTTTTCCTCATCATTATTAGAATATTGTCACCAGGTTACATGTGACGTAGAGATGGTAGTTGACTACCCAAGCATAAGGATTTTGTGAGCACTAAACAAACTAATATTTTAAAGAAACTTGCCAGTGGTTAACTGTCATTAAACTGGATTAGCTGCCAGTGAAGGTTAGTGGTCATTATTGTTACTAATAGAGGCTTGTTTGATATGAGATGTAGGTATCCAATTCCATTATAGTGTGTGCCCCCAAATGTGTGAGGGGACAGCCTGGCTCAGGTTCCACTGCGCGAGTGCCCACTTGCCTGGCTATGTGGACCAGCCCTTTATGAAGATTCACTGTTGACTGGGACAACTGTGAAAGCCCCTTTCAGTTCTCAAAGTCTTTGAGTTTCTTATTCATATTAAAACATCCTTGAAACTAAGTTTAAAAAAGTTCTTTCCACTGTCACTGAGATTTATTAATATGCTTAGTAATTTTCCTTCTAGCGTATTATCTCCATCTGACAGAGAATGTTCTCTTCATGTGTTCTTTGACTTTGCCTTAGTCTGTTTGTGCTTTTGCTTGTTGTCTTGCTGCATTAGGTGAAGTCCAGACACCTTAATCTCTTCTTATCTGACTCAAGCTCACTTGCCCATTGTTCCTTTACGTCAAATCTGGTTGGTCTCCTTATTGAACCTCCTTATTTAACAAGCTCATTCTTATCTCTTGTTTTCTCCAGCCATCACCCCTTCCTCCAGCTATTCCGTGATTTTACTCCCTTATCCATGTTCTGTGCATTCTTCGCGGCTATGCTGTCTGCAGCCTCAGGAAGCTCTTCCATTACTAATTCCTCATTACTCACCATTCAGATCACACAGGTTGTATCTATCCCATATGCCATCTGCAGCCAGCATTGTTCACAACAATTACAGATACATCAGCAGCATTTCTCTTCCCGATGAACAGGGTTGCTTTTTTATTTTGTTTTGTTTTATTTTGTTTTATCCCAGTAGAACATGTATTGGTTTTTCATACTCTACTTCCTGGAATATAGGTAAGACTATGTATATGAACATCTGTAAAACATTTGTTTGCTTTTACAGGAAGTATCCTAAATGATAGTTGGTGACATATATTAGTAGACTACAGTGTTTTAATTACATTTGGGGAAATTGGGGGTTTGGGGTTTTGACATGTAGCATGTCAAAATTTCTCTCACTCTCACTTATATTAATGGGAAATAGGCTCAATAGCATTTTCATGCAGCAATGGATGCAGAATTTCATGCAGAACTTTTCAGAAATGGATTACCGACCTAGCATGAGCAATTCTTATACTAACCACTACTAAATAGACTCCTACTACGGTCACCCTGCATGATGCTGTGTGGAACTAGAGAGCTGCCTATGGGAAAAGCAGCCCTCCAGCCAATCTCCACCTGCAGACCTGTGCCTGCAGCTTAGAGCCTCGGCCCTGGTGAATTTTGATTTGGGGATATTTGAAATCTGACATGTTTCCTCTACTGGCAAAAACATTACACTCGGCATGTTTCTACCAGCCACCCTCTACACATTCCTCTCATTTTACCATGATTTCTGCTGGCCCTTCAGGCCTCGAGGACTGAATTTGGTATATCCCACAATTTTAAGGAAGACTATTCCAAACATGCTCTGAAGCGTTAATGAAAATCCATCAAGCCATTATCATACCTGGTACAGTCAACTGGATGGATAGTTTATACTTGTTAATTTGTACTCTTTATAGGTTATACTCTAATTGTTTAGTGTGTGCTCTATGGCCCCATCTGGACTAACAAGTTCTGTTGAAATGTGAGTTGTGCATTTTTACTGCTCCTTCTCAGCCCACCCAACCCAGTCTCCAATCATATATATTTAGTAAGGACTTCTTGAGAGCTTTTCAGTCTAGGTCAGAAGCAGAATTGCAGGGTGCGTTTGAAATCTAAATAGCATATTGTTTATCTCAGGCCTTGCTGTGCTAAATCCAGTGGTACTCTATGTAAGATGCCTTTTATATTCATCATTTATGGCAGGTTTTAAGGTTTTGGAGACCGGATTCTATAGGAGGAGTGGAGGGTGGGGAGGGCATGTGCGTGAATGAATTTTTATTCGTCTGTCAAACTTTCAAACAAAACTAACAAAGCATTGTCTACAGTAACTCCATATGCACCAGTACTGTAGAGGCACAGACAGTGACCTAGAAGGGACCTTTGTTTAAGCCTCCCACAAATGTCAATATGACTATTGTTCCTGTTAAGAAAAAGAAGAAAAGGAAATAAGAAGCAAAATCCCAATATCGAGAAGGAAGGCAGTCTGAATCCCTACAGGGCTCTTGTTTGTCTACTCTTGGGTCGTGTGATGTTTCCTTTCTTCACTTTATCTGCTGGAATCCATTTGTAATGAGCAAAAATTGTTTAAGGACACAGGTCTGTTTTCTCTGAAGTTAATGCTTCTTAGTGAGAAACATTTCACTTTCAAAAGAGATTGACCTAAGATTTTATTCCCCACTGTTTTCTCTCATATGGAAAGATTTTCAAGATATGTAAAAGAAAAGTATGAAATAGTTCTAAGTGCCCGTTAGTGGAAGGAAAAGAGAATGTTCTGCTGAAAAGATGGACATGATATGATGTCCAGGGCATGCAGGGAGCATTTCCAGATGGTAGTTTCCTACAAGGTTTAGGACTGGGCCTCTGCTAACACACTCACTTTTTGTCAAATATGGTCCGATACTGTTAATTATTATTATTATTTGGCTATTTGCATATGATCGTTCATAATAATTTTTTTTACAGTTGAAAGTTAAAAACAAAGATTTTAGAGAGGCAAGTCCTTTAAAACAAGATATCTCCTGGTGAGCTTTCATAGGAACTTTCAGCTCAGCAGTACTGTCTGCTTGGTGATGTTCCCTCAAACGCTGGACTTTGGGTGTGTGTTGCTGTTATTGATGACTTCATCTGCCTGAATGGGTGTTCGTGTTTGACATAAGTGGGGCAAATAGGCAATGCTCTATGATGGATGAGTGTCAGTGCTTCTGGAAGGGCTCTGCATTCAAAGAGCTCTGGGAGGAAGGGCCAACACTGGTGTATTCTGTTATTCCTTGTGTTCTGTGAGTAGGTGAATCTGTGCACAAAGGTAACAGAGCATTTTGAATTATGGGGCCACCAGAGTGCAGAAGCTAGCCAGCCTTCCAGATTATTTCCATAAGTAAAGAATGGTGGGGCTTCCCTGGTGGCGCAGTGGTTGAGAATCTGCCTGCCAATGCAGGGGACATGGGTTCGAGGCCTGGTCTGGGAAGATCCCACATGCCGCGGAGCAACTGAGCCCGTGAGCCACAACTACTGAGCCTGCGCGTCTGAAGCCTGTGCTCCGCAACAATAGAGGCCGCGATAGTGAGAGGCCCGCGCACCGCGATGAAGAGTGGACCCCGCTCGCCGCAACTAGAGAAAGCCCTCGCACAGAAACGAAGACCCAACACAGCCATAAATAACTAAATAAGTAAATAAATAATTTATTTTAAAAAAAAAAAAAGAATGGTGCTGCTAACCAGCTTCATCCAGTTTCAGGGCTTCGATGAAATCAAATTAGATTGGCTTTGCATCAGCCAGGGGTTGTGCTGGCAAACAATAGACAAATAAATGTGGCACTGTTTCCTGAACAGAGGCATGGGGACAGTGGTATTGCGAGTAAATTTATTCTGTAAGTCATGACATTAATGATGAGTAGATACAAACTGGATAAATTCAAAAGAAGCAAGAGAAAACAGAAAGGAAAGGAAGCCACCTTATTTAGAAACCTGAGGAGCAGGTGATGGTGCAGAAAGGATCTAGGCCTTGAGGTCAGAGCTCTGTTTTCTTTTTCCTCACCTCCACTTACTACCAGTTTGCCCTCTTACGGCGAACTTCACTTCCTGAGCCTTGTCTGTATCATGAACACAAGAGTACCTAACTTGTTGGGATCACTGTGATGATTGAAGATCATATATATATGATATATATATATCTCATATATATATGATATATAAAGTCTAGCAGAGGGAACCTGGCATAGAGTAGGTCCCAATAAGTAAGAATAACTCGGCGGTTCTTATTGGCAGAGATGTAGCAGCCTGTGTGCTAAGCCTGCTTCCACTCCTATCATCTGCATCACCGCCCGTGGGCTAGCTCAGCCCTGTGAAAGGACAACTCCATCCAGCTAACAGCTTCCTGGGACTTCTTCTTTCATGTCTGTAATATTAAGCTTTGACACTCCTTCTACACCCTTACCCTGGGAAAATTACACCAAATAGACTTATCTTTGATCTATTTTCCATTTTAACTAAATTATGGACAATAATACTATATTTTAAAGTATAGCCAGAGACTGCAGGCTACAAAAATTCAAACCCTTTTTAGTCTTTTCAGATCTTGAAACTAGGTGATTAACCATTGTCAGCTCTACATTGACTTGGGCTTTCTTAGCTATTGAACTCTTGGCTCCAATTCACACCTCCACTCTCCCTTTAATCTAAAATAATTTTTTTTGTAATGCCTTTATTTCAGAAGTGCATTTATGCATTGGTTTGTTATTTTAGCAGAATTATGATCTTTGATGTGTTCTAGCCTAAAAATCTGCTTTTAACATAATGGTTACAAAGTATCCTATAGCCAACAAAAGGACTATTAAAGCATCAATTTTGTCTTCCTTTACTGCTAGGGCTTTCTTCCCCAGAATGCCAATGCTGTAAAATTCCACATTAATAAGACCTCAGGTAGGCTAAAAGTGCAAAAGAACTCTTTCTGTTCCATGATAATGCTGCATAACAAACTGCCTCAAAATTCAGTGGCTTAAAACAATTATTCTTGTTCAGATACTCATGGGTTAGTTAGGTTGGCTGATCCAAGATCAGCTCATCAAAGTCCAGGTTTGCTCCACATATTTTTTATCCTCCTTGGACCAGTGGGCTAATCAAGGTGTGCTTTTCTCTGGCAATGGCAGAAGGGCATGAAGGGTGAATGGAAACAGGTGCTACCTCCTAAGTTGGTAACTGCCCCTTTCACTTCCAGCCCCATCCCATTAACCAGACAAGTTAGAGTGCCATGGAGGAACTGCAGAGTCACATGGCAGAGGGTGCAGTCATAGGAAGGGGTGAGGAATCAAGATCAGTAACACAATTGATCACATCTGGCTTTGCTGCTAACCATCGAGGGACTTTGAGCAAGTCCCTAAGCCTCAACTTCTCAATGATTTCATTCATTCATGGAATTCAACAAATACTTCTGCCATATACTTAGTGCTGGGCATTGTTCTAGGTGATGGGAATACAACAGTGAACAAAAAAATCAGAAATCTTGCCCACGTGGGTCTCATATTCTAGTCAGAGAAACAGACAGTAAATAAATGTGTATATTTGTGCATGTGTTCATGAGTGTGTTATAAGTCAGAGAGTAAAAAGTGCAATGCAGAAAAATTAAATAGGGTAAGTAAAATAATTCACCTCTCCCTGCCCCTTGCCCCAGAGGTGGCCACTGTTAACAGTTTGGTGTTTGTGGTTAAGGGGATGGGTAGTGGAGCCTTACCACTGGGGTTTGAAGCCTTGCCCTTCCTTTGACTTGCTTTGTGACCTTGGACATAGCTGTTATTTTTCCATTGCTTCCTAATAAATTCCAATAAACTTAGTGTCTGAAAGCAATATGTATTTTTGCCTCATAGCTTATGTGAGTCAAGTGTCCAGAAACAGCATAACTGGATCCTCTGATCAAGGTGTCACAGGGCTGCAGTCTAGGTGTTGACTGGACTGCATTTCTTTCTGGAGCTTGGGATCTTTTTTCAATTTCACGTGGTGATTGGCGGAATTCAGTTCCTTATGGTTGTAGGAATGATGTCCTTGTTTTATTGCTGTCAGTCAGGGGCTTCTCTTGGCTCCTAGAGGCCCCCAGTTCCTTGCCATGTGGCTGTCTTGTAGTACCTCTCACAACATGGAAGCTTGCTTCTTCAAGGCCAGTGGAAGAATCTCTCTCCAGTCTACTGAGTCTAAGACAGAGTCTTATAATCATAGGAGTGACCCTCCTATCACCATTGCCATATACTATTGGCTAGAAGCAAGTCATAGCTTCTTCAGCATTCAGTGGGAGGGGGTTATACAAGGGCATGACTAACTGAAGGTCATTTTAGAATTACGCCAACATGTTACTTAACCTCTCTGTGTCTCATTTTCCCATCAGTAAAATGGGAATGATAATAATAATATCTAACTCACCAAGTGGTTTTGAGGACTAAAGGAATTAATAGAAGTAAATCACTGAGAAAAATGCTGGGTACATAAAAATCCCTATATGTGTCAGCTATTTTTGTTATCTATAAAATGTGAGGATTTTGTTAGATGATTTTTTTTTTTAATAAATTTATTTATTTATTTATTTTAGCTGTGTTGGGTCTTCATTTCTGTGCAAGGGCTTTCTCTAGTTGCGGCAAGCGGGGGTCACTCTTCATTGCGGTGCGCAGGCCTCTCACTATCGCGGCCTCTCCTGTTGCGGAGCACAGGCTCCAGACGCGCAGGCTCAGTAGTTGTGGCTCACGGGCCCAGTTGCTCTGCGGCATGTGGGATCTTCCCAGACCAAGGCTCGAACCCGTGTCCCCTGCATTGGCAGGCAGATTTTCAACCACTGCGCCACCAGGGAAGCCCTTGTTAGATGATTTTTAAGGTCCCTTTCAGCTCAAACATGTGGCTTTGTTACAATATACTGTAATGCAAAACTGAGCAAGGATAGGACATCTACTGAGAGAGAGAGGGAGGGAAGGCACAATATTAGGGTAAGTTGAAATGAACCTAAATAGACCATATGTTTCAAGGAGGCAAGAGTCATCCATTCCTCTTTTATTTTGCCATCAGTGAAACCTCCATAAGTATTGCCGATTTGAAGTTTTTTGGTTGTCTTGTCAAGGGATCTTTTGGGGGAACAGTGTCCCTCTAAGCAAATAGTGCTTTGTAAGAAACTTTCCTCCTTTAGTTACCATACTGTCCCTAAATTAATTGCAGCCTGTGAGTCTCAAATAGACCATTGGTTGATGCCACTGGATTATCATTGAATATAGGTGCTAGTGATATATTTAAGATGTAAAAGTGTGAATGGCTTTTATCCAAACTTGCTTAAACAAGAATAATTGGAGTAGGAAACCCCCTAATTGCCTCTCCACCCACACAGGCCCATGAGGAGAGGACGTTATGGTCATCTCTCCAAGATGTCTTGAGGCAACAGGAAAGGTCCAGATCTTGCTGTTAATGCTTCCTCTGCTAAGAGCCACTGATGAAAGCTGTTCCTCCTCAATCAGGCAGGAAACTGCTTGGGCATGGGGGAGGTGTGCCACCTGTATGATCAACCCCATTCCCTGTCTCTTTGGATGATATCCTCTGTCTGGAGTAGTGAGGAGCCAAGAGGCAGCTTCAGTAGTTGTTTGTAGAATTCGTACTCTGTATGTTTATGTTCTCTATGTAAAGGCCCATCATTTAGAGAGCAGGCTTTCTCAACAGCAGCACTATTAACCTTTTCAGCTGGATATTCTTCATCTTAGCAGACTGTCCTATGCATTGTAGGATGTTTAACAGTGGGCCTGGTCTCTAAATGCCAGTGGCAATCCCTACCCCCACTTGTGACAGCCAAAAATGTCTACAGGTGTTGCCAAATGTCCTGGTACATTTTATATATTTATTTATTTACATAGTTATTCGTGAGTTTTTTAAAAATAATTAAAACATTCATAATTTAAAAAAATTCAAACAGTACAAAATAGTAAACAGTAAAAAACATGTCTCTTACCCCAGGACCACAGTACCAGGTTTCTACTCTAGAGGCAAACGTGTCACCATAATTTAGGTCGCAAGAGATCTCCAGAGAGTGTACTGAAATTTATATAAATGCAGATTGGGTGTCTAGTTATTACAAGATACACAGGCGAGTGTATTATATTTTTATTAGCAACTTTTTTTTTCATTTGTGTTCAAGATGAAAAGAAAATGACCAGAATGAATCTCTTTTAGTTTGTTTCTGATGTATTTTTTAAAAAGCTTCTCAGCTCTTTCTGGACTGATATATGACCTCTTAAGAAGAATTATTTCCTGCACAGTGAGAAGCTGCATCCCCTTAACTTATTCCCGTGGCCTCGGGAGCCTCTCACCATGATCTCGTCTAAGACTGATGCCGTGTGGCAGTAAGGAAGAACTCTCTGGGGCATCGATATTTTAAGCCCTCGAAGTAGACATTTTTCATCTAATGAAACAACTGAATACTTCAAAAGTACTAACCCTGGTTTTTTGTTGCGAGTATGTGAACTGTGCTCTTTATTGATTTCCTTGTCCTGTTGGGGACACAATGTACTTCGTGAGGCTGTATTTTTCACATCACAGCACCACCTTCTCACACAGGGGAAGATGATGTTCTCATCAGGCTTGTTCATTTAGCAGCATGTGTGATTTACAGTCTTCATAACAAATGCCTTGTAGCTCCTGCTACTCCATCATCGATTTTCTGTATTATAGTGACACAAAATTTCAGCTTGATTTTTGTTGGTCCTAGTCATGGTTGTGGAGATCACCACATAAAGTTGACTTCCACAGCTTCAGTAAGATAGATAATCCTTCAGGGAAGATTTTTCAAAATGATCCTACTCTTGGCAAGATGTACTCTCGTACTCTTGATGGAATTATAAATTGACGCATGATTCTACAGAATAAGTTAGAAAAAATGTTAAATATTCATATTATTTGGCTTAGAATCGAGACTTCCTGGAGTTGCTAAATAGTCACAAGGACACAAAGATTTCTGAATAGAAAAGTCCGACAGTGAGGAAATAGATAAATATTTTCATCACTACTAATACTACCACTATTACTGTTAGCTAAACAAAGTAACATGATAAGCATTTTTATGCATTGTCTCACTAACTCTCACAATGTTGTGAAATAGTGTTATTATTATTATCCCATAACCATAAAAGGAAAGTGTGTCTTAAAGAAGCTAATCAACCCATATAAATGATAATGGTGATGATAGTGATGGCAGCTAACATTCACTGAGTGCCAGTGTGTGTCACATGGGACTCTAAGTACTTTACATGGATTACCTTATTTAGTCTTCTTACCAAGAACCCAATGAGGTAGGTACTCTTTGTTATCACCATTTTACCAAAGAAGAAACTGAGGCACAGGGAAGTTAACTAACTAGAATAAAAGAAGTTAAGTTACAGCATTCAAAATATTTAAGTAGAGATTTGAGTACAGATAGATTGATTTTGGAGGTCCTAGTACCTACCAAGACCATGTAGTTGGTAAGTAAATGGTACATCAAGACCTAAACTCAGATCTGGTAGACAGTCTCTTAATCACTGAGCAATATAGCTGATTAGTTGAGCTAATTCCATTTGATGGATTGTCTGGTAGAATGTGACGTGGTTATATACTTTTTTCAGAGCTAAATGGGGAAAAATAGAAAACAGGCAGAGGTTATCAAGGATGAGGAAGAAATGAGTTCACTCATCCTGTTAGGATTGCCCCCTGACAATTCCCCCAACCACCTCCAGGATGTGATGGTGGCTTCCCAGCCAGAAGAATGACTGAGTGGGGGTGGACAGTTTTATCCCAGAAGGAAGGATACAGCCTGAGCCTAGAACCTAGGAACAGGGTCATATTAAGTAAGGAGTGTAGACTTTGGATCCGGATACCCCTTTCAAATCCTGCCTCTTCTGTCTGCATGGTGAGGCCTTAGTCAAGTCCCTCGGTATCTCTAAGCCTCAGTTTCCTCATCTGTAACATGGAGGAATATGACCCACGTAGAGGCTTTGTTGAGAGGATTAAATAAGGTGATTTCCAACATATCCTGCACAAGAGGAGCACTTGACAATGGGGCAGAGACCCTCCTTTCCTTCAGCCTTAAGCTGGCGCTCTCCAAACACCTCTTCCTAGTAGCAGCCCCTGAATACTTCATGCTCTCATCTTGCATTCATACCCTCTGAAGTCTACAACCATGAACATTCCTTGTACTCAACAAACTAAGAGTTTTCTACCCTACCCTCACTTCAGACACAGTCCAGCCTGGCCTCAAATGCAAATACTGTTGAATAATTTTAAAGTAACTTTAAGAATTGGGAGTATGTGTTTCGGGGTATTTTGTTTGTCCACCTGTATCACCACTGGCATCATCTAAAATAAGCGAGGTCTTGGTTGAGTCTGAGTATTTTCAAAGTGTTTGTTTCTAATCTAGTAATAGAACTTTTCATAGTACATGTGAATAAGAGAATCAAAGTCTGTTTTATGTTATGAATACACCATAACAAAACTGAATTGCTTGGCACTGTTTGGATCTTTTAATTATGAAATCAATGACAGAAGAGCCAATTAAGGAAGAGATGGGTTTCTTCCAGGGGATTGTCTAAAGATGGAAAAGTATATTTTCAAAGGCATCTTGGGGAAACCTAGCTTGTCAGTTCAAGTAGGAGGTAGTTTAAGCCTTAGGCAGTGAATAAGCTAGTAGAGGACAGTGAGTTTTATGACTTAAGTCTCATTAAATTGCACTCATGTAAGCATGGTACATGGAATGAGAAAGTGCTGAAAATGATGGTGATTGTACTTGGCTTCAAGTCGGGCGCTTTAAGGGACTGTACATGACCTTGATCATATGGCTGCTGCCTTCTTTCGACAAGGCTAGCAGGAGAAAGAAAGGCACAAATGGCTCTGTTTGTAAAGTACAGTGTAGTCTGAAAACGCATGTGCTGAGGACAATCTTGTGCAAGTAAGACTCTGAGCCAACTGCGTGTTCACTGTCTCTAAAGCAACGTAGGAAAATAAGAGCGGCAGCGAGTGTTTCCTTCCGCTTTTAATTTAATTTCACTTATACTAAAAGAATGAGTCCCTAGGACTCTTGGGCAGCAGTGCCGTTGGCCAAAATCCTCATTTTTTATCTTTCAAAAATGCCTATCCACCCTCAATCTCTGTTCCTCAGCTTGTTGCACTGTGAGCCTATTTTAATCATAAGACACAGACAGAGGTGGCTGAATATTAGAAAATCTAGGTGAGCTCTTTGAAAGAACTAAGTTCCCTGCCTTTTTAGTGACCGTGATCGTTACAAGGCTTTGTGCTTTATTTGGACTGGCCCTTTTCTCCTTTTTTTGACAGGCAGTCTTGCAAGGCTGTCCTTTGTCCCCTGTAACCTGTCAGCAGGAGAATGGGGCACAGCGGAGAGGGAATGATGAGAAGCTGCCTTCTTGAGAGAGGAGAGCTAAAGCAGCTGCTGACAGCTTCCCCTGTGTGAGGAGGCCACACATGTCAACATCGAGATCCCAAACTTTTGGGAAACTTTATCCTTTACTGAAAATAATAAACCATGATGGCAATATTTTATGATGTGTTGATCATCCAGAGTGAAAACAACTTCTTTCTCAGGAAATAACAAAACAGGATGGTCTTAGAGAAGCGTGGTGGAGGATAGGAAGAGATACCATTGTTAGCCCAACCCCTGATTTATCTGGGTATCTTTAATCTCCGCTTTGTCCTTCACACGAGGATAAAATTCATGGTCAGAGGTCATCATGAGTGTTTAAATTATTTTTACAGTATAATTTAATGGGAGGGAGCCCATTAGATCTCTAGAGTTCAGAGACCATCCCGTCTCCCCTCCCCACACCTATCACCATTGGCTGTTTGGCCGTTGCAGGTCACTCAACCTGTTTCAGACACCATTTGTATGTCTTTGTATAAATCAGGGATCCCCATTTAGGGCTTTTACTCATTATACCACATTTCATATTCATAGATGCTGAAGCCCCCTCCCCCCAACCCCTCTGAACTCTGTAAACTCTTGGCCTACCAACCCCATCCTTTCCTGTTTAACTGTGGAGAAAACAGTAAATGTCAGTGTCTTAGTTACTACTGACTGCTGTGACAGAATACCGTAGACTGGGGGACTTACACAACAAAGGTTTACTTCTCAGTTCTGGAGGCTGGAGGTCCAAGATCAGGATGCCAGCATGGTCAGGTCTTGGTGAGGGCCCTTTTCCTGTTTATGTCTTTACATGGCCTTCCTTGGAGTGTGCACACGGAGAGATCCTTTGTCTCCTCCTCTTTTTATAAGGACCTTAATCCCATCATGAAGCCCTCATCCTCCTGACCTAATATAATTCTAATTATCTCCCAAAGACTCTATCTCCAAATACCATCACATTGGGGGTTAGGGTTTCAACCTCTGAGTTTTGGGGGACACAAAGAGTCAGTCCATAGCAATGAGTATTTGAAAATCACAGATTAAGGGGTGAAGAAGAATTAGGTATATCTGCTTTAGCCTTAGTCTCTTAGCTGATTCATATATAACCCATAATGCACAACTGTCATAATTTCTAGTTATTGGAAAATAATAGGCTACCTACGTCCTTGATGCAGAAATGCGTTCAATATAATGTGAAGTTCATAAGATAGCTCACAATAATCTGGTACTAATGAAGCTAAATTAATACCAGTTTAGAATTTAAAATCAAGAATAACAGCAACTGAAAATTTACAACTAAGTCATTGTAACACTGATGAACCTTTAGCTCAGTGTTGTCCAGAGAATTGCAGAATTCCAGCTCTCTGGATGTGCCAGTGGTTGTCGGGAGCATCCAAAGTTGTCAGGACTTCACTGGCAGCCATACTTCCTGATAGAGTACCTCATTTTCAACTCTAAGTAATTTACTAATTTTAGGTTATGAATACTAAAGTTTAGCATTGGTATTCTAAATACCAGTTCTTGACCCACTGAATCTGTTAGGAATAAGTAACCCCTTTTGTAGGGGAAAGTCTGTGGTATTTCATGTCAATTGCCAAGAGAATGTTGCTTTGGGATTGGGAATCTATTCTTTTTTTTTTGAGGAACAATTTCTCTATTTTATTTTACTATTTTTTTTCGATGTCATTGTTTTGTGTGTGTATGTGTGTGTTAGTTTCTACTTTATAAGGAAGTGACTCTATTCTTGATCAGGAAGGAGCAGGCCCGTGGGGCCCTGGAGGACCTAGAGTTTATCATGAAGATTACCTTTATCAAGGACTGTCTTTTCCATAGTTGCATCCTAACTTCTAGCACAGTGCTTGGCAATAACAAGTCCACAATAACTTTTTATGAATAATATGTAATAACATACATATCTGTTGAAACTGTAACTGTATATATCTGAATAGTATATACACAGCTGCCAAAACTATAATAAAATACTGCATATGTAGCACATTCTATAGAACTATCTTGACCTAAATTTTTTAACAGCCTTTTTTTTTTTTGCCAGTAAACTTACCTGGCGTTTAGCTGTAACTCATACATTCCTGCATAGCCCATTCAAAGCTCTAAAAATAACAGCCTCTTTTTTTTAGAACAGGTAAATGTATGGATTTCCTTTTGATAGGCAGGCCCTGACCTACATATTCTCGATACAGACACAGCCCTTGCTCCCGCTCCAGCTCGGGAGGCTCTTCTGCTCTCCTTCCCCCACCCCCCCAGCACTGCAGACATAGCACAGCGGAGGCGTAGGCGGCACCTCCTTTCAGTTTTCTCCACCTCCTCCAGGAGCTCCCCCCGACCCCCCCCCCCCCCCAGTTCTGCCTTAGTGCAAGTAGGTGCCTCTGTGAAAGAAGAGATACAAAGGTTGTGAAGAGGAGAAAGAAAAGCCAAGCCTTTCACCCACTGGAGACACCCTGAGGGCAACCTCTGGACCCCACCTTACTGTTGTGTTGCCCACCCCCGCCATTAACCAGTGCTAAAGACGCAGAGAAAACGATTCCCTTTTTGACGACCCCTCACCCCTTCTGCTAGAGCGCTTGTCACTTCTCCCAAGTCAGAGCTCCCTTCCTCTTCTTGGTTTCAGCCCCCATCCCAGCCTCTCCGTGGGCCTGGGAGCCTCGGGCCAGCCTGGTCTTCCCCCTCTGGGCTGGCCTTGCTGCCCCACGCTAGAGCTTGGTGAGTCCTGGGGACAGGAGCCCTGTCCTGCTCCCTGGCCGCCTCCATAGAAAGTGTTGTGATTTCCACGGTGGCTGCATTCTTATCGGAAGCCCTGTTGTACAGAGTGGTTTGGCTCCGTAGCGCTTTTTGGCTTGTGATGAATTCAACAGGCTTTTGTGCAGCAGCCAGGGGACTAACCACCATGTAGAGAATTGTTTCTTTGGGGAAATATATTGTGAGTCCCAAACAGTTCTCAAACTGTTGGAACACAACTCCATTTTAGGTGCCAGTGTTTTATTTTTGTATTATGGAATTTTAGGGTGGTGAAAGGATAATGAGATCACTGCTGAGCTTTCAACTTGCCATTTGTACGTAATGCGGTTTTCCTTCCTGAATCCTGGGCAGAAACTTATAACAACACAAATGCCTATCAATAAGAGAGTGGATGAATAATATTCTATTCACATAATAGTCACACAAGATTTTGGATGAATCTTAGCAATATAACGTTAAGTGGGAAAAAAAAATCTCAGGAGATTAGCTACAGCCCTATATCTTATATAGAAATTTTTAAATAATTAAAATTAAAATGTTTTATCATCTTTATAAGGACAATAAAATTATATTTAAAAGGAAGGTAGAGTGATGAACATGGTTCAGAATGGAGCTTACGGCAGGTGGCGGCAGGGAATGCTGGGTGATCGCATGGGGCCTGAGGATTCCACGTGGTTGTTTTTAATTAATCCAGCCCTTGTCTGGGGCGGTGAGCTCATGGGTGCTTATTATGTTAATATAAACAAAATTCTGTGCACTACATCCAAAGAGAGAAAAAAGTAATACATTCTTTTTTCTTTTTGGTTTGAGGGCTAAGCACTTCCATTACTATTGTCGAATAGAATCGAATAAGAATAAATGACAGTATCCGTTTTCTTAGTAAATAGCTGTATGAGAGAATCACTCCTTGACTTTGAAACCAATCTCAGTACGTCCAGTAGGTCAGCAGAAGCATGGCAGCACCTGCTGTGGGGAGAGGGGTCACGTAGCTAGTGAGATGGCCTGGCTGACCACTGGCCTTCGGTCTTTGCTGGTCCTGCGTACGGAAGTTGCTTTAGGAGTCACCTGAGAGGAATTAACAGTCCTGTTAATTGCTCTGGCATCCAAGGGACGAGGTGGGAAGGGCACCAGACACAAATCCAGGTTGTGTCCTGGCTCTGTTCCTCTCTTCAAGGGCACCTTGAAGGGCAAGTGCCTTGCTTTGCAGTATGGTTTTCTCACCTGCAGAGTAGCCAATATTGCCCTATTTTATTGGGTTGATCACAACTCGTATGAAATAATAGGTGTAACATTACAAATCGTCAGGCAGCTTATGTGAAGTTATTGCTGCAAGTAGACATACTTTCACAGTTTTTTTCTGTTTCCTTCATGTTTTATATGTATGAAATATCCACTTTGAGTGTCATTTAGAAATAATATTTTGTAAATGGCCATTTTACTCTGTAGTAGGCTGAATAACAAACATGAAAGATATTAGACCTTAATCCCTGAACCTGCAATTATACCTTATTTAGAAAATGGGTATTTTTTGCAGATGGGATTAAGTTAAGGATCTTGAAATGGGGAGATTATCCTGGATTATCCAGGAGGGCCCTAAATGCAGTCATCAGTGTCCTTGTAAGAGTGAGCCAGAAGGAGATTTGATACAGAAGAGGAGAAGACAGCATGAAGACAGAGGCAGAAATGAGAGTGAAAAATGCCTTTAGCCACCAGAAGCTGGAAGAGGCAAGAAAGGGATTCTCCCCTAGAGGCTCCAGAGGGAGGGTAACCCTGCTGACATCTTAACTTCAACCCAATGAATCTGATTTCTGACTTCTGACTTAAGACGCTCAAAAGGATTAAACTTCTGTTGTTTTAAGCCACCTAGTTTGGGGTTATTTGTTACAGCATCCACAGCAAACTAATACATTCACATTAACATGTTTTTGAAAATTATATAATTTTCTAAAACACTCTCTAGGATGTCAAAGTTTCATAGTGTTATGAATCAGTTCAATAGCTTTGTCCTTTTTAATTTTAATGTAATAAAAATGAATATTTAAAATACTACATTTTTGAGGGCAGAAGTTATAGTTAGGCATTTTTCTGTCTCCCAGTAATCAGCGCACTGCCTTGCACAGAGTCAATGCTCAGTAAATAGGAAAACTACTTTCATGCAAGAAAAAGGAGATGGCAATCAATCTGGGCATGTGTTATATGTCATATATGACACATATATCTGTCATCGAGTTTTTTTTTTTTTTTTTTTTTGGTTTTAATTTATTTATTTATTTATGGCTGTGTTGGGTGGGTCTTCGTTTCTGTGCGAGGGCTTTCTCTAGTTGTGGCAAGCGGGGGCCACTCTTCATCGCGGTGCGCAGGCCTCTCACTATCGCGGCCTCTCCCGCTGCGGAGCACAGGCTCCAGACGCGCAGGCTCAGTAATTGTGGCTCACGGGCCCAGTTGCTCCGCGGCATGTGGGATCTTCCCAGACCAGGGCTCGAACCTGTGTCCCCTGCATTGGCAGGCAGATTCCCAACCACTGCGCCACCAGGGAAGCCCCTGTCATCGAGTTTTAATTGGCCTCAAGTTTGCAGCTCAAGTAAAGAACATCAGTGGATGAATGGAGTATTTCTTTTATTATTATTATTATTCACATCCTGCCAGTTTTGAGAAATGATTTGAAACCTCTTGCTGTAAGAGACACCTGGGGTATAACACTGTAAAAGTAAGGACAGGAAAGCAGGTGCTGGTGGGCGAACTTACAGAATGCTGAGCCAGTCCTCCACGCAAATCATTGTCATCTGTACTAGCTCCCGATATGAGATGCCCACCTGTCTTCCAAATGCTATCTGAACAAATAATCTTCCACAGGTACTCTAAATGAAGGTGTACCTGTAGTGATTACTTCCCACCTACTAGCTTGCACTTTTTTGGTTGAAAAATCCAGTTAGAATGACTTCTTTAAAAGCAGTGCTTCTGAAACTTAAGTTTGTGTATGAATCACCCAGGGTTTGTGTTGAATTATAAATTCTGATTCATCAGGTTGGGAGTGGGGCCTGAGCTTCTTTCTGTAGGTGGTGCTGATGCTGCTAGGTTATGGACCACACTTTGAACAGCAGGGCTCCATCCAGCATCTAGTGTGCCTACCTCCAAGTGTCTCTCCCTGGGTGTCCTTCTTCTTTTGCTTTTTTGTGCCACTGCTTCAGGCAGCCAGCCTAGTTCTGCTGCATTTGCTTGGCAACATCGCCCCCTGCAGCCTCAGCAGCCTCCACCCTCAGGCTCCTGAACAACGTGCAGGGACATTTCCGTCCCTGTGGCTCCCACAGCGGGGAGCTGGCAGCCTGAAGCCCCGTCAGAATAACATCACTCAGTGAAAAGAAGAGAGAAGCCGTTGAGATGCGAGTGAAATCGATGAGGGAGTCAGGGTTTAGAGAGACAGGGAATAGAAACGGTAGGAGGAAAGGGAGAAGGAAAAGAAGGAAAATTTTGTTGGAGGGAAACATATTTTAAATGAGCTGCTTTCACTGCAGAATTTTTCAGTTAAGAGCGTTTCCTGGAGTAGTTTCAAATTTAGTTTCTAGGTATCCTCTAATTTCTATAACAGCTAACTGCTTGTTTTGTTCATTCATCTACTGAAAATCTTTTGTAGCCCTCTGGACCCAGGCTGAAGACTTTAAAAAAAAGAAATCTATATACCGTCTAACTAAACTGAGGGCCTCTGAGAGATGGCCTAGTTAGGTGGGGCCAGTCAGCGAGCCCAACCCTTGCTGTGACATTAGAATCACTGGGGAGATTTGGAAAATTCCGCATACCTAGCCTGCACCTTGAACCAATTAAATCAGAACTTTGAGGTGGGTCCCAGTCTTTAGTATTCTTTTTTAATCTGTATTTTTTTCACGCTTCCCAAATGCTTCCCACGTGCAGCCAAGCACCACTCAGCCAGACCTTTATCTTCTAGCCGGTGAACTGAACTCACTTTAAATAAAACTCTTAACAGCTGTCCTTTATGTATTTGGGTTCCTTCTCATCTAAACCTTTGTCATGTTGAAAACTCTGCAGTATATTTTGGAAACACCATCTTTTTCAATCCAGCAACTTCAGTTGAGCAGCTGATTAAATAGTCAAGCAGCTTTCTGAAGCCCCAGCAGCTTTTCATTTTCTTGGTCCAGTGGCTCCCCCTGCTGGCCTGTCCTCGGTAAAGCTCCCTGCTCTGCAGAATCTCACTGCAGGTTATGCTGCTCTAACCCAGAATCACACAGCATATTAAAGCAGCTTTTCTAATCGCACATTCAACTTGTATGTCGTTGGCCGTTGCCAAAAATGAAGTCCTAACACGCTAACCCCTTATCCGGTGGCACTTTAGGGAAGGCCTAAGGCGTGATGGAGGAAAGGAACTGTATATATGTGTGTGTGTATACACAGACATACATAATACACACACACCATATACATGCATATATTTTGCTTATCTTGCTACTAGAAAATATTCTGACATCAGCCATTGATTGTGCTGGTTCCCTGCAAAATAACTGCCACTGATATATACTTTGGATAGAAAATGGGGAAGGAAAGCTTTCATCCATACCTTCTCTACCCCCTTTCATATATATACCCTTTTCCTTATCAACTCACTTCTCCCTATCTGTCCCGTAAGTTATAATTACGGCCAAATACAAATGAAGGTAGATGTAAATGCATGACCTCATCTTATGGCCCAAACTCTTGGTCATAGTGTTACATCAGACTTTCACTGCACACGACCCTTGTGTATAGGGAGACAGAAGTTGATCCTTATTATATCTGAATGCAAAATGTGGTGCAGCCCAACCCTTCGTCTGATGAAGCCTCATGAGGCTGTCTACTCCATTTTATACAGCTCTTGTCATTAGTATGCCCTTCTTTGTCTTTTACTAGTATGTTACCCCATTGGCCCTCAGCACAGCGTAAACCAGCCCCCCTCAGCATTGCAGTTACTTGATCTGTGACGTCCCAAACTGTTTCTTCCTCAGGGGTAAACATTTCCAGTCCCCCTCATGGGGCATGGGTCCACCACCCCCTGACCTTTCTGGGTACATCCCTTATTTATTTTTGTTCCTCTTCACAGGTAGCACCTGGTGCTGGTACAGCAATCCAGTTGGGCTCTGACTAGTGTATAGTATGATTCAAGGGTGAAATTGGTATTCCTTGTGTACTGCTGCATAACAATATTACCGCAGACTTAGTGACTGAATGCACACTTACCATCTCACAATTGCTGTGGGTCAGGAATCCAGGCCTGGCTTAGCTGGGTGCTCTGCTTCAGGGTCTTCCAGGGCTGCAGTCAAGGTGTCAGCTGGGCCTGCAGTCTTATGTGAGGGTCTCCTGGGGAAGGCTTTGCTCCCACGCTCATGTGGTTGTAGACAACATTCAGCTTCTGGCAGGCTGCTGGACAGAGGGCCTCAGGTCCCTGCTGGCTGTTGGCTGAGGCCGCCTTGAGTTCCGTGTCCTGCAGCCCTCCTCATGTGACTGTTTGCCTCCTCAAAGCCAGCGAGGGAGAGAGTCTCCTAGCAAAATGGGAGTCAGCAGCTCACACAATGTAATCACAGAAGTGGCATCTCATCACTTTGTCTGTATCCTCTTGGTGAGAAGCAAGTCACTGGTCCCATCCACACCCAAGGGGAAGGGCATGAACACCAGGAGTTTAAGGGGCCACCTTCAAGTCAGCCCACCCCCATCTCCTTTCATTTCCACTGGATGGTCTCATGGAATTTGTACTCAGCTAAAAGCCTTGGATCTTTTTTTATGCAAATTGTTGCCTTCCAGGTCTTCCCATCTTGAACAATTAATTAGTAGAACCTAAATACTGGACTTTATGTTTATTGCTATTGGGTTTCCCTGTTAGGTTCAGCCGGTTGTTCCTACCTGATTAAATATTTTTTAATAAAAGGGATATTACATATCACTTCTATTTTGTGTCACCTGAGAATGTAAGATATTTTTCTATGTCTTCCTTTAAGTCACCGATGAAAATGCCAGAGAGGTTGGTATTGGTACCGTGTGTGTGTGTGTGTGTGTGTGTGTGTGTGTGTGTGTGTGTGTGTGTTGGACTAGAGAGAGAGAATAAAAAAAAAAAAAAAAAGCCTTGCTCCTAATGCTTAGAATCTCCTTCTAGAGACTGGTTAGTTGGCTGTGAATCATTTAACACCATCTGAGCCACATTCTCTGATCCTCCTGGGAGCATATAATAGCACAGCTCTTAAGAACATAGTCTCTCTAATCAAACCAACCTGATTTTGAATTCCAGCTCCACCCACTTGATAAATTATTTTTCTAGAGCGCTCACAAGCAGGGTAAGAGTTAGGAAGTTCTGCTTTCTCCCTGGCTCATCTTTGAAGTTTACACCAGAGCAGAGTGTGTAACATCCAAGCTGAGTTCTGCTGAGCTTCTTCACAAGTTTCATTTCGGACTTCTCACCGAGGAACCAGAAAAAAATCTTCGAGAACCTAAAGTAGTACAGCTGTGAAGCAATCATGATTTGAGAGACGTTGTATGTGTGGACTTTCAGACTGTCAGTTTCAAAATCATGAAAGTTATTTGGTTGTTCTCCATTTCCTTAGAGCCATTGCTAAGTCAGTTTGAAATCGTCAACACTACAGTAGAACTCCCAGCTCGGAAAACAGAAAACTCCAAGCTGGGAACCCAGCACGTTCCATCCCCATCACTTCATTAGTATAGACTTGTGTGAGCTGGGTTTATCCACACTCGATAGGCCAGAATCCCCCTGCACTAGAGTATCTGTTAGAGACCTCCCTGACTTCTGGACCCAGGAAAGCTATTAGGAGTCCTTGTTCTACTTCAACCACAGGCGTTGTTCAAGGAAAGCCCAGGGACTCATTTTTAGCAGCCCTGGGACCTGTGCAAAAGCAAAGACTAGCGAATGTGAGAATTAGTGGAACTATTAATAATTTGGAAGGGCAAGTCAATGTTTCTGACAGACACTAATTCTTGAACTCTGAGCTCTGGAAGTTTAGAATTCACTTTTCTTCTGTTAGTTGGTGTTTCAGCAGAGAGGCCCTCTTTTTCTCAGCATCTTCCTCTGCCCATCATAGAGGCCGACATGATGGGTGGGATTTATGCTGTACCTGTGAGCACATAGGTAAGACCAGAAGAGTAAGTTTGAGGTCATTAAATTATAGTTCCTCAGAGTCAGATAGTATAAACCTCTACTGAGAAGGTGAGATAGTCCCTTGTTTTTTTTTTTTTTTTTTTTTTTTGGTCACACTGTACACTTTATTTTTTATTTTTTTTTTAGAGAAACAAAGTGAACAGTTTTTTTATGACGCTATTTACAGTCACGTTTCAGCACCTCAATATTCTAAGATAGTATATAATTATTTACATAATTTCTCTCTATAACATCATAATTTGCTTCAAAAATCTTGCTTCCAGAAGAAAATTCTTATTACTTAACATGAATCCCTATAATATTTATTGTAAAAAATGCCAATTCTACCATTAATAATAGAGTAATAAAGTCAGTAATATGTCTGTGTAATAATATGCAGTGAATACAGTTTATCTTGTCATCAACTTAATAAAGTCCAAACATTCCCAAAGCAACCAGAATTTTGAGAATTACAGAGTCTGGATATCAATGCTTGCATTTACCCAGTTGTCTGCTAGAAAGC
Organism: Balaenoptera musculus; assembly: GCF_009873245.2. Lineage (NCBI taxonomy): Eukaryota > Metazoa > Chordata > Mammalia > Artiodactyla > Balaenopteridae > Balaenoptera > Balaenoptera musculus. Next base: position 56,010,772 of record NC_045793.1, read on the forward strand.
TGGTACAAACTGGCACTAACATTTTTAAGTGACTTTGGGAATCACTTTTATATATAAAAAAGTCAATTAAAAAAATCAAAGAAAAATATATGGTATTCCAAGCATTGTTCCTTATAATATTTCAACTTTTTGCATTGATTAAAATACAATCTGAGACAGAGTAAAACTGTGTTCAACAATTTCCAGAAATACATATAGTGTCCATACATATGAAAAGACCCACCTCAATGAAACAAAATAATATTTAATATTTCAAACATTCAGAAGCATATGAATGCATTAGAAAAGGTCTTCAAAAGCTACATAATAAACCAGTAGTTAACTCAGGAGAGGGATCTAGGTTTGAGTAAGGTCAAAGGTGAATTTTTAATTTCTGTTGATTTTTTTTTTCGAAGATCAAATATATATATATATATATTTTTTTTTTTAGACAGTAAATATGGTCTATTTTTGCTTCTTTCCAATAGAATACAGTTGATCACTTTTTTTTTTTTATACAGCAGGTTCTTATTAGTCATCAATTTTATACACATCAGTGTATACACGTCAATCCCAATCACCCAATTCATCACACCACCACCACCACCCACCCTGTGGCTTTCCCTCCTTGGTGTTCATACATTTGTCCTCTACATCTGTGTCTCAACTTCTGCCCTGCAAACCGGTTCATCTGTACCATTTTTCTAGGTTCCACATATATGCGTTAATATATGGTATTTGTTTTTCTCTTTCTGACTTACATCACTCTGTATGACGGTCTGTAGATCCATCCACGTCTCAACAAATGACCCAATTTTATTCCTTTTTATGGCTGAGTAATAGTCCCTTGTATATATGTACCACATCTTCTTTATCCATTCGTCTGTCGATGGGCATTTAGGTTGCTTCCATGACCTGGCTATTGTAAATAGCGCTGCGATGAACATTGGGGTGCATGTGTCTTTTTGACTTATGGTTTTCTCTGGGTATATGCCCAGTAGTGGGATTGCTGGATCATATGGTAATTCTATTTTTAGTTTTTTAAGGAACCTCTATGCTGTTCTCCATAGTGGCTGTATCAGTTTACATTCCCACCAACAGTGCAAGAGGGTTCCCTTTTCTCCACACCCTCTCCAGCATTTGTTGTTTGTAGATTTTCTGATGATGCCCATTCTAACTGGTGTGAGGTGATACCTCATTGTACTTTTGATTTGCATTTCTCTAATAATTAGTGATGTGGAGCAGCTCTTCATGTGCTTCTTGGCCATCTGTATGTCTTCTTTGGAGAAATGTCTATATAGGTCTTCTGCCCATTTTTCGATTGGATTGTTTGTTTTTTGAATATCGAGTTGCATGAGCTGTTTATATATTTTGGAGATTAATCCTTTGTCCGTTGATTCATTTGCAAATATTTTCTCCCATTTTGAGGGTTGTCTTTTCTTCTTGTTTATGGTTTCCTTTGCTGTGCAAAAGCTTCTAAGTTTCATTAGGTCCCATTTGTTTATTTTTGTTTTTATTTCCATTACTCTACGAGGTGGATCAAAAAATATCTTGCTGTGATTTATGTCAAAGAGTGTTCTTTGTATGTTCTCCTCTAAGAGTTTTATACTGTCTGGTCTTACATTTAGGTCTCTAATCCATTTTGAGTTTATTTTTGTGTGTGGTGTTAGGGAGTGTTCTAATTTCATTCTTTTACATGTAGCTGTCCAGTTTTTCCAGCACCACTTATTGAAGAGACTGTCTTTTCTCCATTGTATATCCTTGCCACCTTTGTCATAGATTAGTTGACCATAGGTGTGTGGATTTACCTCTGGGCTTTCTATCTTGTTCCATTGATCTATGTTTCTGTTTGTTTTTTTTTTTTTTAATTTTTTATTTATTTATATTTTATTTTTGGCTGTGTTGGGTCTTCATTTCTGTGTGAGGGCTTTCTCCTGTTGCGGCAAGCGGGGGCCACTCTTCATCACGGTGCGCAGGCCTCTTCACTATCGCGGCCTCTCTTGTTGCAGAGCACAAGCTCCAGACACGCAGGCTCAGCAGTTGTGGCTCACGGGCCTAGTTGCTCCGCGGCATGTGGGATCTTCCCAGACCAGGGCCCGAACCCGTGTCTCTTGCATTGGCAGGCAGATTCTCAACTGCTGCACCACCAGGGAAGCCCTATGTTTCTGTTTTTGTGCCAGTACCATATTGTCTTGATCACTGTAGCTTTGTAGTATAGTCTGAAGTCAGGGAGTCTGATTCCTCCAGCTCCATTTTTTTCCCTCAAGACTGCTTTGGCTATTCGGGGTCTTTTGTGTCTCCATACAAATTTTAAGATTTTTTGTTCTAGTTCTGTAAACAAATGCCATTGGTAATTTGATAGGGATTGCATTGAATCTGTAGATTGCTTTGGGTAGTCATTTTCACAATATTGATTCTTCCAATCCAAGAACATGGTATATCTCTCCATCTGTTGGTATCATCTTTAATATCTTTCATCAGTGTCTTATAGTTTTCTGCATACAGGTCTTTTGTCTCCCTAGGTAGGTTTATTCCTAGGTATTTTATTCTTTTTGTTGCAATGATAAACGGGAATGTTTTCTTAATTTCTCTTTCAGATATTTCATCATTAGTGTATAGGAATGCAAGAGATTTCTGTGCATTAACTTTGTGTCCTGCAACTTTACCAAATTCTTTGATAAGCTCTAGTAGTTTTCTGGTGGCATCTTTAGGATTCTCTGTGTATAGTATCATGTCATCTGCAAACAGTGACAGTTTTACTTCTTCTTTTCCAATTTGTATTCCTTTTATTTCTTTTTCTTCTCTGATTGCCGAGGCTAGGACTTCCAAAACTATGTTGAATAATAGTGGTGAGAGTGGACATCTGTGTCTTGTTCCTGATCTTAGAGGGAATGCTTTCAGTTTTTCACCACTGAGAATGATGTTTGCTGTGGGTTTGTCGTATATGGCCTTTATTATGTTGAGGTAGGTTCCCCCTTTGCCCACTTTCTGGAGATTTTTTATCCTAACTGGGTGTTGAATTTTGTTAAAAGCTTTTTCTGCATCTATTGAGATGATCATATGGTTTTTATTCTTCAATTTGTTAATATGGTGTATCACATTGATTGATTTGTGTATACTGAAGAATCCTTGCATCCCTGGGATAAATCCCACCTGATCATGGTGTATGATCCTTTTAATGTGTTGTTGGATTCTGTTTGCTAGTATTTTGTTGAGGATTTTTGCATCTATATTCATCAGTGATCTGTGGTCTGTAATTTTATTTTTTTGTAGTATTTTTGTCTGGTTTTGGTATCAGGGTGATGGTGGCCTCTTAGAATGAGTTTGGGAGTGTTCCTTCCTCTTGAATATTTTGGACGAGTTTGAGAAGGATGGGTGTTAGCTCTTCTCTAAAAGTTTGATAGAAGTCACCTGTGAAGCCATCTGGTCCTGGACTTCTGTTTGTTGGAAGATTTTTAATCACAGTTTCCATTTCATTACTTGTGATTGGTCTGTTCATATTTTCTATTTCTTCCTGGTTCAGTCTTGGAAGGTTATACCTTTCTAAGAATTTGTCCATTTCTTCCAGGTTGTCCATTTTATTGGCGTAGAGTTGCTTGTAGTAGTCTCTTAGGATGCTTTGTATTTCTGTGGTGTCTGTTGTAACTTCTCCTTTTTCATTTCTAATTTTATTGATTTGAGTCCTCTCCCTCTTTTTCTTGATGAGTCTGGCTAATGGTTTATCAATTTTGTTTATCTTCTCAAAGAACCAGCTTTTAGTTTTATTGATCTTTATTATTGTTTTCTTTGTTTCTATTTCATTTATTTCTGCTCTGATCTTTATGATTTCTTTCCTTCTACTAACTTTGGATTTTGTTTGAGGGAGGGAGTGAAAGCACGTCCTTCTACTCTGCCATCTTGGTTCAGGCTCCCATTGTTTTTCTTAACAGATGCTAAAAGTCCAGGAAATCACAGAGACACCCTTTGGGAACTGTATACATGTGAATATAGGGAAGTGAGACCATTTTGTAGCTGCTATTTTGGTATTTGCTTTCTACAAATGTATATACACTAAATGTTTTTCTAGATCTTAAATCCCTCTCCCAGGATCCATATCTGTATTTCCACCTGTCCTTTAAAGGCCTTTTGTCTTGACCTGCAGGCATTTCTAACATTTAATAGGCCCAGAACTAAACTCATTGCCCTCAGCCCCCAAACTTGCATTCTTGATTTCAGCTTTCTTGTTCCCTATCGACTGGCTCTTAAACAGTAAGAAATGCATTTTACATCATGACTCACAATGCACACATACATATGTACATGCACAGATATAACTTGAATAAAAGTTGAATAAAATGTTGCTTCATAAAAACAACATGCATCTTTACCGTGTCTGTTACCCTCTGACATCTTCTCTTGGATTTCATCTTTTGAAAAATGCTGATATCAACACTCTAAATGAAATTTACAGTCCTCCAGTGGGTCACGTGACCTGCAGTTTGTGAAAACTTGAAAGAGAGATAAAATGCAGTCTTCATGCATTCAGTATCTGTCCCTAGCCTCCCATCCCATAACCCAGCCAACAGTAAAGCCCACCAAACTTCATGCTGTTACCCAGACACACCATTCATTCATTCCTTCATTCATTCAACATTTACTGTGTGCATGTTTGGTACCAGGCACATGGTAGGCACTAGGGATCCAGCGATAAATGTCATGGTCTCTACTCGGAGGTCCATGGTCCGGTGGAGAAACAGATGAGTGATCTAACACTTATGAGGCAGTGGGTGGTCCTATAATGGAAGTCTGCACAAAGCCCTCAGAGAACACAGAGATCACAGCAGGTAACTTGGACCAGAGAGTCCAGGAAGTCTTTCAGGAAAAGATGACCCATGAAGCTAGAAACAGAGGTAGGAGTTAACCTGGCCAGTGGAGACAGGGCATTCCGTAAGAGGAAACCGCCTTGGGAAGGCATGGGGGCAGGAGCATCATGAGAACTTAAGCAGTGGAGATTATTTTGATACAGCCTTTCCTTATAACCAGAATACTCAGCTGTCCCTCCCCTCGGCCCCCCCCGCCCACTTTCTTTACTTGGCCAACCATCACTCTGTGTTCCCTCTCCCACTGAAAGATCCTCTCCCTGGCAGCTTTTCCCTGCCCCAGGTAGCCTCAAGCACACCCTGCTTTGGGCTCTTGCCTCCTTCTCCTCACGCTTCTGAGAGAGCTCTTCTTATGTCGAAGGCCGCTCATCACCGCCCCACTCCTCTGTCTCACCAGAGTAGGAGCGAGCACCTCAAGGCAGAGCCCAGTCTCATCCTTCTGTCTTCTGTGATGAACACAGTAAATGTTAACTGAGTGCAGAGATGAACCAACAAAGGGATAGGGAGACATACAAGCCATGGGCACAGGTTTAAGGCGAAGCAGCTTAAATGAACACACAGAGGACTTTTTCGCATATCACAGCATGTCGTTTCAAGACTGAGGGTGACCTCAGATATTAGAAGCCTGCTTATTTACAGATATGGGGACCACACTTTAAATGTTGAGGCACACAATTTACATGTTGAGATGTAATTATCTTCTGCACTGTTGTTTTTTTTTTTTTTTTTGCAAAAGATTATTTTTGACTTTTAGAGAGTACCTCTTTTTCCTTCTAACTTCAAAGTATCTTGGTAGTGGAATTTCTTAGTTATTAATACAAAGGAAAATCTGACATCAGAGGCAATACACACCCACTTTCCCTAGTGCACAAGTAGCCTATCATCTCTAACCATACATTTAACCCAAATTGCCTTTCCCAAAAAGGCTTTTACAGGAAGCAACATTGACTTCTAATCCTTCTTTTCCTTTGCCTACTTTCTATTTCCTGTGCAAATGGCCTAGGAGTTGTTGACAGGAGAATAATTTGAGGTGTGGAATCTCATCAATCAATGCTATAATAACTCAAAAAAAGTCATGTATTTTTTTCTTTGTAGGTAATTTTTATGGGATGGCCATAATATTTGATAATCACTTTGAAACAGAACACTGGATCTGGATGAGGATAGTGCCTGTGAAAAAGCTTTGTTAACATAAACAGTGTAGAAACAGGTACAGTCAGGGTATCAATCATACCTTTATTAGGAGTGAGAGAACGAGTTTCACGTTCTGGCTGGACTTTTCATTGTTTATGAAACCTTAGAGGGTCTATTTCATATGTGATGGATTGGTCATGATCAAGATGTGATTTTGAGCTGAGAGTTTCTCCCTTTAGTTGCTAAAGTTTAATACTGTCAAACCCCTTTGTCCTTCATGCAGAATTCAGTGGGAGCTCAAAAGAGGAGCATCCCGCAGATGGGCTGTGTGCTGCCCGCACACCTGACTGTCTCCCTCTCTTGAAATAGTGATCAGAATTAGTGGAAAGAAAGGAGGCCATGCCTTTTGCAGAGACACTGTTGTCACAGTTGTTTATGTCAGGCTTGTCTTTGTCTCTTTTCCTATCTTACAACTCTTGGAGCCCTCTCTCACCTATCGCCTTCCATCCCCACCCAGCCCATCAATAGTGTGACCTTGTTTGTGTAGATCTGCCCGTTAACGTTAGTGTTAATTAGTGCTTGCAAGAACTGTATTGTCTGATCCCCTGAACACTGTGTTCACACCCAGTGTTTCAGTGAATTCTGTGTTTCAGTGAGGAACGTAATACATGTGTTTAACCCTGATTCGCCAGAGCAGGAAGCAGTGAGTGAGTCACTTGCTGTATGTGTGCCCCGCCTTGCCTTCACAACCCTGTACCCGCTAGGAAGTCTATGCATAAAGAGCCAGAGCTCTGTATTTCCTTATTGCCTAGTAGTACCTGCTAATCCTCAGAGATGAGTGAATAGGCGTCATTTCCCCCCATGATGTCTGCCATTCCTCCAGTTTTGCCAGCTTCTGGCTTTATCTCTTCCCCTTTCTAACTCATTTGACTGTCATATTGGTCCATCGTAGTTTGCGTTACAGCATTTGGCACTGACCCCCAGATCAGGGAATCCCTATGGTAGAAGTGGGTGGGCTGGATTCTCCTCCGTTGCCAGCACCTCCTTGACCTGACCCCATGTTCTATGGGTGCTTTGAATAGTATCTGATCCTTACATAGTGCTTACTGCATACCAGGTAGTATTCTCCCACAGATGAAAAAGGTGCTGTTATCATCACCCCTAGTTTACAAAGGAGGAAGTTGAAGCTCGATGAAGCCCCATGTCTAGTAAGTAGGGGATCAGAGGAGGCTCTTTCCATGATCTGGGCTCCTAAACCTCTCGTCTCCACTGTCCTCCATCAGTGATTTACCATGATCATTGAGTGTAATAGCAACGGATGGTGGAACTGAAAATTCGAATAAAGTGTGCTCGTTATACGTGAAATGGAATTGCCTTTTAATGCCTTTGACCAGATCAAACATTGTGGGGATAGAAAAGTAGATGCGGAAAGAAGCTGGAAGTGTGGATAGAGAAAGACAGTGTAGGGAGAACAGTATTTGGGGATGAGGAAACTATATATCATGTGACTAAAGATGTTAACTCTAACAAATAGTATGGCCAGTGAAGAATGTGAGCATCCCAAGCTGTCTGTTCTGCTTCTTTGAAACATTCTGATGCCCAGACAGAGGATGTGGGGGAAGAAATGACAGAATTCTTAGAACTGTTAAGAGTGAAGGACAAAACTCATGAAAGAATCATGAGGAACACATACATACTTTATTCAGTTCCATGAAGATGACAGCTCATTCTTTGAGTCGTAAGCCTACTTACTAAGTTTGGAGTTGATAAAATGCAGCAGATTTAACTTGTCTTGCCGCATTCAGCTGCATTTGTTAAAACACAGACATTCGACTTGGGTGGCTCTTTAGCTGGGTTTGTTTTACTGAAATAAAATCCCTGGCACACGATAATGGAAAAAAAAAATCCAGAGTTTCATCATATGCAGTGTACTGTTTTCTGCACTGAAGAATCTTGAGTGCTTTGGAAATAATAAGTCTGTTTCCACAATTTCCTGCTCTCCACTAGGTTCTTGGAACGCCAAATGAGGACACGTGGCCTGGAGTTCATTCTTTACCACATTTTAAGCCAGGTATGTTTCACTAATTACAAATGACTGAGTGCTTCCGATATGCAAAGGGTGAATATATAAATATTCCCCCTCAAGCTAATATATTACCTGGGAGAATTCTGGTTACTTTTGCCATTGTGTATTCGACCTCTTATTGGAGTTGTCCTTTGGTTTCCACAGTTTATTTGTCGGCAAAGATAGACTGAATGACATCCCTCGTGAGAGTTTTTCACCCTATGTTCTTCGTTTTATTTGACTGACTAATCTTGAAGTAACCTTTCATTTTGTCATCAGTTAGACTAGCATCCATGTCTATAAAGACAAACTTTAAATCAAGCTACTATAATCCATCTGTGTGACTTCTAGTAATAATACTAGGGAAAGTATTACATTGTAAAAAGGAAAAATCATATTTTTATTTATTTTTTTAAAATCTAGTAATACATGGTCAGTTAATTTGAGTTTAAACAAATAAAATGTTCTATATGTTCAACATTCCATCTTTTTTAATGTTAAATATTTAAACCCCTAAACCAGAAAATCTGAGGGAAAATGCAGAACTTTTATATAAAATAAGTTGTCACTTTTTTCTTACCAGTAGGTGGCAGTCAAGAAACTTTCAGTTTTAATAATTACGCTTAACGGACGAAGAATCTCAAAATGGGCTATTTAATTTTTATAGGGGGGATGAAAGGTTTGGAATTGGAAATTTAATAAAAATTAGTGGAATGAATTATTGTAAAATAATCTTTTTGTTTTTTCTTCTTTTCTTGTTTACAAAACATGGATTATAAAATGCAGACCTACCATTAAATTACTGAAACGGATTTTATGGACGATCTAATAGTCCATTATTTTATGAGGGAAAAGAGCTATGAATAATTACTGTTACAGGATCCAAGTATATTCTTTTTCTCCCCTTCCTCTCTTTTGGGGGACCATCAGGAATAAGTTATCAATCCCAAAGAATGACTGAGTTTAGAAACTATTTTTACTCTTAATATTTTTCTTCTGAAAGTACACCGTGTGCTGAGAATTCTTTTATTTTCTTTGGCTGCCCCAAGGATCCTTTGCACTTTTACTGAAAATTCTAAATAACTTCTATGTTATGAAAGACTATAGATACTTAATTTAAGATGGATTTTTTTTCTTTTTTTTTAACTAAACAAGAAGCATCCTCTAAGTGCTCTCACTAATGGAGTTTAAGTGAGAACACAGCTCTTTATAAATGTTCCAGGTATGGGTTCATAAAGAAACCTAGCTTCCTCATGTTAATATCTAAAATCTTAAGTCCTAGGGAAATAAAGCAGAGAAGAATATGAAAAGAGTGTAAATGAATAAAGTTGATGCAGAAAGGAACAATTAAGATAGTCATTTGGCCCACCAAGTTTCTAGAGGAGAAAACATGGAGTAATTGGTTCATTTTGGTGTGAATAGAATTTATCTTCATCGACAACACACAAAAGCATTTTTAAAATGTGTGTGGAAAGTACTATGATGTAATGCAAATTGAACTAACAGATTGGGAACTTCATGAGATCAGACACTGTGACTAGTACCTATTTTGGTCCAATGAATGTCGGCTGCCCTGAATTTTATTGAATGTTTAAAACAGACATTATTTATGTGGCTCTTCTGGTAGGCATATATAAATTAGGGTATATATATATATTTTTTTAAGTTATTAATATTATGTACAAGTGCAACCACAGACACATAATATGTAAAAGGTAATGGGGGTCCAAAAGAATAACGTGTTTAGATGAATGTAAGGCATGGGTGCTGACTAGCAAAAAAGATACTCCAGGCAACGCTTGGTGCTTGTGGATGAGAGTAGATGTGATAAATGCTTCCTGAGTTGCCCTGAGAGGAGTCAAGGAGAGACAAGATAATAGACTGAGGCAAAGGGAGCAAATCTACGAGCCTTTTCATGCAGCACTTAAGCAGACCCATCAGGGGAGTCCTGGGGAAGAAGATACACGTTCCCAGAGGAGAAAATATCAGTGCCAGGGTCCACCGGTCCCACCCCACTTTCCACCTCCTTATTCTACCCGCAAAGAGTGCCTTAGAAATTCTGAGGGAAAAGAAGAAAGTCTGAGCCATGAGGACATACTTTGTTTTGCTTTGCTTGATAGACTTCATTTTTTAAGAGCAGGTTTAGGTTCATAGCAAAACTGAGCAGAAGGTCCAGAGGTTTCCCATACATCCCCGGCCCTGGCACATGTGCAGCCCCCCCTTTATCAACATCCGCCACCAGAGTGGGGCATTCGTTACAGTTTGATGAACTTACGTTGACACATCATTGTCACCCAAAGTCCATAGTTTACGTTAGGATTCGTTCTTGGTGTTGCACATTCTATGGTCTGTACAAAGTATAATGACATTTATCCACCATTACAGTATCACACAGAGTAGCATCACTGCCCTAAAAATCCTCTGTGTTCTGCCTGTTTATCCCTCCCTCTTCCCTGAGCCCTGGCAACCACTAGTCTTTTTACTGTCTCCATAGTTTTGCCTTTTCCAGAATGTCATATAATTGGAATCATCTGAAAAGGATGTTGCCTTTTCAGATTGGCTTCCTTCATTTACTAATGTGCATTTAAGGTTCCTCCAGGTCTTTTCGTGGCTTGATAGCTCATTTCTTTTTACCACTGAATAATATTCCATTGTCTGTATGCACCCCTGTTTATGTATCCATTCACCTACTGAAGGACATCTTGATTGTTCCAAGTTTGGGCATTTATGGATAAAAATGCTCTAAACATCACTGGCACTGGGTTTCAACTCCTTTGGGTAAATACCAAGGAGTGCGATTGATAGATCGGACAAATTACACTTTGCCCAATTTTTGAATAGATAATAAATTTAAGCAATTCAAAATATCAAACCATATAAAAAAGGAGCACAGTACAAAGCCTACCCACCCTGTCTGCCACCTGCCTACTTCCCCAGAACTATTGCCCCGACCACAGGCCCCCATTTATTAGTTTCTGTTATGTTTCTTTCCTTTATGTAAATGTAAGAAATTATGAATATATATTTTCATATTTCCCATATTAAACACAATTTTGGGTCTTGCTTTTCTCATTAATGCATCCTGTAGGTCCTCTCATGTCACTGTATAGAGGAGGCCAGTGTGGCTTCCCTCTTTTCCTGCAGCCACATTGTTTTACATTGTATGGATTTAACCTGTCCCTACTTATGGACATTTGGGTTGTTTCCAGTGTTTTTGCCATTATAAATATTATAACCCGTACATACACACATAAATATGTGCATCACATCTGTACAAGTATATCTGAAGGATAAATTACCAGAAGTAGGGTTGAAGAATTAGTAAGTATACAGTGACCCTTGAACAGCACGGGTTGAGCTGTATGGATCCATCATACATGGATTTTTTTCATTAATACCCACTACAGTACTACATGGCGGTTGATTGAATCAGGGATGTGGAACCACAGATACCAAGGGCAGACTATAAATTATAGACAGATTTTCGACTGCAGGAGAGTCAACGCCCCTATCTCCTGTGTTGTTCAGGGGTCAACTGTATACAATTATAATTTTGAACACTTCTGTCAAATTGTTGTCCAAAAGGATGGTACCAGTTGGCTCTGTTACCAGCAATACATGAGAACGCTTCTTCTCCACTCCAAACTTTTCAATTTTGCCTGTTAGGTGACAAAAAAAATCTTAATATAATTTTAATTTGCACGCTTCTTTTATGACGAGGCTGAGCATCTTTTCATATGTTTCAGGATCACTTGTATTTCCTTTTCTGTGAGCAACTAATATCTTTTGCCAATTTACAGTAGAGTTACGTGTCATTTGTCATATTCTTACCAATTTCTAGGAGTTCTTTATATATTAGAGAAAGTATCCTTTTTCTATAAACAGGTTTTGCTTCTCTGGAATTTTTTAAAATGACTCTTTCTAATTTTTAAGCAATTTTGAAAATAATCCTCACTCTCATATCTTACTAGTCTTGTTTAACTTGTTTTGCCTCAAGAGAAAAAATTTCTGTGTTGGCTTAGAACAATTGTTAAGATTTTAAAAGAACAGCTAGATAACAACTGGGATTGATTCTTTAGAATTTAGCCTGTATGTGTCCTCTTCTGCACTTATATTTATGCTAACACAAAATTCCTTAACTTCAGCTTATTCCCATAGCAACCAGGCAGCTGGGACAGGCCACAGCTGCATAAAATAAATAAATATATGTGTAACACACACGTGCGCACGTACACACACACGTGTGTGTTATATATAACAAGAAATCTAACCTTGGGAGCTGCCGCTTTCCCATCATTTACTTCTATTTAAATTTCTCTCAAAAGAAGTGGGAAGTGGGTCTGTGTCTTCTTTGAACCTGATTGCCTTCTCGCTTATTTTCCCTCACCCTCAGGTTCTGTGGCTTATGGTCTCAAAATTAGGGGTCTCTCCCTCTCCAGTCCCTCTCTGTCCTTCCTCCCCCCTCTCTCCCCCTTCTCCTCACCTCTCATACTAGAGTGTCTCCTTCTATCACTATCCTCAGGATGCTTGCTGTGGGCCAGCCTCGGAGGTGAAAGGAGACACCGTGGTATTCTTAGCACTTCAGTAATTCTGTCACCTTCGATGAGATTCATCACAGGCCAAACCCCATTCTCTATCAAAAAGTAAGAGTCTACTGCAAAATTACTACACTTTCCCCTTCACTTGTTTCATGGTGACTCCCTACTGGGATGCTTTTGCGCAACGCCCTCTGCTCTGTTTCCTTCTGGGATGGGAAGAGGCTTCCCTGTGTGAGTCCCAGGACCACTTTGCCCCGCCTGCTTTGCCCTCCGCTACTTTATGTCAACAGAGGCCACGTGGCTCATACGCCTCTGGTGAAGTGATGCTTGAAATTCTTTGTTATAAGACAGACTTAGCATCAATATTTTTTAAAAACACATCTTGGGTATCTATTGGAGGGGTTGTTTGGGATTTGTAGAACTGTGGTAGCCCCAGATCAGGGCAGAATATAGGTAGACATTTGAGGTTCTCCAGACTAGTAGAATCAGGGTGAGGGACTGAGAATTCTGAGAAGATTTTGCATTTTCCTACTGTCAAGGAAAACCGTTGGGCTGCTTGAGCTGGGAGTAGGAGCGGTGTTTTGGTTGTGCGGTAACTATTTAAGCAAATTGAACATTAGAGCCGGAAGAAGTTCCGGGGGACATCTAGCCCTGCTCAGTCCTTTGTAAGGCTAGGAACCTGAGGTCAGAGATGTTAAAGGACTTCCCCAAAGTCAGTGTCAGAGATGAAAGTAGATCCCAGGAGGTCTCCCTGGGTTTCAGTTCAGTGCCCTTTTTTTGCAGCATGAATCATGGATGATTATGCTACTGCATCTGTATTACAATTTCTCGTTGACCTTCTTCTAATGGACAGTTTATTGACAATTAGTCTATCAAGAAAGTAGCAAAAAAGTAGAAAGGATCTGATCTCTGTACTTAGTAAAACATGGACCCACAAACATCACTTTGTATGAAATACTTTGGCCCCGAAATAACATGTAGAGTCCACGTATGAAACTTTTTTCATCTCTTAAATGCTTCCAACAGAAGGGGCATTCAACAGCTATTTAATGACCAATTGTTATTCAGGAGTTTAGAAAAGGAAGGCACTGTAAAGTTCAGGGAGAGAAAAATGTTGCTAGACAGGAAGCAATTAAAAGTAATGAAATTTAGACTGAAATAATTCTATTTTGCCCAAATCAAGCAAGGGAACAGAGTATTTCTAAAGTGATTATATTATTCTGAAGAGAAAGTTATCTAATCCAAAAAACAGTTTGATTAAGGAAGATTTGTTAAAGTCAGAATTTCTTGCAATGAATGAACAAAGATAAAAACGAATTTGCCGTTGGAGGCAAATTGCAAAAAGGGAGTATTTTAAACATTCTGTGCCCAGAACTAAGCCCACAGACACGCTGACCTTGAAGGTAACATATAAATATGGACTTAGTTGTACTCAGACTCTGTAATGAGGTGAAAAACTTCTCCTCAATCCCACCTATTCACAGGCCTAAATGAGGCCCCCAAACTAAATAGATTCAGACTTCTTTTTTTTTTTTAAACTGGATTTTATTTTATTTTTTTATGGCTGTGTTGGGTCTTGGTTTCTGTGCGAGGGCTTTCTCTAGTTGCGGCAAGTGGGGGCCACTCTTCATTGCGGTGCGCGGGCCTCTCATTATCGCGGCCCCCCTTGTTGCGGAGCACAGGCTCCAGACGCGCAGGCTCAGTAATTGTGGCTCACGGGCCTAGTTGCTCCGTGGCATGTGGGATCTTCCCAGACCAGGGCTCGAACCCATGTCCCCTGCATTGGCAGGCAGATTCTCAACCACTGCACCACCAGGGAAGCCCCTAGATTCAGACTTCTTAATTCCAGAGGGAAGATGTAAATTTTTTCAGAATACCATGATGGGACTTCCCTGGTGGCGCAGTGGTTAAGAATCCACCTGCCAATGCAGGGGACACGGGTTCGAGCCCTGGTCCAGGAAGATCCCACATGCCACGGAGCAACTAAGCCCGTGCGCCACAACTACTGAACCCACGTGCCACAACTACTGAAGCCCGCGTGCCCTAGAGCCCGTGCTCCACAACAAGAGAAGCCACCGCAATGAGAAGCCCACACACCACAACTAAGAGTAGCCCCCGCTTGCCGCAGCTAGAGAAAGTCCACGCACAGCAACAAAGACCCAACGCAGCCAAAAAAATAAAAATAAATTTTTTTAAAAATTAAAAAAAAAAGAAATAGAATACCATGATGATAACACCTTACGTTTTATGTTGTATTTTATTATTTACAAAGCATTTCAACATATTATCTCAATTGGTATTTAGAATAACTCCTGAGTTATTATAATGTTATTGTCCTAATACTGTTATCCCAATTTGCAGACAAGGAAACTGGGAGACTGAGGCTTGGAGAGATTGTGTGGCTTGTCCAAGGCCGCATCTGCAGTATGTAGCGGAGCCCAAACGCAAACCCAGGCCTGCAGTCCCTGGCCTGCTACTCTTACGGGTGCCTGCCACTCTCTTTAAGAGAGCTTCCCCGTCTGCAAACATAGGAGTATGATGAGGGAGAATTGTCAGCCTCTTCTCAGCCCTGCCTGGTGGCATCTTGGAAAAGATCTCTATATATCTTCTTGTAGGTACCAGAACCCACCCTCCACCTGCTAAATATGGGTATCTTCTTTGAAACTTGTGCTTCCAACAAATTGTCAACTCCAAACACCCTCTGTGGGTGTTTAGTTTTAAATGTACAGTCCTTGGTACATATTATGGGAATTGCCCAGTTTCATGATTTGCACACCAGAGAAGATCTGAACCTGTAGCCTTTCTTCACACTCTGGACTTCCCCTAGTCTGTAAGAAGGTGATGGAAAAACTGTGGAGGAAGTAGAAATTGTTTGGTGGGATATTCAGTGCAGGGAGGTTGAGAGGAGGGTGGTTTCGTGCCATGATGTTGCCCTGCACAGACCAAGCCTGCTGTCAGGAGACACCTGTGGACATGCAGGGCCATCTTCCTTACTCTTCCAGAAGCATCCCGTCTGCTCCCTCCAGCTCATGGAATTCCTATGGACGTTAAATGAGATAATCCATTTTTACATCCTCTTCATTACTTTTTACATACTTATACTTTACCTATTTTTAAGAAGATTTGAGCTGGCTGTGTAATTGGTATAAAAGCGCTTTTAAACTGTTAGGGGCATGCAACTACAACGTAATATTTTGCACAATTTATACTGTGTCCTCTGCCCGGTGTTTTCTTTCCCACTTTATGCTTTACCTCAAGAATCTTTTTGTTTGTTTGTTTGAGCGATTGATAGCAAATGTAATGGTCATGGGTTACATCTGAATATACAAGGGTGTAACTATGTGATGGTTATAAAAATCGACTTGAAAAATTAATCTGCAAATATATGGCCCTTATCTCAGATATTATTGCTAAAAACCTTGTGGGTCTGCCTGCCCCAAGGCTCAGGACATTTAGAGCTCTCTCCCCCAAGCATCAACCACCACCTTCTTCAACTCTGCCATTCTTCATCCTACCAGTAAATGCCACTCCGGTCACACAGTGAAAAAGCCAGTTAATTAGTAAATTTATAAAATAAGTGAACTTTATAGAGCAGAGGAAGTTAAAACAACCTTAAACGTGACAAGAAGGGCAGGCTGTCTTGACTTCCATACTTTCTGATTGTGGCAATCATGCTGGGAGTCACTGCTGGCTGAGAGCAGGGGAGACAATGCTGGAGTTGAGTGGCCACGTTTCAATCAGCAGGAACCATGCTCCAGATACTCTCATGAGCTCAGATTCTTAATAAGTACTCGCTAGGTGCCAGGCAGCATTGTAGATGCTGAAGACACAGTCGTGAACAAAGCAGATAAACCCGTTGCTTATGGGGCTTCCGTGCTAGAGGGGAGACAAATAGTAGACAAATTACAAATCAGTGTGGCTGGAGAAGCTGACCATGGACAGAGCAGCAGGGGTGGGTCGCTGAAGGCCGAGGTGAAGAGCTAGGATTTTACTTGAAGTACGAAAGGAATCAGTGGAGGGTTTTTGAGCGGAGAAGGAAATTGATGTTTTGTTTTCAAAGGGACCTACTGTCTACAAAAAGTCACGGACCTATTTCAGAGATGGTAAGGGGCTTCATCTCAAGTGTGAACTCCTCTTGATTGGTAGTTTCTGCCCACAGCTCTGGGCTGAGAAGGGTCTGTAATAGCAAGTCCCAGCTCAGGGGGAAATTATTCTCACACCAGTTAACAGTGATGCCATAGACGTGGGGCATAGGTTTTTCCCGATAGGTCCATAACCGACCAAGGATTTGATATGCAAAAAGTCATACATATAGCCAACGCTATAAAATAAAAATTTTAAATGGCCAAAGATCATGATAATTACTGAAAAATGTAAAATAATAATTCAGCTCTTCCCCAGTAGGCAGACCTATGGGGGGAGATATCTTTATAAATTGTGGAAATTCATTTCAGTGCAAAGCAGGGACTATCTGTATTGACTTTCTCTGTATCTGCTTGAAGAATTTCCCATTTATTTTCACTAGAGGGCATCACAAATGATGGAGACTAACAGAGTGTCCAGAAAATGCCAGAGAAAATGTAGTGAGATTAAATTTTCAAAGAGAAATGAAGTTCTTCTGATTGCAGCTTTATTGAAAACAAAAGCAAAACCAAAAAACAACCTTAGGTATACTGGTTTCATTACTTCTACTCGGAATTTTGAAAAATTCAGTTTGGGAGTTATCCACACCTCATCTTGCCAAAGTTGATCTAGAATGCCAGTCACCAAACAAAGACTTCTTCAGTAATCCTCCCACCCCAAGAGGATTAAAATCCTTGTAGAGTGTCCAATTTGTGTGATTTGGTTACAATCATATCTGAGAAAAGAATTAGAATTTCAGACTATGAGTGGAAATCAGAATAAATGAAGACACAGATCATTTTCAAGGTACTGAAAGAACTGTTACCAAAGAGCTTGGGTAACCCAGCCTTTTGGTAACAAGTGATAAACCGGCAATAGAGTCCTGATTAAGCCTCCGCTACTAGCCTGTATCATGGGCTCGTCAACTCAACTTTTCTAACCTTAGTTTAGTCATTTGTAGAATGAAGTGGTCAGAGTACCTGATTGCTCACATTACCCCTAGAAGGTGCTGAGCGCTGTCTTCCTGGTCTCTTCCTCCCTGTGGAGAGTTTGGATGGAGGGATGGGTCGGAATGCATGGAGAGTGAGCCACAAAATCTTTCTTCTCCTTTCTTTTCTGGGAGCTGTAAAGATTCAGTCTCATTTGTGAATAGTACACTTTAGACTGTGATACATGCCTAACTGATGAAACTTTACTTCTCTAAAGGAAAACATCTTACCGAAAGAGAAGTGTTCCGTGACTTTTAGGTTGAGAAAGGTGTGGCTGGTTTGAAGACCTCAGCTGGGAATATGTGCTCACACACCCATTTGTATGTCTGTTGGAAAAACCAAATGCCATAGGAAGTAAGAACGTTTAACGTACAGAGTAGACGTTTGTTTCTGAAAGTTGCTCAGAGATTGCTCATTTTAAAACGCACACCGTTGGTAATCGAAGGGTGATTTGCTGCAGCCAGGGCAGGGCAGGATGCTGCAGTCTCCTGTTTTCAGGACTGAAGACGGCTACTCAGCATTTTAAGGAAACCCCTCTGGGTGACAGCAACAGGGCAGTGAGATCCTGTTCCATGTTAGCATGTCACATCAGAGCCTCTCACTGGTAACGCTGGAGCTGTGTGAAATCACAGCCATTATATATATGAGGGACAGCAAGAGTTTTAAAGCTGTGAATTACAGTTGTGCAGACATACATCTTATTTCTAAAATGCCTGTTTGGATCACTATGCTTTTTTGGAATTGACATATCTAAAATCCCCATATTTTGGAACAAGTCTAGCCCTCGCTGTTTGGGATAAACTGTCGTCTACTGTGCATGAATTCTGCTTTACTTCTGGTCTGAGGACCATAGATGGTTTAAATCCAGCTTTTCTATGTCTTGGTCAGAATATCAGCTGAAGTGTTGACTGCTGGCTTGGTTTTCCTTATAACCATAAGAAAGTCACATTTGCATAAAAATTCTTGTGAATACTTGTAAATAGATTTTCTTGCATTGCTGGTCCCTTAGTATTGGATCCCATGATTCATTGTAGGCTACAGATGACCTTGTACGTTTTGTGCACTGCTGGGTCCACAGTGCCTGGCAAACAGTAGGCACACAAGAAATATTTGTAGAATGAGTGAGAGAATGAATGAATACTAATGTCTTCTAACCTTAAAAGATTCAAGGCTATTATCTGTTATATAAACAAGTAATTAAAGTGATTGTTGGAAGCATCACCAGAGTGATTCGTGACTGTGTTTATTGTTCATTCTCATAAAGGACTGGACTCTTTTCCCTCCACTGAAGCAATCCTGAGAAAGGCTTCAGGTTCAACACCTCTGCCAGATGATAGTCTGGTCACAGCTCTTGACTTAAGTCATTACTACTTTCTTACAAACTCAGGAGAAAAGAGTAAATGCATTTGTTAAAATGCAAAATAATCCTAAAGAATTTAAATAGTGAGTAGTTGAATATATGGTTTAGAGGTGTTCATTATAAAATAATCTAACATTTACTGTGGCATTTTGGACATTACTCTTTTTTTAAATTTATTTTTTGGCTGCATTGGGTCTTCATTGCTGTGCGCAGGCTGTCTCTAGTAGCGGCAAGCTGGGGCTACTCTTCGCTGTGGTGCACGCGCTTCTCACTGTGGTGGCTTCTCTTGTTGCAAAGCACAAGAGACGCTCTAGGGGCGCAGGCTTCAGTAGCTGCGGCACTCAGGCTCAGTAGTTGTGGCTCACGGGCTTAGTTGCTCCGCGGCATGTGGGATCTTCCCGGACCAAGGCTCGAACCCATGTCCCCTGCATTGGCAGGCGGATTCTTAACCACTGCACCACCAGGGAAGTCCCTGGACATTACTCACTTTTGTATTGAATTATAGTTATTCCATGATATTATTTCAAAATCAGATGCTATTAAATCCATTTGTAAAAGGTGTTCTAAAGTTTGAGACTTTTTTAAAAATTTTTATTAGAGTATAGTTGCTTTACAAGTTTGAGACTTTTAATGGTCTTGTCTCTATTGCCACCCCTCCTTTCCATGCACCCCTCCCCCCTAAAAAAAGAAAAGTGTTCTTAAAAATCCTGCTTTAGCCTTTCAAGTCCTTTGAACATATTGGGTTAGCCAAAAAGTTCGTTTGTTTTTTTCCGTAAGATGTTACAGAAAAACCCGAATGAACTTTTTGGCCAATCCAATACTTGGGGTTTTTAATTGATTGGTTGATTTGACTACTTACTCATATGTTTTCCTGTTATTGACGTTAAAAACACAGCAGTATCTTATAAGATCCAAAAAACACTGGTGAGAAGGGGATAAGGGTAATAAAAATTAAAGTTACTTTCCTAGAGTATACAGTACATATATATAAGCAAATGAGTAAATTCCAATTTAGGTTTTATCTGTTTTCACACTGCCTCAAGCCATTTCAGGTTTAGCTCTTTTAAGCTGGGAAACTTTAGAATATATAGCATTGTTCTCCAGTATTTTCCTGTGGAATCTCAACGAATCGCTGTGCATAAGCATGGCAGTTTGAGCGAAACCCTTCCAGCCTCTGTCCCCTACCCCACCGTGTTACAGAGTTAGTGATTTCTTCTCTACCAGCTCTCCTCCCTGGCCGCCCACTGTGTGCGACCATCCTCTGCAGTGTCCCTGCAATAAGAGGAGAAGGTGAAAATCAGCCTGCAGGTTTAAATTAATTGCACTTCTCAGTTATGCTGTGAGTTAGTCAATGCTTTAAATCACGGCATTCTAAACTCCTAGTTTAAACATAATTGGAAAGAGAAAGCTGAAATTAAAATAGTGACAGAATAAACCTAACTGGAGGAGAACAGTATAAAACACTCCTAATCAAATACTCGAAT
This sequence comes from Balaenoptera musculus, assembly GCF_009873245.2. Taxonomy (NCBI): domain Eukaryota; kingdom Metazoa; phylum Chordata; class Mammalia; order Artiodactyla; family Balaenopteridae; genus Balaenoptera; species Balaenoptera musculus. The sequence goes on from NC_045793.1 coordinate 56,031,302, forward strand.
AATCTGTTAAAATTATTCATAAGCAGTTGACTATTTTATTAAATACACCTGTTACTGATTTGGGGCACTAATTTAAGCACCTTTTTGTTTCCAAAACTTACCTAGTGAAATTAGGTTGCTTACATTCTAATGGAACATTGCTTTTACTCATGATGGTAATCGTTTTAAAAATAGAATTTTAAAAATCTAATTATAAACATTACGCATGCTCATTGCCAAAAATGTTAGAAATGGCTCCATTTGAAATTGTGTACTTTGACAGTTAAGATCTGAAAGATGTTGTATACAAGAGATCAGCTCCTGTGTGTTACTGGAGCTAGCTTCAGATATTTGAGTTTATCCTGTCTTCATCTGGAAAAGAAAACAGATGCGGTTAGTGGCTTTGCCTCTGTGCTCCCAGGGGGCTGCGTCCATATCCACATTGTAGCATTTTCACCCCGTGTTGATAATTCTGTATTTACATTTCTGGGCCACTGAACTGTAACCGGGACGTCCTCATTTTTGTGTGCCCATCGCCCAGTGCAGTGCCTGGCATACAAGCAGGTGCCCGGGTGACATCTGCTAAAAGAATTAAGAGTTTATGTGAGTAGCGACAGAAGGTAAAGGTAGGAAGACTTTGTTCTTCCTTATTTTTTCTACTTTCATATGGCATGTTTCTCTATCAATTTTGGCTCTTTTATGCGTAGCTAAAACTGACATGTATTTCTGAAAAAAAATTTTTTCTATTAGCATATCCTGTCAAGCTCTAAATAGAGGCAATTCTTAGAACTCATACTTATGTGCAGTCATTAATTGCTAAGAATAATGATTTACTTGTAAATCCAAGATTGTATTAATTTTATCTGTAATGGAATTCTTGTTCTTTCCTGAAATCATAGCAAATTATTAAAATTGCTTTGTGGGGAGTACAAAGTTAAGGAGATCAAATTTGTTTTACAAGGACATTTGATGTAATTATTTTTTAAATATACCTTGCTTTTTATACCAGACTTTATTTAGATAAAAATAATTTTTTAAACCTCTATAAAAAACTATTCTTCCCATTTCTCCTTTCTTTGTCAGTTAATTCTCAAACCTAGAATATGCCTTTACGTTTCTGTTCTACACCAACTGGCTGAATTATGTTGGGTCCTATATAATGCAGTCTAGTAGAGAATAAATTCAGATGTTAGACATTCTTTTGAAACAAATAAATACATGATTGTTGGTGAGCACTTTTGCCTGTAGCTTTAGAACAATGGGTATTTGTAATCAGGCCTGCTCTTCAGCTAATGTACACTATTTCCCCTGGTAGTATACTCTCCAAACAGAAGCCAGTGTGATCCTTAAAAAAAAAAAAAAATTCTAAATCATATCTTAAAGGCACAAAATCTGTGTGAGCCGGTCTTCTGCCCATCTCTCCTGGGCTGTCTGTCTGCTCCAGCCACCCCATCCTGCACATGCCCTACTGGAATGAGAGCTCCCTACAGGCAGGAAGGTCTTCTGTTTGGTTCTTTCTCTGCATCTTCAGCGCTAAGAAGTGTACCTGGCACACAGCAGGTGCTCAGTAAATAGTTGAATGAACGAATCATTGCACAGATTTCTTTTGAATAAACTTTGTACTTAGAGATAGGAAGCTGAGTGTGTTCTTAAATTTATTTTTGTTCTTTTTATCTAATGGTATTCTTATACGTGAAACATACCATAACAAAAGCAATATAAATCACTTTCTTTTCTTTAAAAGCTTATAATTCAAAGCAGACAACACTAACAAAAGGCACCAACTAATACTAAGCAGAATTAAGCCTATTAAGTATTAAATGATTAAGAAGAAATGAGATCAATATGAAAAGGAGCTCATTTAATTTTACTGGAGGATGTACACACAAATCCTTTCTAAATGGAAAGACACGACATATTGTTATGTACAAAGATGTTATATCAACCTTTTCAGATAAATACACATTTTAATGAAACTCCAACCAGATTTCCAGTAGGAACTTTGTTTATTATGTTGGTTGACTTTTATTTGCAACTCATTTTCCTTCATCACCCAACCTGAAGTGTCCCTCTCACACTGGTCACTCTACATCATACCTCCGTGTTTTATTTTGCTAAACACTGTCTTGTCCCTCAGCTTTATTGAGTTATAATTGACATAAAGCACTGTGTAAGTCTAAGATGTACAGCACAGTGATTTTATATGTGTATATATTACAAAATGATTGTCACGATAAGTTTAGTTAACACATCCATTACTTCACATAGTTTCAATTTGGGTTTTTTTTTTTTTTTTGGAGTGAGAACTTTTAAAATCTACTCTCTTGGCAACTTGCAAATATTCAGTGCAGTATTGTTAACTATAGTTACCATGCTTTACGTTACATCCCCAGAACTTATTCATCTTATAACTGGGAGTTTGTACCCTTTGACTACTTTCACCTATTTCCCCACCTCCAACCCTATGCCCCACCTCTGGCAACCACTTCTGTTGCCTGTTCTCTGCTTCTATGAGTTTAAGTATTCTTTAGATTCCACCTAGAAGAGAGACCATACAGTATCTGTCTTTCTCTGTCTGACTTATTTCTCTTAGCATAATGCCCTCAGGGTCCATCCATGTTGTGGCAAAAGTTCCTTCCTTTCTGTGGCTGAGTAACATTCCGGTGTGTACATGCGCCACATCTTCTTTATCCATTCATCCATCAAGGGACACTTAGGTTGCTCCCATGTCTTGGCTATTGTAAATAATGCTGCAATGAACATAGGGGTGTGGAAATCTCTTTAGTTCCCTTCAGATATGTACCCAATTGCTGGATCATGTGGTAGTTCTATTTTTAATTTTTTTGAGAAAACTCCATACTCTTTTCCGTAATGGCTGTACCAGTTTAAATTCCCACCAGCAGTGCCCAAGGGTTCCCTTTTCTCCACATTCTCACAAGCACTTGTTATCTCATCCCTTCAATAACAGCCATTCTAACAGGTGTGAGGTGATATCTTATTGTGGTTTTGATTTGCATTTCCCTGATGATTAGTGAGATCAAGCACCTTTTCATGTACTTGGCCATGTGAATATCTTCCTTGGAAAAATATCTCTTCAGGTCCTTTGCCCATTTTTTAATTGGATTATTTGCTCTTTTGCTAATGAGTTATATGAGTCCCTTCTGTCTTTTAGATATTAGCCTTTTTTTTTTTAATTTTATTTATTTTTATATATGGCTGTGTTGGGTCTTCGTTTCTGTGCGAGGGCTTTCTCTAGTTGTGGCAAGCGGGGGCCACTCTTCATCGCGGTGCGCAGGCCTCTCACTATCGCGGCCTCTCTTGTTGCGGAGCACAGGCTCCAGACGCGCAGGCTCAGTAGCTGTGGCTCACGGGCCTAGTTGCTCCGCGGCATGTGGGATCTTCCCAGACCAGGGCTCGAACCCGTGTCCCCTGCACTGGCAGGCAGATTCTCAACCACTGCGCCACCAGGGAAGCCCTAGCCATTTTTCATATATGTGGTTTGCAAATATTTTCTCCCATTCTGTACCTTGCCTTGTCATTTTGTTGATTGTTTCTTTTGCTGTGCAGAAGCTTTTTAGATTGTTGTTGTTCCACTTGTTTATTTTTGCTTTTGTTGTCTGTGTTTTGGGTGTTGTATCCATAAAATCATTATGAAGACTAAGGTCAAAGAGATTTTTCCTGGTTTTCTTCTGTGGTTTCAGGTCTTACGTTTAAGTCTTTAATCCTTTTCCGGGTTTTGTGAGTGATAGAGGTCCAGTTTCATTCTTTTGCATGTGAGTATCATTATTTTCCCAGCACCATTTATTAAAGAGTCTATCTTTTCTCCACTGAGTATTTTGGTTCCCTTGTCAAACGTTGACCATATATATGCATGAGTTTATTTCTGGGCTCTCAATTCTGTTCCATTAGTCTATGTGTCTGTTTTTATGCCAGTATCATACTGGCATATATATGTACCACAGTACGTATATTACTATAGCTTTGTGATATAGTTTGAAATCAGAATGTGTAATACCTCCAACTTTGTTTTTCTTTCTCAGTATTGCCTTGGCTATTCAGGGTCTTTTGTGGTTCCATATGAATTTTATGATTGCTTTTTTCTATTTCTGTAAAAAAAAAAATTCCATTGGAATCTTGATAGGGATTGAGTTAAATCTATAGATGCCTTTGGGTAGTATGAACATTTTACCAATGTATTAATTCTTCCAATGATGAGTACAGACTATCTTTCCACTTATGTGTGTCTTCTTCAATTTCTTTCATCAATGAATTATAGTTTTCAGTGTACAGATCTTTTACCTACTTTGTTGAATTTATTCCTAGGTATTTTATATTTTTTGATGCTGTTGTAAATAGGATTGTTTATTTCCTTTTCAGATTAATCATTATTAGTATATAGAAATGCAACTGATTTTTGTATATTGAATTTATGTCCTGCAACTTCCCTGAATTTGTTGATTAGTTCTAACAAGCTTTTGGTGGAGTCTTTATTAAGATCTTCTATATATAAAAAAATCATGTCATCTGCAAACAGCAACAATTTTACTTCTTCATTTCCAATTAAGATGTGTTTTTTTTGTTTGTTTGGTTGGGTTTTGGGGGTTTTTTGTTTGTTTCTTGCTTGATTGTTCTGACTAGGACTTCCAATAGTGTGTTGAACAGGAATGGTGAGAGTAGCCACCTTGTCTTTTCCTCTAAGAGTTCTGCCTTTCACCATCCAGTATGATGTTAGCTGTGGGCTTGTCATATATGGACTTTATTGTGTTGAGGTATGTTCCATCTATACCCAATATATTGAGAGTTTATATCATGAATGGATGTTGAATTTTGTCAAATGTTTTTTCTGCATCTATTGAGATGATCATGTGATTTTTATCTTTCATTCTGTTAACATAATGTATCACATTTATTGATTTGCATATGTTGACCCATCCTTGCATCCCGGGGATGCATAATATAAAAGAGACATTATTTTTTTATCGCTGGTGGGAAAATGAAAAGTAATCTGTCAGCAGCTATTAAAATGTGAAATATGCATACCATTTGCCAGGCAGTTCTATATTGGGGAATCTATTTGACAGAAAAGAAAGCATCAGTATATAGACATAGATGTGCAAGGATTATTTATTGAAACATTTTTTTTAAGAAAAAAGGGGCTGGAAACTACCTAAATTTTCATCAGTAGGAGAATGGTCAAATAATTTATGTACTTCTACCCTATGGAATATTACACAGATTTAAAACAATTGTTACATATTATTTTATTCGAAGGACTATTCACTATATATTATTAGATGCCTAAAAAATTTCAGAGAATGTTTATTGTACAATGCATTTAAAAATTAAAATAGTATATATATATATTTGTATATATGGATAGATTTGTATTTATAAACATATATATGTGGAAAGAGACATACCAAGCCATTAACAATTGCTATATCATCAGGAGTGAAAAATGGGGAGGAGAAGAGATTATTAATATATATTCTATGCCACTTTATTGTCTAACTTGGTAAAACAAACATGTTGTGTTTTCATTTTAAAAATATAAAGATTGTTCAATGGTAAATGTAAGTAAACACTATAGGACGTTGGTGGTTTGGCTTTGAGTATGTGTAAATAGCATATAGTATAAGCAAGGAGAGCCAGCACTACTGTGTTTGGTCAGAGATGTCTTCATAGAAAAAACAGCAGGTTTCACTGGACCGATGTGGCAATATTCTTCTATAAATCTACCTACAGTTTGCATATTTGGAATTTGCATTTCTTTTTTCAACCCAATTAAAACTTAGTTATTCTAAGAAATAATTACTAGGAAACCAGATTATGAAACAAATCACCCTAGACAAAAGAAAACAATGCTTCATTGTTTAAAATGTTTAGCTCTTCCTGTTTTACTCTTTTGTTTAATCTAAGGTGAAGACCTAGTATGTCTAGCATAACTATGGCTAAATCGAACAGTAGCTTCTTAAAAGTTTTTTTTAACATACTGGCAATATAGACTTTTGAAACAAAGATTGTTTATCATTTTTCTTTTTTATTTCAGAACGCTTTACCCTGTACAGCTCTAAAAACCTTAGACAAGCATGGAATAAGTAAGTTTTTTTATACAGATTATACTTGTTCTCTTTTTCTCTCTCTTAATTTTTAAAACTCTCCTGATAAATTTGTCATGACATTCTTTCATTTGTTCACCCAATTGTCTATTCATCCATTCGCTTAACCATTAAACAGTTATTAAGCCCTAACTGTGTACCATCCCCATGTTCCACCTGAGCCAACACTCTGTGAGTTTGGGTTCCCAGAGCGATATAGTATTGCTTCAGAGTTGTTAATCCTGAAATTCACTGTGGACACTCTTCTTCTAACTAGATTCCAAGAAATGTTTTAGCATCAGCAAAATAGCATTTCTTAAGTACAATATATCAACTGACTTTCTAATCTAAATAATGTTGGTGTCAACCTTTGAGCTAGATAAAACTGATCTTTCAAATGTTTTTAGTTTACCTATTTTTCCCCTGAGCCTTATTGGGAAGCTAAGCACACATATCACTTGGAATACATGGACTCTCTTTATTTAATCTCTCATCTGACCTTGTTGAAATAGCTTTATTTATTGGTTTTGAAATTTGATGACATCTGAAGATCTGGGTGTCTCAAGTTATTCAGGGGTCTTTTATGGCAAGCCAAACTGCTAGTAAATCATTGAAAGTTGGGAAGCAGAGTAATTGAGTCACTCTGTTTGACTGTATCACATTTCAAGCATTACATTAGGGAAAAGGTAACTAGATCTGCTTTGATTAAGTAAATTAGAATTTGTCATAACAAAATTTTGTCTATGGGAAATTTAGTGTTATTGTCTCCCTTTTTACCGTTATGACATGTTTAATTTTAGATGCCATCAATTATGGAAAAAATAAGAAAAACTTTTTATAATAAAAATGCCTTTAATCAATGCTGTCAGTAGATAACAGCAGATAGCTTATTGTGAGGAACTCATGGAATGAATACATTAAAATCTTCAGTGGATTATTTGAAAGATTTGGCAGTATATTTTGATTGAATTCATGCTAAGAAGAACACACCAGTATAATTAATTTTGTCTAACACAAGACTTCGTATTTTCCATTTGAAGGGTCAGTTCTTAATATCTAGAGTCTCCCCCAGGAAGCACGCCCTCGGCTGGGAGGGAGCATTCTCTGTGTGTTCCTCACCCTTTTATCCTCCTCCACCCTAATTTCACTGATCAGTGGTAACACATTTTAATTAAGTGCTTTCATATACCAGGTAATATTTACAGTATAACAGTTCCTGTCTTAATTAAATGATCAAACACATTTCTCGCAATTGCTCAAAAAGTTTTGTCCCACCAGGTAACCACTTTATGAAACAATTCTTGACAAAGCCATTGAATCTCTAACCCTTTCTCTGAAGTAACAGGAAAATCTGGCAAATCCACGCATAGTGGCGTTTGTGGAGAATAGCCTCCAATTTAGCTAACCCTCCGTTTCCTTCCTTCAGAGGGACAGAACTAGAATGACGTCCAAATCACCCAGAAAAATAAATGGCAATTTTTATCCACTTAGTAGTCTACAAAAGACAGGACGGGGGAGGGGGAGGTCTGTAGACAATGCTGAGTGATAGTTCATCCACTGTCCCCTTGTGGATGTGACTCCAACAGCATTTACACCTGGCCCACTCCAGCTGTTCATTTTCGCAACTTGTATTCAGCACCTGTCATCTATATGCCCAGACGAATGGCCTTTCTTGTTCAACCATTGGAAGTGACTAGTGGAATGCCTCTCAGAGAAGATGCTTTTGTCCATTTACATTACTCTATTTCAGGAGAAACTAGGTTATCTCATGTCTTTCAAAAAGAAAAAGACAATTGAAGTAGTATTCAAGCTTTGTGTTGCTTTGCTTCATTCTGACCACCTAAGACCTGATGCTTTCCTTTCTCTGAGAGGTACTGTTCGTGTCACAACAGAAGTAGTTAACTTCATTGACAAAAATCAGGCTGTGTGATCCTCTGGTATTGTTGCTTTAGAAATTTTAAAAGCTGTGTGCATTGTGCTCAATCTCTGAATTTTCTTAAAAGATGCTAGGTTCAGTAAATACGCTTTTACTTTTGAGGGCAGATAATTCTTCGGAATATGATTTTTCACAAAATAAGAACACGGTTTCTCTTTAAGATATCACTTCAGAGATATTTATTATTTGCATTTTCCGTGAACATAGGATTTATATTTTTTCTACCAAAAACAAGGTCTAAAATACTGAAGGAAATATTACATTTTAATGTAAAGTCCTTTAAATCCGTTGATAGAATTGTAGTTAATATCTTTCTTTTAATTTCTACCATCACATATGCTTTTTAAAAACCTGAGAATTAATTCAAAGTCATTTAAGAGAGTCCCACCCTTAGATTTCTTTAAAAATATTTTAGAGAAAATATTAAATGCTGAGCTTGAAGTAAGGTTTTAAAATTATAAACGTGACTTGTTTAGAACCATGCTATTTTCAAGTCCCCGTAAGTCTTATTCTTTTGTTGCCTTAAGGATTTATTTCAGAAAAAACTAAGTAATAAAATCATCACTAAAAATATTATAAAAATATGACTTTCTAGTATCTGTTATGTACTGAACCCTTAAAGCAAAGCTATAGCCTCCAGCCAGTTCGAACCCAATGCAATTTAGGGAGAGGTGAGAATTCAGACATTAATTATATTATTGATTCTTCCTACAGACAGACTTGTGACCTTGTAACCATCATTGACATTTCAACTTCTCTCACTTCAGAGTGGGGTCTAGATTCGGAAGAATTGCATTTAAAGACTGTTAAGCAAGTGCTAGCTTTCTTCCTACTGCTAATTTGCTTGTCAACAGCACAGTTACGAAACCAAAGTGATTGGCAAATTCTCTTGTACAGCAGTAATAGGTTCAAAATAAAGGGAGCTAATGTGCAAGGACTAATTTGAATTCAGTTTAGATAGGTTAATATAAGATGGGCAGGTTAATATACACATGTAAGTTGCTGTTCAAAATTAAGTAACAATGTTAAAAATATGTATTAACACAGCTGTTGAAGCTAGTGGATATATTAACCTGCCTAAGAGAGTAAAATTTCTTTTTTTTTTTTTAATAACTTTATTTATTTATTTTTGGCTGCATTGGGTCTTCATTTCTGCACGCGGGCTTTCTCTAGTTGCGGCGATCGGGGCTACTCTTCGTTGCAGTACGCGGGCTTCTCATTGCGGTGGCTTCTCTTGTTGGGGAGCACGGGCTTTAGGCGCACGGGCTTCAGTAGTTGTGGCACGCGGGCTGTAGAGCGCAGGCTCAGTAGTTGTGGTGCACGGGCTTAGTTGCTCTGCGGCATGTGGCATCTTCCCGGACCAGGGCTCGAACCCGTGTCCGCTGCATTGGCAGGCGGATTCTTAACCACTGTGCCACCAGGGAAGCCCGAGAGTAAAATTTCTTGAGAAATGAATCCTCAAGTCTCTTTGAACAGCTGTAACAAGTGACTCAGTTTATTTTGGGACCAAGTCTGCCCTAAGTAACACCCATGCAATTCCCTGCTGACTTCATTTATACCAGTAACCATGGGCATAATTTTATCCTTTGAAGGATTTTTTAGTATTCTGGGGAAGCAAAGCAGTGATAGGAGAAAATATCAGAAGATCCAGCAGATATCTAAACTCAAAAGGATAATATAAAGAAGAAGTCTTAATTATAGGATTGAGAATAATAAATACATATTAAAAAAGAAAAGAAGGTCCTTTTATTTCCTCCTACTGGAAGTGCATGATCCATGTGGGTTCTCTCCTGCTTGAAGAGGATTTTGGACTAAAGGGAGACAAATCTTAATTTTATAAATACGTGTTCTTTCTGATGGCCTTCAGAACATTCCATTTTATTTCCTTGGAGTTATAAAGACTCTCCCTATTTTTCTTCCTGATCTCTCTATTTATAGTTGTCTGACATTGGCATGCATGTGCAATCAACCAAGTATTTCAGCCAGTTAAAAGATCTTTCATTATTTTGGCTGGAGAAGAATCCTTAATGTATGCTCTCCAGCAAAGTTAAGGGTAGGATTCCAGGAATGCATTTGCTTGTTTTGGAACTTTTTAGCAGCTGAACAATTTTGGAGGTTTGAAAGTAGCAAAAAGAGAGCTAAGGATAAACCACCAAGTCACAGAAGACAGATTTGGAAAACACAGGTCATAGCTGATAAAGCAAAGCATATCCATAGACTTTGAACAGGTGTAGGCCAGCCTTGTCCTGCTCCCTCCACCCAGTGCTCTAGTTCTGCTTATAAACCTTCTGGTTAGCAAGTCCAACTGGATTTCTCCTAAGAATTAAAAAAAGACGATACTTTAAGATGTGCAATAAATTCAGAGACATTATAATGAGGCTACCCTTATGGAAATGCAAAAAGAGAGAAGACATTTGCCTGCATGTATTGGAAGGTACCAGCAGAGTCACAAACCCTAATTTAGGAGCTTTAGAAGTGTTTTCCAGCTTGGCATACTTGCACTTTCCTTGAATGTTTTATCTAATTCGATGATTAACTTCCAAAACATATTTTAAAGATGACTTGGGCTTCCCTGGTGGCATAGTGGTTGAGAATCCGCCTGCCAATGCAGGGAACATGGGTTCAAGCCCTGGTCCGGGAAGATTGCACGTGCCGCGCAGCAACTAAGCCCGTGTGCCACAACTCCTGGGCCTGCGCTCTAGAGCCCACGTGCCACAACTACTGAAGCTGTGCACCTAGAGCCCGTGCTCCGCAACAAGAGAAGCCGCCGCAATGAGAAGCCCACGCACCGCAACGAAGAGTAGCCCCCGTTTGCCACAACTAGAGAAAGCCCGCGCGCAGCAACGAAGACCCAACACAGCCAAAAATAAAAACAAATAAATAAATTAATTTTTTAAAAAGATGATTTGCTAGAAAGTCGTGCTACATGTGCATAAAGCATAATGTATTTAAAATAATATTTAGAGAAATAACATAAATTTCACTCTGTATACTAATACTGGTGGTTCTCTATTGTATTTTTCTTGTCATGTCTGATTGCGTTCCATTAAGATTTAAATGGGTGCCTTCTCAAGAAAGAAAAGCCCTGTTTCCTACTCTGCCTTATTGTTCTAAGTTGATCTAAAATTCTGTAAAGTAATAATATATTGCAAAGTAAGTTCAAGCTTTCAGTTTCTCTACGGTTGCTTAGAAATGTTAGAGGAAGGTAAGTACAGTTACTGACACTAGGGGGAGCCGTTGAGTTGAGCCAGATCTTTAAATCCTCTTTCTCCAGTTTCACATTTTTTTCATTGTTGATCATTTTTGTTATAATTCTGTTTACTTCAAAGTAACAGTTTCAATGTATTTAGTGCCTGAAGATTTCTTCTCACCATATTTTCAAAGAAATTATTCTTTACATCATCCATGCACTTTTTTAGGGGTGTGTTTATGAGGGTGACAAGCTATAAAGCAGACAGTAAAGCAGACATTTTGGAATTCCTTTCTCTGTGCTCAGAGGATGAGCTGGAGCTGCAATTGTCGACTGCCCAGCTCTGGGGACTTGAGTTCAGCACTGGGAGGCTACGTGGGGTGTAGCTCCTTACCACACCCTTGAAAATATAGTTTTCAACACTTGGACAGTCAGATCCAAGCAAGTCTCTTGTCCTGACCTTGGACACCCACACACGGTATTGTTTGGAAGCCCCTAAGTCTCACCTGCCTGCTTAAAAGTCACAGTTCAGAGCAATTTCTCGGGTCATTCAATTTCACAAGAATGAATCATTAGTTCAGTCACTGAAAGCATTAGGTAGGTGTGATGTTTATCTGATCTATTAAACCCCTTGCCACTGAACAGAGAGCAATTGTAGAAAATTGAAGAGTGGATTCTTGAAGGGGAAAAAGAGGAGGTCCTCAAACAGGAGATGCTTTCCAGGCTTTGGTGGGAGTCAAAGAAGACAGCATAAAGGTCTGTCCAGAGACACAGGTTGGAGGCAGGTGCCAGGAGGACAAAGAGAAAGCTGTCCAAAAGAGAGCTGGCCAATCTGCCAAAGCTTTAACCCCGATCACTAACAGTAGCAACAGCATAAATGTGATAACACGCGAGACGTACCTAGTCAAAGGCCTGACGTATACATGTTAATCCATAGTCCTGGCTTGACAGCGGTGGTAGTAAACCGTCGGACAGTCTTCTGCTCTATAGGATTCACATATGTTGTCACATCTTCATATCTTTATACCAATCTTGGGAGGTAGTCAGGGCAGATATTATCGTCTCCATTTTAGAGCTTGAAATAAGAAACCTGCTGAGGTCGAATGATTAGTGCTATTGAGAATTACAACTTGGAGGGTATGCCCCAGAGTAAATCTTGTGAAAGAAATACTATCATTTAAAAAACCCTGATCTTCAAGTGGGCTTATCAATACCTGACTTTATTTTGTTCTCACTGTGACTTTGGGTCGGGAGATCTCTTCTGGGACCTGATGTCATTCATTGCTGGTCTAGCTTTTTGGCAGTGGGAGAGCTGGGCTAGAGTACAAACCTGATTTCCTCTCTCCTGGGGAACAGTGTTTGCAGCAGGCTGGCCACCCACACCATCAACTAGGGCCTGTCCTAGGTAATTGCTGGGTAATGTGCCGTTGGGATAGAGGCAGGTTTGTGACAAGCTAAGTACTGGAGATGACAGGCCTGCCAGCCACCCACGCAGACCCTGCTAGTGGGATCTGTCGCCCATTCCCACACAGCTCCCACTGCCCCAGGAAATTATGCTCTATCGTTTTGTGTCATTGCCAGATTTCTTGTCCATGTCTTTCTTTTCGTAGCAAAGAATTCGCTGACATTAATAACCCCTGGTGATGGCCAAGGGCAGGCCCCATGCTGTTTGCTATCTTTCAGGCATGAGTTTTTTGTTCCCCTCCTGATAGGCAGGAACTATCCATCTTCTCGCTTACTAATTGGCAGAACGTGCCAGGCTCGGGAGTTGGCAACAGCCATTGTTTTTCATCCTTTCAGATTATGTGTTGGACTCCTCATCCAAAAGTACACACTTCTGGTGCAGCTAAAACCTTCCTTCTGCCATCCAGCTCATTAAGGGATAAAACCCAACCATGTTTCTGAAGCGGCACAGAGTTTCCAGGAGCAGCTGGGCTGCTCGTTTCCCTGAAAGAAGGACGATAGAATTAGGTTTTCTCAAACTGTTCCCCAGAACAGATGCTAGACATGTGAACTGAGGAAGTTCTCTGCTTCTCCACAATATAAAATGGTATATTTGTATTCTGTGGCTGCCATAACAAATTGCCACAATTTATCATCTCCTATTGGGCAGGAGCTTAGATGGGCTCAGCTGGTTTCTTTGATCTGGGTCTGACAAGGCCAAAATCAAGGTATTGGTAGCCTGGGCCCTGTCTGGAGGCTCTTGGGGAGAATCTGCTTCCAGGCTTATTCAGATAGTTTGCAGAATTCAGTTCCTTATGGTTGTCGGGCTGAGGTCCTGTTTCCTTTCTAGTTGTCGGCTGGGAGCCTCCCCTAGCTCCTGAAGGCCACGTGTATTCCACATCACCCTGCCACCTCCTTCTTTAAAGCAGCATCAGTTCAACAAGTGTTTCTCATGCTTCGAGTCTCTCTCTTCCCCTTCTGCCCCATCTCTTCTGCCTCCAGTAGGAGAAAGTTCTCTGCTTCTAAATTCTATAATCCAAGTTCACCTTTCCATTTTAAGATCTGTAACCTTAATTACATCTGCCAAGTCCCTTTTGCCTTGGAAAGTAACATATTCACAGGCTTCAGGGATGGGTGAGAGGACATCTTTGGGGCCATTCTGCTTTTCACGAGTTGTACTGGGGTTTCCTACTCAGTGAGGAGTAATGGGGTGAGGCAGAGCAGAGGGGGTGAACCCAGCCCTCATCAGATCAGACACAGCCCATTTTGCCCAATCTCTGGCCTATCAGGTGACAAGCATAGGCCCCTGATTCTGATGGTTCCACGTTGCCTGGTTCACATTAGCTATGCTCAAAATTATGTATAAGGAAGAAATCATTTTCCACCCCCGCAGAGAGAAAAAAAGAGATTATTCTCAGGAAAGCTCATAGTCTCTGAGATGGTAAAAGTTTGGCCTGATACTTATGTCCCCTCTAGATCAGTGCTGTCCAGCAGAACCTTCTCTGTTGATGAAAATCTGTATCTTCACCACCCAGGGCAGCAGCCACTAGCCCCTTGTGGCTATTGAGCACTAGAAATGTGGCTTAGGATCTGAATCTTAAATTTCATTTAAATTTAATTAATTTAAATGTAAATAGCCACCGTGGGTAGCTACCAAATTGGGCAGCACAACTGTAGATCAACAGGTAAACTATCCATTTATTTTAGGTGCCCACCAGTGTAATACAAGTGTGGGTGTCCGATGCTTTGGAAATTCTATGCTCAAGAGTCCTTGCATTTTGCAGTCAAGTGTCTGGGGATCTTGCCTGATGTGTTTGCTTCTCACCTCTGTCTTTTATTTGTAAACACTCTGAGACGATAATAGCTCTGGAGGACCCAGTAAGAGATAAATCTGAGGAGGGAATAGTGGAGGTATCAGAGAACACCTAGCAGACATGCCTTGCCCTCCCCCTCGCTTCCAAGAGCCAGGGGGCACTGCCTATTTCAGGCAACTCCATTCCTTTCTCCTTCTCCTGTTCTCTCTCTCTCTTTTCTGCTGGGAACTGCTAGGGGTTAGACACACAGCTGTCTACCCTTTTTGAACTCCCTGAAGAATTCACCTCTTTGCTGTTGTTCCCGGCCCCCTTGATCTCCCCTAACTCTGCTCAGAAAATACCAAAAGTCTCAGCTTCCCCTTCACCACATACAAGATGCTACCAAGAGGAGCTCCATTTTATAAATAAGCCTCTCATGGGCCCCTGTGGGTACATATGTTAACTCTTCAGCTTCAGAACACTGAAATTTTCCACATTTAAAAAAACTGAAGCATGAACAGAAATGCAGAAATTTTTACTGCTCTTTATTTATTAAAAAACACTGGCTGTGAGATGTGTTTCCTCAACATTTATTTATATCATTTCCTTTTGATTAAGAAAATGTTTATGAATCTGGTGAATTGTCAGCCTCAGAATTAAGACAAGCATAAGTCGTCACTGGAGAGAGATGCTTTGAACAACAATGTCATCTTTTGTATCCACTGTCACCCACTCCACACTTTACCTTGGTTGATTTTCATGAAAATTAGGATTGGATAAGGGGCCCAATCATTTGTGGGGACAAGGGGTCCCCCTCATACTTTGGGGAGACTTTCTATAAAACTGGGGCTCAACTTCCACGCATTGTGAAGATACAGTTAATAAACTGTTCATGTTGACAAGTGCATCTGACTTATGCTGTGTAGACACTGGTCCTACTGACCCTGTAAAAATACACGGTCAATAAATATTGTTTATAAAAACCAAGAAAGAATAGAAAAGAGGAAAGATGCCTGAGAAAACTCATTATTGGTGCAAACAGCAAGAAAACACCTGAAAGTAACATAAGCTTTGGTATGATAGGGGCCAAGTACCAATCATAGATCCAGCACTGAACCATATAATATCCAGGAAGCTCACTAGCCAATCTGAGCCCAGATTTTCAGTCTTTAAGACCCTTGGCAGGATTATTGTGAGGAATGTTAGCTTATCCCCCTTCTGGTTTTCAGCATGCCCTGCCCTCTCCTGCCAGTCCAACTATTTCATTCATTTCGAGATAAGTAATTGTCCTTGAACATGAATACTGCTGCGACACAGGGCCCCCAAACATCTGGAATATTCCTTCTACCTTTCTAGGAGCATGTGCTGAATTTCTCGGTCACCAGATGATTTTTAAAAAATATTTCATGTGTAGAAACAAGATTCCTCTTCCCCAGCAGTTCCTTCCTAAGAGTGATGTGTTAGCAAATAGCATTGTACATAATTCATGTAAAACTGTGGTTTACCCTAAGTCTTGAAGCACATCTATTAGACAGTTTTCCTAATTAAATTGAAAGAAGCCCTTAGACAAACACTGTTACCAAGTTCAAAGCATCTTTTAGACCTTTTCCATACATGTACATGAACTCTGTACCTGAACTGATGGGTAAGCCTAAACCAGGTGTCCACTTGACCCCGAGGGTTTCATTCGTGATACTAAAAGTAATTATCCTTGTTGATTATGGCTCCTAAATGGGGAGGGTAGATGAATTCTCTCTAGAATCACAAAGAATAAAGGCTGGGAGCATAGCCTTACTCTGGTTCACCTATCATCACTGACAAGCAAATGGGTAGGGGACACCAAAGGAAACTGCTTTTTTCTTTCAGACACTGAGCCAAGTCCATACCCTAAGGCACAAGTCCCATGTTACTTTGTATTGTTAAAGTCACTCCCATGTTATATTCATCATGGGAGTGACTTTAACAATAGATTTTATTTTGTCTTTGACAAAAACAACAAAATACATTAAAATGCCTTAAACACACACATATACAATCCTGCAAATCAGTTATTTTTTGTGTTACCTAAAAGAGCATTTTTTAGATCATTTCAACATTTTGGGGATATTAGAAAAATCCAGTGGTGGTTTACAATTGAAGTCTCATAGTGAGTGTATATGTGTGTGGATGTTATTACCCAGACTATAAATGAGATATAAATGAATAGAAATACTAACACAAAGAGATCAATATTCTGGTCCTCACTGCATTATTATACAGCGCATCTTTGTATATCTGTATGTGAATTCTCTGCTAGTCCTCAGCTGAATTTAATCCCTCAAGACCTGATATACAAACATAATGCCAAATAGAGAACTTCCCTTAAATTATTCAAATTCCCCATAAGTGATTTCCCACTCTTCCTGCAATGGAAAACATTTGATCATAAATTCAATTAAATCAGCCATCATCTTTGTGATGTTTGTCCAGCTAAATCCTTTAGTGACTAAACCAATAAACATACCAGCTGTGTGTGTGTGTTTATGGCATGACTGTTGGGAAAGAATCGATTTGAAGTAAAGACGAAGGGTAGTTCTCATTTCTTAGGCCAGATTTTGACCACTTTACTGCAGCCAAGGTTTAAAAGATTAAACTCTTAGCGGGGACAAAATCATGTATATTCCTTAAATTCATTGGCTTTTATTCCCCAACTCAGGGCCACATTTTAATATATTGTTTCAGATCAAAACTGATAAGCTTTGGAGATGTTAGTAAAAGCGGTCAAACCACATCAACCATTTTTCTTCCTCTTTCTTCCACACCCTCTCCTCCCTAGTTGAAACAAAGGAAAAATGACTTGACATACTTTTAACTTTCTCCAGGAAAATTCAATTATAGGACTACAGAACTATTTATGATTTCTCATATTTATGTCAGCTGAAGAGGTAAAGCTTATTAGAGGCTTATAAATGTTGATTGTTTCTCATCTTTATCCTAAAGCCTTTCAGACAATAGATATGATCAACCACCTCCCCTCTTTTTCACCATATCTTTATTAATAGGATCATCATATCCTATTAATTTGGATGTAACTGAACCTTATTTATGCGTTATCTTTACATATGTGTATATTCACGTGGCCTCTAGAGGGCAGCATGTTCCGGGTGGGGAGTAAGGTTAGAGGCCAGCTACTTATCTCCATAAAATATGTGAGATAACCAACTGATTTTTTTTTTTTTTTTTCCCTTTAGCAAAGCAAGTAAGCTATCTCAAGTAGAAAAATCAGTGCTGCCCCATGGTTTGACTGGCTGCCCCGTCTGCCATTTTGGGCATCTACTTGGATGGCCAACAATTTTTATGAATTGGCTCAGCTACCTTGGAGGCTACTTAATTAAGGATTATACCAGGTTCCATGCCTTTGACTCCAAATTGAACTAAGCACATCATTACATTTATAAAGATGAATACAAATGGGATTTTTCCATTTCTCTCTCATTTCTTGTCACCCTTGACTGAAGGTTAAATTGTACCCACAGTTCTAATTTTATTTGGCAGTCAAATCAGGCTTTACTCTCCTTTCTTAGAATTCAGCTACCTCATGTCCCTTACGTTTAGGTTGTAATGCTGAAAGAATTCTAATGTCTCTTTATTTTTCCCAAGGAAGTGAAACACATTTCCACGGGGACATCTTCCATCCATCGTGATTTTAGGCTCTTTCTCCTACCAGCCGGCAAACCTTTGGAGTAATCCCTGACCTAGCCCTCTTCTCTATAGCTACATTCACTGATTTTCTCAATCCAATCTCTATTCTTCATCTAAAGAATAAAATCCTCCCAGTGTATAAACTACACAATTCTTTTTCTTTAATTTTAGAAATTTCTGGAAGCTGCAGCAGATCTTTGAAAGATATAGAGCAGTACTGTCCAATAGATCTTTATGCATTGATAGGAATGTTTTATATCTGCACTGTCCGATATGGGGCCATTGAGTAACTTAAAATTGTGGTTAGTGCAATTGAGGAACTGAATTTTTATCTTATTTAATTTTAATTAATTTAAATAGTCATCTGTGGCTTGTGGCTGCCAAATTGAACAGTGCAGAATAGAGCATAACTTCTGATCAGTTTATAACAAATGTTTTACCAGAATATATTGTGAGGGGGATTAGATTTTGCAGCTAAAAACCTACTGCCCAGGCTTTTATTCTCTCGCTTATTTCTTTCTCATATAGCTATAGGCTTAAATCCAAATCCTCTGACTCTGACCCAGGATTTTCTCTCTCTGAGAACATCTGAGAGATTTTCAATTTTCAAATTCTTCAATTTTGTTGAATATTGAACATATCTCTCCTGGGTATCCAGAATGGAGTTTCAAAGCATGGCATTTGGACAGCACTGATTCTGGGGGCACTGGCCATTTTACCGTCTAAGCTCTGTCACCTCTAGATCTGGTTTTTCCTAAATATAGAAATAAAACTTTAGAACGTGCTAAAATGTGTCAAACTGCATACAAGCTTGGCACAAGTTAGCATATTTCTTAAATTGGAATGTTCCCCCCCCTATATACATATGCAACAATTATTTACACTGACTACAAAGAAAGCCTATGTTTGTTCCATCCACTCTAAAGTGACCTCAATATTCTTTTAAAATGTTCTTATAAGTTCCCAAGTAATCATTTTTTATATGCTTCCATATTTTTACACATGATCTTCAAATGCATGTCTTAGTTTTCCGCAGTATGCCGATATTGTTGGTTTTAAGACGTGGCAGACTTTTTTTTTTAATGGTTTGTGTCATGCCACTAGCTTCTACCTCATGTTAGAGACACGACTGAAAACACCCTCCAGATACCTGGCACATATAAGTAGTTGAACCCCAGATGATAATAAATATGCAGCTTTTAAATTCTATTCCTTTACCTTAGTTTTATTTCAGCTGAAAAGATAGAATTAGTGCTCAAGAAGATAAACAGTTCAGCAATTATGCCGATTTGGGGAACCTCTAAGCCCACATGGATATGGAATGGCACCCTTCCATTTTAAATCATTTTCTATAAAGAGGCAAATGTAGAGTTAAAGGCAAGAATAAAGGAATGTGCAACCCAAAGGCTGTGCTCACTTTCAATAAAGACAGCCTCAGCGTATTGTATGCTCACCATCAAACCACTCTTTATAGCACCCGTGCCCCCAGATCCACAACCTCTTCACATGATGAGAGAGGAAAGCAAGGATGATTGGTAGCCACGTTATTCTTTAAGAGACCAGCCTCTTGGAAAAGGCTAGGCAGCCCCACACCACAGGGCACAAGAGAGCAAAATAGGAAGGGATCATGAAGTTCTTGTCAACACTCTGTTAGTAATGAGCTTTAAGACTGGACTCCTATGCACAAAGCCGGTTCCCTGCCATTTTAAGACTTGGTCAGCTTCCTGTTAATGGACATGTGAGTTATCTGCAGGGAAGTCATTAGACTAAAGTCTCTCTAATGTAGTAACTATTTCTGTGCTGAGAACAGCCATTTGCAACCTCCAGAAGCACTTTAGACTATTTGATAATAGTGATGCAATCATGTGCAGGTTCATATAGGTATAGAGAGAGAAAATGAAAGGTAAAAGGCAAGGGCTTGGAACTAGGAGAAGAATGTAAGGTACCAGTTCTTAACTCTTCTCTAGCTGGAATTCACTCTGTAGGTTCATTACTAAAAAATCACTCCTTAAATTGCACATTCTAATGTAGGAGGAAATGCTGTCTTTTGATGGAAATATATGAAATATTTTTTCTAAAAATTTAAAAATCTCTCCTCTGATGGCTCTCATACTTGTAGCACACATTACATCACAGAGTAGGATAAATCATTTTCCAGGTCTTGAACCGCAAAATGAAAACAAACACACCAAAAAAATGTTTTCTTCATACTAACCTTAGCATCAGCCCTGGCCACGTAAATAATTACAGTAATCCCTCTCCAAACATGCGTTGCAGTTACTCAGTATTTTAGTACATGTCAGCTTGATGTTCTACAGCTCTGAGGGCCCTGGTTCAGATGTTGGTGAGTCACTCTACTTGGAGATCATTTGAACAGTAGGGTTGGGAAGAGGAAAGGAGGAATGAGGATGGTAGAGAAGCAGAAATGTTTTCACTTTGTTGTCTTGATAAGTCTGAAATTGAGGTCAGCACCCTAGGGCTGCTAGGCAGAAGGAAATCAAGACATATAAGACAGGCCATGTGGTGAGCCATAAACCAAGGAAGACATTGGGCATTTAGAAAGAGGACACATCTATAGTCAGAGTAAAGGGGAGACTGGCAAAGAAGGCAGTATGCCTTGGTATGTGACACAGCAAAACACATTTACAAAATCTTAAAATAAGAGGCAGATCCTGCAGCGTATCTAACAGGAAAACGTTTCCATCTTAAGGTATGTTGAATAATCTTGAAAATATTTTTACTTCAGGTGCTCTTCATTGTTTTATTTTAGTGAGCATTTAAAAATTATGAGATCTTTTTTGTATAAATTTACTCATAACTTTGATTCTCCTCTTCTTTTCCATTAGTTGTAAGTCTCCCAATGAGGTGTTTCCTACCAAAGGACTTTTAGGGATATACTCTCATTTGGGAAAGGATATTATAGTCTTAAAAGACTCCTTTTACTGCATTTAGTAGGGTCAGTTTAATTTTTTACATGCATAGAAGTGGTAGAGCAGCAGCAGTAATATTTATTATAAATATCAACAGCTGCACTTGTTCATGGTACACATAGATGTGCCTATAGCATGCCAAATGCTTTGTCCGCAATATCTCATTTAATCCTGAAAATAGCTCTCAGATAGTTCTCTACATTTTCTGATAGTAACATTTCAGCTTATTTTAGAAAGTCTGTTTCCCTGTCCTCAATTATATTGTAGACTCAAGAGCAAATCTGTAAATATATCCCTCATTTGCCATTTTATTCACAGAAGGACGGAGACTAGGATGAGGCAACTAAGGTACTCAGCTTGGGTTCAGAATTCAAGGTGATGCCCCCCTCCAAAAAAAACATAGTAATCAAAATAAATTACATTTTAATGCAATATTTTAAAAAGCCTAAAGATAGCTTCATTGTTTTCTATGCTGTCCATCAAACAACCCTTCATTAGCACCCATTCCCCCAGATCCATAACCTCCTCCTTCCTAAACCCCAGTGCTGGTCAGGTTATAGAGAAATGGATGCATTTATTTACTGCTAATGGCACTGTAAACTGATAAACAATGTAGAAAACATCATGGAAACGTTAAAAGCTGTAAAGATACTCATTTGTGGCACATTCAAGAAATATGATTTAGCGTCATCTAAAAGTTCTGGGTGCTTGGGAATGCACAGATGAGGTTCTCGTCCTCACGGGCTTTACCTTCTAGAGTATCTAGGACAATAAACACGTAATAAAATAAGCAATCTCAGAGAGTGATAAGTACATGAAGACATGGCAGTATGATTTCTTTTTAAAAAGAGGAATAGCACTGGAAAATTGTAAGCCATATGAAGGCTGGGATTTTGACTATTTTGTTTACCTTTATATCCTTTGTACCTATGACAGAACCCATCACATAATAGGTGCTCAAGAAATATGTGTTGAAGAATGAAGGTGGTAAGAGTGTAGTGAGTGTAAGGAGAGTGAGAGGAGATGAGATTGGAGACTGGAGGCAAAGGGGGTGAGGAAAGGCCTTGTAGGCTACAGTTGCGATATTACTTCCGATAGGAAGCCTGGGGAATTAAGTTTATGACCTAGTAATCTGACTCTTTAGTGTTTCTCCCAAGAAAACAAATCAATGGAGTAAAAACCTAGTTGCCCAAAGATGCTTATTACTGTGTTGTATATTAAATTATTAAAAAAGACTTGGTACCAACTTAACCAAGATTAAGGGAATGGGGAAATATTTAGTATATCATGGTTCATGAACCCCAGTGGAATATTACACAACAATGTTAGGACGGTATTATGAAGACTTTGAAAACATAGGGAATGCTTCATATGTTCTCTGAAAAAAGCAGAATAAATAATTTTATGCATACTAGCATATTAACTATAAAATTGTGAACTGTGATGGAAATGTAGTATAAGAGATAAAAATAGTTGTGTTAGGGTAACAGAATTTTGGGTGATTGTTTTTCTACTTTACAAAAATTATCTTTAGTATTATTGTCACATTATTTTAATAAAAATATGTTGCTAAATTAGTATAGAGATTCTTTTTGGGGTTATGAAAGGATTTTGAAATGGATATTGGTGATGGTTGAAAAATATTGTGAATGCAATTAATGCCACTGAATTGTACACTTGAAAATGCTTAAAATGGCAAATTTTAGGTTACATATATTTTACCACAGTTTAAAAAAAACCCCCAGATCTCTTCTATAATCATCATTATGGTTTAGCAGCCTCCAAGATGGCCCCCCAGTGGTCCCTGTCTTCTGGTCTTCACACCCTTGGGTAGTCCCTCCCACATTCTACTAGGATTGGTCTTGGTGACCAGTAGTATATGGCAGAAATGATGGCACATTATTTCCAAGGTTAGGTTCTAAAAGATTGAGGTTCCCATCTTAGCTGTCTCCCTCTCTCTTTCTTGGTTCACTGACTCTGGAGAAGCTAGCTGCCATGTCATGTGAATAGTTCCTCCATCTGGGAGAGGCCCCCATGGTGAGGAACTAAGGCCTCCTGCCAACAGCCATGTGAGTGAGCCACCTGGGAGTGGATTCACCAGGCCCAGTCAAGTTTCAAATGACTGTAGCCCTGGACGTCACCTTGACTGCAACCCTGTGAGAGACCTTGAGCCAGAACTACCCAGTTCAGCTGTTTCAGGATTCCTGACCCCCAGAAACTAATATGACCTCAGTATGGGCTTAAGTTTGACTTTTAGGAATTTAAAGAGAGCTTTTTAAATGCAGGTTTTGAAAGGAAATTTTATGTGGAAAAAATGTACGCCGTGATAAAAATTACAAAGAAATAAAATGATGTGTTTGCTCAGACCTATACACATAGAAGTAAACATCGAGTTGATAAAAAAATCATTTATCTGAATTATAGACTTATGAGATGTTTTTACTTTCTCTTATATGTTTCAGGATTTCTCTTATATGTTTCTAAATTCTCTAGAATGATCATGTCTTACTTTTATAATGAGAAAAAAAAGATATAAACAAAGCTTTAAGAAGGATGATAGAGAGAAGAGAGCATCTTCATCTGAAGCACATAACATGCTCTACCCTCATTTGCTGTGTGACTCTGGCTGTATGGCTTCTCCTCTCTGAGCCTCAGTTCCCTCATCTATAAGGAGGGATAATGATGTTCATCTCATAACTGGGGATGCAGAATAAGGGGGACGACTTGTGAAAAGTCTCTAGCACATAGTAAATCCTCAATAGATGCTTCATCTCCTTATTATACCTTCTCATATTATTTAGAACAAGGGTGTCATTTGCTGGCTGATCATGTCCTTTGTGATAATCAAGGGAAATCAGATAGTTCAACAGGTAGTTGGTTCAGTGTGCGGCCTACAAGAAAGTCTGTGACGGGGAAGATAGGAGGCTCCTTTGTAGGAGCAGCAAGTATTAAAAGCTATTTGACTTTTCTTCCTAAAGATCATCAGGCCCTTGTAGAGGACACCCAACTCTTCAGTCTTAATCCAAGTCTTCTTTTACGCATAAACACACAGGCCAGTTCTTCTTGTATCATAATGAGATCATATATTTTCAAATTCCAGATGCAATGTCATAAGATAAAGAAGCTGAAATGATAGTCCACAGAAAATATATTTTTCATTTGCCCAGAACCAAACTTTAATAACTCATAAGCTCTGATCTAACTGAATTTTCTTTCATATTTATTTAAATGGGAGAACTGGTTTTGGTGATTTTCTCCAATCCTAACCATCTAATATCTTTAACCTACAAGACAACAATTCTTTTATTTATTTATTTATTTTTAAGGGGTAAGGAAACATTCTCTCTTCTACATCAGCTCAGGATGCTAAACTGTATGTTGTTTGCCTTAAAAAATAAACTTTCCTTTTTACATTTTTCTTGTTATCTTGGATCATGTCCAGTCTCTAAGGAAATGAACATGTGAAGAAAGAGTTCTGTGGAATGTTAACTGCACTGGTATTTTTCTTCCTTTTATCATGCCTCAAGATTTGCCGAAGTTGATATAAATTCACCATGCCTTCTTTAAAAAGCATAACAGCAAGGCATTCTTCCTGTAGGAGTCGGACTGTAAAAGGTGATTTCCTTTTAGTCCATTTGGTTTAAGCCTGTAAAAAGCATTAAGTGAAAAATCTGATATATTTGTTAGGGCATTTATTGCATTACTAAGTTATATTTTCAGTTCTCAGTGAAAGGTTTATTGAGAGGTTTTGAAGAGGTAAACTTTGAAGAGGTTTTGTTCAGGATTAAAGAATATTTTTTCTTCTCTTTCGGTGAAATAACATCACACAAAATGATACCTTTCAGGAGCTATTTTTAGCATTGTTTACAGTCAAAGGACACACCGTTCCATTACGGTGAAGCAGATATCACCTTCCAAAACCAGCCTCTGTTGATGAGATTTGTAACTTCTATAGGGTTTCAGAGGCATGAAAGGCTGTGAAGTTACCATTTTCCATTAACTCAAGTCACCCTAATATTGATGCACCAGTAAGGTAAACTACTTTGCAGGAGTCTTTTAGAGTGAAAATGTTTTTCATATTGGACTAAATATTTATAACTGATACATCTTAAATGTAAAAATATAAGCCACTGCTAAACTTTAATGTGGATTGATTTCTTTTTTGATAGATGAAGATTTGAATTTAAACTCTTGACGCAATCTTTTATCATCTAAAAATGAGAGTTGTCTTTTTCAGATGAAGCAGTGCTATAATCAACCACTTTGAATTCAGGAAAATTGGATAATCGCTATTCTCTAAATAACATAAATATCAAAAACATCACAAGGGTAGAAAACTCATTAACAATTTACTTTGCTTCACTCTTGGTTTGCTAAAAATGTTTTGAAAACTTGTGAAATAGGTGAAATTATATGATCCTTTTAATTGATTTAAACAACTTACGGTAAGAAAAGGTCAATCTTTACAGCAGTCCTGTGGAGGAGAGGGCTACTAATTTTATCCTGATCTGTATCCAGAAGTCAGAAAGTTTGAGTTGTTGATGTCCTTCAGTTAACAATGGAATTCCATATGGGGGAAGGTCATGTCGTTATGAAGGTCTAGTGTTTATGATTGGATATAACAGTTAACAAAATAACTGGGAAGTTGGAAATCAATTCTGTTGAATGCACATCCTTTGGGTTTTGAAGATGTTATACACTGATTTTGTTTAAATATTCTGTAAGTTTTATCCTTCTGATTACAAGGATAAATTATTACTACTGTATTTTATTTATTTTACTGAAATAAGATACATCATTTTTTACCATGTCCTTCAGTCAGAGGATTGAAAAGTAATTATTTGTGCCTCTTCTGCTGTTAACCACATTATTAAAGTAAAATACTAAGCAAAAATATAGAATCATATGATCACTAGTCAACAAAATCTAGGAACCTTTTCCAAAATATAGGTATAATACCTGATAGGTTTGTGCTATTCCTATATATGAAAAATGTCAGTGATTGGCAGCCTGTAACAAATCTTAGAGAAATTTTTAAAAATTATATTATATAGTTGTGTAGAATTATAAGTGATTAGACTTATATAAGCTACTAAAAAAACACAATTTTACAACTCAAAAAAGTCACTGCTACTAGGTACTGGAGAAGAATTGAAAAGGAGATTAAAGTGGAGTCTCTGCAAAAACAATGTAGTGAACCAGTTAACTGTTTCTTTCCTATAAGCAAGTTGCATGCAAGCATGATCTACCTTTGTGGAAAGTAAAAATAAGTTTAAATATACAGGGCTTTTGTTGAAAAGAATATAACAAGAAGTTCACTTATATTAGCTTTTCTTTGTGAATATTTTATGATAATATCTGCATCTATAGATTTATGAGATGTAAATATGAAAATCTATAGCTCCGTATTAGCACATGGAAAAGGCTAGTATAATTACATAAGTTAGCCAATTTTTTAAAAGCCAGACCACTCTTTATTTGATTTCAGTCTGAACTTAAACATTCAAAGACATCT
The DNA here is from genome assembly GCF_009873245.2 of Balaenoptera musculus. Lineage (NCBI taxonomy): Eukaryota > Metazoa > Chordata > Mammalia > Artiodactyla > Balaenopteridae > Balaenoptera > Balaenoptera musculus. Next base: position 56,057,867 of record NC_045793.1, read on the forward strand.
CTTTTTTGAGGGGAGGGTAGAAAATTATAATAAATAAAATCAAAGCTAGGAAATTTGGGGTAAATATTATCTAGCTAAGCTCTGAAATCCAAAGCAAGAATTTAGTGTTTTCCTTTTTCTACTCACCTTTTGGCAGTGTATAATACTCTTAAGAGTGTCAGTGCTAGCGTTTTCAAAAGCTCAATTCATTCACACCCTGCTGAGGGCTCTACAGCACTTTCTGTACTTTTCCACCAGATAGAGTTTTCTGCAAGGGCAACTATGTGTTGAGTAAGGGTTAGATCTGAAGGAAAGACCCAGCAGTGCAGATTAGTATGACTGGCTTTGGGGATTATTCATCTTGTTCACATTAAGGCTGGACTCTCCCTGTTGTCTTTATTTAATATAGGGCACTGGAGGTGTTAAAAAGAATATAGAAAGAATAGTCTCTATAGCAATAGAGTTCAGAATTAAAGGAAGAGAGAGAAATACAGAAACATGTAAGGTATCTTTAAAAAAAACTTTAAAGTAATCCAATAATCGCTTTACAAACTGAGTAACATACAGCTTTGTGTGTGTGTGTGTGTGTGTGTGTGTGTATAATCTATATGTATATGTATATACACATATATACATACAGTAAATCTTTGGCATGACATGTAATGGGCACTAAAGAGTCAGAAATTTGCATACATTCCATTTTGTAAGTATGGCCCTTTGATTATCTGGATCAAATAAAATAATATGTGTGAAAACACTTTGTAGACTGTAGAGCACTCTACAAGTAGCACTATCATATAGCATTTTAACAATCAAGTAAGCTGACCATTATGGGAATGAGTATCTTACAGGGAGATTGTGTCATTAAACAGTTTAGCTAGAGTAAATGAATGAGAACTGAACAATTTTTCTATGCACAACAAAACACAACCTATTTATGGAAGGTAATATAAAAATGTTACCTGTTTACCTTGAGGGGAGGACTCTCATTATTTTTTTTTTTTTAACAGCAGTGTATTGACAAAGATAGTCTCAGTGTAAAACAACTCTGTCTTCATTATTAACATACCCAAGAGTCTTGCCTCTCATTTCATTGCACAGCCCAGCTCCTGGACTTGAGATTCACTGCACAGACCTAAATCTTTCCTTATATTAATCTTCATTTTCCCCAAGAGTTTATTCCAGTGTCAGGGATTCCCTTCATCTTCTGCTTGAGCAATTACTGGCCCCTCTTTGCAAAATGAATAAATTCAAGCCTGTTTTTAAAAAATAAGTCACTTTTTGAAAAATCAGAGTGGTTTTATGACCACAGTCTTCCCTCTAGGTCAGAACTTTGACAAGAAGGTGATTAAATGCACATTTAGCTTTTCATATATATATACAAAAGAGTGCTGTATCTTACAATTCTAGTCAGTACAGTTGAGGAAACAGTCAGACTTGTTTTTATTGGTGGGTGGACTTCTTCACAAATCATTTTCAAGAGATCAGTTGTTGTCTAATCCAGTGGCCAGTGCCCATGTTGGTATCTTTGGCACAGAGACAAGATGTGCACTGTCAAATAAAAGGACCCAGTCCATTTGGCTTTGCTCTGTGATGAGTGTGACAGTGAGTAAAGCATACATATAGAGACCTTCCCCATCATTCACTCCAGGTCGCTCTATTTCCAACTCTGTGAGACAAAGCACACTCTTACGCTTCAGATATAGGCCCACGGTGTATGTCGTTCTTTCCCATCATAAATTGCAAGTGAGGAATATTCTAGAACGTTTTGTTCTTTTTTTTTAATTTCCTTTTAAGCCTTTATATGGAAGTCAGTATCTCCATTGAATGTTTTAATAAATAAATTGAACCTGCTACACCTCTACTCTTTATGTGCAGCTTTCATGAGCTAAAATGTTAATAAATCCCAGCGAAGATTTTTATAGACATATTTAGAAGTCAACTCTTGGGAACAAAATGTAACTTGTTTTAGTTGTTCTACAAGCAGATGTATCATCAGTTTTAGAGGGAGTCTTTTGGCACTACAACGTGAAAAAACAAACAAAAATCCTTGCAATCCCAGTTTATAAAGTAACTTTAAAAAGACAAGGATGAATTTCCTTCCCACTTCAAAAAAGTCATCCTCTGAGGCATGTATACTTTGAAGATGTTCCTTAGGGACCAGAATTTGACTTTTAAGATGTTTTTACCCCAAAATGATTGTTTACCTTTAAATTCATATGTCTCAGGGTAAAGTAAAACCTCTTGTAAGTATAAAAATTAATATAGTCAGTTCTCCATCAAAAACTCAGTCATTCAACAAATGCCGTGTCCCCACTCTGTACCAGGAACCGTGCCTCATAGGAAATGCCCTTTTCGCCTTGCCATTGCCCAGTTCTTCCTCTTTCTCACGCCATCATTTTCATCCTCTACTTTCAGTTTTCTCTACCCAACGTTGACAGTCTTCCTTAGTGTGGCAAAAGACTTTGGATTTGCTTTGCTCTTTATTTTCAAGATGGCTTAGAAACTTAGGTGAGCTTTCAAAGCAGTTAGTTGACAGGTTGAGTGAAGAGAAGTGAGAGGCACTGTTGGATCACTGCCTTGATGGCAGAGAGGGGAGCTGGGGTGGGTGAGCGACGGCAGGCCTGTATGGCTCTGCTCACCCTCCCTGCCTCCAGTTCAGGTTCTTCCTAGGTCAGAGGACATGTAATGTCTAGAGCTAGACAACCCTTAATGACCATCTGTTCCATCTTCCTCACTTCTGAGGTGCAAAAATCTGACCTGCACAAGGAATGAAGAAAATATCCTGCTCTATAGTCATGGTCTAAAGCTGTTTTTTGCTATTCATGTTACATTCTTTCATATTTTTTAAAAGAAAACTCAGGTAAAGTGTATGTGTGTGTGTGTGTATGTGTGTGTGTTGCATAGATAAGGACTAGGAAAATGATGAAATTTGTTACGATTAGAATAGCAGAATACTATTATTTTCAACTGTATTAAAAGCCTTCGTTTGAAAGTTACTCATAAGATTCTCTCCACAAACATACTCTGAATTCAGTAGAGATTGTTTCTCTTCATTTTCATACAGGTTTATAATTTGAAAATTCCTTAAGGTTTTTCCCAGGGAGTTTCCACAAACAACAAACAACACCTTTTAAAAACAATGAATATGGAATGAACATGACAGTTTCTGTCCCACATACCCTTCCCCGTTTATGTGACCCTCCAGGAATATAGAGCTGGCTGAGCTCACCCTGTGAGCTGACAGGCACAGTTCTGACCGCCTGAGGCCGACCCCCACTCGGTGACCTGGCATCCAGCACTGAAATCCATAGGAGGGCCTCACCATTAGCAGTTGCATCTCCTCATTTGCTGGGACATCCCTTGAGGCTCCCCTGGGACACAGAAGTCCCAGTGACAGTCACTCACAGAGGGCCAGCCTCCACCCCTGATGTCTGAATGTTCCTTGTGAAAGACCTGCAACACCCCATCTCTCCAAACTGCTCCCTGTGCTGAATTTCCTTGACCGGTCCCCCTGCCCTTTCACATCTCTAGATGGCCTGATCTCCATCCCTCTTGATCAAGATGTAGAGCCATTTGAAAAAATTCTCTGGACCCCTTTCTTAACCTCTCCCGCCCCCAGCCTCAGACAATCACTGATCACTTTTCTGTTTCTATAATTTTGCCTTTTTCAGAATGTCATCTAAATGAAAGTATATAGTGTGTAGCCTTTGGCTTCTTTCACTTAGGATAATGCATTTGAGAGTCATCTGTAAAGTTGAGTGGTGAAGGAAGGAACATTAGCCTGAAATAACTTCAGTTAGCTAGTTTTGGGGGCTTAATACAGGTAACCTAAAAGAATTAGTTTTAAAAAAAAAGAGGCAAGACAACAACACCAATTTAGTGTTATTCCAGGGAGAAAGACCTAAAAACTGTAAGTGTGGATGATTTTATAGTAACTAATTAGATTATAGAGATTATAAATATTTATCTGTAGGGGGAAAAACAGTCTCTTCTGCTACCGCTAAAAATCACCTAATATGTTGGATAAAATACAAGCACATCCGTTCAAATGCATATGCATAGCTGAACCAAGAAGAAATTAACTGAAATCTCCAGGGGCCAAGAATGAAAAAAACAGAATGATAAGTAAGTGCTAAAGTTGCAGCTGCCCTTGAGGTATTGCTAAAACAGGAACGTGGAGCCACTTGAGGGTCGGGAAACAAGGCTTTGGGCCTGAGAAAGTTAGGAGGGCATAGGAGTTGAGATTCCCCATAGAGAGTCAAGACCCTCAAAGCACTTCAGCCAGTAATGGGCTGGCTAAAAAAAAAAAAAAATCTGCTTCCAGCAAAGAGAGACTGCAAGGACAACTCTTTGTGTTGCCCTTGGCTCTGAATGGGGATGAAAAAGACTCCGCTGAGAATTCTACAAGCTTAGGTTTAAATTTACATAACTCACTTGGTCTCAGAAGCCAACAGAAAGAACTTGGAGTACCTAGGTGTTGAGAGAGCTCCAGGGCTCCTAGCAGAAGCAAAAGAAAATCCCTACAGAGAACATATTCTCAACCCAGGTGCTTCAGGACTCCCACAGATTATCAAAGCCAAGCATGAGCCCAAAATCCAGAATTATAAAATGTGAAAAAGTCATTGTGAGTGAGGGTCAGTAGCAAAAGCAACAAAACTGGGCTCCTCCACCTCAATCAGAACTTCAGCTATTGGGAATTATCAGACATAGAACAAAACTATATTTAAAATATTGTAAAGAAATAAAAGATCAAATTAAAAACTTGAACAGGAAACCATTAAAGTTGAAGTGAAAATTTGTCAGAGATTTAAAAAGAACTGATGAGAACAAAATGAATAAGGAAAACAGCATATTAGATGCACCTGATTAGAGAGTTAGTTGAGCTGGAAGATGGCTCTGAAGTAATTACTCAGAATGGAGAACAGAGAGACTAACAGATGGAAAATATGAAAGAACAAGTGAAGACATGGAAAATTTAATAAGATGGTATTACATTGGAGTTACAAAACGAGAGAAAAGAGAGAACTGAGCAAAGGCAATATTCGGGAAGTAATGGCTGAGATCTTCTTCCAGAATTGATGAAAGACATGAAACCTCAAATTCAGGAAACACTATGAATACCAAGCAGGTTAAATCAAAAGAACCCCATACCTCGCAAACCGCAGAACTCTGAGGTGGAAGAGAATAGCTAACAGGCAACAAGAAAAGCCTGTGTAATGATATCTTCTGAGTTAAGGGAAAATGCTTTGAACCTAAAATTATTTCTCCAGCTGACTATTATCCTGTATGAAAACAAAACTGAGGGAATTTGCCACCAAGCTCTTTACTCATAGAAAGAACTTCTGAAGTTTGTATTCCAGATACAAAAAAAGTTATCTGGGAAGGAATGTCTGAAACATGAAAAGAAAGGTGATTAAATAAATGATAAACATGGGTAAATCTAAATAATAATAACCAAAACAGTGTTTGACGCATGTCCTTATGTAGAAAGTAGAAATAAAATATTAGACAGTATAACATGATAGGACTAGTGTCATCAGAATTCAAGTGTTCCTGTGTTTTTTTATTGTTTGGCGGGAGGGTAAAGAGAAAGTGTAACTTTGAACTTTAAATAGTTAAAAAGTTAAGGAGCCATACACTTGGAGAACTAAGGGTGAAGGTATATTCAAAGTGTGGAAGTTTCTTCAGATATCCTTGATGGTATTAAAAACACTAAACCAACTTACCCCCAAAGACAACTCCACTGGCTGTAGCTTGGGCAGTTGTGTGGTGTTCTTGGTCTTATATTTATTAAGCTTCTGGAGGGCAGTGGAAGTTATTGCCAGGAACACAGCATGACCTCTAAACAGACAAGTGAACTATACAAATTCATTACTGTTTCACCAAGAAGGTCCATCAGAGGGCTTAGCTAGGACACAGGAGGATTGAATTAAAACCAGGAAAGCATATTACAAGAGTTCTGACCTAGGTGGGCTAAACCTGGGGGAACTTCCTTTCTGTTGCCTCATTATTGGATTTCAGATTTGCTGAGGCTTGCCAGGAGGATCATTTCACGTCCCATTAATCCCAACCTCATATGCAAAGCACTGAGAATTTCAAATGTAGTGTATTGTAGTAGACTTCAGTTTCCTTACATCATCCTTTACATCACTTCTGTGTTCTATATACAAAAAATTTTATTTTTTTATAATCCTATTGAGTGTTTTTTTTTAACCTAAATTAATATGGCTCAAATGAATTGACCAACTTTTGTGAAGTCATACACAGGACAGTCCAACCAGTGTGACTTTAACAAATTGATAGAGGAACTTAAAAAGTGGGGCGTTACCACAAGGGTAAAAATATGTGAAGCAACTTACAACACTGCTTTTGTGGAGAAAAGGCATCAGGTTCTGGGCTGGCCAAGGGACGGTGATGCACTGTCTTCCAACCAGACTGTGAATGACTGGTTACGTCTTGTAAAAAATGAAGTTTCCTGAAAAACTGTCAGCATGTTGCAGGTCTTGGGAGAGTTCTAACGCTTGTTGTCTTAGCATTAATTGAAAATGGAATGAAATATGAATATGCGGTGAAGTTCATGAGGCAAAAGTGGAGTGGAGATTTTGAAAGCCAGCAACTTTTGTATATGGAGAAATATTGTCCTAAAATCCTGCTGCACTTCATAGATACCAGTAGCCATAGAGATACTGTTGAAGTCAATAAAACTGGGCTACCTGATGTCTTAAGTTCCTTGGAAATAGAACTTTAGACAGGACCCAATTTATTGTGTATATTAGCCAACATGTAGACTTGGTGAATGATAAGTCTAATGAAGCTTTCATAGGAGCATTGATCAGCAGTTTTATCAGGCCTCAAGCTTAGCAGAATTGCAGCCTCTGTGTTTGTATTATGATCAGCCTGTTTGGAAACTTAGCAAAAGATTCTTGCTGTTCAGCATTTAAAACATGCTTATCACTTTGATCAATTGACCTTTCCTGAAACCATGCAGTATTGGGTTATAAGTCTTCTTCAAATCTATTCCCATTCCAGAATCTTATCATTATATAAAAATTTAAAGAGACTGGGTGCCGAAATAGCCAGCACAATGCTTGTATGTTTTTAATATCATGCAGAATTAAAATCCCAGGAACTATCCTCTGTGGTTTGTCCCCTCAGTCATTTCAAACATTGATAGTAGGGCCTATATGGCTACTTGCCTGCTACTTTATGTCTGTATCTCCCATATTTAAAACAGTATACATCAGATTTGTGTAACCACAGATTTTGTTGGCTTTTGACCAAGTCTTATGATGATTTTTTCTTAATGTCTTTCTATAAATCTCATTTCATGCTGTTATGAAAACCTCCATTTTGAAAATCACAAATCTCTGGTTGTAAAGTTCATGGAAAGTCCACATTGTACAGAAGCACATATCTTTAATGTCGCCAGACAAAAGTGTCTTAAAATTAATTTAATGTTTGCACTTTAGGGTGCAACTTAAAAGAGAAGGCCTGAAAAAAGAGTGGGAGTGAGCATTAAGTATTTTTGGCAAAACATTGTGTTTGTCTCATGTTGGACATATGGAATATGCCCTTTAGTTTAGTCAGTATTTTTTAATTGTAGACATGATTTGTTGTTGTAGCTTAAATAATTCTGAATCAAAATTTCTGAAAATCCTTTAATTTTCTCCAGTTTTTATTGGAAGTTGTTTGCTGACTATTGTTGTTAGAAGTGTGAATTTTTTGCTTCTCTCCCAATCTGTCTTACAAAAAGAGAAATTTGTTTCTGCTGACAAATTGAGCAGACATCTGATATTTTATATTCCTGTTGAAGTGTATAACTTAATATTTGTATACTTGATAATTTGTCTTATTATGTAATTGATAAATGGTGCTGTGTGTTGATGTTTGTTCAATCATATATTTATACTATCTGAATTGTATGATTATAGTTCTTTGGGAGAAATAATTTATCACTGTACACCAGCTTGTAAAAACCTAGTGCTAGAGTTTAAACATCAAAATAAATATTGAAATACAAAAAGAAAAAGAAAAGAAAGAAAGAAAAAAGAGTAACTAGTAAACACATGGAAATAGAATGTATAATTTCTAAAACAGAAGATAGAAAATGTTGAATTTTAAAAGTCAATCCAAAAGAGGGCAGGGAAAGAGGAAAAAGATAAGGCAGGACAGAATAGGATGCAAGATTAAAATGGTAGCAGTAATTCCAAATATTAATATATCAGTAATCATGACATATAAATGGATTAAATTTTCTCCTTAGAAGACAAGGATTGTTTAATTGGATAAACCTTAAACCCAGCTATGAAATATTTATGAGAGACACCTTAAAATTATGGATATGAAATATTAAAAGACAGTGACAAAAGGTATGCCAGGCAAATACTAAGCAAAAGAAAGCTGAGGTCATTAAATTAATAAGAAAAAAAAGAACTTTAACCCAGAAAGCTTTATTAAAGATAAAGAAGTTCACCACGGAAAGATTAAAGACTGAATTTACCAGGAAAAGATAACAGCTCTAGACTGTTAAGCATTTAATTACCCAGCTTTACAATATATAAAACAAAACTTGGCGGAATTGCAAGGAAAGATTTTAAAATCTACCATCACAATGGGAGACTGAAAACAACCACAATCATTCTAACATTCTGATAAGGTGAACTTATGGCTTGGGATAAAACTTCCAAATAAGGTATCCCAGAAGTATCATATCTCAGACCACTTAGATGGACTCAAAAAGTGGTTCTGGTAATGATGAAGATTCTGATGTTGAAAATGCATGTGGAGAGTTGGAATAAAAGTGGTTCTTGAAATACAAGTGAGGATATAGCAAACTTTCTAAATTAAAATTTTCTGTGATAATTCAGATGTTTATGTATAAACCAGATAGCACAAATAAGCATTTGATTATTTTATTGACTTTATTAACAAGTTTAGTCAGTTTGGGGGAGGGGAAATGTCTTCTTGGTTAATTCCTTATATTTAGGTCTATATGCGTTAAATCTAAATGTGATCAACAGTCGATTGCAAAATCAGATACAACTTTAAATATTTATAATTCTTCAAGATAGTGAAACCATGCTTCAAGGATGATTTATGGCTTGTTGGAGCTGGAAGGACTGCAGACATAATGTGGTTCATCACTCTTTAACAGAGTCAGGCCTAAAACTCAGATCTAGTCTCAGTCTGGCACTGTCGTTGTGTTTTATCAAAGCTGTATAAAATAGATACCAATGTGTTGTTCACCATGGTTACATACAAACTGTACGTTCAATATAAGTGCAGTTTTTACCATGAAGTCTACCTATCTCAAACTTTGCATTTGATATTTAGAAACATACTAATGAAAAAATTTTAATAGCAAAAGAGTCTTAGGAAGAGGAAGGAATAATTTGGATGGCCCTGGACCCTATTAAAAGAAAGAAAGAAGAAAAAAAAACACAGAATTTTAAGAATGCCTCCTTTTCCTGTAAACAAATTTCTCTTTGCCAGGTAGAGACATTTAAAACCAAGATACTGATCAGTTTTTTTAAAAACAGCCATTACAGCAGCCAAACACTGAACCCATCAGTGAGACCTTCACCTATGAAGATTTAGAGAGAAGGTCTCTTAGATTGGATCTTTGGAGTAATATTTTTCTTTGCTCTTCTCCCTTTTTCTTCCTCTGCCCAAATTCATGACCTACTTCCTCTTCCTCACTCCCAATCCATCCCCCTCCCCCTCCCCCTACACCATAACAATTTTAAATCAATGCTAAAGAGCTGCTTGAGGAGGGGAAGGGGGAGAATTGTTGGTCAGGAGGAAAGATGATTACTGGCTAATGGCTTGTTTTGTAGCTTCAAGGCTTTTGAAAGAATACCCACTAGCAGGTGCAACTTTTCTTCACATTCTTCTGGCTGCTTAAGAGTCACTGTACTTACTTCATCTTGTAGAAACTCAGGAATCTGTGGGTAAAAGCCTTTAGGAATGATCTGAGAGCTTGGCACATGCAAAACCACTTTAAGAGTCAACTAGTTCTGGGTGGGTTTGAATCTACTCAACCTGCTAATTGAGCAAACCATTACCTTCTCTGACTTCCACTTAGCTCCCCCTGCTGTTAGACGGAAACAGAGTTATCTTGTCTGAATAGTAAATAGGAGAGTGTGTGAAAAGCGCCTAGGAGAGCGCTTGACACATGTTCACCTACTCATAAATGATAATCATTATTAGGAAGACTTTAATTATCATTTTTATGTTAACTATTTGGGTTTGATTGCTCTGAGCAGTGAAATAGAGATTCCATGGAAAACAAGGCTGGGCTGAACAGTGTGGTCTGCTACCCATTTGAAAGTAGTACCACATGGAAGATTTTACTCCTCTGCTTTTTTGGTAATCTTGAGACACATATTTTCTCTCTACTGTCGTTTTAAAGGTCATCTTGAATTGATTCAGTCCCATATGGTCTAAGCCTATCCCCTTTGTTAACCTGCATGTTAATATTATGATTGTTAATATTTGAAAGGGTACTTATTCCAATAATTTTTTGTTCAATGTAAGAAAATGTAAATTCTTAAAGGAAAAAGTAACTTCAGTAACTAGAGAATTTAATAGTAGATTTATTTTAATTCTCCTGGTTATTTTGTATTAATTTTCCTGTAAATGTATCCAGATGTGTATGCAGTACCTATATTCTATGAACAAATTCTGGCAACTATTTGATAAATTATCTTCTGAAATTTTCTACCTTGGAACCTAATTCTATCCTGAAAATATCAATCCTTTGCTTATAGTAAAATATGTTACATCAATGAGGAAAGCGAGAGTAAAAGCTGGTTTACAGTAACGGATACTCTAGGAACTAATGTGAATTCTGCTTCTTTTTATTTTCAGCAGGCAATTTAACTTGTTTTCTTAGCCAGGAATAAATAAATACTGAAAAATTAAGTGAGCCTTATGTCTTACTTAGGGGATTTTCTTGTTTCTTCTGATTTCTCTCTTTTTTGCTTTTGTTTTCAGGCTCAGCTATGTGAATCATGCAGAGGATCTGGCCTCCAAACTCCTACAGTGTTCCCCAAAGAACAGACTATCAGCACAGGCCGCCTTGAGCCACGAGTATTTTAGTGACCTGCCCCCACGGCTATGGGAACTGACTGATAGTGAGTATGACAAATTCGAAACATCCAATCGAAGCAGGGACATGATTTTAGCATCTATGTGTAACACACATGTAGAGAGGTTCACATGTTTATATGTGCATCTCTCTAATATTATGTATGTTTGTATATGCATTGCCTGTACACCTGTGTGTGTGTGTGTGTGTGTGTGTATAGAGAGAGAGAGAGAGAATGGGGGGAGGGGGGTAGTGTGTGTATATATTTAGTGGAATCCTGCCATTCAATTGCTAGCTTACCAGACACAGGAAGAAAATGGATTCCTTTTTTGCTATCTCTGCTCTGCAGTCAGCAGCTGCATGTCTTTGTATTTGATTATGTGTGTGTCCAAAAAAATGATCTGAGCAGTCATAAAGGAAAAGGAAAATATGATTTACATATTTAGTGCCTTATGCATATAGTATTTTTTAGCGGGCTGCAGTACACAGAGTAGAAATGATTCATTTCTGTTTGATTCTCAGAGACAATCTTGGTTGTAACAATAACCTTAAAAAGGGCTGCTATGCAGTGAGCTGACGAACAGAGTTGGCAATTGGCTAATGCGCTGAATTGACATGTAAGAACTGAAGACATGTAATTCATTTTAACTACAGATGCTGTTGGTATTCATACAGAGCTCTTCTCTGGATCTCTTAAAACAAAACACATTCCTGGGTGGGTTTTTGTTTTGTTTTTACAAAAGTGTTCATATTTACACAGCCTTTTTCAATTACATTTTAAATATTTGGGGGAGGATTTATGACTGGGAGGATCTCATCTTTCTTCCAAAGTGTGAAACAAAATTCTTGTGAAATTTTGCAAAGCACTATTGCAGTAAGAACACTTTTGTTCAATGGTGATACATTCTTTCCAAATGCCAGTGAAAGATATTTCTCCTCATACTGTTTTCTTTTTGCCTTAAAAATTAATATACTGCATATATGGATGGATATTATAATATCATTTTTAATCCTTGTGTACACATCACTTACCATAGACATACATAAAATTTTTTCTTTATTCTCTCAGACTTTTTTCCCCCCATGATAGCATTGGAGTCTCCTCGACAACAATAACCTTTTATTTTGGAACTAAGTCCCAAGTAACAACTCTTGCGTATTCCTACCCTAAATCTTTTCTGATACCTCATATTTAATTCTAATTACTTTTTTTTTACTCTAAAGTAGCTATAGATATATTAATCCACTACTCCCCCATGCTTTGAAATCTTCTTCAGTATTTCATATATTCCAAGCCCATATTTATCCCATATTCTGCCCTACTTCCTTTCTGAAAGTCTACCCACTGACCATTACTACAGCTATCCCCATTAAAAAAAAAATTAAAGACGAAATCCCTATAGAAAAATAATGAATTGGTAACACATCTTCCCATACTGAAAAAAAAAAAATGATGCCAGTGGACTCATTAGTTTATTGCTCGTCAAACTCAAACATATGGTTTGTTTTCCCATTCAGTATAACTTGCAACTTGATATCACTCCTCCTTGGTGACATCTCAATCCCATCTGACTTGATGATTGAGTTTAAGCCAGGATTTTGATGGTCTATGAATTCTGAATTCTGTAGTAGTACTTTTCTGTTAATATGGACTTATTACGCACTTGGCACTTAGTTTATCAGCCAGTGGTTAAATCCAGTTTCTATCAGTAAGTAAATGCCTACACATTATCACTCGGCAGCAGGCTGCCAATGGAGACAGCCTTGTCCCTGTCATTAACAAGCACAATGTATGCAGAACACCAGAGGGGAATTAAAACCACAAAAAATACCTCAGGGTGGTATTTTTAATATGAGAATTTAATTTGTAATTTCACAGATTAAGAATTTTGGCTGCATTAATCCCTTTATCAGCTCACAGCAGGCTATTTGCAGAAGCATAACCATAAGGCGATATTCATTGGCAGAAACACGTCTTTGCATAACGTTAAACATCAGGAGCAGTGAAACCTTTTGAAGGGGGGAGAATAAAGATGAAAAATCATTATATTTTTAAAGCAAGATTCTGCTAAATGCCTCCGGTAACAATTTTGAGTTACAGAAATGCTATTTCTGTGTCTAGTAGATAATCATTATGAAGCATAAATCCAGTCGCAAGAAAGGACAATCCCAGTATTAAATACCACAGTCATTTCCATTTCGAACAACATGGTAGTCCTTGTAAACATGTTTACAAAACAAAGAATTCCTAGGCTTTGGAGAGTTTGGGAACTAGTTCTTTTAAGTGAAATGACTGGTTTTGGTGACTCTGTTACCTAGGTTAATATTCTGCAGACTATATTTAAAAGTTCTTGAAATTCTTAAAATTAAATTTTACATTAGTGTGGAGTCTTGTAAAAGTTCACCACCTGGCAAATGGCAGCAGCAGCAGCAGTGCCAGTATCCTCATATGCTTCCTTTTCAAGGAGATTTGGAAAGAGATCCATCTGAAAAGAAGTGTTGCAGAACCAATAAATGGATTGTCTTATCAACCAAGTCATGGTTTCTATTAATCAGTTTTAGGAGCCTCACATTAATATGTAGTCTATTCAGGATGCAATAACAAAATAACTTAGACCGGGGCTTAAACAACAAACATTTACTTCTCACAGTTCTGAAGGCTGGGAAGTCCAAGATCAAGGTGTGGGCAAAATCAAGTTTCCTGACGAGACAGCCACCTCCCTGTATCTTCACATGGCAGAGAGAGAGAAACAGTGACACCTCTCTCTCCCTCTTTCTCTCTCTCTCTCTCTTTTTTTTCATATAAAGCCACTAATCTCATCCTAAGGGCCTCACCTTCATGACTTCATCTAGCCCTAAATACTACCTAAAGGCCTCATCTCCAAAAACTATCACATGGGGGGTTAAGGCTTCAGCATATGAATTTTGGAGGGACACAATTAAGTCCATAGCAGTCACATTCTTAAAGATGGGTCATGGCATTTTTTTTTTTTAAAGAATGCCCGCAAAGGGAAAACTCTTATGCAAGCGGAAAGCAAACCCAGGTTAAAAGGAGAAGATTGTAACAAAAGTAAGTTCAAAGTGGGCTCCAGTCTTCTTGGCCTACTTTAATATATCAGACCTTTTGAGAAGAGTATCAAGTGTTATTAGAACCTTGGTTACACAGAGCACTGCAGTCATTCCATGAATTCTTATAAAAATGAAGTTGTATGCTGATGCCAGACTGTTATTTGCTTTGGAAGAACATATAACAATATAATATCTTTCTTAATTGTACTAGTCCTTAAAACCTCACCAGTTTACAAAATGCCAAAATTTAGAAGCAATGTATTAGTGTGCCACTGAAGCAGGAATTATAAATTCATCAAGCAAGAATTATGGTACAGTTACCTGGAGATCTGGCGGTTAAAGCTGGCTAATTCTAGTGGCACCCCGTCATTCTCCCTCTATCCCAAAACCCGAACAGCCTTGCCCCACTTCTTCACAAAGATTTAATTGCAGGGAAGTAAATGGAGGGCTGATTTAGAAGAAATTCATTACTTTCCCCAAATACACCAAAGGGCATTCTCCTGTGTATACTATCAAGTTACATAAATTATTGAAGCTGAACCACCCTTGTCAAAGTAAATGAACAAAATACACTTCATAGCGTAGAGTCCTTGATTTTATTACATTCATTTGCTAATCCACAAAACTCAGATCTGCAGTAAAAGAAGGCCAACAAATTGGTGCAGTGTAAAGAGCACTGAACTGGGAATCAGACCACCTGGATTCCAGCTTCAGCTCCGCTGTTAACTAGCTGGGCAACGTTGGAGAAGTGCCTTAGTCTCTGTGGGTTCCCAATTTCTCATATAGAGACACAGTGATCCCTAAGGACCTTTCAGCTCTAATGTTGGTAGGGTTTCCTACTTATTCCTATATATGTCCTATATATTATCCTAAAGCAACATTATGCCATTAATGGAGCTCCATGCCATCTTTTTAAAAAGAAAACACACCCTGTTCAAACATATTTGCTGCTCTAGTTCCTAGACTTCCATCCTCTCTTGAATCCTTTTGAGCCGAGTTTTTATACCCAAGATTCCACAACTGCTGGTTTTAGTCTCTATCCATTGGTCTTTCCCCAGCCCTCATCTTGATCCATCAGCATAATTCAACACAATTGACCACTGTCTCCTCGTAGTAACATTTCCTTCACTTGGATTCCAGGACAGGACATTTTCCTTTTGCCTCCCTAAACATTCCTTTTCATACTCCTTTGCAGGTTTCTCATCTGCCAGACCTCTCACTCTTAGAGCGCCCTGGGGCTCAATCCTCAGATCTTCCTATCTGCATACGCTCCCTAGAGCCTAGATGATCTCATTTAATCTCATGATTTAGATATCATCTGTGTACACTGACAGCTTCCAAATTTCAATCTCCAGTCCCATCTTCCCTGACTCCAGACTTGCATATACCAGCTGACTACTTAACATCTCCATTTGGACATCTAGTAGGCATTTCCAACTTCATATTACCAGAACTGAACTCCTTGTCTTTTCCCCTAGACTCGCTCATTTTGTAGTCTTCGCCTTGTTAATAAATGGCAATGTCATTCTTCCAGTTGTTGGAAGTTACCCTTGACTCCTCTTCTTTTGTCATACCCAAACCCAGTTCTTCTGTAGACCCTGTTGGTGCTACCTTCAAAATAGATCAATAGACCATCATCCTCACTTCTCCACTGCCATCACTGCCCCACGTCACTCACCGTCTTCTTTCACCTGTATTTTTACAATAGCCGTCTAACTGTTTTGCCTGCTCCTCCTCTTGCTCCTTAGAGAGGCTTTGCTGTTTCTTCTTTCTTCAGTTCATCCTTGCTCTTCCTCTAGATATATGCATGACTTGTCCTCTCACCTTTTTGGGTCTCTGCTCAAAGGTACCTTTACCTGGGAAGCCTTCACTGACCTGCTTCCACCCCGGCACTTCCTGTTTCTCTTCCTGCTTTATTATTCTTCACAACATTTACAACTAGTTGATATATTTGTCTGAGTGTTTATCATCTGTCTCCCCTAAGTGGAATCTACAAACACCAGGGTTTCTTTTCATTCTGATTGATACACTACAGGATTCTGAAAACCTAGAACAGTGTGGGGCTCAATAAATATGTCTTCAAAGAATGAATGAAAGAATGCACAAAGAAAGGGCAAAATATGTTGTTTCCAAATTCAAGCTTATTGTTCGAGATCAGAGAAATATGAGAGATCAGCTGAGCTGTGGTGTGGAGGGGAAGGCAGACTATCCTGTCATATGTGTGTGTAAATCTGTGTGAGTGTGTGTGTGTGTGTGTGTGTGTGTGTGTGTGGCTGTGACGACTTGACATTTCAAAGACCAACGCATACCATGATGTTTTTATGTGCTGGACATCCAGCATTGCATCTCAGCCTCCAATTTTGAAAGAAAAGACTCTAAATACACCTATAAATATGTAAATGAAAACTTTTCATTCTGTCCACAGTGTCTTCTATTTTTACCGTCCCAAATGTAAGATTGCAACCAGAAGCTGGAGAAAGTATGCGGGCCTTTGGGAAAAACAATAGTTATGGCAAAAGTCTATCAAATAGCAAGCACTGAGGCGCACAGCATTCTCGAGAGAGCACAGGTAAGATGACCGACTTTACTTGGAAAGTAATTGTGAAAAGACATTGAGTCAATCTTGCAAATGAAATATTTCAGACTTATTTTTTCCTAAGTATCTTATGAATCTCTTACGTTTGTTATGGCATTCATTACAGATTCTAGTGAGGCAGAGTGCTGTCAGTCATTTCTGTATTTTTAGGCACTTGCTGGCGTCTAACCAAAATGGTCCTTTATTTATGTAGTCATAAGCAAACCATTTTAGTCATAAGCAAATCATTTCACTACTCACCCATCCTTCACAGAGGTTAGAAAATGGTTAACCTCGGAGGATATCTAAGCCACAGACCTGCTTCGTGTGGCCCACACAATTTTTTTCCTTGGTTGCTCTCATTTTAAAATGAGGAGATTTTACACCAAGTCTGGGTTTCCGGCTTTTCTCGAGAAATCAGCAGCTCTGGCAACGCTAAACTCACATTCCTGCCAGAAGTTTGTGTATGTAACTGAACTGTGGCTGCCTCCTTTGGAAAGGACATGGGCTCCCTAGTTTAGCTTAGTGGCCATTTGAGCCACTTCACCCATTTCTGATTCCTGGGTGGCCCCTAGTACAGACCTTATTGTGGTGGAGCATTTATTTTTTTTTTTCCTATTCGATTCTTTGACCTCTGCTATTCTGCAGATGGAAAGCAGAACCTAAACGAGGTAGTCTGTGAGCATGTCGGCCTGTCCCAGTCATCACACAGGCTTTACAGAAACAAGCATAAGATGGCAACTTCTGAAAAGGCTGTGTCTTTAGTGCCAGTTGGAAATGTCTGGGTTTTTTGGAAGTTTACGCCTATATATATATATCTCTTCGTTTAATGCAACATAACTCTGAAGCAAATAGAGAACCAGCTTTTTTGTGGGGAAGGCTTTTTTATTTGCTAGCCCATATTGTTACTTGCTTGTGTGGCTGTTCAGGAATTAAATGTTCCAGTGAATTGAAAAATACAGACAGCATCGCAAGGGCTCCTCTTCCTTCCTCTCTCTCTTAATGTGAAATATGTTAACAGACTGAACTGTCAGTGCATTAAATGTCCACATTGTCTTGTGGGTGATTAGTCAATACATTTGGACTTAGCTTTTGTGTACGCTCAATGTGGAGGTCCATTTTGGCCTTTCAGGAGTATGGTGGTGATTTATGAATGATTGGAGAAAAGATTCCCAGATTGATAAAATTTGGTCTATAAATGCCAGTCAGGAAATGTTACTAGTAGACTTGCCATTTCATACGTAAGATTCTTCATTCTTCTGGTTATTTCTCCCTATTGGATAAAAAGTTACCCAGAAGCACAACTTTATACACCCAGTAGCATTTGTACTCTCACTTCAACTGGTCAGACAAAGAGTGGGGCTGAGTTTTTGACCAGTTACCTCCTGGTTCTGAAAATGGTTTTAATTCCTGAGGGTTGCAGCAGATGCTATTGAAAGTATTTAACCTGCATTACCATAATGAGAGCCCCTGACTTTATAAAACCCTTAGCCAATTCAGTAGAACAAAGCAAAAATTGGACTTTATTTGTGCTGCTGCCTTATACACACATACACACAAGCAAGCTTGAATTTCCATCGCAGGGCTGTGTCCTTTCTTCTCTGCTCTTTTGAGATCTCTCTGACCTGAGCCTGGCCAGTCAAAACTGCTAGAATGTGTTTCAGGTCAGCTTTTCCGTGTAAATCAAATCAGGCTCACTGGATAGAAGCATTGCCCATAAGGTCTCAAAAACTGCTAAGTGAAAAGAGATTTTAAAGAGCTGCTTGGAACTGCAGTCATCAGTATTCAAAAGCCTTTACAAAGATGTTTTTTCTTTGTAGTATGTTTTTGAAACTAGATTCAAGGGTATTATCTAGAACCTCTTCCTCTAGAATTATCTAATAATACTAGAAATATGTTCTCTGTGAATTTTGTCTTTTTCACATCAACTTTTAAAGCTTTAATATTATTATTGCCTTTGTTGTTTTCTTCAAAATCCAGATACTTCAGTTTGATTCAACATTATATTAAGGAAACATCTAAATTTCTTTTTCTCAGAAAAGCTGCATGGAAGCTGGATTTTAAGAGTTTTCTGTCAGTCAGCAAAAAAGGAAATCATTTTAATTTTTCACCTTTGTAGGGTTTTCTTTTAATCAAATGGGTTCATCTTAGAGATTAAATAGCATAGCCTATATATATTGGCCTAATACATCCTGCACAGTGGAGCTGATTCTAATCAATAGCTGAATACCAGTGTCTATGTTGTAGACATTATAGAGCCAAAAGTCTACATAAATAAGGGTATTCATAAAGAAAATATGTAATTCCCTAGATTTTGATTTTGTTGTTGATGAATTAATTAACAGTTTAGAGCAGGCTGAGGCATCTTAAATTTTCCTCAAATGCTCCAGTTCTTTGTAAAGCCCAGAGAGATTGGGAAGGAGAGGAAGGGGGAAGAGGTTGAGGGCTCAGAGAGGCTAAGACTGTAATCTAGCATTTTAACTATCTCTCTCTGGGGAGGTAAATGTGGTAAATGTGGAAAATGCATTGTATCGCTTCTGGTTTTGAAATGATGGAGGACTGAGTAGAGAGGAGCGTTTCAAGTCCTAAGTTTTCTCTTATACCACAATGCCAAATTGTTTCTAAACTTGTATATACTAAGGTCACTTCAGTTATTTAGTTAATAATCCTGGATTTGCATAAACTGGCCTTACTGGAAAAGCTAATGAGAAGCATTTTTCTTTGCAGCAGAAAGCAATTTTGGTTTCAGAGTCTTGTAACCAAATGAAACGAAAAGAAAACCACATGCACCTAAGTTTAAAAATGGAGCCAATGGATGATCAAGATACTGTGCTTCCTACAGTTTGTTATCCTCTAAAGATATGAATAGACTACAGATTGCATAGATTGTCCCCACCCTTTTTATCAGCATTAAAGGATAGGACTTTCCTAAAGTCTGAGAGAGCCTTAAATACGCGTACAAATTTTCCCCAAGGGAAAGACCGGAAACTATATTGAATATCACATCCATTAGTATCACTTACATTTGTGCACAGTGATACCGAATACACCCCCAGGCTGAGCTTAATTTTCCAGTTATTCTAAATTGAGACAGGAAGTGCACAGTCACTCTTGTCTGCTCTGCTTTTGCTGAATACAGGGGATAAGAATGGCCTCTAATCTTTTAGACAGATGTTTTATAATTTTCCTGAAATGGTATATGCTCATTATGGAACATCTCTTTTCAATGAATCAATTGGTCTTCAAACCCTATTAAATTCATAATAAATATAGAAATATCTGTCTGGTGCATGAGAAAACTGTATTTGGTTCAAGTGCAAGAAGTTAACTGCATGCATATTTTGGTGACCCCTCTCCTTGCTTTCTAGTATATTATCTTTGCTAATCAATGTTATTTAAGTATTATATGAAAATGAAAAAGAAATGTGGTAGACTCTTTCTGTTTGACTCAGTCATCAAGCAATAATTTCCTAAAAGTAGGCTGCCAGGTAAACAGTAGGATGCATAAATTGCTCAAGAATTTTAATTAAATAAGAGAAAGATTTTTTAAAAAACCGAACTCCAGGCAGAATATAATTCATTGGTGCTTAAGACTCTCTGGCATCGCTAACTGAATGTTCATTAGAGAGGTGTTCACACACCCTGGGGAAATGGGGGGCAGTGCCAAAACCCCTGGTGAGTTTTTAAAAATCCAGGTTCCTGGGGTCTTCTGCATTTTAAAGAACCCCAAAGGATGTTGATGTAGGTAACCTTTGAACCACATATTATGACCTGTTCGGTAACTATTTAAGAATTGTACATTTATGAAGTAAAATAATCAACTTATTTGGGCCAGGACTGGATAAAGACAAAATAGGAAAAGCCATCCCTTCCTTTCCCTTCCCTTTTTTATAAGGAAGATTAATATAAAGTTGTGCTGTCCAACAGGGTAACCACTAGCCACGTGTAGCTATTTTAAGTTCATTTTTAATTAATTAAAATTAAACTAAATTACAACCTTGTTCCCCCAGTAGCAGTACCACATTTCAAGTGCTCATTACCCACCGTGACTAGTGGCCACCATAGGGACAGGGCAGGGCAAGGACCTTTCCAGCATCACAGAACGTTCTACTGGGCAGCACCAGTGAAGAGCGTTTCTCCTGACTGCCTTTGAGGAATCAGGAAAGTTGAACTGAATTCAATCAGTAAAAATATATTTCAGTTCTAGAACACAGCCACTTCAGAGAAGCCCAAAACGTTTGCGGAAGAGAGACACTCAAGTGAGGAAAGAGGCAGGTGGCAAAGTGAGAGGACAGAGACGGATGACTGAGAGCGACAGAAAGCGCTGTGCCACAGGGACGGGAGACATCACGAGGAAGCGGGTGTGGGGATCTCTCGGGGGAAGGAAACATGGTGCGGTGTCCTCAGGGATGGTGGTCTTTGTTGAGATTGCTCAGGGAAGTAAGGAAGAACAGGTGGACAGTCCTTAGACTTCTTAAAGCTGCACAGGCAGGCCTCACAAATCCTGAATGTCCGTCAGGGTCCACAGGAGCTTTGGTTTGTCTGCCGTCAAACTCAACCGCCATCTCAACTCTGGTACCTGTCCCTGGAGAAACAGCCCCCTCTTGCTCTCCGTCATGCTGTGACCTCTTCTGTCCCTGCATTGACTAACAGTACTTTTATCTGCTCTTCATCTCGTGGCTTCTGCTGACTTGTTTCTGCTTATTCATGAATCCTGCTTATCATCGCTTCTCTTGTGCCTCTATTCCTGGGGCAGTCTATAGCCGAGCTCTTTTCTTCAGATTCAGACCCTCCTCCAGAGCAGCTCTGATTGGTGTGGCCATCATCATGGAGAGAGAGCAAGGCTTTGAGTAAGGCTCTTGGGTGGGTTCAGTCAGCTGAGCTGTGAACTGGGTGGCCAGCCTTTCCTTAAGGAACCGGTCAGAAGAGGGCTCTGGGCTTAGCAGTCTCTGAAGCTTCTAGGAAAGCAAGCAGTATAGATGGAAGGCACTTGCCTGGCCTGTACACTACCAAGGGAAAAATCAGACAAGTATAGAGGGAAACTCCAGTTTTAATGGAGTAACAACGTCCTCAATGTGTGATATTTTTGACTAACAGTCTTTTTAAGCCATGTTGCGTCTTCTCAACTGTAGACACAAAAGGAGATAACACCCATTAGTACTTACCACAGTATAAGAAATTCAAGTGTTGGATCTAGTTTTCTTTCAGTAGCAGAAAGATTTATGATTTTTCTCCTGGTAGAACTGTTATTTTCTGCATGACTCTGCAAATTTTTTTCCTGTCAAACTACAGTTTTATCTCTGTTTATTATCTCTGTTGTCTCATGTAGTTGATAGCAGTAGTTGTGGAAATAACAACAGGCAGAGGGGGAAACAAACCTTAGTGTTCCTCGCAGGTTTTATTTGAAAGAATCCCTGGTTTTTGTCATTACCTCTACATTACTGCAGATTAAGAAATATTTATTATTCAGGAACTTGACAGCGCTTCGAACCATACACGTGCAGACTACCTTTGTGAACACTTGATTGAGAAAAGGCTGGAATGTGGTTTAGTTTCCCCACCCCACCTCCACCCCCCTTTCCTTAGCTTCCCCTCTGCCCTAGAGAGTCTATTACCTCCTCTAACTCCACTACTTAGCAAAATAATGGGCTAAGGAAGACTCTTCTCTTCTCCCTGTCCCTTCTCTGCCTCTCTGCCCTTCCCTTCCTTTGAGTCACCTCTGATCTGTACCCCACATACCATGTCCACCAGCCCTGTGAATGGGTTCGCCAAAGACTAAGTCCTTTACTATCTAATCTGCTTAATTATGTCCTGGGATTGTCACAAAGCAGAATGAAAAGAAAGTTTAATATATTCATTCATTCATTCATCCAGAGTGCATTTTTTAAAGTATCTATTTTTCTCTGTATTGACATAATTTCAGATTTACAGAAAAGTTGCAGGAGTAGTACAAAGAATGGCTGATACACACCGTCCACTTTCCCCAAATGTTAGCATTTTACTACATTTGCTCTATCATATTCACTCTTTCTCCCTCTCTCTCTCTTTCTCACACAGACACAAAAATGTGTGCACATACACAGTTTTTCCTCACATGATGCTCTATTACCTTTAAATATTTCAGTGTGTTTTTCTTAAAAACAAAGAATTCAGAGTGATATTTTTTGCATTAAAAATATAGGGGGTTTTGTCCTTGCTTTTCCTTTACCCCTCTCTGACAGAGTTTTCAAAAGCAAAACGGCTAAAAGAGAAGAAACTTGTTTGATGCTCCACAAATTGGTTCATCAGCCCACAGATGCTCGAAAATTGGCTATGTTATTGAGATTCAATGTTTCCAGGTCAGATGAGCTTTCAAATTGAGGATGGTGGGCCGGTGGTGGGGGGAGGTGAGAATAGCACTGCAACTTGCATCTTCTGTCTTTTTAAAACCGAAATTAATTTCTTAGGGACTATTTAGCCAGCAGCATAATATGAGTGAAGCTTTCTTATAAATAGTGGGCATAAGATGTGATATGTCTACTAGCAAGATATCTATTAGAATGCTTGGCCGAACTATTATGAAGTTAACAATCACATATAACAAGTAATTATAATCAGTTCAGGGGCTCTATTTTTCCTTTTCATTTAATGTTGATTCTTATGAATTTGGGATACAGAGGGAATCGTCTATGCCCTAAGTGCACTGTATTGTATTATTAATACCAGGATAGCAGCTGAGTCCCACTAGACAGTCTTTGTGGTCTGCGGATACTCTAAGAAGTGTCTGAGCATAAAAGGAGGCTGTTTGAGTTGAAGTGGGCTGATGGTCTGGGATGACATTTGAATGCATAGAGGACAATGTCTAAATGACAATGTCGAGAAGAGAAGGCAAAAAAAAGCTTGAAACTATTGCCATTGTCCCACAGATGCTCATCACTCCTGAGATGCTCCTCACAGACGAGCTTTGTCTGGGTAGAAATGGGGAGTGGGGGATCGAGGAGGGACAGACACTGGGGCCCTGGGACAAAAGCCAGGGATTCGGTCCTTAGACACATTAAAATTCTAGACAGATAGCAAATGTGATGAAAACCGCAACCCGAGTGTGTTTCAAGTCTAACAAAGTTAAACATTTTAGCTAAATTATTACAAGTATATTTAACAAAATGTTTGCAGTACTCTGAGATGCTTCAATGAATAAAGCTTTTAAGAACATCAAATTGGTTGTGCAAATGAATAATTTAGTGGGTCTCCTTTGGAATTTAGGAGAGCTGTTTCCTCTACCCCCCCCCCCACACACACGTATACACACACACTCTGCACACTCACACAGCCAAATAGAATAATTTTTCAACAGTCCTAGAGTTGTTAGAATAACGTCATAGATTAAACAAAGGATAACTTCTCCAGCTGATGAAACAGTGTACAAGATCTAGAACAGAAACAATACACAAGTTTGAGAAATTGATGGAAATTTATCTCATAAAAAATATTAGCGGGCATGCCAAGCATGGAATCTAATGCTGTACTCTTAAATTCCATACTTGGCTGAATTTTTTCCCTTTAAATTATCACCATTCTTTTAATGTAGTTTGCATTATGTATAGTGCCCTTGGATTTTTAATTGCTCTGGATTATCATTTTCAATGCAATTAGTAAAATGCCCTCAATTACATATAATAATTACTGTAAATGGGGCTATTGGCCTAATTACTATAAATGGGGAAAGATGTGTGATTATCATGTGCAATTAAATCATGTACAGTATTTATTTTACATTATTATATAAATGGTGTAATGATCACACGTAATTATATTGTATCATTCCTTGGTCAACAAATCTACTTCATGTTAAGATATCTAGACTTGTGATCCATTGCCAAAGATCCATGTAGTGGATCTTTTTTCCTAAAGTAATTGGGTTATTCTGTGGGCTGGGAACCCACTAAATAAACTGACTGTGCATAGGCAAGAAAAATCTGGAAGGAACAAAAATTATTTTACCTCCATTAAAATCAAGAATGTCCAGATTATCCTACGTTGTCAGTGTTAAATCCTCCCTGAGCCCAATGCCAACTTTCACCATACCTATTTGTTTTTAGGTAAACATGTAAAAATCAACACCCCCTAAATTGTGGCAACATTTAAAATATGCCTGGGGAAAAAAAAAAAGAGGTCCTTTCTTCACTGTGGTCAACATGATCATCATCCCCAGTTTACAAATGCGCACTTAACAAGCTTACAGCACATAATTAATTCTGCAAAGGATGCTGTTTGACAGAGTGGGATTATGAGAATTGCATATTGATAGTGGCAGGAGAAAATAAATCTATTTTCTCTACATAAGGTAGGGTGTTCTTGTGTTCTTTAGAAACTGGCGCATCTCAGAGGTGTTGCTCTCAAAATGATCTCAGGATGGAAAGAAGTCAGTAATTACAGAGCCAGGCATTCAGTTGTGTCCTAATTTTCCCACCAGTTTTTCAGTGTTTCCGCTGCCTCAGAGACTTAAAGCATTCTCATTAGGTAGCTGCAGAGGCAGCCGCTTCCCTACTCCCTCATTCTCTCACTCGCATTTCCTTTTTTTTTTTTTTTTTTTCCATTCCTGCCTTGGGAGTGACTGTGAAGATCATTTGCTGGAATGATTGGCAGGTTAGAGGATTCGATCAGATGAGTTCCTCTTAGTGCAGGTCAAAAAGGCTAGTTAGCAGGAGCTGTCGAAAAATGCCAGCAGCATTCGAAATGGGAAATGTCATGACTTCGAGGCAGGGGGTGCCACCTGGAACAGAAAGCCCCCAGCTCATTAGCAAGTTACAGGATGCGGGCTTAACTGGAGGCAGCAGAGAAGGAAAGATAATACCCAATAGGGAAAATGACTGTGAAGTGGAATTGATTTCATGTATAATTTGTTTATCACTAGAGGGGACAAATGCTGTCCTTCTGACATGAGCAGAGGAGTGTGGACTATGAATGAAGCAACTTAGCATAATCTCCAGGTTGCGCTTTGGATTTAAAGAACGCAAACTTCTTTATTCTTAACTGTGGAAATGATCAGGTCATGTTACATTAATTAAAGCTGACATACTCTCAAATGTTTTATCTGGGCAATTGTGGCAACTCGACAAACGGATAGAGATGGGCAACTTTAGAAAATAAGGGGATTTTTTTTTTTTTTCTTTTCCCTCTGCTGGTGTGGAAGACTAGCTCAGTTGCATACTGAATTGTAACAGGCTTGGTGTTTATCTTCAGTGCTTAGCTAGGCTACACAAATCAAACCAGGGTTCCAGATTCTCATGAAATCTCATTTATAGAGGAGAGCGTTTGCCCTTGGGGAGATTTAGATTGAATCCATGTTAAAATATACATGTATATTTTAGAATATGACTATATCATATTTTGGTACAATGTGAAAACTTTAATCTTTTTTTTAAAGGAGCAGCTCTCCGGTAATGAAACTGGAGCCTAGTTGTCAGTTCATCTGGATAGAATTTGATATTTTATCATAAAGTCAACAACTTACAGTAGCCATAGTTACAAACAAAACTAAAATTAAAAAGTGTCCTTACAGGAAGCATTAATCTGCAATTTGTAAAAAGAGAATGTAGTGGCAAAACAGAAAATAATATTGCCTAGCATGTACTCGAACCAAACTCCAAATTTAAAGGTTTCAGTATTTTTACGATGTATTAAATGGGCTTTAGTGTAAAGTTTTTCCTACATAAATCCCATCAGAAAATGTATTTTCTTTTGATAAGAAACTTTTACGATATCATTTATCTTTTACATGGAGATCTTCATTCTGTTATTTTAAGCCACAGATGCCACAGCTGCAAGTCTTTCTGGCTGAACACTAAAGGATGTTTACTTAGCATCCAGATTTTGATTATAACATATATTTTCAAAATGTTTTTGTCTTGACTTTTCTTTTCTCTTAAATACTGAGACATTTTATGAGGCAGTTATGAAATAACCAGTGCTTGTTTTATCAAGCGGCCTCAGATTGCTGTCTTAAGTGAATAGGAATCCTAAAATCTCCTAGTGGAAACACTGGTGGAAAATTCATTCTGTTCTGTATTCAGCATGAAAAGCTTAGCATTAAGCTACTGAATATAGCTGTCAAGATATACTGCATTTCTTTTGTCAAATCTGAAAATTTAAACATCAGTGTGAATCCACTCATCCCCTTATTTGGGAGCTTTATTGTGTGGTCCAGGAGCTGGCCTTTAAAAACAAAAATTATGAAAGACTTTTGAAATAGCTCATCTAAAGTTAAGATTTTTTATTCTTCCACAGTAACTCAATTTGTTAACAACTGACAGATTTATTGGAAAAATGACTAAGTCAACTATTTTGAAAGAAAACATTGTCAATAAAATTTTTTAATAAGAGGATTGGGTCTAGTTGTCTTCCCAAGGACTTCACAGTCTCAGAAGCTTGAAGTAAGATGCCCTTACCTCTCAAGATGGGCCAGATGAAGGAGTCCAGCCATGCAGAGCCGGAGGTGACTAGTGGCCTTTGTTCATACCTGGTCTCATTTCTCACTCTTTCCTCCATGCTCTGCCCTCACCTTGGCTTTCTAAAGTCAGCTCTGCGTTCACGGACGTCGTAGACTCTCCGCTATTTTGCCTTCTTCTCAGCTAATCTCCTCTCCATCAACTAAAATAATATCTGATACATACTGACATTATATTTATCATTCCCTTTGTTGAATCTTTCCACAGCTCTATGGATTGAGTGACCTTGTTGTTGAAAGTTTCACGGTCAGATTTATGGGTTCCCCTTAGATAAGTTCCCTAGTTCCAAAGAAGAGAAATGGCATCCTTATAATTGTCCTCTTTATCAGTAGTTCTCAACGTGTGGTCCATATACCCTGGGGATCCCCAGAAGCTCCATGGGGGTCAAAACTGTTTCCTTAATAATACTAAACTGGTCTTTGCCTTTTGCACTGTGTTGACATTTGCACTAATGGTGCAAAAGCAATGGAAGTAAAACCGCTGGCTCCTTAGCATGAATCAAGGCAGTGGCACCAAACTGTCTTCCTAGGCACTCTTTTCTCTACCGCCACACAATGGTAATTGTTTTTAAAACCCAGTTTCACTTAATAATGTTCTTGATGAAGCAGTTAAGATTATTAATTTTATTAAAGCTCCCCCTTTGAGTAAATGTCTTTTTAATATTCAGTGTGACTAAATGGGAAGTTTGCATAAACCATCTCCACTGTGTACCTAATTACTCTGGTTGTCTCAAGGGAAAGCTGTGGGCAGGTGTTTGAGCTGCAAGGGGAACTGGCTGTTTTTCCCTGAAACATGGTCTTTAATGGATGACTGACTGACAGTGGTTATTGGTTATGGTTTTTCAGACTTGGGTATTTGGCAGACGTTTCCTAAAAATGAACAAAAAGTGAGTCTGTCACCCCAGGAAAACAACCAGTAGCATTTGCTGCCTAAGAAAAAATTAAAGCTTTCAATAGAAAATTAGAATTTGGGGAAACCATAGAAAACTTTTATTTGCCACTGTGGGCTTGACAACTTTCCAAATATTTTTCAAGTGAGATGGGTAGTGACATAAGCAAATGTGATTTTTTTTGAAATTGTATAGTGAAATGTGTCAACATTCAAAAGAGCTGTATAACCCATTGAATCAGTACTTTCCAAATCACCAGTGCGTGATTGTAGAAAATCATTGCATGGGTAAAATGCTCACTGAAAGTGCAAAATAAACCAATAGATTTTAAAGTAACAGAGTACAAAGAATTCATTGATACAGTTTCAAATTTCCCAGGGCAACTAATCTTTAAGAAACTACCACTTGTTGAGTTTTGTTATAATATAAAAGAATATATATCCATAATTATCTGAAAGGGCTATTAAAATACTTCTTTCTTTTCCAACTACATATCTGTGAGAGGCGGTATTTTCTTCAGTTGCATCA
The DNA here is from genome assembly GCF_009873245.2 of Balaenoptera musculus. Taxonomy (NCBI): domain Eukaryota; kingdom Metazoa; phylum Chordata; class Mammalia; order Artiodactyla; family Balaenopteridae; genus Balaenoptera; species Balaenoptera musculus. The sequence goes on from NC_045793.1 coordinate 56,086,486, forward strand.
ACCATAATAACATATTGTAGAACAGACTGAATGCAGAAACAGATAGGAGAACCCAGCTGTCTGCTATTCAGCCAGATATTTAAAAGTTTTGCATAATTGTAAAGCAGTGCCACCCCTCTTGCTAATTCTGTTTGGAAAATATGGTTATTTTATTAAAATAGTGCTTTTATGTTAACATGCAATTGGGTTATTTTTAATGAATTAATAAATATTTTAAATTATCAATTTTAATATCAAATATGGTAAACACCAACAGCTATAATCCATATAAACGAATGCTCTGGGGGCGTCCTTTATAATTTTCAAGTGTATAAAGAGTCCTTAAGACCCAGAAGTGTGAGAGCTGCTGCTCTATACCCATAGTGTCATGCCTTAACTCTAATATGCTAATTTTGCTGGTAACATTTTACCCCTTGAATAAATTACTCTTCATTGCAATTTTTTTGTTTTGCTCTACAGAGTTATTCCAGTTCTATCCATCTACTTGACTATCTCAGTTTTTCTGGGGTACAGTGAATAAAATCCCAATTCTTGTTCACACAGATGTCATCTGAAAATTACAGTTGAGTGCCATTTAAATCTGTGTCCTTGATGATTAGAAGGCTAATTCTTAAAAGACTTTTGCTATATATTACTTTGGGGGGCTGTAACTTTCCCTTTTTTATATGCATTAGGTTTGACCTTACCTAATGGTGAGGCTCTGATCCTACAGTACTCAAGTCATCAGGCTATTTTACATAGCTTGTTTATAGGACTCGGGAGGACTTTCTGTACAGCATCCTGAGCAGACTCAGCGTACATTCGACTTCTTTCAGGAGAATGGACTCAGGTCCTTCCCTCCCTGCCCGCTACCATGAGGTAGCTCATGGAAATCTGAGTGCATTATGGGGTTCAGAATTGAAAGTAACTACTCAGCATGAGTAGAAGTCAGATTAGGGTTGCATTTTTTTAACTCTTTTTTTAAAAAATAAATAAATTTATTTATCTATCTATCTATCTATCTATTTATTTATTTATTGGGTGCGTTGGGTCTTCACTGTTGCGTGCAGGCTTTCTCTAGTTGCAGCGAGCGAGGGCTACTCTTCGTTGCAGTGCGTGGGCTTCTCACTGCGGTGGCTTCTCTTGTTGCAGAGCACAGGCTCTAGGCATGCGGGCTTCAGTAGTTGTGGCTCATAGGCTCTAGAGTGCAGGCTCAGTAGTTGTGGCACACAGCCTTAGTTTTTCTGCAGCATGTGGGATCTTCCTGAACCAGGGATCAAACCCATGTTCCCTGCACTGGCAGGCAGATTCTTAACCACTGCACCACCAGGGAAGTCCCTGTTATCTTATCTCTTTTTGACGCTAGTCATTCTAAAAGGTATGAGGCGATGTCTCATTGTGGTTTTGGTTTGCATGTCCCTGATAATTAGTAATGTCGAGCACATTTTCACATACCTTTATTCCACAAATAAATGTATGGCTATTTTGCACATGTTGAGAACAAAGCTAGAGTTTCAGCCCCTCTGTATTGAAGACCCCTGGTATTTGTCCATCTTACCCATTAGCATCTAAAACTCAGAATATAGGCATTTGTTTACTGATTTATCCTTATTTCCCAATTTTGTCTCCATCACCTAGTTTTGCACATAATTTATGTCCCTTAAATATTTTTAAATGTAGTGCATGTCCGCCTTACTCACCATACCATAATCTTCTGTTCTTTCAACAAGTATTTTTTCAGTAGCCATTATCTTGGTGCTGTTCTAAGTAGTAGTAAATAAAGCCGTTTTTTAGCTTCAAGACAATCACAATTGAGAGATATAGATACAAACATTTAAATTGAAGGGTGATAAAGGCTACAGTATGTTTTCATAAAGCTACGTGCGAGGACAAATAACGAAAATTAATTCTGTGAGAGGGGCTTGAGAAAATTTCATGAAAGAAGAGATTTGGGGGACTTCCCCAGTGGCGCAGTGGTTAAGAATTCGCCTGCCAATGCAGGGGACACGGGTTCGATCCCTGGTCTGGGAAGATCCCACATGCTGCAGAGCAACTAAGCCCGTGCACCACAACTACTGAGCCTGCGCTCTAGAGCCCGCGAGCAACAACTACTGAGCCCACGTGCAACAACTACTGAAGCCCTCGTGCCTAGAGCCTGTGCTCCGCAGCAAGAGAAGCCACCACAATGAGAATCCTGCGCACTGCAACGAAGAGTAGCCCACGCTCACTGCAACCAGAGAAAGCCTGTGCACAGCAGCGAAGACCCAACCCAGCCAAAAATAAATAAATGTTCCTTTAAAAAAAAAAACAAAAAAAGAAGAGATTTTGAGCAAAAGGAGGGACTAGAGAAACACTTTGAGCAAAGCCATGTCACAAAGTGCAGCATCCTAAGGAAGGGTCTGATAAAGCTGAAAGACGTGGGAGTGGTGGAGTGAGAGGAGATGGGACTGAAAAGTGATTTGAAGCTAGATTGTTACAGGGCTGGAATGACGTGCTAAAGAGTTTGGATTTTAATGTGATTGCCCAGGGGGCGGGCAATATATACGACTTCCTGGTCAGACATAGGAGAGTCAAAACATCTTAAAGCTGGTAGATCCTTTAGGGATCATATAATAACCTTGAAAGAAGGCATGGTATTTTTCCTTTTCTTTGAACTTCTTATTATGGTAGATCATGTCTTGAGAATAAGTAAAGGAACGTGTAAAACTCCATTCACACTTATATTAACATAATATTAGAATATTAGAAATTGTACCAACACTCACCCTTCTCTTTGGCTGAAAACCTATTCATTCTCCAGCCCTGAAATTCTGTGAATCTATTATGGATATGGCTCCTTTAGTATACATTTTTCAACATGTACATAAATGTGTTTCTTGAAAAATTATGCATAAATTCATTATTTTATTTGAAAGAATATGCCTTCTTTGTTAGCATATTTTTTGTAAAATGAATAATGACCCCCTTAATTTAACTTCTGTGGATATGTAAAATTCCATATATTAAGACACACTGACAACATTTAGGGGAAATGCGAAACTAAAGAATGAGATAACAGATTTTCCAAGGATAAAAATTTAAGACAGGGCTTCCCTGGTGGCGCAGTGGTTGAGAATCTGCCTGCCAATGCAGGGGACACGGGTTCGAGCCCTGGTCTGGGAAGATCCCACATGCCGCGGAGCAACTGGGCCCGTGAGCCACAATTACTGAGCCTGCGCGTCTGGAGCCTGTGCTCTGCAACAAGAGAGGCCGCGATAGTGAAGAGGCCCGCGCACCGCGATGAAGAGTGGCCCCCACTTGCCGCAACTGGAGAAGGCCCTCGCACAGAAACGAAGACCCAACACAACCATAAATAAATAAATAAATAATAAAATAAAAATTTAAAAAAATTAAAAAAAAATTTAAGACAGTTTTTGAAGTTGAAAGAAATGTTTAAGAATTTAGTATCTTGGGACTTCCGTTGTGGTCCAGTGGTTAAGACTCCGCTCTCCCAATGCAGGGGACCTGGGTTCAATACCTGGTCAGGGAACTAGATCCCACATGCTGCAACTGAAAAAAAAAAAGATCCCACATGCCACAACTAAAAAGATCCCGCGTGCCGCAACTAAGACCCAGCGCAGCCAAATAAATAAATAAATATTTTTAAAAATTTAGTATCGTCATGGTCTAACTTGTAACATGCTCAGCACTCTGTAGGTATGCAAAAGTGTTTTCATGAATAAATTCATACTGATGTTTATGAACTTTAAGCTCCTATAAGAGTTAACTCTAGTTTTCATGTCCATTTTTGCCTCAATCCAAACAAACTTAATTATTTGAAGATCTTAAAGTGAGTCTAACCAAGTTCTTAAAACCACCTAATATTTAGTAATTCAGTAACTTTTTTTGATGATAATGACAAGGAAGAAATGTTAAGACAGCTAAAATAAGACAGATTGAACATAAGTTTTTTAGAATAGACCATTTAAATATTTTTTAAAAGGAATTACTAAGTAGATTAAAGTATACCAAACTGGATGGAATATTATGCAGTCTGAATTGGGAGATTGGGATTGACATATATACACTAATATGTATAAAATAGATAACTAATACGAACCTGCTGTGTAAAAATAAATAAATAAAATAAAATTCAAGAATAAAAAAAATGATGGTCATAAAGACAAATAACATGGAGAAATACATGTGATAATGTGAAAAAAGTAGACTAATTCTGCTTGTATGTGTAAAATTTATGTGTAAGGGGAAATGACAAAGGAAATACATTAAACTGATATTCCCCTCGTGTAGCAGAGAAAACATCTCCTGATCACGGTAGCCTTGGTCGGCCTGAAAGAACATAATACAGTCCTCATTGGCTCACTGCCCACTTGCCAGGACTTGAAATGTTTGCAAGAGGTCAGAAATTAAGATTTCTGACCTTCTCTCTCTCTCTTGTCTGCGACTTAAAGATGAAGAGAGGCTGGTGAGACAAAATCATTACCTTTTATTTGTACCTTTTATTTGCAATGCAGGGTGAAAATCAGTTTTGAGAAGAAAACGTATGTGTCCAAAAATGAATTTGTAAGATTTTTATATTTTGTGTGTACACAACGTATTTGGGACCTGAAACCAGCTTATTATGTGGTCATTTTACATAAATAATATTCAAATATATGTATTTGCATATATTTATATATTTGTGTCAACGAAAACAATCTTTCATTTTTAACTCTCTTTCAGTTTCTTTGTGACTTCTCATGCGCTCCTTCACCATTTAGTCAGCTTTGCTTTTTGAACTGTCTGTTTTCCTGTAGTTTCCAATTTCCACCTTCATTCCATCTCTTTACTTGAAATGTTACCAGGGAGGAGTAGAAAAAAGAAAAGTGTGTGTGTGGCGAGGGGTTTGTGGTGGTGTGAGGTAAAAAGAAGGCAGAGGGAGGGAGACTGCTGAGGGGGAAAAAAAGATTTAAATGAGAAGGAGAATGAATGCTTCACTTGTTGGCGTTTAGCACAATTACCATACCTTAGGAAATATGCAGGGAATCGTTAATTACGACTAAATGAGCCCCTTTTAGAGGCAGTGGCAGGCCCAGGGAGCTGACTGTCAGAGCAGTGAAAGATGTTGAATTGGAAGGCTGGACTCCATGTCAGGGGGTAGATGGTCTGCTGGAGAGCCAGACAGAGAAAAGATAGCCGGTGAGAGTAGCCTTTGACAGGGGAGCCACAGATAGCATTTGCATACTTTTCCTGCCAAGGGGGTTTAATCCAAAGAAAGAAAGAGATTTCAGTATTGTCAGGCAGGCTTTGTTCAGGGTGAAGAGCAGAAGGAAATCTGCTGAAGGGGCCTTTCTCAAAGCCTTGGTCTCAGCCTTGAGGTTGTTCTCGTAAAGTTATGTTCTCCAGCGTTGTTTGCACACTATTGTCTGTTTGAAGATCTTCTAAACCCAAAGGGCTCAAAGTATCCCCCTTCGCCAGCACAAAAGAAGGGAATTTGTGTGGTAAAAATGACTCGTGTTGCAGACTGAACCCAAGCACCCTTTGTTCTTGCACAAAATACTCTGAAGTTCCAAGGGTGTCTTTTCGAGCCACACTGAGTGAGTCACACCATAAAAGTGTTTGCAGGCTAGCAAAAACAAGGTAAAACCAACCCATACTTGTGTCTTTCTTTGCCAACTCAACGAAGGCCTTAATGTAATTCCCAGAAAAGCTGGCTCAAAGAAAAAAAAAGTGGCAGATACAATTTGTGATTGCCATGCATCATTTTTGCCCTGTTTCCTTACAAAATGTTCTGAGGTTGAAGTGTTTAACGTTAAGACAAGTTATTTAGACCACTAAGCAGAGCAAGTTTTCTCACTACCCAACCGTTATCTTTTATCTGGCAACATAAGTTTATGACTATGGTCTGTGTCCAGTTTTCAAAAAGATGCCTTCTTTCCTAACCCAAGAAGAACTAGATAGTACGCAATGGTCTACTCTTCACCATAAGTCTTTCTAATAGTCTACACGTCTGTAGTGAGGACTGTGTCTCTGTAATACCTGCTTATATATTAAATCATCACAGTATCCATGGGTCAGAAATCAGGGCTCATTTCAACTTCACTAGTTGGTTTGTACTTAAATACCCATAATCCTTATAGTTCAGGAAAGTATGTACTCAAAACACAGAATGGGAGTTTTAAAAAATAGCAATGTATTTGTTTATAAGGATAATGTGGGCAGTTGTGAGTGCCTTTTAAATTTATGGTCTTTTATGTGGAGCTTAAAGCTTCAAAAAATGTGGTATCTTACCACATTATATGTATAATTCAAAACATACAAACTAAACATTGCTTGTAGCTGATCAAGCAGGATATACAATAAAACTTGACCTTAGAAATTAGGAAAAATATGTGTATTTACACATAGCAACAAATTTAGCTTCAGATTATTTTTAATTGAGGATATTGCTTTATGAATTTTTTTTTATTGTTGTTGATCCTTCTGCTGGATTTTTGGCTCACTTGGAGACCTGCGTAGAAGACCCTGCACAAATTCAAAATAAAAATGAGTAATGAAAAAATCTGTTTATCTAAGGGTCTAAAAGACAAGGAAATGTCCATCTGAGTTTCAAAATAAAGGCAAAACCTGTGACATGCTTACTTTGAAACTAGCATGAGCCAGCTTCTAAGAGAAAATTTGTGCTGTCTTCATGGGTAGAGTAATTAAGAAAACCTTTACCAGGATAATCATATTTGGGAGTTTCCATTGATGTGATAATGCCAGTGAGCTTGGATCACAGGTGAGGTTGAAAGCTAAGACATTGACAATGGCCAGATAAGAGCTTTCTGAAGTTATAAATGAGTGAATAAAATGGTGCTTGCTACTTTACTAAATATGTTATTTTTTGTTGTGGTGAGTTGCTGGTCTCTGATCTAAGTAAGCTCTGCTTTGCTGGAAGTGGTGCATTTCTTTCTCCTGCTTTGCATTTTTCCCTGTGAGAAGCGTGTCTGAACTGGGGGGACCTGAATATACCTCTTTGTTGCTGAGCTTGTCAAGCACAGCACTATGTTCTCTTTCCCACCAGGAAGGTCAGGCCGCTGGGGGCCAATCTGTTCTCTGAAATGAACCCTACTGTCTGTCCCTGGTGTCTGACAGATTGAAACAGTTGTCTGTGTTATTGCGCTTTCAATGCTTTTTAAATGCCTCGTTTTCCGAGAAAAAGATAATATATGTAGACTCCATTGAAAAGATAAAATTTTTTAAAAGGACTGGACTTTGGGTGTTAATATTTATCTAAAAGGAAAATTTAATTAACTTTCTAAAAACATATTTACAGATTCAGGAAGTTAACAGTATGCGCTGTGTGGGCACGGGCGCGCACGCAAACACACACACACTCTTGCACCAAGATAAGCCTTCACTTATGAGTTCTACTTCTAAAGACTTATATTGTGGGTTTTTTTTTAATTGGAGTAATAAAATTATGAAGTATGGAACTGTTTCAATAGTAGAATTGTTGAAGTTAGAGTCTTTTGTACACTGAGATTTCAGTTTCATGTATTTTGATCAGAGGTATGTATAAAGCCTGAAGAAATTTGTACTGTGCTGAGCCACAATTCAATACTCTCCAGATAATTGAGCTAATTAAATCTTTACCAACATTAACACAACTCCGACGTTCCTTGGACAGTGGATAATTATTGCATGAACATGGCAAGCTTAAACTAAACAGATGAAAATAGAGTTCTATGGAATGGGTATTGAGTTTATTCTTTATTCATCTTTTGATAAGGTTTAATTAAAACTGCCTCTCTCCATTGTGGTGAGAATGAATGTGCTTGTTTTCCTAGTGAAAAGCAAATTATTCACTTCAGCCATGGTTCAATAATCAAAGCCTTTGCAAACTTTTGGGTTATAGTGTAGCTGTGGGGATATAATTGCTGCAATTCTGTATGAAGGCTTTATCTTTTTTTATTACTTTCTCTTATTTATTTTTGGAGAAAGAAACTTATAAAAGCCCATTTTGTGATTTGGTGCGGAGAAGTACATATGTTTGAAGTCTTGTTATAGGTTTGCCATGGCTAGATTTTTTTTGTAAGGTATATTTCTTACAACCTCTTGCTAAAATGAAACGTAAAAAGGGGCACACATTTAAATAGATGGCATTTGAGATTTATCTTTTAAGTTAGTGAAGAAAGTTCAATAAAACCTTTAAATCCTGTGGCTGCCACTGGATTGACATAGTAAGTTGACAATCCTAAGGGTGGAAAAGTAGTAGACATTGGGAATTCTTTCCGTAAATGCATATGTTTGTATTCTCTTTCACTTTCTTTAAATCCACCAAAAATATTTTCTGTACTGTTCTTTTAAAGAGGTTTTTTTTTTCTTATGTTAGTGATACTATTGTAGCATGAACAGATTTTATGTATATTAATGACAACTTATTTTCAAACTTATTACCATGACTGTGCTAGATTTCTTTTTTTTTTCTTTTTGATAGGTAAGAAGTAGAATTATTTAGAGAGATACATATTCCATAGACAGAATGTGCTCTGTCTCAAAAGGCAAGAGGCTGTGCTACGTTTCTTGTCCTTTCTTTCTTCTTTTTAATAAAATGGGAGAGTAAAAGGATACAGGATGTTTATGGAACCAAGAACAAAAATAAAACTGGGCCTTGGGCATAAACTAGAAGCCCATAGAGGGACTGAAGTACAGACACGCTGTCTCTCCTTCTCCATCTTTTATTTGCCTTGATTCTGACTTTCCCTGCTTCTCTGGTCCATGCAGTGGAAACGAAGTTGACTTGTCCCTTGATTTGTCATAAGAAAAAAGACCAGACATCACTCTTGGTCAGCATTCCCAATTCCCTGCAAAGGGAATCTGCCCTTCTTAGATCAAGTGAATCAGCCTGACTTCCAAATTTTAGTGTCTCCACTTGCCACTTCTTACCATACTTTTTCTTCATCAGTTTCTTGGAGAGGGAGGAAATGCAGATGTGAGCAAAAGTTTCTTCATCTTTAGAATTCTTTTGAGGATGCAGTCGTTTAATGCAGTGTTTTTCAACTACCCACATGGGTGGTGATATCAATCTAGTGGACTGAAAAATAGTGTTTCTTAAATGGAATAGACTAGATGAGAAAAAAATATGTCAGAAATGATCACATGTAGTAAGAATAAATATTATTTCATGAAAGTTTTGTTTCAGCGACGCGTGTGTGTTGGTGTGTGCGCAAGTGCCCCTATACTGAGTCATTTAATAAAATGTATTTTGACAGTGAGTTGTGCCCAAAACAAGTTTGCAAGCCAGTGACTGCTCCTCAGATCCCCTTCAAGGTTTCTCTTGGGAGGTGGAGGAAGGGAGGGAGGGAGAGAAACACTGGGCAGGGCTCCAAGCCCATCGCTCTCCCCATCAAAGTAACTCCACTTTAATCTGCTTTATACTTTTTGTTTCCACCTAAGGTATCTTTTAAACAAAGGATGCAGCGGCAAGAAGTTTGAATAAGTGGTTTCCCAGGTCCCTTCTTGGGATTTTTAGAGCTAAGTCCAGTAGCCGCCAGGACCAGATCAGGAATTATTTTGGTTTTCTGTATGAAGGACGGCCTGGGAAGCTATCCAGCCCTCAGTTGTTTGGGGTGTTCTTTTTTTCCTGTCTTTCTAACTTTGAAATGCAGTTTCCCTACTTAATCCCATAGAAAACTTTGAGACTTAGCATATAACCAGGACAACACTAAATCCGAATGGACTTTAAGCAGCCTTATAATTTTAAAAAGGGAAAATCAGCGAGTCCTTCTCCCTGCACTTTTCCCTGTCCAGTTCTGTAGGGAGGGATGAAAGGCAGAAGTGAGCAGTGGTGACATGAGGGAGAAGGAGGTGGCAGCCTCCTCACATGGTCCTCAGAGAACTGAGCATGCTGGGGGGAGTCAGTCTCTTTAATAGAAATCAATAGTAAGAGAACAAGACTAAATAAGAAAAAAAGCTGACTTCCTTAAAGGGGTGTTTTATAGAACTTCCTTTGGCAAGTTGAAATAGGTTTAGCAGTCACTTTTTTTCTGCCCTTGACATTGTTGAGGGGATCTCTGTGGTGACACAGACTGTCCTGAAAATTGGGATCTAATGTTGAGCTCTTTTGTTTAATTATGAGGTCTGTTTTGCCTATTTGCATACACACCAAAAAATGTGACCTTATGTTGGTGAACATTTTATTAGTCATTCATTGCATTAACACCTGTCCTGTTAGCAGTGGTCTTCACTTGTGGTCTGCAGGCAGCTCTCTTTAACTCAGGGAAGCTGTGTAGGGTAGGGATGAAGATCTCTGACTTGGACCAGCCACCTGGGCCTTGAGACTGCTCTGCACTACTTACTAGTTCCATGACCTGGGCTAAGTCTTAACGTTTCCAAGCCTCAGTTTTACCATCTACAAATCAGGACTAGGAATAGTGCCTGTCTTATCAACTTGTTGTGAAGATTAAATGGGATGATAATGTATAGCATAATGGCTTGCTTGGTTCATAACAAGTGCTCAGTAACTGTTATGAATCCCAAATTTCATGAGGTCTGTGATAAACAAAAGACATATTTACTTGAGCTCTTTTATGATAATTATTTTTTGTTTGTCTTTCCATTTCCTCTACTAAAATGAAGTAAAGCTAGAAATTCTTACAATGCAATACATGTCTTGGTACAAATCATACATAATCATGACGGAGGAAGGGCAAATTGGGGCTTTGTTTGGCATGAGTTTTAAAGAGAAGGAAGAAAGAGGATTGGTGGAAATTGGGAAGAGACGTTCAAGAGATTTTTTTTTTTAAGTGTAGTTGATTTGCAAAGAGGTTTGTTTTGTTTTTTGTTTTTTGTCTTTAAGTCAGTGAAAAAGGACAAAAGTAGAACTGAATGTGTTGCATGCAGGGGATGTAAGATGTAAAGGACATAGTAAAGTGGGGGCAGTCTTTAAGGAAAATTATTTAAGTTTTGTAGTCCCAGTAGGGGTCGTTGAAAACCATTGCAAAGAAATCATTACTGTGATGTAGTCATGTGGTTGAAGCAGGAGGAGATAGGCCAGAGAAGAGTTAAAATTGCCTTCCACGTTGCGGAACTAACGAATTGGCCGAAAGACACCTTCCCTGGTGGCCTGGAAGAGCTCTGAAGGGGTAAGCAGTGGGTGAGGGAAACTAGGCCAAGTCTGGGGTTGCAAAGAAGTGCCCTGTAGTCTAGGTTGCTGTATCAATAGAGAGAGAGTGAGGAATCAAAAGCAGAACTGAAGATTTGGGCTTCTCCAGCCCGATAACACTCCGATGAGATCCACATAAAGGTTCAAAAGCTGGATCACTGTTCCTGAACTGTTGTGGGTAAAGATCAGCACTGACAGCAGAGAGAGAAAGGTCAGAAGAAAGACAGAAGTAAGCTGGAGGTGCACCCCAGGTACCATCTTCTCCATGATGCTGAGCCAGCGCTTTCCAGGCTGCGACTGTGTTGCCTTTCTCCGATTTTCCAAGGCGCTTGTGGAGGCTGTCACCTGGAAACCTTTAATAGATACTGCCCGTACACACTGTATTTGCCTAAAACAGTGGCTTTAAATCTTGATAAGAGTCAACATTTAAAACTATGCAGATCTTATATAAAAATCCCTATTTTTCTGCATTTCATTAAAAAAATAAAAGGATGATTGAGCCATTCTGAGCGTTCGCTAATCCCAGTGATGGGCCAGGGGTGAGTGAGGATGCCTTTTTAGAAAAGGCTGTGCTCTGAAACTTGCTGCAGTCCCTGCCACTCACAACTTGCCCTCCTGCCACTGAGGCTGAGCAGCAGTTGCTATGTACCTTCACCTTTTGTCTGTTGTTTATCTTATGGTAGAGGGAAAAGAAAAGTGAAATATTTCTTGTAACTGTATCTCTGTCCTAAATGACAAATGTAAAAATAGCCCAAAGGAGGCTTTTGTTGCAAGAAGAATTGGCAAGAACATATTTCTTCATGTAAATAACGTAGCCCATTTCATTCACTTGTTGCCTTCTTGGCCCTTATTGGGCCTTAGAATCTTTTCTGATTGTTTAGCAGTTAATCAGGTTTACTGTTATATGTGTTTATGTTTGCATATAGTTTCTGGGGAACCAGAAGCAAAATGAAAAGAATATAACAATTTTCCAGGGAAGAAAGATATTCATGGAAATAAACAGCCGAGATGAACGAGAAGACAATTGGCAAACATTTATTAAATGCCAACAAATCCCGCAGATGGATTTGTGAGAGATATCAGGACATGGTTGTACTAGTCAGCTCAGGCTCCCATAACAAAGTACCATGACTGGGTGGGTTTAAGTGACTGATTTGATTCCTCTCTTCCTGGCTTATCGACAACCGCCTTCTCACTGTGTTCTCACATGGCAGAGAGAGAGCAGGCAGAGCCCTGACTCTTCTCATAAGAAGGATCCCATCATGGGGGCCCCACCCCTGTGGATTCTTCTAAACCTAATTACCTCCCAAAGGCCCCAACTCCAAATACCATCACAATGGGGCTGAGGGCTTCAACATGAATTTTGAGGGGACATATTCAGTCCATTACAGTGGTCAGTCTTGTCAAGCAGTTTACAGTGCAGTAAATGACATATGATACAGATGATTAACTCAAGGTAAAATGTGAAAAGTACTATTATACAAGCATAAATAAAATGCAGTCAAAACAGAGGAGGGACAGACCTCACTGAGTCAGAGGATGCTTCATGGAGAAGATAACATCTGAGCTAAAGCTTGAAGCCGAGGTGGAATATTTACAGTCAGGAATAGGCTTCCAGAAAGGGGGCATCAAAAGGTACAGAAAGGCTGGAGAATCCAGGGCATGTTTGCAGCCAGACAAGAAATGTGATGACCTTGACAGCAGGGTAGATAAGTAGGTACACGAGTGCCTGGGGAAGAGCAGAAAAGAAAATCTAACCAAAGATCATTCACTATAATGTCTGAACAACCACAAACTTATCTTTTCCTTAACCTTTTCTCTCTGCCTTTTATTTCTAGAAAATTCTGCTATGCCATAAAGCACATTAGTCAGATATATAATAATAAAAGTGACAACATCTCACTTATTGAGTTACTGTGTGCCAGGCATCATGTTGAGCACTTTACATGAATACTCTCATTTAGTCCTCATAACAACCCTCTACGTGTTCTTATCCCCATTTTGCAGACCAGGAGACTGAGGCAGCACTACCATCCCGCAGCTGAGTGGAAGCTGCATTCCTAGCCCAATGCACCAATGTGCTAGAAATGTAAACAAGTCATGGGTCCTCCCGTTGCGCTCATCACTGGTCTTATTCTGATTTCTGACAAGCCTGCTTTATTTTGGATGTTTCAATCACAGTCAGTCCAAGCCTATGCAAGTATTTAGTTGCTAATGTCTAGAGGAACTTTGACTGCCTCTGGAGATAAAATTAGAGCTGGAAGAACTACAGTGCCCCCAAAACCCTGTCTAAATTGAGTTAATTAATCTGTAACTCGGGCACCCTAAAGGCTCTATTTAAATACAATTTCACTGTTAGTGAGAAGCTCCAGGAACCTTGATTAAAACTGAGTGCAGTCAGAAATAAAAAGTATAAATCTGTCTTTTATCTAAAATTCTCGACATGAAAATGTGGCATAAGTTTCATATTGTTTCAGTTGGCTCTTAAAATACATGTCACAGTTATTAATAAAATGATAATATTCTGTGTAAACTTCATGAAGACACAGTTGGTCTGAAAACATCTGAAATTTCCACATAAGCACTTGTTTTTAAAAACATATACTTAAGATACTATCATTATGGGCCATATTCAGATGGTATTGTTGTTTCATAAATATTTCTTTCAGAATTAAAAATGCAGTAGGTACCGTAGAATTCAGCTGCAGCTTTAGTCTCTGACCGGTTTTCATAGATTCAGGCAGCTTTCCCTTATTTATGTCAATACAAGGGAGAAGTGACACAGATAACCCAGAAATCATTTAGTTTGAGGGTGCATTGTTTGAACTGCAGCTGTACTATCACAGTAATTTTTGTCATAGCCTAATAGTAAAATTAATTTATACTTCTTAAAATGGTAACCATTTTGAAGCAGGAATTCCAGAATGTCTTGTTACCTGGAACAAGTCCACAAAAGGAATAATCTACTGACAGATATTTGAGGGCTTTTAAAAATGTATAATTGAAAGCAAAGTGCAGTATCAAAGATAAGAAAAGAAGCACAGGAGAGATGACTGAAAGAAAAAACATAAGCTATTTCTAGCTTTTCATTTCTACTCTCAGACTTTTAGGTTATATCCTTATAGTTAGATAGGTGTTGGGTGCAGAGGGGCAAGGAAAAGAGAAAGAAAGGGAGGAATTCCCTGGTGGTCCAATAGTTAGGACTCTGTGCTTCCACTGCAGGGGGCCTGGGATTGATCCCTGGTCAGGGAACTAAGATCCCATAAGCCAAGTAGAGCAACCACTGCAGACAATCCTTCCAACATGGAGATTGAATTTGAGATAGAGTTAGTGTCCTTTTGTTTACACCCTTTTTATTCTTAATTAACTAATTGCTGAAGCTTGCCTGAGGAAAGCCATAGGTTTTTGCTGCTCAGATATCAAGTAGTCTTAAAAACAAAAAGGAAGGGGTCCTAAGAAAAACACTAACTGAATGAGACGGAAGGAGGGGTGACCTCTTCTCTTTAGTGTTTTAAGATTTCCCACTGATGTTAATAACCAATAAATGTGAAGACCTGTTCTGACTGAGCAATCTCACTGCGATCTATATAGTGCCTTATTTCTTTAGACATATCTTTTTAGAGGGCTGAAATTTAAATTAATAAACCAGCGGGGGCTGCATGCCAACATGACTTGAAAGTTAGCTGGAATTTATTGATCTGCAGCCTGCAAGATGTTCTATGCCGCACTGCACATAAGAAAGTCAGTCTTTAAAGTCAGCCAAAATTTTTTTTAATTACCTCAGAAAAGATCGTTTACATCTTTAGGTAGTACTGTTGTTTGGCTGGTACCTTCTCTCCTCTACCCCTCTTCCCCGCAAATTGGGTCATTAGTGGCTAATGTTGACAACAGCGATAGGTAATGCAGCATTCATGATTCATGTTCCATTTTCTGCGTTAATAGAGGGGAAAGGAAGCG
Organism: Balaenoptera musculus; assembly: GCF_009873245.2. Classification (NCBI taxonomy): domain Eukaryota; kingdom Metazoa; phylum Chordata; class Mammalia; order Artiodactyla; family Balaenopteridae; genus Balaenoptera; species Balaenoptera musculus. The sequence goes on from NC_045793.1 coordinate 56,101,550, forward strand.
ATGGCTCACCAGGTTGGCTACTTTTCAGCCCCTGTCTGTGAGGGGCGTAGGGGAGGGAAAGTTCAAAAGGTGGGGATGCAACAAGAAGCTCCTCATTTCCTTTATTAACGTGTTAAGAATCTAGCCTCCCTGGATGTCCCAAAAGTCTTTAGCCTATTTCAGTTTTTCACTAGACGCTTTCTCTTGAAAGGCCACCTGTTGTGTGAATCTAAGCCCTTCCTATCAGGTGTCCTGAAAGAGCCTTTTAAACTTCAAAGGGGTTTACCTGGCTTTACTGTTCAGACAGTGAGTATAATAGATACCCCCACTTGTGTCCTTTGTGATTTTATAAACTTTTCCAGTCACTTCTCTCAACTTCTGTTTTTCCAAGCTGAACAACCGAACAACCTCCATTTTTCTATTGTCTTCTGTCTGCCTCTGTTTTTCTTTGATCTCTCTATCTCACACACACACACACACACACACATATATATACATATATGTATATATATAATATTGAGATTTTTTTCCCTGCATTTTCTAAGATAATACCTAGAATATTTTATTTCCTCAGTTTCACTGGACTTTCTTAATCAAGTATGTTGCAGGACATAGTAATCAAACCTGTGCATATTGGGTAGGTGCAGATAAGCCAGTTTGGTATAAAAAGCATCATTTGCTTATCACTTTTCTGGTCCCCCAACAGGCCCACCTCCACCAGGACCTCTCTTTCTCAGCCTCTGTCTCTCTCTCTCTCTCTCTCACACACACACACACACACACACACACACACACACACACACACACACAGATCTTCCCAGGGTTTTACGTATTTTATCACCTGAAAGAGGATAAAATGGATTCTGCAGATTAGCTTTTTTTTTTTTTTTTGAGTGTGCTCTCTCTCTCTCCCCAAGATAATTTTTAATATTAAAAAGAAAATGCAGCTGATGCTGGCTACTAGTTACTTTTAACACTTGTGTGATGGAAAATGTTGGTTCTACTCATTATTTCCCATCTTTAATCAAGTCCTCTCTCCATGAGAAAACACTTTCCCCAATCCCATGTTAACTTCATTTTTATAAACTGTCTTTGATGTGGAACCTTGTCAAAGGGTTTTGAAAGTTTAAATAAATTATGTGCTCTGCTTATTTACCCTCTCAAATAACTCAAAATGATTGGAGAGACATGCCCTCTCTATATATAAACCATGTTGCCTTTCCCCTAACGGATTATGTTTGCATATATGATAAATATCTTATACTTTATTGTAGATGTTACCAACTTGCCATATATGAGGCTATGAGTCTCAGGCTCCAAACTGAACTCTCTTGTTTCCCCTAAAAATCTGGATAATGGATAAATAATCCAGGAAAACAACCAACTCTGAAATTATTTCTCTTTTGGTATGATAATACTTCATAGAATTCTTTATTCTTCTAATCTACATTTCTAATTATGTCTAACCTTAAAATGAGCATGTTCAACATTAAAATCACCATCAGGAAATCAATCAAGAAGTAAAAAGAGACCTAAGGGTTAAATTTTCTATATCAATCTATCTGTCTACAGGTATATATGTGTATATATATGTTCATATATAACTAATAATTGTCTCCAGGTTCTGAATAACTTGTGAATGATTAAATTAAGTTGTATGATACAAAATAATTCATTTTAAAAGAGAATTTGCAAATCAGATAATGATGTGCACATACTTACATTTTACTCATATAGGAATTCTGCATTTCCAGTCCCTTTACTAAGATACGATGGCAGCTTCTTTGGTGAATATGAAGTTTGTGAGGTAATAATTAGCTTTGGTGCCTTAGGGTAGAAAGCAGAGTGCCCCCTATAAGTACAGTCCTGTTCTGGATATTTAGACTACAATGTCAAGTAAGCCTTGGCGCCCATCCTTTGGGCTACTGCAGTCTTGTGGGGAAGACAGACAACAGTCAATGAGTCTGGCCAGAGTCATGAGGACTGTGGTCAGGGACACCCAGGAGTCCCAGAGGAGCAATGAAGAGGGGGGTGTCAATATGGCTGCTGGTGGGACTCCTGCTTAGAAGTATTATGTTTTGTTGTCCATTTCCTTTATAGCAATACAAGTCAACAAATGTTTATTCAATTCTTGCTATTTGCCAGGCATTGTGGGAGACAAGATATAGCTGCTGTCTATAAGGAGTCTGCAGACTAACAGCAAAAGTTGTTGAAATTTTATATAAAGACATAAGACACCATATATGAAAATTTACCATTAGGGAGACTGTGCGCTGTATTAATGGCCTAATGATTTTCAAGTGCTCCGGATGGACCCAATAGTCCTAATTCATTTTTAACAGTAATATTCTTTCAACACTCTGACTTTTGCCATACAACGATTTTGCACTCTTGAAAAAGAATCTTCGAGAACGTAAGTGAAAGGGATATTAAAGGATATTGAGTAAATAGCCCTGCAACTAGAGAAGTAGTACTATATAAGAGGTGTTATTTAGGTGGGATGAAAAGTTGAAAAGAGCTTTATTTCAAAACATTCCTTCCCTCTTCTGAAACCTTCTTTTGAACATGCCCCTCACATTGGGAGCTTCTTCAAGAAAAAAGCACTGCGTTCAGCACACATTGCAGCCTATTTCTTCGTGTTCACTCCTTTTTGACTTTCCTCCTCTTGTGCCAAGCTTCCTTGCATCTTCAATCCTCGGGCACATGCACACACAGGATTCCAAGCAGGGAGAAGACCTGCTGATTACTGCACATGACATTCTGATAGTTCTTAACGGTTCAAGGTCTTGTTCCCTCTGGGTTAGCATGTAGCTAATGCATAAAATGTTAAAACTCCTTCAAAAGAACGTATGTTACAACCTCAGTGCCTTGTCAAACACACTCTATTCTGTTAGCAATTTTAGACCTGACAAAAGCTTGTTCTTGGCTGCGTATCTGTCTCTATACTCTTCTCCATTATATGTCCTGTGCAAGTTCTAAGCACAATGATGGCATTAAGTATTAACGACATTAAGTAACCATGTTGACATTAAGTAACCATGTTTTGGTTTTGTTAGCTAGATCTTTTCTAAAAATTATTATTTATTTATTTTATTTATTTTTGGCTGTGTCGGGTCTTTGTTGAGGTGTGCAGGATCTTTTGTCGCAGCACGCAGGCTCTTCGTGGCAGTGCACAGGCTTCTCTCTAGTTGTGGCCTGCGGGTTTTCTCTCTCTAGTTGTGGTGTGCAGGCTCCAGAGCGCGTGGGTTCTGTAGTTTGCGGCACGCAGGCTCTCAAGTTGAGGCGCACAAGCTCAGTAGTTGTGGCGCACGGGCTTAGTGGCCCCGTGGCATGTGGGATCTTAGTTCCCTGACCAGGGATCAAACCTGCATCCCCTGCATTGTAAGGCATTTCCTTTACCACTGGGCCAGCAGAGAAGTCCCTTGTTAGCTAGTTCTTAACTGTTTTATATGAATGCACTAACTAATTTCACTATATGTCATTGGAGTGTGTTCCCATTGCCCTGAAACATTCATTTTATTCAACTCCATTTTTCCCCATCTCTTTATTGACCCAGATCTATAATGGGCAAAAAATTTTTGATTGACTCAGGGAGTAGGGAACTGCAATGTAGTGATTTCACACTCAGTTGTTGGCTAACGAGGCACCATAGTCTTTATTTAGTGAGGCCCTGGTGGCAGGAGATGAAGAACTGTGTAGGGCCCAGCTGCCACGGTTACAGAGCAGGCAGCTTAAAGGGCTTCAGGGTTCCAGGTGTGAGGGGAATTGTCTCTTCCCAGCAGGTAAGGTATAGATCTAGACAGAGTCTGTTGTGTTCAAGATGCTGACTGGCCTGGCCAATTCATAAATCCAAAAAATTACAACACCCTCTAGTTGGGAGGAAGTGGAAGAGACATTTAGTGGAGTGCTTAACCCTCTAATGCCAGGGATGTAAGACCTCCTGATTGCTGGTTGTTTACAAGGGGACAGTTTGTGTTTAAAACATTTTAAAAAATATGTTTCCCTTTCCCAAGTCTCCTTTTAGATTAAAATATATTAGGTCAGCTAATTAATTATCTATTTAGGTGAAATCTTGTCAGTCATTCCATTTACTTTTGCTGCTTTGTAGCAAAATAATGTAATCTTCTTATATTATTTTTCAGACAACTGGTGATTTTTTTGCATGTTGGTCTAAGATAACTAGAAAGGCCTAAGGTGCTAGTTTTGTATGTGGGTGCATTTGTGTGTGTGTACACACACACACACACACACACATATGGAACTACTAAATTTATACAACTTTTTAGACATTTAAACTTTAGTATATAATAATTTTTGGTAAGGCAGACGGCCTGGTGAATTTGGCCTTTCCTCCATCTATGGAAAGTAGTTTGCTAAGGCAATAAAGGTTCTGAAGAGGAACACAAAGGACAGTGTTTATCCTATTAAGAAAACTGTTTTCAAGCACGTTAAAGTTACTTTTAATATGCTAAGTCCAGGTGAGCCCATGAAAGACCCCTACTTGACAAATTTAGCCCTCTTCTAGCTTCTGTGTATATTTAAAGATAATACAATTGTATCTATTTAAAGAGTGTTACAGCTTAGATTTTGATTCAGATATGTCTTTCAGGCCATTAATCCAAATTAGGTTTTATTATAATGAACACAAGAGTCATATTTCTTGATTTTTTTGCCTCATTAATACGTAAAGTATTTTTATTTTATGTGGAAAGCTCTCCACTAAAGGACACAGGTATCATTATTAATATTTCCTATTCAATGCCTGAATGTCCTGAGGATCGTATATCCCATGAATGTCCTGAGGATCGTATATCCCATGAAGCATAATTTGTTCTTAAGACTGGAGTTCCCTTGTGGAGACTACTCCATTTGCTTCTGCTATACTGTTCGGCCCTTATTCTCACCCCCGTTCTTGCTCGTACCCCAGTCTTCAGGCTCATAACTCGGGACAGAACTCAAATTCCCAGTTCCAAAGTGAGTCTGATTTGCTAACATAGTGACAGGTCCAGGGGAGCATCCTCATCCCAGAGTCCATTCACTGCACGTCATATCCTCGATACAGAGTGCCACACTCACAGTGGCTCGTTGTTATTCAAATCCAGGTAGCTATGGATCTCATCGTGCTCTCATTCATGCAAAACATAAGTTCACCTGTGAAAAGCCTGAGGGAATGAGGTTAGTCTATAAAGCGGGGGACTGGACCTGAGTTTCCCTAACTCTAGAGTTATGTTATGATAGGGTTTCATTTTAAACTATACCTTTTTAATTTCCTGGTTTTTATTTCTCTGGTTGGTTTCTTAGGAGTTGTATTTTAAATAGTGTTTGCTATGCTTTTGCCACAGTCTAAATAACAAACTGTTTTGAAATGGCTTCTCTCTTGGAGTTCCCCATTTGGTTCCAAAAGGGTACTTTTGTTTATTATTCACAGGTGAAGAGGAAAAATGCTTCCCTTTTCTCTCTGCATATTCTCCCTTTGATCCAGGTTCATGTTTAGCTGGATGACGGAATCCACTGGTAGCTAAATATCTACATTTCATGGTCGTAGCTAAGATGGAAAGAGGAGTCTCAGTTTTGCCCACTTAGGATGTAATGTTAGGACCCATAGAGCTCAAAGAGAGAAGTGAAGTAGTCTAAAGAAATGGAAATTAGGGCCAACATGAGATGGAAAAATCCTTGCAGTATGCAGACTCATTGGAGTTATACCCACGCATTATATAAAACCAAGTCTGTGTGTTTGGGGTTACAGTGTTCTTAAATGCAAGCAATGGCTTGACTGGCTATATTAACCAGTCAGACTTTCCTCATGTGGTTACAGCTTCTCCAAAGCCCCACAAGAAAATTATAGCTCCCCATCTAGACTACTTATTCATATAGCATTGTGTCTTGTGAATCGTGGTATGATCTTTTGGTTTCTACAGATACATAGCAACTTAAGAGTAATTAATGATATAGTTGGGGGGAAAGTAGCAACTGGAGTTACCATTTGGGAATTTTCACAACCAGTAAAAATTCTTCCTTTCTCTTCCTCCTTCCCTCACCTATTTTATCACTAAATCTCTAGGTAGTAACAATCATGTAATATAAGAAATTAATATTATGGGTACACATTCAGGTTAACTTTTATGCATCTCTTAGATATCTGGCAAAGCTAAGTGGGCATAGGACATATTTTTAGTTTTAACAGTATCACTCATGGAGATTTTAATCATTTCTGGTGTTTGGTGGTGTATTCTGGTTATCAATTATGTGAAAGTTGCTTCCCGGATTTTCCTCAAGCAACTTATATTATTTAGATACAGATTCACCCATTTCCTCTAATCTGTAATTCATCCAATAAATATTTATTGAGTAACTACTATGTGCTATGTGCTATAAAGCTTAATTAGATATTATTACTGAACTCAAGGAAGTGACGATTGAGCAAGAGAAACATACGTGTAAATATATCTGTTTAATTGAGGTGGGAAGTGTTGTAGCCCAAGTGTGAACAATGTGATGTAGGAGACACTGAAGAGCAACTAAGGCCAGCAGGTAAATAATAAAACTGCAGCACATAAATGTGGGAAATGTTATTAATAGCACTGGCCTGGCTTGTATATGGTAATGATGACTTTTTATAATAACTGTATGGCCCCCAGGTTGAGTGCCATTTTCCACACATGGTAAAACTAGAAAGAAGTACCAAATATTTCTAAATAAATCCAAGTTATACTGTAAGAATCCAATGGAGGAATTGATGCATCTGTAGCAGTGAGGTGTGAGTGATAGAGCAGTGCTATGGCTTGGCCTTACCCATCACGGAGCTGGTGGGTGATGGGTAAGAGAAGCGTACTGAAGAGATCAATTTGGCTATGGTCTCCTAGAAGGACTCAGAGGTTGGGACTGAAGAACCAACAAGAAGCCTTAGACAAAGGGGCTTCAATTGTAGGTAGAGAAACTTTCAACCTAGGGTAACAGACATTAAGTATTTATTGTCACGTCCTTGAGCAGAAAAATGATACTACAGAAGTAGTGGGATTTGAATGTTATTTTTAAATAATGTTTATCGTAAGAGGGGGCTCTGATAACAAGGTATCATATATTCATTATAAAATTTTGGAAAAGCATGAAAATAACTCCCTTAGGGTCCCAATACCTTAGAAACAATTTTGGTTAACATTTTGGTATATTTTGGATTTTTTGGTTTTGCTTTGGTTTGGGGTTTGGGGCTTTTTCCTTTTTTAACAAAATTGGATCCATACTCTATATGGCTCTATATAACTTATAATCTGCTTCCCCCCGACCCCCCACTTAGTAAATCTTGAACATTTTCCCATGTCATCAAACACTCTTCTGCAGTGGCACTGTTAACGGTGTATAGTCCCTCATGTGAACGTGCCACAGTTCTGTGTAATCAACCATTGAACATTAAAGGTGTCTCCAGTTTTGAACTACTATAAATCATGTTGTAATGAAGATCCCTATATATACATCTTTCCATATGTTACTAATTATTTTCTTAGGATAAAATTCCAGAAATTTTTACTCAAATTTTGAGCCAACAAGTATGGGTAATTGAGGTTGCTAGTACATACTGTCACATTTAAAACACTATTTTAGAAAAATAAAGTGGCCGTAGCGTGCAGCATGGCTTGGATGAGAGATCCTGTGAGGAGCAATTTAATCCAGCGCTGAAGAACTTTGGTTCATACCCTGGTTCTGCTTGCTGTGTGACCTCAGTCAGGTAAATTCACTTCTGTGCCTTGATTTCTTCCTGTGTAATGAGATAATTCATATAAAGCAATTAAAGCAGTGCTTGGCACATAATAGCTGACATTAATGAGCTGTTGTTAATATTATTATGGTAATAATTTAGGTATGATGTGATGAGAGCCTGCATTGAATTGAGAGGAAAAATACCAAGAGAGACACATCAGTAGGACTCAATGACTGATGGCTATACTGGCCAAAGGAGAGAAAAAAGTTTAAAAAATAGAGAAGAGTCAAAGTTTTTAAGCCTGGAGGAGTGGATCTCTCAGTGGTAAGGTGGCTCTGACCATACTGAAGTTGACACAGTGGGAGAGGGACATAGGCTGGTGTCTGTCAGTTACAGTGTGGAGACTGAGGAAGGACATGCTGATTTGGGAATGATCAGAAGCGACCTGTCAGCATAAGTGAGAGGGCCCCCAGGAGAGAGCAAAGCGTAGGATCTTGGACTGCTGGAGGTAAGTGGAGAGAGGGAGTGGGCAGGAAGGAAGACAGACCAGCCCAGCCAAGGAGACTGAAAAGATGGCATTGCAGGAGTGGACAGAGAATCAGATTTTGGACACCATAGAAGGGTAACTGTCACCAAGGAAGGAGTACTCATCAGTGTAAAAATGGCAGAGAGTTCAGAGATTGACAGGAAATAAAAACCATTACTAATTCTAGTTAGTAAATTGAAGGTAAGGAAGTTTGAATTTTCTTGGTGTGTTCTATGATGGTCTTTTTGTTGGTTTTTCTCCTAACATCTTAAAACTTTCTTTGTGAATTTTAGTCACTATGTGTTCTTGGTCATTTTCAAACACTACTTAGAATTCTTTTTTACCCTATAAGTTACATTTCATGAAAATGTGCAAAGCAGTTAGTCTTCCAGCTTGCCCTCTAAGATATATTTGTTTCTCATTCATAATCATCTATGGCACAGTTGCCTGAGCATTTGGTTCATGTAACCATTAAAACGGCATGAACAAAAATGTTATAAAATAAACAAGACTGAGTATTTTATGCAGTAATCACTTGCCAAGTCTCCCCTTTGAAACTGAAGCCATTTTTGTGTCATTGAAGTATAGTAGAATGGTCTATAAACAAGATTTCTATTGCGTTTATATATTAAAACAGATGAAATCATTTTAAGTAAAATGCTAAAAGCATTTACTTCCTAATTCAGACCAAGCCTGAACCAAAAAATATTCATCATTCATCCAAAATTTTTAAAAATGAAACAAAACTGAGTTTTGATTCCCAATTCATTTGCTTTGTAAACCTGGAAAGACTTTTCAGATATAAAAACTCAATCACTAATGTAAATCATTTCTTATTTCTTTCCACTTTGTGCAAGTTGTTTTCTCATGATCATTTCACTCGTCTTCTATTTTAAGGCTTAGCTTATTGGTACTCACTTACCACCTTCTAACTTTATACGTAACTCTTACTAGAAGTGGCTACCAGACCACTCCTTGCTAGTTACCTGCCTAGTAACAAGACATTTGATTGGTGTTTCCCATCAGCATTAAAGTACACTTTGTTTTGTTTGGGTTTTGAATTTGATTTGAAGTATAATTTTCCTTTAGTCTTGGTCTACCTGACTTTGCATTAAATCATTTCTGAGTTTGATTTTGCCTGAAAACATGTGTTTGGGTAATTTTTAAATCTCTTTGTTAGAGTCAACTTAAACTGTTTTTTCTCCTGTTTTCTATTATTTCATGGGTGCTCAGCACAGCACTGAGCCCAGATGGATTCTTTATAAAGGCTGTTTGACAATGATTTGAAGGAGGGAGTGAGGAGATCCTTTTTATTTTCCTCCTGCCTACAGCTGCTCTCAATATGGCTTATCATGACTGAAAGGAAATGAATAAAGATGAGTTATCTGAACTGAAAATCAGCCACAGAGCAGAAGCAATTCATACTCCCCAACCTGTCCACGAATCCAGTAGAGGAAAGGAAGTTGTTGCCATCGTTTATTTATTCATATATTTTTAATGGTGGCAGGATTATTTTTTAAATCTCGTACCTTTGAGTAGTGGCCATTTGGAGCATTTGTGAAAGGCCATATGGTTTCAGATGAGATTCCCATCACATTCTGTGCATTTGAAACCGTTTATGCCGAGCCTCTTGGCACGACCTGCGCTTGGAGCATGAGCAGATGCACGAAAGAGCTGTAGACAAGACGAGAGAACATGCAAATAGCATTTAAGGAAATGTTAGTGGTTTGACTTGCCATTTTTGGATCGCCCTTCATTTGGATGAGACAACCTATATTTTATTTTAAGCGGCTATTATCTCCATATTTTGTGCATTACATGTCTCCAGTGATTAATATCTACCCTCGTGACTTAGGGACCATAAGTGCTCAAAAACATTTCAAACAGGGAAGCATGTGGAAAGAGAGTTTCGAATTTGAGTCCACATTAGGATGGAGGATAAGGTTCATCAGAGAACTTGCTGAATCACACGTTTCATGTTTTCTCTGTAAGAAGAAAAGGTGTAAGTGTGAAAGGCAATGTCTAACTAAAAATGATCTCATGTCCCGTAGGATCTGGAGATATGAGCACCTAAACTCTGGCCATGATCAGCTTTTATTCGTGACAAGCAAGAGACTCACTGTCAGAAGCCGCACAGTGGGTCCGGTTGTACTTCAGATTCATATAGACCAGGTTCAAATCCCAGTAGCATCATTTCTTGCTTTGTGTCCATGGACAAGTCCCTAAATCTCTCAGAGGCTTGTTTTCTTCATTTCCAGGTATGCATAGTAACACTGATCCTAGAAAGCTGTTGGAGAATTAGTTGAGAGAGGACCGATGTCAAGTGCCTCATGTTACCTGGGAAGCATCAGGGCACTGTGCCATGGCCATTAGGAGTTCTGGTTTCAGAGTCAGCCATCTGCGTTCTGGCACTTACTAACTCTGTGGCCTTGGAAGCATAGCCTACTAATCATATTCACATCTCATAGAGCTGTGATGAGAAGTGACAGAGATGATCCATGTAAGACACTTAGACCAGTACTGGCCCAGTATTTGGAAGGTGCTCAATACCCTCATATGCTGACCTTGCAGAATGGTCAGGTAGATGGGCATTAATGCCTGTGATTCCTGGCACATCATGAACAAACAGTAAGTAGAGGCTACTGTCCCTGTCATGTAAAAGTAATCCAGCATGGAGTCCCACCTCGCGAGGAGCATGCTTGATTAGACACCTCTGGCTCTCCACTCTGGAGTTCATCATGGCCACAGAAGCATCTGGTCTGGTACTTAACATCTGTGATGCTACGATCCTTCTCCAAAGCCATTATGAGTTCCACAGCTCCCAGGAAACTTTCTTTTTCTCTTTTGATAGCCATTTGCCAAACACAGAAGTTTTTGACACCCAGTTAGGCTATGGCACTTCCAGACTTGTTACATTGGAGATGTGGAATTGGTCACAATTTACATGTTAATGAAATATGAGATATTCTGTAATCTCTGAGTAGTTTTGTCTGCAAAGTAATGTGTTCTTTCCACGATAGGTTACATTATAATGAACATTGCTTTGGAAAAGGAGGACTGTGAGAGGCCATTCCAGGGTAGATGTATGCATGAGTGATCCTTCCGACCTGACAGAGGGAAAGAACTGATGGCCAAAGGGTTGACATCTTTCTCCAGTTCTGATGTAGTCCGGTCATGGGGCGGGGGTCAGTGGGGGACAGGGAGCATTCAATGTCCTGGTTATCTTGAAGGAACTCAGAAAAATTATGCTCTTATACTTCAGGGCTCCAAAAGAGAATGGAAATTACGTTGTATTTTCAATGATATGCCTTTCCCAAGGAGGAGAAAAACTTTTAATATCTGTGAGCACTTTCTTTAATACCCAACAAATGGGTTGTGCTGCTGATAGAAAAAACAGAAAACAAAAAAACCCACCTATTTCAATTCTGTGCTTCATGATACTAGAACAATACAGACTTGATATTGTAGTAACTAGGTTCTAAAAGTACCCTTCTAATGAAAAACAGCACAGTTTGGGCAGATATTTTCTGGCATCTTTATATTTCCTTTAACTGGAAACAGAGAAAATGCTGTCTTGGTGTCATAACTATAGAATACTGCGTTTTCTAATTAAAAACAAATTGTGGAGACAGTTTTGCCAAGAAAAATGAAGGTGGTTAGAAGGTATGGAATGGGGTACTTCTGGTGCTCATATCCATAGGTTGGTTTATTAACTAAAGGACTTAGCATGATAACACTGTGGTCCGCTCACTTAACCCTCCTTTCTGCCTGTTGCCTCAGTGGTGAAAAAGAGAGCATTCTGTAGAGATAAATAACTTAGCATCATGAGGATCATGAACACTTGGACATTCAGAAATGATATCTGAACTATTAAGTAGATCTCATTACCCATTACCGATAGGCCAGCTATCCAAATTCTATATCCTCTAAAGCACTGTCCCAAGCCCGCTGTCTGGACAGATGTGAGCTGAGGCTGTGCTGAGAGCAAAGAGAATGAGACTGGCCCATGGGTGGAAGATCATGGTGGTCTCAAGAAGAGAGGAAAGGAAACAAAACTGGACATAAATCTGTGCGTCCCAATTCAGAGTATTATGAAAAAAGGGAAGAATCCAGAGACAGGCAATGGGGTTGATACTGGGGTTGCCAGCCTGGAACAGAAGTTTCCCAGGGCAGCTTGTTGTGGAGTGTAGAATATGCCCATGGTGGTGTTTATAGGACACCTGCAGCTTCAGTCATGGGTAGTGAGGGAGCTGTAGAGGCAGAGCAGTAGGTCAGGTGAGCTCCTGGCTTTCCTCTAGTTTCCAGTTTTTTGACCATATACAGTTTTTTTGTTTGTTTTTTGTTTTTTTTTGTTTAATGCATGAGTGTAATGGGAAGACATTTTTACAGTATTTAACAGCTGGGATCAGAATTAGTCTCAAGAAGGATACTACTTTTGTCTGAAGAAATAATGATTATAGAGATTACATTTAGAAATGAAATCCATCTAGGTTGGGGAAATGAGGTGGGGCCAAGATTTCCTCTAGAAAATCTGAATTACTATATCCAGGACAGAGAGAATGAAAAGGGGAAAAAGCAGAAGATAGTAGGGAGAAAGGAGCCATCTGGCTGGTATAAGGCCATGTGCTCTTGACCCTGCCTTCCTCAAATCTTCAACAAACTCCACTAAGGGCATCTGTCTTGAGCCGAGTTTCAGCGTGCATTTCAGTGCGTGTGTCCTAGTAGTTGGGGAGAGCGCCAGAGCCCAGGGCCTTGAAAGCATAAGTATCACCCCCATCCCTGGAATTTGCAGAAATCTTGGAGGCTGTGGACTCCCATGGTCTGAGAAATTGGCAGGGTCCCTACCTGTTCTACCCAGACTTAAAGGGCAGAAATGTCCTCAGCCACCATGTGGGTGTTATACATATAAAGGTTGTGCTGTGCAGGGAGTGGGAATAAATCCAAATAATCAACTTGTGGCCTATAAATACTTGTATGGAAATGTTTAGTTTAACAGGTGATGGAACCCTATAGCCAGCATTTAGCTTCTCATTATCTATTGATTTTATTTGTGCAGGTTTATAGGTAATCACATCTTCACTATACACGGTATATATTTTTAAAGATTTTCTTTGTCTATTTCAAACTCCTTTTACTATATTCCACTCTTGGTATTTCTCTTTTTCATTTCCGTTGTTATATTTATCAACTCCACTTAGGTACAGAGATGCTACGGATTTTACAGAGTAGAAAGTATCGCTACACAATAATGCAATTGCCTTTATAGGCCATACGTAACATACCCACACTTCTTTATTTCATAATCCTATCATAAGCAGGATACACTTACGCCACAGTTCATTTGTCATGTGATTGAGGGCAACTCACAAATGTATATATGATACAAAAGATAAAATAAATTATTGACTGTCTCCAGAGTCCCCAGTCTCCAGGAGTTAACAGTCTAGTTGGGGACGGAGATATGGAGACCCACATAAACCACGGAAAGACAAGTCTAAAAGAAGTAACATGAAGACATACGGACAATCAGTGTCTATATTCTCAGCAGGGAGCACCACTTCTGGCTTGGGAGGCTCATAATGGAGGTGGAATTTGATCTGGACGAGTCGGCAGGATTATGGATACTGTGGGTTAAAAGTGGGTGGTGGTATATATAAGTCCAGGCCACTCTACTACCAAATGGAAAATAGTTAGCTAACGGGAAGCAGCCGCATAGCACAGGGAGATCAGCTCGGTGCTTTGTGACCACCTAGAGGGGTGGGAGAGGGAGGGTGGGAGGGAGGGAGATGCAAGAGGGAGGGGATATGGGGATATATGTACACGTATAGCTGATTCACTTTGTTATACAGCAGAAACTAACACACCATTGTAAAGCCACTATACTCCAATAAAGATGTTAAAAAAAAAAAAGTGGGTGGGTGGACAGAGAGGATTCAGCCAGGAGCTGCAGACGTAGGGTCAGTGGTGGGATGGCCAGGGTTTGCTTTGAGGGCAGCACAGGCAGGTGGCTAAGGGGTGGGTTTCTTCAAAAGAGTGGAAGGTAAAACTGAAAACCTGAATTCACTTCTTTCAGAAATCAAGACATTCGCTGTATAAGTTACCGTATTTCCTGAGAAAAACCTGACTGGTGAGGTTCCTGAAATGCAAGGTTTCTTGCTCAGAGCAGTGCATTTCTCTTTAATACCAGAGCTGAGTGAGGAATGAGTTTATATTTTGATTCCAGGTAACAGCACAAGCTATTTCTGTGATAGGCTAATCCTGAAACAGCTATGGAGTGAAGGTACCAAAATCCTGCTTTTACAATTGAGTCGCTCAACCTCTTCATTATTTTAATTATACTCTTGTTAATAAATCCTTACCTTTACTGTTTCAAAAGGGTTTGAGCAAGACAACTTCTATTTAATAAATGAAACCAAATGAGCCTAAAATGGCTTTTTAAATCTAAGACGTGATTACAAAATAAACAGTTAAGCTGAATATTAAAACAACAAAGCTGTAGATACTTCTAAATTCTTCTTGGCCTTCAGCACTTGGCTAGAACATAATAAATAAAATATTAGTCTTAGTTTTTCCTTCAATTTGTGAGTCAGTAATTTCTATTAACAGCTCATAAAATGGTACGTCAACATGAAATGTAAGTACATTTTTTTATAGAACACTGAAGTAATAAAATCTCCACAGAAGTCGACAAAGCAAATTAGCTATTCTCCCTTCTCAACCTTGATACTTAAGAAAGATTAACTTTTCTCTTGGTATCGCAAATGTTTGTTATTTTAAAAAAACTTGTGAAAGAGGCACATAAAAGAGAACAGTCACTGCCTTCTTTGGCAGGCGTGTGGCATTAGCATAACAGACTTGTTCGAAAACCCTCAATGGAGGACTTTATAACACGTGGCAACATTAGATTGTACATATTCTGACAAAATGGTCTTTCTTGCAGAAGAGCATCTTCTTAAAGCAATCCAACAAAAACATCCAAGTGTCAGTTTTCAAAAGCCTCTGTTGAAATTCCATAGTCCCAAGTTGACTTCATTCATTCAGTCACTCATTATGTATTCATTTATCGCCTCTTGTATGTACAAGAAATTGCACTGGGTGCAACAATCTCCTTAAGCACTGATTTCTCTAAAAATATGTATTTGTATTGATGAGTACTTTTTCATTTTTGTATTAACTATTTCTTCTCTGTGTATTTCTAGTAATCATTTAAGCCTTGTGTTGAAGGGAAGTGATTTTTTGTGTGTGTGGTTGTTTCAGTGATACCTTTGCATTCCTGGGGAGAGCTTCATGGAACAGGTAGAGAGACTTTTGGAAAGGGAGGGAAGAGGTAGGAGGCAGGAGACTGGGGAGTCCAAGCTTGAGGGTGGCCCTGTGAAGGTCCCCATTGAGGAGCAAATGGGAGAAATGGATTGCTGTGAACTGGGCTGGGAGGGCAGAGGGCAAGGGAGCCAAGGACCAAAGTAGGCATAGGGTAGTGACAAAGAGCAAAGGCCCCAGGACCAGAGGGTCAAATCACAGCCTTCCCACTTACTGACTCTGTAACTGGGAGAAGATACTTACCCTCTCTACACCTCTGGTTCCTCATGTATAAAATGGAGAAAATAATGATAATAATAATAATTGTGTCTACCTCACAGGGTTGTTGGGAGGGTTAAATGGAGTCAATATACATAAAGTTCTTAGAATAGTGTCAGGCACATAGTAAGTGATCGATAAATTTTAGCCGTTATTGTGGTCATAGGTCCCTTAGAGAAGGGACATGCAGTCAGAGAGGACAGCCTCAGCTGGGATGGTGGTGTTGCCAAAGCCATCTCTAGACCCCTTTCTCTAGGAAATGTACATACAAGGTGTGCATTTATTATACCTACATCATTGTTCCTCAATTATCATCTCTGTCTTCAAAAAAACAAATTTTTCTGTATCAACAGATACAGAGTTGAGGGCATACATCTCATAATCATGTGCTGACACAGAAACTGTAAGGAATCGGTGTCATTTATCTGTCTTCCATCACATTTAGGGTGATAGGGTAAATGAGCACCATGTTAGGAGTCCAAAGACATGGGTTTGGGAGTAAATTTAACCTTGTCACCGACTAGCTGTGACCTTGAGCATGTCACTTCATCTCTGTGAGGCCTCTGGTTCCCTTTCTGTAGAATAATGATAGAGTTTTGGGCCCGCAGAAGCCCTTTCAACTCTAGTGTTCTGTGCTAAGGCATCAGTGGCAAATAACAGTTTCAAACAGGAATGCTGTTCATCAAATTCCACTGAGTAAAATCAGAGAGCAGCAAGACCAAGAAAGTGAACATCCTAAAAGTAGCACCTGTGTGCTTCATTCCCACTGCTCCCAGTAGTGAGGACAGGAATTTCACCCCTGACCAACAAGGTGTTTAGTCACATTTTATTAAATCTGTTGTACAGTAAGTCTGTAGCAGGTGAAAGCAAAGAAGCTCTTCTTGCTGAAATGTAATTATGTTGTCCCCTTGGGCCCCTGAAATTGCTCTTCATGTCCACTCTGTGTCTTGCTGGCCCAGGCAGGCTGGACTGAATTGGTGCAAGGATGTGTCCGGGTCCTTTAGAAGCCAGTGCAGTGCTTTGTGAAGCTGCTGGGGGCTTTGCAGTGTAACCATTTCTAACAGCAGGTTAAGGGTTTTAAATTGAGGAGTTTGGGCCCAAGGGGAGAATAACACTGCAGTTATTCTGAATTGTCGAAGAATTAGATGGTCCACACTGTAAGAAAAATTTTAGATAAATGGAGTTTGCAACTTTAGGTGCACAGACTTGTTGTTATTGTATCCATTGTGTAGGGAATAGATTCAGGCTTTGGGATCCAAATCATGGGCTTGAGTCTTGCATATAACACTTAACTAGTTGTGTGAGCATATCGTATTTATATTGTCTAAGTCTCTGTTTCCCCACTTGGGAAATGGCAATATTAAATGCGTCCACCTCATAGGGAAGCTGTAAGGATAGATTTCTAGAAATGGCAGATGACATACAGCATTATCTGCGTAGCAGAACATTGGAAACTCACTAAATGTCGAATAATAGGTGAATGGTTGAACCAATTATGGTATAGCCATATGATGTTCATTAGTTTCACAAGCCATTCCTTCACTGATGTAAAAGTAATTACAGCCAGCTGAGGTCCAAAACTAGGAGGAAGTCTTAACTTTGTGGAGTGGAAATAATAATTATAATAACTAATATTTATATAGTGCTCGTATGCCAGATCCTATGTAAGTCTTGCACTTGTAACTACTCATTAAATCCTCAGAACAACCCATAAGAAAGAGCTACTATTATTATCTATACCCATTTTTTACATGAGGCTACTGGGGCAAAGTAATATTAAAAAACATATCCGGCCAGTAAGTGGCCAGGTCAGAGTTCGTATAAAGGAATTGGGGAATGTGTGTGCAGTTAGAGTGGATTAAAGATGGCTCCTCCACACCTCATCTAGCTCTGTGATTTCCTGGATAAATGTAGAAAGACTTGGCCATGTTGCAGATGAATGAAACACACCATCATTGCAGTGTTGGCATAGTAGCATAGCAGCCGCCCAAAATATAGATGGAAACTGCCATACTCTTGAGTGGAAAGCCCTTCAGGTATCAAGATTGGCGGCTAATGATTCTGCAAGCTTAATATCCAATTGCAGACCATTTTTTTTGCCTGCCTGCTCTACACTGCCTGCCTTTATTGAACACAAACTGTGATGTACTGAAGGAATCCAAGATACATTTGTAAAACATCATGTCAGGCCCTTTCTAGTCCCAGTATCCCCTGGTGATCCAAGGTTGGGGTCTAAAAAAATAGAACAGAGAAAAGGAAGCAAACACCAACTTGCCACAGATACATGTAGAGTGAAGGAGATATTTTTTGTTTAAGAGACAGACAGCTGAGAAACAGTTATTTGATCCCTGCTGCTTGAGGGACAGTAGGGAAAGAAAGGTATTTTTGTGATCACTCTTCTGTGTTCCCTATGCGGCTTGGTTCATACAGTCACAACAAAAACCCGAGCTCTAATAATACATTGCCACCGACCACAGATATGTTGCGAGCCTCATGCACAGTAGTAACTAACATTCGGCTTCCTTTTGATTACTTCCAGGCCTGTGACATTTAGATGGCTGCACATTTCTTCTAACCTCAGAAAACTCAGAGTCCACAGCATACATCTCATAATCATGTGCTGACATAGAAACTGTAAGGAATCAGTGTCATTTATCTGTCTTTCATCACATTTAGGTGATAGGGTGAATGAGCACCGTATTAGGAGTCCAAAGACATGGGTTTGGGAGTAAATCTAACCTTGTCGCTGACTAGCTGTGACCTTGAGCGTGTCACTTCATCTCTATGAGGCCTCTAGTTCCCTTTATGTAAAATAATGATAGAGTTTTGGGACCCCAGAAGCCCTTTCAACTCTAATATTCTGTGCTAAGGCATCACTGAGTTCCAGCTAATAACAGTTTTGAACAGGAATGGTGTTCATTCATCACATTCCACTGAGTAAAATCAGAGAACAGGAAGACCAAGAAAGTGGACATCTTAGATGCTTGTAATCTTCACCCATCAACTGGCGATGGCTCAGATAGTTCTCCAGGTAAGCCATGCATCCCCTTTTCTAAAAGGAGAAATGAGAATGTTAATATGCATTTGAACATTTTAAATGTCAAATGCCTCTGCATTGTTTTTATTTTTTAGATTCTCTCTAAGGCATCATTCTCAAAGCTAGTTAATCACAGCATTCTTGGGAAATATAAACATGAATTTTTTTTTATCTTACCTAAGTCTTTACTATACTAAATTTTATTCTATTGCAACATGCTTGAAAATCTGTGGTTTGTAGGTTTGGTCAGCAAGTGCGTACTTTTTGAGCAAACTAATGTAACGTGAAAGAACAGTTTTCAGTGTTTCCCTCTACTTGTGTTTGTGGGTACCCTTTACTGGTAACTACACCAAGCCCCACAAGCCATCCCAAATGGACTGTTTGCCAAATGCCTGTTTGCCTAATAAGGAAGCCACGTGTTAATGACAGCCTTATGTGTAGAACGTCTCATGCAGAAAGACTCATGAAAGGCAAATCTGGATTTATAGATAGATTTTTTTTTTTTTCACAGAAGTCTAACGAATTCATGTAGTCAAATCTTAGGAACAGAAGTGTGTTTGGTAGCTTGAGCCTGCTGCCCGGACAGGCTCTGTGTGTCTGCTCTGAAAGACCAAATATCATCCCAACGGACCTGACCTAGTTGAACATAAATACACCATTGAGGAGTGACTGGCTTCAGAATTAATAAAATTTATAAATAAATAGGATGGCCTTGCAAGGAGTCTAAACTTGAAATGCCTCTTAATTTTTTTAAAGCAGTGCAGCAGGCTCTAGCTGCCCTACTGATGACAAAATCTATGAAATGAAATTGTTTGGTAGAAGGCAGTTGGATTGTTCACATTTTGCAAGATTAGAAAATGAATTTGACCCATAATAAGATCATAATACAGAGCCTTATATTTTTTGGTAAGATGCTGATCCAGCCTAGAAGGTAATGATTTGGGCTGTTTTTACACTTAAGCAATTTGGCATTTTCCCTTTCAATCTGTAAGTTCTCTGAGTAGGTGTGAATGGGTTTGTAAACACATCTTGATTTCAGTTTTTGTTGTTCGTAAAGTATACTCACTGGTTTCTCTAACCTGTCGTAACGACACAGCTCAATCTGCATCTGAATTGATCAGTTATTAAAATTTAGAGAGGTGGGCAGCCTCTGTGCTCCTGGACCTGCCAGTGAAGCCCATTAAAGAATCACCAGAGAAGGCATCCATTATAAGGGCTGGAAAGGAAGCACCAAGATCCCTATTTCACTTGAGGGTATTATTCAGAAAAGAGGAATCTTTTTCACTTCTTGCCACCTAAGCTGAATTTTGAGAAGTAACCATAAAAGATGAAGCTGAGAATTATAATTGGGTCTTTCGTATAGACAAATTGTACTGTGTCTTTTGAGTTTTGATTTTAAATTCCCCCTAAAAGGTCACTGGATACAAAGACAATCTCTGAATTTATTGAAAGGAAAGCTACAAAGCTGTTATATGCAGCTCTGTATATGCCTATTTGTGTTTCACACTGTCTTTTGTCAGCCAGTAACAAACAGACAAAACGGAATTCAGTCTAAGAATTTCTTTACCGTCTTTTAAAGATTTTCTTCAAGGACTTATTTCCAAACAGTGAGGAAAAATATTTCTAATCTAAAAAAAGAAAAGACAAAGCCCCCCACATTTGTCCTATTACATGGTATCTTCTCAGCATTCAGAATGGCAGATGTTAGGAGTTCACCTGGATGAATGTGGACAGAAGGCCATTAGGTATCTTTTCAGCTCCCTCACCTGGGAAGTGCACTTTTGACCTGGCAGCCATTGCTGCATTTACACTGAAATGACTAACTGCCCAGCCGGTTGCTATAATGTAAGCAGAGCCGTGCCTCGAATGTGAACCCAGTCTCAATGCAGTGATGCATTTTGAGCTATTTTCTGGGTGACTAATTAGGTCTCAACCTGGTGTCTCAGTTTTGGATTCCAAATCGGCCAAGTGGGCATCATGACATTGCCCCCAAGTAACAGGGTCTTTGGGCCCCTCTGATGCAAAGAGGAAGTACAATGTGGTAGGAGCCAGGCTACGTGGGTGTGAATCCTGGGTCTGACACTTGGTTGCTTTGGAAATCACTTAACTTCTTGGGGCATAGTATTCTCATCTAAAAAAAAAAATATGTGGAAAGAGTAGTATCTATATCATAGGGTATAAAATGAAGTTGTTTTGCGGAAGGTAGCTGACTTGTTCACATTTTACAAGATTAGAAAATATATTTATCCCAAAAGGAGATCATAATGCAGAGCCTGATATTTTTTGTAAGATGGTGATTGAGCCTAAAAGCTAATAATTGGGGCCACTTTATATATGGTCATGTGAATTAAATAAATTAACTTTTATAAAGTGGTTAGAACGTGCCTGGCACATAGTAAATATTTCGTTAGTGTTAGCTGTTGTTATTAGTGTAAATTCAGCGGTATGCTTATCACAGTCAAGGATTCCCTTGCAGAAGTCATAATTGAGAAGTAAAATATTAAACAAAATGTTTAAGCTTTTTAAAATTTCACTTTACTTGTCAGGCATGGTGCTAATCATATTATATCCATTACCTTGTTAAAGACTGCAAGATTCCTTGGGGAACATGTATTTTACTCTGTTAAAAAGGAAGTTTTAAATACATATATATTAAAAAAGGAAAAAAATTGAACAATAAGCATTGAAGGAGTATTTTCTATTTTTATACGTAGACCAAATATCCATTAATAAAACTTACATTTCATTTCTTAAATATTTCTTAAATACCACGTATTATACCATCATGCTGCATTCCTTTCAACTTTTTGAAAGTCCTTTCTCAGTTAGGAAATTTTGTTTGTTTGTTGACCCATTTGGGGAGGTAGACAAGACAGGTCTTATTATTTTAAATTTACAAAAGAGGACACTGAAGTTTTGTATAACCGAGGTGAAGTGACCATCCAAGATCATAAAACAAATTCATGGTCCAGGGCCACAACCATAACCCAGTTCTGGGTCGTGCTGGGCCTTGATCACAGCCCCTTGACTGTGCTGGGCCAGAGACTCTATCTGCCTCATCTTGCATCTGCCCAACAGTCATTTCCAAGAACTGAATAAAACCACCACCTTTGCATGATTTCCAAAGCTATTGATTGTGCCCTTATTCTTCATTCATCTTGTGGATAATAAATCCATCCATTTAAAGACAAGAAGAATTCAGTGTTCAGCTGTGGTTCTGCTACACACATGTCCACTTTCCTTACATTTTCTTTGAACAGAACACAGTAAAATCTATTGTACGGCTCACCGGCGTGATATCGCTTTGATAGACACTGAGTGACCTAATATACACACTCCAGTGTACTCTAATCTGTGGTCTCCCAGCTCCTACTCGGCAGGAATTCTGAGATGTTGATGGAACCCCGTGATTTAACAGAGCAGCCGGGCTGCCCTTTCACCCTTCACACTGGTTCTGACAGCTGCCTGCCATGTGTAGAGAAAACCTCACAGGCTGAAACCCTGTCGCAGAGTAAAGGTCCTTGAATAAACATACAAGCATGATCATGCTACTATTCTAAAATTAAATTGCTTTTTTTAAACTGAATTTGCAGTGGGGAAATTTTACAGCTGAAGATCCAAGGCATCCCAAAGTGCACCAAGTACCTTCTCCTTTTAAAAATAAAACAAAATAACAGACACAGTGAGCCTGGTCCCATCCACACATATTTGAGTTACCTACCTTTTTCAAATGGATTAAGCCAGTTCATCAATGCCCAGGTTTGTCTACTCTGAGACATTAACACGCATGCCAGAAATGATGTGCAGCATCTCCTGGGTTTGTTGGGAAGCTTGATTTGTGTTTAAGCTATCAATTTAATCCACACTGCCTTTTTACTTTTATCAGGGTATTCTTCAGGTAGAAAGAAATGGAAGGAGCTTTTAGGCATGACTACCGTCCTAAATATAAAGTTGGTTAAAAAAAAAAAAAAATCCCTACTCAGCCCAAATAGCATTGTGCTTTATAATTCATTCTCTTCACATACAGTACCCTGCGTTATCATGGCTAATGTTTTCCTGCTGAGCTGCCATCATCTTTTGTCAAGCTGTCAGGGTATTAAACTGATGTACCTTCCACATTTGGATAGAGGTCATTATCCTGTTGCCTGGTTGCATTGCCTCTGCTGAGCAGGTTAACTGCTTGAGGTCTTTCATCTAGATAAATGTTCGCCAGCACTTTTGCTCTGTGATGACATGAGCTGTTCCTTAGAGGTCAAATAGTGATGCTATGATAAGTTGTTCCCTTTGAGTTCACAGATTCAGAAAGGACCAGAGTCCAAATTTCATCATCGGCCTAAAAATAATGATAAATGCTCATTTTGGCATATTTCTCCCCAAAGTGCTGGACTGGGGACTCTTTAAAAAATACTTATGTTTTAATTTTATATAGAGAGAAAAAATTTGCTTTTAAGTATCTTATTGTTTCAGTGTCATAAGTGATTCCACTGGTCAGAATTAACCCCTTAGTTCTGATGATGGCAGAAATAAATTGTGTGTGTGTGTGTATGCATGCATAATAGATAAAATACATTGTAAGTTTTCAGGTTTGCTAATCTTAAAATAATATTTTAAGTGTAGTTTAAAGACTCCAATATTAGACACCTTGGTACCATCCAAATAGGAAGATAGTTTTTAAGTGGGGAGATATAATTAAGTCATTTCACTTTAGTGAAAATTGATTTGTTAACTAAGAAGAATTTTAGTTTGCTTTTATTTCATTTTTTATAATGAAGAGTATACCAAATTAAAAGGAAAAATGATTTTAAGTGATTATATTAGAACCAAATATAACTTTTATAAAAAGCTCGTTTTTGAATTCTTGTTTTCAATTCAATTTTTTTCCAAATATTTTTATTGTGGTAAAATACACATAACATAAAATTTGCCTTCTTAACCATTTTTAAGTGTACAGTTCAGTGATATATCACAAGGTCGTACAACCATCACCATCCATCTCCAGAAGTCTTTTGTTTTTTAAAGTGGTTTTTCAACTGAAGCAGGCCTTACCTCTCTATTTACCATGACTAGTGGTATTATATGAGCTAAAAGATGCTTTCTGAGTAAATAGAACACATTTTTTAATAAAATCTTTTTTAAAATGCCACTTTAAACTATAGTCTCTTTTAAAATGTAAACACATGGAATCAACTTTCTCAACATTGTATAATTTTAGGCCAAACTGCTTAATTTTAATATTTGACTGCCTCATTTCCAATTGGATGATATATTTAGTCTTCTAAAAATATATTTAGTTTTTTTTTTTAATGTGTACTATTATTTTCAACAACTGGACTAGATTTTAGATTATTGTTTTATTATTAAGAGTCAGTTATATGTAGTCCACAAATTTTATCATAAAACAAAATTTAAAACCTGCCTAGAAGTACCATCTTACAGAACTTGGAATTAGTGAGGTCAAATGCACTGATAGTTTTATTCATGTATTCATTAATATCTGTTAGGTGGTGTAGAAACACACATGAGTGAAACAGTGAGGACTATCTTCAAAGGAAGATTCTGTATTCCCTTTCCTATCCATTAATTATATCATCATCAACACAGTTGCCCAAACTATAAAGCTCAGCATCCTCCATGATGTGCCCTGTTTCTTAACCAGACTTGAGTGAACGACCAAGACCTGTCAATCCCTCCTAAACATTATCTTAAAGTCCATTTTCTCTTTGACACTCCACACTGTCTTCTAGCCTTAGCTGAGACCCTCTTTATCCCTCATCCTAAGTTGTTTCTCTGCCTCTAGTTACTCCCCGTGCTGTCCCTCACCACCATCCATCTTCCTTACTGCCAAGAGAGTTTTCTTTCCAAAAAACCAATCTGATCAGTCACTCCCTGCTTAGAGAGCATCCCCTCATCCATCTCAACCTTACCGCGTAGAATTGTTGTGAGCTGTACAAATCTCCAGGTAACAAACAAAGCAATGGACCCACTTTAGGTACCCAGAAAGCCTCCTCTAATTAAAGCACCCAGACTCATTCTGATAATAAATGCTGTGCTTCTAGGGACGTATCAACTAACTTGGGGAGAAGGGAGGCCACCCTCATCTACCTTATTAAGAGATGCATTTCCAACAAAAAGTTTAGTCTTATGTTTAATACTTATTTTCAATTTTGTAGTATTTTGGCACTTTGCCTTGGGAAATTTTTTAAATTTAAATTACTGTATATATTTATGCTATGGGATATTGTAGAACGATAAATAAATTCCATGATAAGAATGTATTATATTAGGATAAAATTCTATTTAGGGAAGTGGGATGGAAGTACTAAAGGAGAAAAAATTATGATATAAAATTTCCTACTGTTAAAGAATAATTTAATCATGTACTTTTAAAAATGGATGGTGAGATCAAATATACTTACATTACATTGGACCAAGTTTAAAGAATGATGTAAAATCTTTATTTTAAAATGTCAATATTTTCAATAAGCCAAACATTACATTCTTTGCTACTATTAAATTTATGATCAAAATATCCTATTTCAGCTTTAAAATGTGCAGAAAAGTACATAGTTTAACAAAAACATTTATGGAGTAGTCAAGCAAAAAAGATTGAAGACTATTCAATTAGAATGATCGGATTCCAATCCTAGAAACGCTGAGCAAATGTATGGAATGTTTATCCCCTACACCTTTAAAAGGGTTGTTTTTTACCATTATTTTATTTTAGTGTTATTAATAGACAAGTAGGCGAGATAACTTTCCTCCCAATTATGCTAAACAATAAGTATTATCCAAAGGCTAATCAGTACCCACCAAGGACCCAGGGCTTCTGCACATCTCTGTAGCTGGACCTATGCCAAAGGGCCCAGCTAATCTCCAGTGGGTACAGAACTTACTGGATTTCTTCTGTAAGCACATGGCTACTCTTCCCAACTTTATTAATTCCTGTCCTTGCTGCTGATCTAGCATGAAAGAAGCTGGGGCAAGAGTTCAGTGTTCTCAACAATATCCAGTAGCCTTCCCTCTCTGTCTAAATTAATTCTATGACTATTTCAAAAATTAAAGATATCACTCATATTCACCTTCCCAGCATTGTCTCATGTAGGAATTAGCCTCTTTTGTAGTAGACATCTTTGGAGTCTTCTCCCTGACAAGGCCTTCTTCCTCTGTGAGATTTGCAGTCCTACACACAGGGTAGGCCCCAGCAACCCTATTTTTACTACATTATCCTGCTCGCTGGCAAGACTCTACTGGACTAGAAATGGAAACCTGGCCCAGGCTGGACCATTCATATTTGCTCTTTCAGAGTTGGAATTGGACTAGGATAAGCAGGTCAATCTCTAATGCCCCCATGAAGAAAAGGCATGCTGTCTGCAAATGTGGGGTGGACTTTTGCCACGAAAGTGCAATGCGAAAAGCAGAGAAAGGATCAAGTGAAGATGCAAGATCATGCATCTTAAAGGAGTTTGAGAGCCATGGTGCTGGAGGCCAAGTGCATTCTAAGTTTTCATCTCTACCTTTCTTAAAGTGGGGGTGTCTTTCTTCCCCTCCAATTCCATAAGCTAGCTTTATATTTCTTAATAAATCCCATGTTCGCATGAAAAAAAAAAAAAAGTTCAGTGTTCTTATTGGGATTTAGAATTACACAGTTGAGAAATTAATGACATCCAACCTTGTCATTAAACATGCAACTTTCTAGCCTTGAATTTTTTTATTGCACTCACGTACCAGGAGCTCATGGACAGTGGGTTAAATGTGTAATAGGATCATTTTTAATGGATCCACAGTTTTCAGATTCCCCCTGTCAGCTGAGATACCAAAGCACAGCCACATGATTAACTCAGAGTTAACATCAACGTTTATCATGAAAGAATCTTTGCTAGATGCTTGGGATGCAAAATGCGTCACAAATTCACATCATTCCTGCCTTCAAGGAGTTTACTTTCTAGTTTTGATGAAAAGTTTAAATAATAATAATGGAGTCCATGCCAGGGCTATTAAGTAGTCATTAAAGTAATATTTAATGACATATTGAAATATGGTCTATGCCTATCACTAAATGAAAACAGCAGGTTGCAAAACAGCTGTGCATAGTACAACCCCATTTCAGTAACTGAAGTATACACATATATGCACGAAAAAAAGATGGAAAATTATAAGCAAAATGTTAACAGTCTTTCTTTCTTGATCAAGTAGAACTGTGCGGTAGTTTAACTGCCTTTTTTGCGCAGTTTAACTTCTACAATGAGGAGATCCCTTTGGTAATAAAGCTGTCGTCATTGGGCCTGGGGTGACTCTAGATTTTAGGTATGAGGCTATGGGCTGTGAACAGGGCAACAGACTATTAAGACAAACAGGAAAACCTGCATCCCTTAAGATCATTTTTGGAGGTCAGAGCGGAGGTAATCCTACCTGAAGAGAGGGCCAGCCACCCATCCACTCACTCTCATCAGATCCACTTCCAGTCGGTGTTCTCTGGCAACAGGTTCCATCCTTGCTGGCAAGCCAGGAAGGATTGGAGACAGAAGTGAACCATCCCATGAAGCTCTTATGCGACATACACTTTAGGCCTTGGCCCCCGTAGCCTCCAGGAGTAAGTGCCTGAAGGAGGGCGAGTCAGGGTCTACATATATGGTCTAGTGCCCCATTTTCTGGAGCCTCTGTCCCATATTTCTCTCAACTTTTCCAAGTATGGAAAACTATTTTGACATTTTGCCCTCAGGAGTTTAGGGGGAGGGAGCTTGTGGAGAGAACTTTGTCTTGCCATTGAGGCCTGGCTCCAGCCCTTACAAGCTAGGTCATCTGGAAAGTTCCTTAATGTCTCAGTTTATATCAGAAAATATCTTTCAAATGGGGATTGTACCACCTGCCATGCATCCTTTAAATGACAATTTGACAGAAAAAGAAGGAAGCACTTTTTTTTTAAGAAAAGACCTATCCAAATACAAGAGATTCATATTAGAAAACCTAACTTTACACTGAGAGATTATCCGGAGACTTGGTTTTTTGTTTTTTGGTTTTTTTTAACATCTTTATTGGAGTATAATTGCTTTACAATGGTGTGTTAGTTTCTGCTTTATAACAGAGTGAATCAGTTATGCATATACATATGTCCTCATATCTCCTCCCTCTTGCATCTTCCTCCCTCCCACCCTCCCTATCCCACCCCTCTAGGTGGTCACAAAGCACCAAGCTGATCTCCCTGTGCTATGCAGCTGCTTCCCACTAGCTATCTGTTTTACATTTGGTAGTGTATATATGTCCATGCCACTCTCTCACTTCGTCCCAGCTTACCCTTCCCCCTCCCCATGTCCTCAAGTCCATTATCTAGTAGGTCTGCGTCTTTATTCCCGTCTTGCCCCTAGGTTCTTCATGACCACTTTTTTTTTTTTTTTAGATTCCATATATATGTGTTAGCATATGGTATTTGTTTTTCTCTTTCTAACTTACTTCACTCTGTATGACAGACTCTAGGTCCGTCCACCTCACTACAAATAACTCAATTTCGTTTCTTTTTATGGCTGAGTAATATTCCATTGTATATATGTGCCACATCTTCTTTATCCATTTTTCTGTTGATGGGCACTTAGGTTGCTTCCATGTCCTGGCTATTGTAAATAGAGCTGCAGTGAACATTTTGGTACATGACTCTTTTTGAATTATGGTTTTCTCAGGGTATATGCCCAGTAGTAGGATTGCTGGGTCATATGGTAGTTCTATTTTTAGTTTTTTAAGGAACCCCCATACTGTTCTCCATAGTGGCTGTATCAATTTACATTCCCACCAACAGTGCAAGAAGGTTCCCTTTTCTCCACACCCTCTCCAGCATTTATTGTTTGTAGATTTTTTGATGATGGCCATTCTGACCGGTGTGAGATGATATCTCATTGTAGTTTTGATTTGCATTTCTCTAACGATTAATGATGTTGAGCATTCTTTCATGTGTTTGTTGGCAATCTGTGTATCTTCTTTGGAGAAATGTCTATTTAGGTCTTCTGCCCATTTTTGGATTGGGTTGTTTGTTTTTTGATATTGAGCTACATGAGCTGCTTGTAAATTTTGGAGATTAATCCTTTGTCAGTTGCTTCATTTGCAAATATTTTCTCCCATTCTGAGGGTTGTCTTTTGGTCTTGTTTATGGTTTCCTTTGCTGTGCAAAAGCTTTTACGTTTCATTAGGTCCCATTTGTTTATTTTTGTTTTTATTTCCATTTCTCTAGGAGGTGGGTCAAAAAGGATCTTGCTGTGATTTATGTCAGAGAGTGTTCTGCCTATGTTTTCCTCTAAGAGTTTTAGAGAGTCTGGCCTTACATTTAGGTCTTTAATCCATTTTGAGTTTATTTTTGTGTATGGTGTTAGGGAGTGTTCTAATTTCATTCTTTTACATGTACCTGTCCAGTTTTCCCAGCACCACTTATTGAAGAGGCTGTCTTTTCTCCACTGTATATTCTTGCCTCCTTTATCAAAGGTAAGGTGACCATATGTGCATGGGTTTATCTCTGGGCTTTCTATCCTGTTCCATTCATCTATATTTCTGTTTTTGTGCCAGTACCATACTGCGGAGACTTGGTTTTTACTGACATTTTAACCAGATTCCATTTCCTTGAAAATGTTGAGGAATTGGGCCTCCCTGGTAGCGCAGTGGTTAGGAATCCGCCTGTCAATGCAGGGGACACGGGTTTGAGCCCTGGTCCGGGAAAATCCCACATGCCGCGGAGCAACTAAGCCTGTGTGCCACAACTACTGAGCCTGCACTCTAGAGCCCACGAGCCACAATGCCTGAGCCCACGTGCCACAACTACTGACGCCTGAGTGCCTA
Source organism: Balaenoptera musculus (assembly GCF_009873245.2). NCBI lineage: Eukaryota > Metazoa > Chordata > Mammalia > Artiodactyla > Balaenopteridae > Balaenoptera > Balaenoptera musculus. The sequence goes on from NC_045793.1 coordinate 56,131,178, forward strand.
GAGCCCCTGCTGTGCAACAAGAGAAGCCACCACAATGAGAAGCCTGCAAACCACGACGAAGAGTAGCCCCCGCTCACCGCAACTAGAGAAAGCCCACGCGCAGCAATGAAGACCCAGTGCAGCCAAAAATAAATAAATTAAGAGAATAAAGAATTTAACTAGATGCTGTCTTTAAAAAAAAAAAAAATGTTGAGGAATAAATTTTGCACTAGAGAGGGAAAGCATGCCCTCACATTACCATAGCTGAAGTTCTGCTTTCCAAGGCAGATCTGTTTCCAGGAATTAAGTAAACACCAGCTCAGAGATTCATGCTGCAAACCTCTAATGCCTAGGTGACGTCTAAGGGATTTAATCAACCTACAGGATATATGATTCAAAGGACAAAAAATAAAGTGATTAAGAAAACTCTTCTCTATGACAAGGAAACAGCAGATTGTTTCCATTAATTTTATGAGTAATTTTGTTTTTGTTGGCAGAAAGCTACACCCAGGGCAAGTGTGGTGCACAGTGGGAGGGAGGACTTATTGGAACAGCGCAAGGATTGTGTCACAGCCACTGCAGCGCAGTACATTTGAAGCTGGGTTCTTCTCCCCGTACAAGTCGGCTTCGCCTCCCAGCTTTTCTCTTCTCATCCTTGGCCCCACTGCCCACTGGGGCTCTAGCTCTCCTTTTGTCTGCATCTCCTATCAGCCTCCAGGGCCTGCCCATCTTTGCCTTGAACCGTGTCTTGAATGTCTGTGCTTTTCTCCATTCTCTCACCTCACACCTGTGTCCCTGTAAGAGATCCTCTGGGCTCAGGCAATCACACAGAAAACATCTATAGAGTGCTTGCTGTGACTACAAGCTCCCCCTTGTTCCCCTCCACCCAGAATGGTGACATATAATAAGTCGTCCGAAATGTTGTTTTCATCACGTCATTTCCCTTCTCAGAGATCTGAAGGGACTCTTTATTTCTTTCCACCACAAGTCTAGCCTCTTCTGTTTAGATTTCAAGGCGTTTCACAATCTGACTCCATCCTACTAGAATCTACCCCCAAAGTCCCACTTCTCTACTCAGATCGGATGCTGTCTCCATGTTTCATTTATTCATTTTCTCCATACTGATGTGCTGTATACCTGCTATATATATGCCAGGCACAGCGCTAAGTGCCTAAGAATATGATATGGTTCTTTCCGTGAGAAGCTCCAAAAGTCTAAAGGTGGAAATATGTAAGGAAACAGCATAATATGATATGATCAAGGTTCCTTAAGGGGTTGTATAGTGCGCTGGTTAAGTTCAAAGAGGAAAGTGCTGATTCCACCTGAGGAATCAGGCTGACGATTTTGTCTAGAGGGACCAGGGAAGTTGTCCAAAGGGAGCCAAGTCAAGACCAAAGGAAGGGAAACCTGAGAGTCAAAAGCTGGTGTGCCTACGTCATACTAAATTCCAGATCTAAATCCCATGCATAAGAATAGAACTTCAAATGAGGAAGGAGTCAAGAGTCAGAAAGAAGGAAAGTCAGACCATTCTGAGCATACGAGGACGAGACGGTGGGTCCTGGACGGTCACTGAGAGAAATGTTAGAATGCGGAGGGCTCATCTTTATTAAATGGTAGATGTTTAGCTTAAAATTACTGAATGGTGGGATGAAGGCAGTATTGGGAGCCAACACATGGGAGCATAGGATTACTATGACCTAAGCACAGAATAGGTTTTGGAAATGGTTATGATGGGACAGGAATGTTGGGGTCAAGTTGAGAAGGACTTTGATTGCCAGCCCCAGAAGCATGCACTTATCCTGTTTGCAGTTGGGGGCGGGGCCATTACATGGGAGGTTGGCCAGGCAGCAGGATTGGGGCAGGTTATGGGTGAACTCATGACTGACTCTCCCAGACACAAGTCCTAGAGAGGAGCTGCATCAACCTAGGAGAAGGGGACCCCTTTTTCTAATTTGCATAAAAACACACATGATGCATGTGGTAGCCCCAGTTGTCATCTCTATTTTAGGAAAAGGATTCTGGCAACAAATGTTTGTTCATGGATTCAATTCATGCCTATCAAGCACCTCCTATGGTTCAGACATCATTCTAGACCCCTGGGACTCAGTGGTAAATGAGACAGATCTATCTCCACCCTCAGAGCCCAGAGAAAGTAAGCAGGGATGCTAGAAATGAAAGAACTATTTTAAAGGCTGTTGTCCTTCCCGTAGCTTTTCTCTATCCAATTCTACCCACCCCTTAAAGCCCAGCTCAATCCCAACAACCTTCCCCAGTGATAACCCTTACTGATCTCCTTCTCCAGAACTCATACTTTAAAAACTTAAAAAAAAAACTCACACTTAACTTGTTTTTCTGATTGCAGAAATAACATGTTCAGTATACAAATTCAAAAACAATATAAGTACCTAATATAAAGAGAACATACGCTCACTAAAAAGAAGCACTTTGCATTAATACATATGCCTCTAATATCTTACTTCTGTACAACCACCAATGCATCATTTTCATCATCATCTTCATCTTCATTATAAAGTGAGCACATTATGTCCAAAATTATGGTTTTAAACTTTATACCTGGAGAGAACATAGAATTCTTTTACTTTTACAACTTTATTGAGATATATTTCACACACCATATAATTCACCCATTTAAAGTGTGCAGTTCTGTAGTTTGTAGTATATTCACAGAGCTGTGCAACTATCACCACAGTCTAATTCCAGAACATTTTCATCATCCTAAAAAGAAACCACGTACCTATTAGCAGTCATTCCCTATGCCCATTTCCCAACATCCCCACAGGCCCAGATGACCACTAATCTCCTCTCCGTCTCTATGGATTTGAAATTCTGGACATTTCACATAAATGGAATCATATAGTATGTGGCCTTTTGTGACTGGTTCTTTCACTTAGCATAATGTTTTCAAGGTTCATTCATGCATCAGTATTATATTTTTTCTTTCTTCTCTTTTTTTTTCAAAGTACTATCCATTCTATGGGTGTAGCACATTTTATTTATCCGTTCTTCAGTTGACAGACATTTGGGTTGTTTCCACTTTTTGGCTATTATAAAAATGCTGCTATAAACATGAAGGTGGCTGCATCATTTTACATCCCCACGAGCAGTGTATGAGGATTCCAATTTCTCCACATTCTCATAGGATCTCTTTGTAAGAAGGAGCTGCCTCTACTCTGGAATAGAAGGGCCTGAGGTAGGCTGGATGGCTGCTAATCGTCCATTCATTGTATATGTACAAATTACAATAGCTTTGTCTTCCAAGTTTATGGTAAAGTCTGAAAAGGTGCTTTTGAGCGAATCCTTCTTTGGGGGAAAAAATATTTATTTGGGTTAATGTTCTTCACCAAAGGGCTACATTTGACTATAGTCTTTCTTTCAGCAATCACATGAATCCAAAAGGTGGTTTGGGGTTTGTTTTTTCTTTAAATTCTGAGACAGGGAAAGAGCGTGAATTTAGATATCAAGAGCTCTGGACACCGCTTCCGGTGGCAGGGTCTGGGGAAGGGGCGCCAGGCGCCATGTCGGGCCGCGAAGGTGGCAAGAAGAAGCCCCTGAAGCAGCCCAAGAAGCACGCCAAGGAGAAGGACGAGGAACGTAAGGCATTCAAGCAGAAACAGAAGGAGGAGCAAAAGAAACTCGAGGAGCTAAAAGCGAAGGCCGCGGGGAAAGGCCCCCTGGCCACAGGTGGAATTAAGAAATCTGGCAAAAAGTAAGCCATTCCTTGTGCCAGAGGCAATGGTGATCCTTAATTCCATTCCTGTTTAAACATCTGGATTAAACATCTGGATTCCCTGCCATAACATCTGTTGCCACCTATAGCTAGAATGAAGTGTTGTCTTGGAACCTGTTGTACATTTAAGAACAAACTTTTGTTAAAAAAAAAAAGAAAAAAGCTCTGGACAATTGTTGACTCCATAGAGTCTGTGATAATTAAAACATTCTCTTTGAGAGTTAGTTAGTTAGTTATACCCTTTAAGGGAAAAATATGCACATGAGATTTTATACTTGGTAACACTCCTGAAAATAAGAGCTACAATAAATCTGTAGGAGGAAAGAACCTCCAAAAACAAGTTAAAAGTAAAATATTAGTTCAATAAAGCATGAGAATACGATCAGAATTAAATAAAGCAGTGATAGAGAACAGTTAAATTATTTAAAACAGTACATAATTATATCTATATCATCACATCTCTTTAAAACTTTCTCTAATTCATTTAAACATAATAATTACTCTTTGCCCTTCTAATAAGATATTCTATTTTGTTTAAAAATATATAGTTAAGTACTCTGGTAAGCCCTTTGCCACAATTAAGACATGCCTCTCTTTTTCATATTGCAGTCAAAACACATGAGAATCAATAAACAACCACTTCAGCATTACGTTTACATCCATACTTTAGTGAGGGCAAGCATCACAGGGAGTACGTGGAAATCTCTTAGGAAAGATGGTCAGTAACTTCTTCCAAACATATTTCTGAACACGGTAATGTTCCCTTCCCCATTAATCTGGTAATTTTCTTCCTTTCTACTATGAAGTATTACTTTAATTTGTTGAGGATGGTAATAATTTTCAGATCAGGAAGAGTAAGGGAACCAGCATCTATTGAGTAATCCCTGAGTGCTGAGACTTATTTTGTGATTCATTGTAATTTTTTTGAAAAAGAAATTTGATTTCAAGTAGTTAAATAAATATTTTTAGGAATATCGCTTAAACATTCCTCATGTATTTTAACTCATACCCTTTATTACTGATGAACAAACAGTGAGACAAAATGCAAGTGTTGATCAACCCTCAATGGAATCGAGAGGAAAGAAGTAGTAGAGAGAATCTAGTGTTTATTCCCTCCCACACTAAGCAATTGGAACCACTATCCAGACGAAACAGAGCCCTCAATGGTAGTGGTATATCTATCTGGGGATAGAGTTGTAATCAGTTGTCAGTTTCTTTCCTCGGATTCTGAGTTCACCAGCTAAGAGCTAGATGCTCAAGACCAAGGTGTAGTATGTGTGCAGATAGATAAATAGGTAGCTTAGATGTATATAAGATAAACAGATGATAGACAAATAATCATAAGAAACATGCTGCTGTTATGGTTAGAGTAAGATTTTCAAAATCTGTAGTTAAAATTTTAGATAAAAATTACCAAGTCCAAATCTTTTGTCTCAGTGCTCAGTATAAAATATGATTGTAAAAAAAAATAGTCATTGGATGAAGAAGGTAATTCCATTGCCTTATTGTCAACATTATATCATACCTTAAAATCAGATGTGACTGTGGAACAACAGTTTATCAATATGTTGTATAATTGTTGATCAATTTAGAAATAAGAGATTCAAACCTTGTTTCCCTTCTGTAAATAAGAGGATAAAATTAAAGCATTTTAAATTTGAAGGGTTCATCTTTAATTTAGTAATAACCAAATTCTAGTGCCTAAAAGTGTGTACTTATTTGATTTTCTTTCTTCATACATGTGTCTTATGTGTTTGTAGTTAAAGAGGTTGAGCAACATTTGACATTCGTGATTATTTTCTATTTAGATATCATAGCTCTCTTTTTCATCTTTATCATTTCATTTTTCATTATTAATGCATTGAAAAGATATTACCCCAAAAAATCACAAAATAATTCAATTTCAATATAGAATGTGAAGCAGGAAATATATTTTACTTCTTCCTTCCTTTTCTGAACAATTTTCTCTTAAACACAAGGATATTTAGCAAGGCTTTAAACAGTGCTGAAAAAGTTTAGTTTTTCATTGCAGTTGCCAAATATTAACCATCTCACCAACTCACAGTTATGCAGCAGTTATTCATCACATTGTGTGTATGTTAATTATACAAATAATTAATAAGTTATTTATCCAATAATTAAATTTCAATAATAAAACTTTCTTATTGGAAAGTATTCAAATAACACAAAGGAATATCTAGTAAAACTTTAAAATTCCCAACCTGCAGAAAATCTTGATCTCCTTCCAGAGGTAGCTACTATTAATAGCTGGTATATATCATTCCAGATGCTTTTTGATATACATAACATTTCATGCTTATAATTTCAAAGAATACCATTACTTAAATTTTACTCAGATTCAAATTATATGAAATTCAAGTTACCCAACCTGAGAGTGATATTCATATGAGAATTCCAATTTTTGCAGCAGGTATCTGGCAACTTTCCTATTGCTAGCAGGAAGAAATACAAGCAAAAATAGAATACTGTAAAGCTTGACAGACGTATCCAGTGCTAGTATTCATTTTTTAATATAAAAGCATGTATTTTCTTGTATGGCTTGTGGTATTTTTCTCTTTACCTTATCAAATTCTGTTCTATTGCTTTTCAGAATTGAGTCTTCTCTCCTGCCCACATCATTTAAGAGTTACTACCATTACAATACAGTAGAAAGAGTATGGAATTTGGAGTAATAAAATCTGGTACAAGTTCCAACTTTGCCACTTACTAGCTGTGAGTCCTTAAGTAAATTATGTGTATTCTCTACCCCTTATTTTCCTCATTGGAATAAGGAATGGCAAGCCAACTACCTCACTAGGATTGTTTTGAAGAGTAGAGACTTGTAATCCAAACTAGACATGATAAGCATTGTGTCATTCAGGATGGACTAAGTTTTGCTGTGGCTTAATATAACAAACGTTTATTTCTTGTTGACACTGTATGTCCATATGAGTCATGAGAGGCTCTGCTCAGGGATGCAGGGTAACAGAGGCTGCATCTCTCTACAGTCTTCCTCAGCCACCTTGGCAGGGGGAAGAGACCTGGCAAGAGGAATACTGGTCCTTAAGGCAACCACATGGATATGTACATCTCATTGGTCCGAGCAGGTGGAATGGCCATGCCTAACTTCCAAGGGAGACGTAAAAGGCATTCCACCCAGGATCCAGAAGACAGAGAGCTGGAACTTAGTGAAGAGCACTAATGACCACTAATGTTAGCAAACATTAGAGATAATGTAAAGCCTTTCGAGGGAAGGGTGAAAAGTCATTCCTTGTTATTTTCTTTGATCCCAAAGGTATTCAAGAAAGATTTCCAGGGAAGGAAAACAAGTCTGGGGACAAAAATGGGAGCCTTGTGTGGGAGCCAGGCATGGTGAAAAGGAAAATAGGGTGAGGAATTCAACAAGAAAAGAAAGTGAGGGAAGGGACAGCGTCAAAGTGAAGCAAGCTGGGTCTCGTGTGACTAGAGACTGAGCCCCACTCTTCTAGATCTGCAGAGGGTTGCAAACTGCAGCCTAGGTGAACTCTTCCTCAATCCCCTCCATATATCATTAGATGTAGGATGCCTGCCTCACACAGAAGACCTCAAAGCCACTTCACTCCACCTCTGAGCTCAGTTCCTGGTTTTGCCTCTGCTGTCTGGTCTCACTGTTGGCGTTGTGTTCTTGTTTCGACCTTTGCACAGCTCCTGGGGCTCTTTATCATGGAAGATTACTTCCCAATCCAGGGGTGGCAACACCATGGCCACCAGGCTTCACAAGCCACTGAAACAGTCACAGCAAGGTTTTCTTTCTATCCCCTCAGAACCTTTAAAGAGCATCCTATTTTCTTGGTGCTTTAAAGTAAAGGAAGAAGTCTCCCTTATTGTGTATAAGGAAGGCATGTCAACATAAATGGAAATAGTTTAGATTTCATTATTCCAAGTCCAGTTTTTCCTAAAATTCCTCTACTTTGGCTTAATTGTAGAAGGGTTACAAATCTACAAGAGGGTTCGGATCCCATATCTATATGTTTAGAATTTCTCTGGTCAGAATATTCCTTCAAAAACATCACCACCAGGCATTGGATGGTGTGGGTGTGTATTTTCATGTGTGTGACTGTGCTGAGGGAAGGGTGCATGAGGGAAGAGGAAATGTGAAGCTTCAAAAAAAGGAAATGGGGAATGGTCTTGTTGCATTTAATCACTGGAAAACCATGGTCAAAAAAAATGTGTATTTTTTCTTTTGAAACTCTTAGTCTCTTTATCTTATGCTCAAAGGAATAAATATTATAAAATTAAGCTGTATAAAAGTAAAATTATGTGGATCAGAGAACTGAAGCAATTCTGTGCAGATTCCCTTGATCACCCAAACTAGCGAGCAGATCCGTGGGAGGAGCAAGGTAGAGGGACGGTTAGGTGTGGTTGCTATGGCAACCATGTGCTGATTGGAATAAGACTGAGGAATTGTGATTCATCCCTGGCTCCACATTTTCCTTTTCTCTTCTTAACTGGCCCCTAAAGATTTGCAGTCCTCGGGGTCTTGGTGCTACCAAGGCAGGTCACAGAGAGACACCGTGCAGCCAGAGGTAGCTGTCCCCTAGCAATAGCAAGGAAGGCACAAGTTATTCATGTGCCTGGGATAAACAGGGTACAAGTGTAAATAAGGTTTAACCAGAGAGATGCAAGTGAGCAAGAATCATCAGAATGCCAAGCTTCCAGGCCAAGTCCTGGAATGCCACAACTCTGAAATGACAGAACCAAAGTGAGGCCATAGAAGCCAGATCAGCCTGTGAAGTGCAGATATAAAAGACCATGAGTTCGTTTTCTGATGTTAAGAAGAAACACTGGTATTGACGAGAGAGACAAAGGTTTGTCCAGAGGGTTGGAGTGGGATGTACTTTTCCAACACGTGTTTCTGAGCTTCAGCTTTCTCATCCTTAAGATGAAATGCTGCCTTGAAGGTTGTTGCGGGGACCAGAGGCATAATAAATCCTCCTCAGCTGCTCAAATGAGTTGTCTGTGACCCTTTCTGAGGGGGAAAATATGGGTGGCCATATTAAGAACAATTGCAAAATCTTGGCTGATATTGTTTTTACCTTAATAGGGAAGATAAGGGTTCAGCATCATTGGCAAAGCTGTGAGAAGAGACTCTGAAGATCATCTCGTTAGATCCCTACTTAGGGATCTAAAGAATGCCCACTTGTGCTTCTCCTGTTGGCTGTTGCTGTCATCAAATAGAATGGGCTAGGTTCTACCTCTCTTGATGAAATATGATGCATGGACTAGGTGACATTTTTATTTTGTTTTTGTTTGGTTGGTTGTATTCTTATCATCTAGGGAGGGTGTAGGAAATCACATAAGCCTCTAACCACTCTTAACAGGAGTGTCCATAGTCTGTGCCCCTTGTTCAAAAGGAATTACCTTCAAGGACTTAACTTTCAGGGAAGGTTATTTCCGCTTCAGTATGCTCTAGAATTGTGGCTAGATGATGGAAATGCTGCTTAATGCTTCAGCATTCTGACTTTCCAATCCTGATGTTCTTGATCTGCGGTCCAGGGGTCTATGAATGGAATTCAGAAGATCTGTGAGCCAACTGAAATTGTATGAAAAAAGCTGCCTGTAGTTATATGTGTAGATGGAGTTTTCTGGAGAGGATTCCTTGGTGTTCATCTGGTTCTCAAATTTGGCAGTGACTCAGTTTAAGAATGATCATAATCTGAGTGCTCTGTGTCTGTTCTCTTGTTGGCAGTTGTATTTATCAGTGTTTTGTCCACTGAGGAGTTGGTGAGAGTAGAAAAAGAGGGAGGACATTAAAGAAATTTTTTTAGTAAGAAAAATCATATTCTCAGATTCTGACTTAAAACTGATCTCTCCATTACATAGCAATGCAACAGTTCCTATGCAATACCATTAAAAACATTAAATAATGTATGCAAAATGTGTACATTTTACTGTAAGTAAAATTTACCTGAACACCATAAATACATATTGGACTCTAATTAACGATATGCATATTTAGGGGTGAAGTATACTGATATCTGCAACTTACTTTGAAAAGCATCAAAATAATAGGATTGATTAATGGATGAATAGAAGCATAGGCAGATGAATAGCTATGTTACAAAGCAAACACATCAAAATGTTAATTGTAGAATCTTTGTAGCAGGTATATGGATGTTCACTGTATAATTCTTTTGTTTTTCTGTATATTTGAAAAGTTTAATAAAATGTTGGAAAAATATATGATCATAACATTTAGAGTACATACAACTGTATATGACACAGAAGACAGAATAAGGATCGAAAGAAATGAATGGAAGTTGATTTTATAAATTGATATTTATTGATTCAATTTAGAGGTAATTCTTTAGTACATAGAAGTAAATCTACAAATGTTCAAATTTCAAGTGCAGAGAATTTATGGTCAAGAGGAATTACTGTGACGTATCTGTGTGCTTAGCAAGACAGCCCTCCGAACAGTGACCATGATTGCATATTATCCCCAGATTTGGTAGGGTTTGCATAGTTTTATTTGGAGTTTGTTCTAACACAAAGCTCTTCTTGCCTTCAATTATTTTCTAGTCTATTTCTTTGCTTGACTGCACACCATTAATCTTAGTAATTTTCCTCTACCTATCTGCTTCAGATACATCTTATCTGAATCACCCATCTCTACTATGTAGACAGGCTTAACACACTACACCCCAGCGAGTGAAAGAAAGAGTTGCTGTGTTCTTCTTTACATTTTACCAGGCATAGGTCAGTCTCTAAAAATCAACCTGTTAGAATTTTTCTTAATAAGAGAGTACTAAACGAGATGAGATTTAACTTTACCATGTTAATCCAGGCATGAGTAGTTTTACATCCTGCTTGGACCAACGTGCTTAATAATTGATCATGAGAACCATATAAACTCTGGCACTAAAACTTGGGAGGTTACTAATTAAAAAACAAAAGAGTTTTTCCATTTTAGCATCGCAGGCCCGGCGCATTGTGGGTGACAGACAGCTCATTCGAGCCACTGAATCTAAGAGTTGCAAAAGGAGCAAAACCAAAACAGCTTATTGGAGCTGATGAACTGTTTTGTTTTCACACTTGTATACTTCATACAGTACACATTATAGTTAATTATTATGTTTCAAGTAAAACTGGTGATTTTTTCCCCCCATGACAATGAAGCAACTAAGTCACTAGATCTGTTTTTGGGGTTTTTTTTTTCTTTCTTTCTAATGACCCCAGTGTTCAAAGTCAGATCTTTTGAAAAGGACTTAACAGAGCATCATGAGACGTGACAGGTGCTTAGGGTGCAACTTTAATGCCAACAGACTGGAAAACAAACAGCATAACCCAGACAAGACATAACTTTGTTCTTCAGCATCTGTGTGAAGAGGAAATCAGATCTTTCTGGGATGTGCTCCCGCTCACAGGTGTGGAAGAGAAGATGTCAGTTCCCGACTCACCACATTGTGGGTGGGATTCTGATTTGGGGCAAGGCGACAGGGTATTGCATTGTCTCTCACAATAAGAGCTCGATTCACTTAGCCCCATGCTTTTGTTTCAGTCAGCCACAAGCGGACGTTAAAAAAGCGTGAAGCATCCCTTAATCCCATGAGCCTGGTGTGTGCTGGGTCCTGTCACTGCGTTCTCCAGCTCTGCTGCCAGTGGAAGTGAGAGATGGACCCCAGGCTTGCAACCGCTGTTCTGTGCTCTGCCACCAAACCACTGAGCTGTTGGCACTTTAATTGTTTTATACCAGGAGGAAACCAATTGTGTTGATGTTAATGTCTTATTCATCGGACATTACAGGCTTCACATTTTTAAGGAGCTGAAACTCCAGGTCCCCAACGTGCAGCCGCAGTGAATCAAGACAAGAGTGCCGTGATGACGTTTTCGAATTTATTGCAGTTGCTCTTTAAAAGATTTGACACTATTTTAGAATTCTAAACGCCACAATTTGAAAGCCTGTCTGAGGTTGTGTGCTAATCAAAAACAGTAAATCATGTTTGACTTATAAAGGTCAGCAGAGTAGTAAAACTAAGAGTTAGTGCATATTTTTTTCCTTTTCCTTTTAAATGTGTAGACAAATATAGGGACTCAAGTGAACAGACAATTTATCAAGGACCTAAGGCATCTTTCTGGTGCATGAAAATGTCCAAATTCTCCCCACGGGCTACGTTTTGAAAATTGCAGTCCTGGGGAAGAAGCTTAGTTTCTGTGTCATCCTGAGTCCAGGACACTCTAGATGTTTCTCACAGGCAGAATAAGACCTTTCCACATTAAGTGCTACAAAATCTGGTGCTTTGTGAGCAGTCACAAGACATTTGAAGAACCTGCTGCATTATCTGATTTGATGTCATCCTGAAAAAAACAACTATTTACCCACAGATTTCACAGAGGCAGCTGAGACTTCATCTGTGTGGAAAGCACACAACTGCCCTTGGTTGGGGATTGCCCTGGCGACTCCCCTGCTTAAAAGCCTCTAAGACCTCCTCACTACATACAGAATAAAGTCCCAAACCCTAAGCAGGGCATGTAAGGCCCTCCACTCCACCAGCCTCCCCTACCCTGTCAGCTTCCCCTGCACTTTGTTTCCTGACATCCAAATATGTGCCTGCCCCATTGGCCACTCACTGCTTCCCAGAGCCCTAGGCTATTCGAGAATGCCCTCCTTCCTCCTTTCTACACATTAAACTTTTATTTATCTTTCAAAGCCCAGTTCTTCCTCACTGCATTGGTACCTCTAGGATAACACTTCCATTCTCCATTTTGACTTAGAGGTTGCTGTTGTCCTGTCGTCCCCTTCCAAACTCTTGAGGCTCCTGAGGACGGCAGTGGTGTGCTGGTAAATATTTAGCAGCCATCTCTCCAGAAAGAGCAGGAAAGCCCTGATTGGTCAATTGTCTGTATCCCATGGTGTAAATACACCTCCTTCCATTGCCAATTTCAAGGGTGGCTGTGTTTAATAACAGCTTGTAAAATTCCTGAAAATTTTAGCATTGGGCTCTCACAAGCCAGTTCAAGCCAGCTTCAGACCACCACTGGGACCTTGCTTTAACAGTCCTTGGAATAGTCTCCTCTTACCCCCTAAACGCTGTGCTTTCCTTAAAAAAGAGATGTTCAGTGTTTCCTGAATTGAAATAGGCAAGCCAGCTGATAGTTTGGCTCTGCCACAGCTCATTGAGTGGGGTGTCACTTGCCACAGAGATTCGGGGGATATTTGCACCTCTTGTCATTTGAGAGTGGTGGCCTTAGCCATCCCCCCCCATGCCACGGTGCACAGGCATGTGTGAATTTAAACAGATGGATTTATTGGAAGTGCAACTGAGAACTGCGGTGAGGAGCAAGTTGATGGTCTTGAATCCAGCAACCTCATTAGAACAGAATGTGATCCACCATGGAGTCAATAAAACACTTACAGAGGAAAGCCTAAGACACAGATTTGGGAAGATAAGTGACAAATTCTTTGAGGGAGGAGAGAATGCTATAGGCTCAGATCTCAACATCTTTTCAACAAATCTTTTGTCATTTTATTTATTTTTTTAAATTTATTTATTTATTTATTTTTGGCTGCATTGGGTCTTCGTTGCTGCGCGCAGGCTTTCTCTAGTTGAGGTGAGCGGGGGCTACTCTTCGTTGTGGTGCGCGGGCTTCTCATTGTGGTGGCTTCTCTTGTTGCGGAGCACGGGCTCTAGGTGCGCGGGCTTCAGTAGTTGTGGCACATGGGCTCAGTAGTTGTGGCTCGCGGGCTGTAGAGCGCAGGCTCAGTAGCTGTTGCGCATGGGCTTAGTTGCTCCGTGGCATGTGGGAATCTTCCCAGCCCAGGGCTCGAACCCGTGTCCCCTGCACTGGCAGATTCTTAACCACTGCACCACCAGGGAAGCCCTCTTTTGCCGTTCTTGATGTGAGCCTTTGTCTGACTTTTGTGACTCACAATTTGAGATTGGAACGTCAGCATATTTTAGTTCATGTAGTAAAGTGCCAAGCTGGCTAGCTCTGTTTTTATAATCAACTTGGAAATAACAGCGTATCAACCCTGTTGTTCCTGTAAGGGTGACCAACTCCTTCTGGTTTACCCAAGTTTTAAAATTGAAAGTCCCACACCCTGGAAACCCCCTCAGTCAAACTGGGACAGTTGGCCACCCCAGTTCCTGTAAAGGTGTGGTTCCTTAGTGAATGCTATGGGTACTTACACTTGGAATATACCTCGCACGGCTGCTATGCCAGGAGACATTGAACCAGTGACTGAAAGGATCAGAACTTCTTTAAAAGCCCAGTTTATAAAATCTGTTCTCCTCTTAAGGTTATGGTCCTATCTTTCAGGCACATTCTTTATTTTTTTATTTTATTTTATTTTTTTGGCCACACCTCTCAGCATGCAGGATCTTAGTTCCCTGACCAGGGATCGAACCCGCATCCTCTGCAGTGGAAGAGCGGATTCTTAACCACTGGACCTCCAGGGAAGTCCCCCAGGCACATTCTTTAAATGAGAGGGTTAATGAAAATGTACTTTGGATAGGAGAAAATGCTACATGTGCACAAAGGGTTGCTATTTATTTCTCATAATGATACACGTGTTCCATAACTATCCCATATTTTCCTACTCATCTTGGGTATGAGAGAAATACAGCAACTTGCTATGATGGGATAACCAGTATCAAAATACTTTCAAATAGCCTATTAGGATTTTGTGGGGAGTACATATCAGATAACTTTACATGTAGATAGAGTCTTAACCTCCATGGATCAGCCCTCGAGTGATTTGTTGTTCATTGGCACTGTTCATATCGTGAAGCTGCTACACGAGAAAGAGTTGGTGGGGAGCTTAGCTGGGTGTCCAGTGTCTGAATCCCTCAGCATGACCTTATTGGACCTTCCTCGCTGTCAGCAGACATTTCCTGGTGGAAATGATGTGCTATGGTAGTGTCCACAATGTGTCACTTTGTGACAGTGTCAAATTGTGCCCCATAAGAATCGATGTTTCTGCTATAATATGACATATGTGTTCCTACGTGTGTTTAGCAAACTACCACAGTAAAAACTGTACAGTTTATGGGAAGAAATAGAGTAAGGGGCAGACCACTGAAATTGTATTCAACATAGTATTTTAGTATGTTTGAGCTGCTCTAGCAGAATACCATAGATGGGGTGACTTATAAACAATAGAAATTTATTTCTCACAGTTCTTGAGGGTTGGAAGTCCAAGATCAAGGCACCAGCAGATCTAGTGTCTGGGGAGGACCTTCTTCCTCTTCTTGCTATGTCCTCAACGTGAAGGAAGGAGCAAGAGAGCTCTCTGGGGTCTCTTATATAAGGGCACTAATCCCATTCACGTGGGCTCCACCCTTATGAACTAATCTTCTCCCAAAGGTTCCACCTCAGAATACCATCACATTAGGTTTAGGTTTCAACATATGAATTTGAGGGGGGACACAAACATTCAGTCTATAGCACATGGCACCCACAAGAGCAGTAAAAACACTACTAAAAATACTAGCACAGTTTACAGGTGAGAGAAGTTTGGTGGAAGGGTTGAGGCTACCGAATTTTGGCTGAAACAGCAAAATGTGCAGAGATCTAGAAGAACTGTACAATAAACAATTCCAAGACAGAGCATCATGTGGCCGAACTAAGCCAAGATGAAATATGTGAGGTAAGTGGGCAGCATGTACAGTACTGCAGACCCCTTCAGCTTGCACACGACTGTGTTTATGTCTCATGCACATGGCTGCTGTGACTTAGTGGCTCAAAACTAACATTAACACGAATTTTCTCACGTGAACCAACACGACTTCTGGTTTATGCTGACACTGTTCTCTGTTTACGAATCATATGTGATCTAGTTTTCACTACAGAAAGTCATCTTAGCTTTGCAAATTTCTGCTGAATCTTAGCTTTGCAAATTTCTGTCTCATGGTTCATGAGACAGATTAAAGTTGTAGATGATCATATATATTGAATTCAAAACCCTTAGCATGAAATTTTCTTGTGCTTCAACACTTTGGACAGTAATAACTAGACAACTTTTAATTTGAAAGAAAAAAATCCACCCAAAATGAAGTCACATCTGCTCTCAGATCTTTTAATTAAAGTCAGACATGAACCCTCGTGTCTCTCTGCTAAATACTTAGAAGTGGTTTTATGAGATTTGTGTGTGTGTGTTTTAAGTTGTAAAAAATGCACACACTGCTGAGTTACATGACTTTGGTTTATTTAAATATAGTTTAGTAGGACTGTAATATATAAGGAAGGTGAAAGGGCAGAATTCTATTTAATTAACTTATACCCACTTGGGAACCAGTCAATTATAAAGGTATGCTGAGCAAATAAAGCTTCACATATGAAATCCTTGAAAAGAATAAGCCACTTTGGTGAAGGCTTTCCTATTCTTAACTTTGTCATTAAAATTATTTCTATTAGCTATTTCAAACCTTAGATTATATGTATGTATGCTTATGTGTGTATATGATTATATGTATGATTTTTATATATTAGGTATGATATATAAATGATTATATGTGCGATTGAATATATATATATATATATACATATGATTTTTAAAAAGATTAAAATATGTCTTGGTGGCTCTTAGAAGACCTAGATCAGTACTTTCCCTGCACACTTTTGGCCTTTATTGAGATAGGACATACTCCCAGGATTGCCATCCTTTAATCTACATGTGGATTAAAATACGACCAGTGTTTTATATTTACATAAATCTGATTTAATAAACAGTCACACCATTAAAATAGAGGATTCTTTTCAATCACAGCTAATTACACATCATATAATGCCTGGTCTTTAACGAGGATTTCAATAAATGTTCGTTGATAACGATGATTATTAAAATGATATGTTAAGTCGGTCTCCTTGTATAAGAAATGCTTTGTTTTGAAATGTTAGACTTAAAGCTTTGCCTAAAAATTTTTCATTATAATCACCACTTTGGCAAGAAGCTTAAAATGTGCAGAGTCGCTGCAATTAGTGCATTGTGCACCCATATGGATGTTACCAAACAGCTTTCAATTTAAAGGATTTGGGCTATTTGAGTGATGGACCTTCTGTTAAGCTTAAAACAAAGCTCGACTATTTCTGCATTCATTTTAATTAATATTCTCTTGCTGGTCTCAAAGACGTATTCTCTTCTGGTGGGGAGAAGCATGATTATCATAAATCAGAAATAAGTTACAGAAGTAGGTTTAACTAATTTTCTACTTCGTTCTGTTTCATCCCATTTCTCCCCACCCCACAAGGAGCTTCAATGCAATGTCAGAACAACTGGAAAACACTGCTTTCAGATGTTCTCAAAGAAAACCTATATTTCTAGCCAAATCATAACATAATTAAACTCACAAAAAAATGAAGAAATAAAGCTGTCCCCAGATTTTTGAAAATCATTATGAAGTTTAAAACGTATCGTTTTGAGTCCAACATTCATGTCAAATCTACAGTATAAAATTTGATTATATATGTTGTATATATACAAATGAGTATATGTGTCATATATGTATATATTTGTATATATACATGATATTTTTACTTCAGAGAGGTTTGTAGTTGCCTAGGTGCTTGGGGTTTAGCAATCTTATTTGTGGACTTAATTTTCTACAGTAGCAAATTCTGCTTGAAGATTAATTAGGTACAAAAGATTAGTATTTTAAGCAAAATCAAACTCAAACTCACACAGCCTGGTAGTTTTTTTTTCCTAGATATTTTTTATGTGAAGTCTTATTAATATGCTACTTGGGAAAAAGAAGCTTTCTGGACTTTGTCTTTCACCAAATCAGAATAAATTCTGTAAACGGTTAGGTGTGTTAGTTAAGGCCCTGATTTTTTAACTATTTTCAAACATCTCCCCTGCAACCACTCTCTATACACCTTCAGAAAGACAATCACTCCAATGGCCACTGGAATCCTCTGAGTACCTGAATGCCCAATTTAGGACAACTATGAATGCTGATTTCAAAAGTAGACAGCTAAAATGATCCCCCCAAATCTTCACCAAATGCTTAAGAATAAGATAAATATGAAAATTACAAAGCAGAATTGTAATTTATCAGAACACATGGGTAAAATAATTCATCCAATATGTGAGTGGAAAGGCATAAAATCATTAAGTCCACTCTAGAACACACCATAGCAGGTCCTGTTTTTTTTTTTTTTCTTTTCCAGTATTAAGGAAATTCATTCCCCCTAGCCACTAGATTTGGCACAGAGATACTCTAGTTTTCCCATATTGTCTGGATTTTTCATTTTTATTTCTTTTTTTTAAAGCATGTGATTAATTATACACCTGTCTTTAAATTCCTCCTTATATACCAGTCTTTTGGATTCTACATTTGAAAAGAAGGAAATGTGGAGTTAATTTTATTCTAGTTTAGAAACAGATAAAAGCTAAAGGTGGTCAAATAATATACATTGTTTTTCTTAAAGAGAGGTTAACTATTTTATAATTCTATACTGTCTTTGCTACTGGGAGGTAGCTTTATTTCCATCAAATTGCTTCCCTTTCTGTTAGGCATCTTTACACAGAAGTCCCCCAAACAGAAATGAGCAGATTATCCAACACTACCCTATGTGTAGCTTCACATACATCCTGGTGAATATACTGTTCACAATTAAGGCAATGAAAGAAAACCTACAGTTGTTTTAATTTGGAAGCAAAATAATCACTTCTTTCCAGTGAGGCTTAGAGAGAGAAAAAAAAGGGGGGGGGCAGAGTCTTCCTGTAGAAAAAAGAATATTTTGTGTAGGGGCAGTGCAGCAGGGTTAAAAAAATAAAAAGTAAAACAAACACAAAACCTGAGAGTGGGTAAGTAGGCCAGCAAAAGAGAGACCATCTGATCACATGGAAGCACCCTGAGCTGGGGTACTGGGCTGTGTTGTCCCACTGGCGTGTAAACTGCATGTGTGTGTGTATGTGTAAGGGTGTGTGTGTGTGTGTGTGTGTGTGTGTGTGTGTATGTGTACACATAGAGATTTAACAGGGAGCACAGAGGGAATTAGAAAGAGCCTGGCCCGTTTTTAATTTGGGTCTGTTTGCTTGCATTTAGCACTTAAGGGCTTCTACATTCAGTTTGCTCAAAAGAATGATGAAGCACTCCTTGCTTATGCCTCAAATCAGAAATGCATGAAGTGCAGCTGCAGAGATAATACATTTTCCCCAAAGGCTTTGGCTGAGCAAATTAGGTGTCAATGGGGTGCCTGCGCAGGCAGTACTCTCTCTAATTAGTCTCTTGAGCCTAGTTGGTGGCGGGTATGAGATGATCTAATCAATTGGTCTGTGTCTGATGGTTCGTGTAAAAATCCTACCAGGCAGACTCTCTCCCACAGGTCACCCACCTGCACAGCGGGGCTGCTCATTTTCATTTTTCATCTCCTCCATCACATGATGCTGACAGTTGGTTTTAAGAAAATTGAATCCAAAAAATATCTAGTTCATAGGGCACATGGGTCAGAACAAAGTTGCATTATGGGTACCAGCAATCCAATTAATTAATATTTATAGCTGAGAAGCTCTATGTAGATATTTCTGAATAAGGATTTTATCAATAAAATCCTATTTCTTCTTTAAAACATTCATTTCTAGAGAAAGAGCATTGTAAAAACAGAAAGCAAGATATAAATGGCATCCGTTAATCTTATGGTTTATATACCTAGGGGTTGATGTGCACATAGTTTATAATTTATATTCAGTTCCATTTGTATTGTGTGTGTGGTGCATTTTAATAGTCAATTAAATGTAAGGAAGGATTTTGCTATTATACTTTGCTTCCCTATGAATGTTGTGTGCCCTCTCCTTCCACCTATATCCCCACCTGTCAAATGCATGATTACATTTAGATTTTAAAGAATTTTTCTAGCAGTAAACTCACCTACCTCCTATGCAGTCCTTGAAAACTGAAACAGATGCTGATGCCACCCAAGGAGGAAGAAAGGACATCCCATGCTGCCAGTGAACAATATTAGGCAGGGTAATGGGCACAGTTTGGGCTCAACTGCTCACAGAGATGGCAAAGGGTCTAGCTCTCATTGGCACCTCCCTTCTTTTCGTATTATTGGCTCCTTTCATTAAATGTCTGAGCCTAAACCTAAGTAATAGACATCTCATAATCACTCTGTTCACCACTTATTATCCAATTACTATTATTTTGTATTATCCTTTATTATCCAACTCTGCTTATGCCCTGGGTTAGGTACATATGATTCTCCTAGAGGTTACACCCAAAGAATCAGAGCAAAGGCAAGGACAAACGCCAGGAATGACTAAAAGAAAGTCTTAAATCAACCCAATAGGAAAGTAACATGCTATGGACGATGGTGCGCACATATGGTTACATAAAATCAGATATACTGAAAATCAAATCATTTTTTTCAAATAGAATGTCGAGTTAAAAAGAAGATGTTTGACCTACAGGAAGGTGTTAATCCTACCCACCTTTCTCAGCCTGTAGTGTATCTGTGTTTGGCCACCTCTGTTCCCAGCACTGTGCTATTTCAGCAAGAGCACAGGTACAGCATTTGCCCTTGGTCACCATGCCAGGAGGGAATAACATCTGAGAACATATTCCACTCCCAAGTTCTCAGATTCTACCTTTCCCCTTCCTGTTCATTCCACAACTGTCTACTGACTACCTGAGCTAGGTCTGGGCTATGCTCTAGGGACACAATGGCCAACAAAACGAAGCTTAATCAAGAATATAATGATGCCACCCGCCACCCTACATGCTCCCTCACAGCAAATGCCCTCGGACCACAGGGACTACATGAAGTCTGTAGTTCAGAAGGTCAGCTTGGGTGCCAGGTCTGCATCCTGCTGATTAAAGTGGTGGAGTGGAGGAGAGCCAGGCAATGACTACTACTTCATTCGGGTGTGGCTGTAGGAACTCCGTGTCTAGGCAAGCAGATGTCAGGACAAACCCTGACTCCTGTTTGGCCAGGGTGGGCAGGCTTCCTGGAGGAGCTGGCATCTCTTAGAAGAAAACAATAGGGGAAAATCTTCATAACTTTAGATTTGGCAAAGGATTTTTAGATATGACACAAAAACCACAAGCAACAAAAGAAAAACATGGATAAATTGGACGTCATCAAAATTAAAATGTTTGTGCATCAAAGGACACTATCAATACGGTGAAAAGGCAGCCCACAGAATGGGAGTAAATATTTGCAAATCAAGGGATTAATATCCAAAATATATATTTTTTAAAAACTCCTACAACTCAACAACAAACAATCCAATTTAAAAATGGGCAAAGCAATACAAGCCTACCTCAAGAAACAGGAAACATCTCGAATAAACAACCTAACCTTGCACCTAAAGCAATTAGAGAAAGAAGAACAAAAAAACCCCAAAGCCAGCAGAAGGAAAGAAATTATAAAGATCAGGTCAGAAATAAATGAAAAAGAAATGAAGGAAACAATAGCAAAAATCAATGAAACTAAAAGCTGGTTCTTTGAGAAGATAAACAAAATTGATAAACCATTAGCCAGACTCATCAAGAGAAAAAGGGAGAAGACTCAGATCAATAGAATTAGAAATGAAAAAGGAGAAATAACCACTGACACTGCAGAAATACAAGCGATCATGAGAGATTACTACAAGCAACTCTATGCCAATAAAATGGACAACCTGGAAGAAATGGACAGATTCTTAGAAATGCACAAACTGCCGAGACTGAACCAGGAAGAAATAGAAAATATGAACAGACCAATCACAAGCACTGAAATTGAAACTGTGATTAAAAACCTTCCAACAAACAAAAGCCCAGGACCAGATGGCTTCACAGGTGAATTCTATCAAACATTTAGAGAAGAGCTAACACCTATCCTTCTCAAACTCTTCCAAAATATTGCAGAGGGAGGAACACTCCCAAACTCATTCTACGAGGCCACCATCACCCTGATACCAAAACCAGACAAAGATGTCACAAAGAAAGAAAACTACAGGCCAATATCACTGATGAACATAGATGCAAAAATCCTCAACAAAATACTAGCAAACAGAATCCAACAGCACATTAAAAGGATCATACACCATGATCAAGTGGGGTTTATCCCAGGAATGCAAGGATTCTTCAATATACGCAAATCAATCACTGTGATACACCATATTAACAAATTGAAGGAGAAAAACCATATGATCATCTCAATAGATGCAGAGAAAGCTTTCGACAAAATTCAACACCCATTTATGATAAAAGCCCTGCAGAAAGTAGGCATAGAGGGAACTTTCCTCAACATAATAAAGGCCATATATGACAAACCCACAGCCAACATTGTCCTCAATGGTGAAAAACTGAAACCATTTCCACTAAGATCAGGAACAAGACAAGGTTGCCCACTCTCACCACTATTATTCAACATAGTTTTGGAAGTGTTAGCCACAGCAATCAGAGAAGACAAAGAAATAAAAGGAATCCAAATCGGAAAAGAAGAAGTAAAGCTGTCACTGTTTGCAGATGACATGATACTATACATAGAGAATCCTAAAGATGCTACCAGAAAACTCCTAGAGCTAATCAATGAATTTGGTAAAGTAGCAGGATACAAAATTAATGCACAGAAATCGCTTGCATTTCTATACACTAATGACGAAAAATCTGAAAGTGAAATTAAGAAAACACTCCCGTTTACCATTGCAACAAAAAGAATAAGATATCTAGGAATAAACCTACCTAAGGAGACAAAAGACCTGTATGCAGAAAATTATAAGACACTGATGAAAGAAATTAAAGATGATACAAATAGATGGAGAGATATACCATGTTCCTGGATTGGAAGAATCAACATTGTGAAAATGACTCTACTACCCAAAGCAATCTACAGATTCAATGCAATCCCTATCAAACTACCACTGGCATTTTTCACAGAACTAGAACAAAAAATTTCACAATTTGTATGGAAACACAAAAGACCCCGAATAGCCAAAGCAATCTTGAGAACGAAAAATGGAGCTGGGGGAATCAGGCTCCCTGACTTCAGACTATACTACAAAGCTTCAGTAATCAAGACAGTTTGGTACTGGCACAAAAACAGAAATATAGATCAATGGAACAGGATAGAAAGCCCAGAGATAAACCCACACACATATGGTCACCTTATCTTTGATAAAGGAGGCAAGCATATACAGTGGAGAAAAGACAGCCTCTTCAATAAGTGGTGCTGGGAAAATTGGACAGGTACATGTAAAAGTATGAAATTAGAACACTCCCTGACACCATGCACAAAAATAAACTCCAAATGGATTAAAGACCTAAGTGTAAGGCCAGACACTATCAAACTCTTAGAGGAAAACATAGGCAGAACACTCTATGACATACATCACAGCAAGATTCTTTTTGACCCAGCTCCCAGAGAAATGGAAATAAGAACACAAATAAACAAATGGGACCTAATGAAACTTAAAAGCTTTTGCACAGCAAAGGAAACCATAAACAAGACCAAAAGACAACCATCAGAATGGGAGAAAATATTTGCAAATGAAGCAACTGACAAAGGATTAATCTCCAAGATTTACAAGCAGCTCATGCAGCTCAATAACAAAAAAACGAACAACCCAATCCAAAAATGGGCAGAAGACCTAAATAGACAGTTCTCCAAAGAAGATATACAGATGGCCTACAGACACATGAAAGAATGCTCAACATCATTAATCATTAGAGAAATGCAAATCAAAACTACAATGAGATATCATCTCACACCGGTCAGAATGGCCATCATCAAAAAATCTAGAAACAATAAATGCTGGAGAGGGTGTGGAGGAAAGGGAACACTCTTGCACTGTTGGTGGGAATGTAAATTGATACAGCCACTATGGAGAACAGTATGGAGGTTCCTTAAAAAACTAAAAATAGAACTACCATACGACCGAGCAATCCCACTACTGGGCATATACCCTGAGAAAACCATAGTTCAAAAAGTGTCATGTACCACAATGTTCATTGCAGCTCTATTTACAATAGCCAGGACCTGGAAGCAACCTAAATGTCCATCGACAGATGAATGGATAAAGAAGATGTGGCACATATATACAATGGAATATTACTCAGCCATAAAAAGAAATGAAATGGAGGTATTTGTAATGAGGTGGATGGAGTTAGAGTCTGTCATACAGAGTGAAGTAAGTCAGAAAGAGAAAAACAAATACAGTATGCTAACACATATATACGGAATCTAAGGAAAAAAAAAAAAAAGGCCATGAAGAACCTAGTGGCAAGACGGGAATAAAGACACAGACCTACTAGAGAATGGACTTGAGGATATGGGGAGGGGGTGGGGTGAGATGTGACAGGGTAAGAGAGTGTCATGGACATATATACACTACCAAATGTAAAATAGATAGCTAGTGGGAAGCAGCCGCATAGCACAGGGAGATCAGCTCGGTGCTTTGTGACCACCTAGAGGGGTGGGATGGGGAGGGTGGGAGGGAGGGAGATGCAAGAGGGAAGAGAAATGGGAACATATTGTATATGTATAACTGATTCACTTTGTTATAAAGCAGAAGCTAACACACTATTGTAAGGCAATTATACTTCAATAAAGATGTTTAAAATAAATAAATACATTTCTAAAAAACAGTAGAAAATGACAAAACGTAAAAAAAAAAAAAAAAAAAAAGAACCAATGCACATGCTACCACATGGATGAACCTGAAGGGACATTATGCTAAGTGAAATATGCTAGTCACAAAAAGACAAGTTCTGTATGATTCCACTTACTTGCATGCAGTATCTGGAGTAGTCAAACTCACAGAAAGTAAAAAATGGTGGTTGCTGGGTGTGGGGATGGGGGAGCAATGTTTAATAGGTACACAGTTTCAGTTTTGTACCATGAAAAGTTCTGGAGACAAGTTGCATAACAATGTGAACATAACCACACGACTAAACTGTACACCCAAAAATGGTTAGGATGGTAAATTTTGTTATGAGTATTTTACCACAATTTACAAGATTTTAAAGGAACCAATAAATTATTTTTAATGTGAAAAAAAATAAAAAAATTAAAAAAAATGGGCAAAGGACTTGGATAGATATTTCTTCAAATAAAATATACAAATGGCTAACAAGCTCAAACATCACTAATTATTAGGGGAATGTGAATCAAAACCACAGTGAGATACCAGTTCATACCCACTAGGCTATCTATAATCAAGAAAAAACAAAAACAAAAAACCAGAAAATAACAAACGTTTGCAAGGATGTAGAGAAATTGGAATATTTGTATATTGCTGGGGGGATTATAAAATGGTGCAGCCACTGTGGAAAATGGTTTGCCAGTTCCTCAGAAAGTTAAACAGAATCACCATATGACCCAGCAATTCCACTACCAAGTGTTACCCAAAAGAATTGAAAACAGGTACTCAGACAAATATTTGTACATTAATGTTCATAGCAGCACTATTCACAATAGCCAAAAGGTGAAAATAACCCAAATATACATTAACTCATGAATGGATAAACAAAATGTGGTATATTCATACAATGGAATATTATTCAGCGATAAAAAAGAATGAAGTACTGGTGCAAGCTACAACATGGGTGAACTTTAGGAACATTACGTTAAGTGAAAGAAGCCAGACACAGCATATTGTATGATTCCATTTATATGAAATATCCAGAATAGGTAAATACACAGAGACAGAAAGCAGATTCACTGTTGCCAAGGAGCCTGGAGCAAGAGAAGAATGAGAAAGAAGGATATAAGATATGTAAATAAAGGATATAAGGTCTCCTTTGGGGATGATAGAAATGTTTTGGAATTAGATAGACGTGATGGTTGCACAACATTGTGAACGCACTAAATGCCAGTTAATTATATGCTTTAAAATCGTTAATTTTGTGTTATATGAATTTCACCTCAATTTTTTAAAAAAGGGTGGAAGGTTAACCTTCCAAAAATCATCATAGTAAGTGGGGGAAATGAGTAGAGGGTGGAGAGGATGCTGTTTTAATGGTTCTTAACTGTAAGATTGGAACTTGTTGCTCCCTTGGTCAAGGTAGTGCCATTCAGGGGTGATGTGCTTGGTTCCCTAGCCTGCAAGGGCAGCAGTAGGGCAACTGCACTGCAAAGTCTCGACGAAAGGCCACTGTTCCCTGTCTGCCAGGGAAGATGCCTGTGTGGCAGTGTGGAAGGGGACAAGCAGGCCTGACCAGGCCTCAGTGACCTCAAGCTTCTAAACTGAGATAATGAGTTGGTTCTGGGATTCAGCGGAGCTGACGGATTGAATCTCTGGGCTGTGCAACTTGACCCTGGCAGTGTTTCTTTTCACCCTTCCTGGCAAGACATTCTTTTCCCATCCTAGAAACTCAATGAAAATGCTTAAGGGCCAAAAAAGAAACGGAGAGAGAAGCAGAGTGAACATTCCGTCTTTCTTCTTGAACTGTTCACATGGAAGTAGTTACCGAGTTTAAGCAGGCATCACTGGAAATGCACAGTTGTATGCAGGATGTTGGGAAGAGGTTGGCAGTTCAGGTCACGCGGGCCAATTTTCGTTCTGCTGAAACTAGGTCTGATAATCGGCACTGTGGAATTATATACAGCTGGATTTTTTTAAAAACATGTATGTGATCCGTTCTTCTATTTCATGTTCATAAAAATGAACACGATACATCCTTTTAATGGTCTGTATGATGCTACAGGCACTTAATTAAGACCAGTATTAGTGCTAATGATTTGGGGAAGGAAATTTGCTGAATTTCTTTTTCTCTAAATAATCCAAGAGGAGGTTAGACCATTTAAATTCATGGAGTTAAATTATTTTAACAGAAGAAAACGCAATCAGAGCATTTGTTTATCGTATTATAAGGACTGTTTTGGTTAAGGAGACCGCTCTGCTTCCAGTATGTGTGCTCGAGGCCGCTGTGGAAAGAATGGATAGGCTCACTTTGGCCTGACCGATTCTGATGTCTCATGTAATTTAGGAAAAATGAATGATGTAAGTTTTTTTGGTTGTTTTGTTTTTAACATATAAAAATTTTCTCTTTTCCTCCTTCCAGGATTAAGTTGTCATCATTCTGGGAAGGAAAAAAAAACATTAATGAAGTGGCCAATAATACGAAGGGAATCATGGATCAGTTTCCTTTCACTCCCTGTGGTGGATTTCACTTACAAGAAAATTGAAGCTGGCAAGACCTGTTTTCTCTGCAATTTATTTAAAACCTTGCACGCATTTGGATACCTTGTGAGTTCCAAGAACTATGTGAAGATTAAGTTTTGCTTACTGATACATGGCATGTATTCTTTTCAGTCTTTTGTGTTTGATTTTTTTTGATTTCCCTCTGCACCGCGGCGTCTCTGTAAAGGTTTTTATGCTTTCACCAGCCATGTCTTAAATACATTAAGACAACACACTCGGTGTTCACACTTCTTCAGTAATGTCTGTACTTGAAAGCCACATAGTGGCATAAAACAATGTGTGTTTTCTTTGAGAGCAGTGCACATTTTGCAACCACCAGGAAGGAAAACTATAGCTAAAAAAACCCCCATGTTCTCTGACTGACTTGACACCTTGGTCCCTGGCCATGGGACCCCACTTGTCTCTTACCTTTTGAGGACATAGGCAAATGTGTTTGTGTTTTTTTTTTTTTCTTGGAAATAACTGCACACTTATATAGGATATCGGAATCTGCTTAGCATTTTCAAGCCACATAGCATGACTGTTCTCCGAGCAGGTTGGAAGTGAAGAAACAAATATGAAGCATTAAGAACAAAGACAGGGATAAATCGCTTCCTTTTGAACCTCTAGAAATTGAGGTAGCTTTTTACATGCTTTCTGGGTCTTGTCAACATCTTATTTTTTCCATCCACTTTGTTACGCTTTGTGAGTATTTTCTAAATGGTGAAAAGAGTGAGGAACAGAATGTTTAAAGCACGGGTGCAAAAGAATTCTATCTGCTAGATGAGCCCTGAATGCTGTCTTTACTAGTCAACATTTAAAAAGCAAATTACAAAGCTATCCAGAGTTTGAAATTTGCTCATTTACACCAAAACACCTTTGAACTACATTTTTCTAAACATTCCAGGCTAATTGGAAGGCATCATTGGGTACCCTAACTTTAAGCAGTCTCCAGGAATAACTGTTCGGATGCAGGTTTTAGAAACAAGGCAGGAGTCTTGCTTTAAAGATAGAAAAGGGAAAAAGGAAAGGCCTGGCTTCCCTTGTTTAAGAAGCTGAGAGACCTTGGAGGATGAAGGCGAGTATGTGACATGGAGGGGAAGGTGGATTGGGCACGCGCGTGCTTTGATCCAGAGGGAGAGCTGCCTGGTGCAGGTCTGTTTCCGGTGGGGCAGCCTCACTGCAGACCCCAAATAACACTGGGGCAGCTAGGAAACTTCATCTCGAGCATGAAACGTAGCTCCTGAGGACGCCAGTTCTTATGGAAATACCTTCGTGTACATTGTTTTACATTTCCTAGTAGACAGGAGGAGAGACTGAGAACTTGAAACGTGTCGCACTTTTTAGGATCAAGAGTAGGAATTATGAGCCAGTTTGACAAAAACTTTCCCTGAGAGTCAGGTGAAGGAAAAGCTTTTCTATAGTCACCCAGTATACCTAGGAAATTGGACCCAGGATTTCTAAACATTAAAACAGTACTTGCCCTGGAGTGGGGTGTGAGTATAGATGTCAGGTCACAATCCATCTTGTCCAGAGTAGTATTCATTGTAAGCTTCTAAGTGCTAAGCGAGGAATTATTTACTGATTGATTTTAAAGAGAGGAAAAGTTATCCAAGGCCAGAATGCTTACTGTTTGCTACCTAGAAATACTTCCCATTCTTCTTTCATACATTCCAACTCTTTGGCAGTCTTTAGAGGTATTTTGATTTAACGTGTATTTACATTAGGACTTCTTAAAGTAAATGTGGAGAGAAAACTTTACGTGCAATCAAAAAACGGCCTTTCCTATGATTTATTTTGAATTATTCATTTGGGGGAGAGGCATAACTTTTGTACTTAATGAAGTTTAAACCAAGGGCTGATGATGATTCAGTCTTGCTATGTAATAAGCTTTCTAACTTGAAATTTTGAAAATATTTAATGTTTAAAGATTTCAATTAGAAATGTTAGAGTTATTCAGAGATATATGCCCCTGTCATTGGCAGCTTCTCTTGGGAAATGAAACGTAATACTTCTCAGTGGGGGGGGGGGGTAAATCTGTTTTTATTACAGAGACATATGTCTCAGAAGGGTCTCATTTAGGAGGTTTTCGGTTCCCCATGCTTGCCATTGGTGTAGGACATCAAAGTTTACTTTGTCTCTCTCTTTCCTCTCCCATTTGCAAACACCTTCTCCTTGTTTTTTCCCTCCTCTCGCTGAGGACAGCCATGAAAATCACTACAGACTGTGTTCATGAGCAGATTTACTATTCTATTGAGAAAGCACTGGAATGTTTTGTGAGATTATTTTTATATGAAGGAGTAGCTTGGATTCAAACAGCTGGAATAGTTAGAACATGTTAGCATGGTAGCTGTATCCGTGTGACGTCACTGCAACACAGTATTTTGAAAGGCAACTTGGGACTTCATGTCCATTTTCTTAAAGGAAGAGTTTGGTTGACTTAAAAATACAAGATACATAGGACATGAAAAAAAATGTTTGCAGTGCTCAGAAAAAAACCGGGGGCATAAGGCGGGTGTGGCTGTCCGTCCCCTGACACAAGGATGAGAGGCTATTTCTACCTCCCAAGGGTGACGAGAAGAGTTTCCAGAGGAGCCTCCAGGCTTGTGGAGAAAGCACGGTCTCTTGGTATCCTTTCCTCAGTGTGTACATGATAGCCAGTGTAATCAATACCCTAGGTAATGCGTCTATACAAGATAATCATCTGTGAATATTACTGGTTTTGTAATCTTTGTTATATAAGAGGAAGTTTAGGCTGTACATACTGGGGTAGATTATTGCCTGCCCCATACATAGGAATATGCTGCATAGTTGCATATAACTTCCATCTCCCTTACCAGCTTGTAGGCAGAGGAAACCGTATAAGTTACTGCCTTGCAATTTTCTCATACACCAAAAACCAAACCAAACAAAATTCAAGTAAAATAAGCAATCTCCTATTCTCATTCCCTTCCTACAGCAGCATATTTTAGAGGCACATACAAAATCTACATTCTTTCTAGTTGGGAGTGGATTTTTAAAATTTTTCTTTTAGCTTTTTTTTGTATGATACACTGAGATGTGTACTTTCTAACAGGGGGTTGGTACCTAAGAAATGAGCTAGCATCATTCAGAAAATTATTATACTTCAAAATGACACATAGTAAGGAGAATGGAATAATACATGTTGCATATTTGTTACCAATTGTAATTTGTCTGTATTATGAAAGACGTAATGGTTTGTCAGCTGTCACTGTTGTTTTCTTGTAACATGATATGGAATAAAGTATAGCAGAATCTCTGTACATTTTCTTGGTACATCTTGGTGGTTACCAAATAACACCATATACTCCATCAAAGAAACATTGTCTTAAAAACTCTTAGACACAACCATTCTTAAAGAATGCAAACAAGGGCTTCCCTGGTGGCAGAGTGGTTAAGAATCCGCCTGCCAATGCAGGGGACATGGGTTTGAGCCCTGGTCCGGGAAGATCCCACATGCCGTGGAGCACCTAAGCCCGTGCGCCACAACTACTGAGCCTATGCGCTAAAGCCTGTGAGCTACAACTACTGAGCCTGTGTGCCACAACTACTGAAGCTCACGTGCCTAGAGCCTGTGCTCCACAAGAGAAGCCACCGCAATGAGAAGCCCACCACTGCAACGAAGAGTAGCCCCTGCTCGCCGCAACTAGGGAAAGCCCACACGCAGCAACGAAGACCCAATGCAGCCAAAAATAAAATAAATAAAATAAAATTAATTAATTAAAAAAAAAAAAAAAAGAATGCAAACAAGAGACCAAACACACAATGCTCTTGGATGTGGGAAGGAGTGAGTTAGCTGGTATGTTCCAGAAATCTGTTAAACCCTCCCTTTGCTTGATTTGCTATGCCAAATGCAGGTAAAGGACTAGAGGTTGTGCAAAACAAATCTTGTGAGCTCCAAGATCTTCACAATTCCCCCAGCTCCTTACTGACATTAACCACATGTTCTGTGCACCTGGAGCCAATCTGGTTTTGTTTAATGACAATCTTACTAGTATCTTTTATTGCCTCTTCCTCTCTCTTTTTTTTTTTTTGCACGTACACTAAGATGAGGTGAGTAGGTTACCCTCCATTGAACACAAATCAAAGCCTGAGCGCGCTGACATTCTGCCAGAAGCGTTAGTGTTCTCGGAGCTGAGCACATTTCCCTGAACACCGCCTAGTGGGCGCCTGCACCTGACCCAGCACCGCTGGGAGCCGCACTGGGATGGACATTGCCACTTGGGGAGGCCAGTTTCATTTCTGTCATCACCTCTTCTTTCTTGTCGGATCTGTCAGCTTCATAACCCCAAACAAAGCCCCATCGATGGATAATAAAGTTCATACCAGATACAGTCATCAACTTCTAGATATGCTATTTGGTGATTTTAAAATGTTTCTCCTTGAAGGTAAAAATCAAAATTCATATCTCATGTTAAGAAGACCTACGACCCCCGGCCTTCCCCTGCACAGACCCCCCACCCCAGCAGCAGCTACCTCAGGTTTCCCTTCCCTTGCTCCTTTCCTATAACCTCTGTGATTTCATAGTTTGGAAGCCCTCGCAAGCTGACACTCTCACAAAACCGAATGTAAGTGTTTTCAGTTGATGTATATTGCATTCCACAAAAGCTCGTGAGAGCCACCCATCTCCAGCCTCCACCAGCCCCTGCTGTCTCCCCTAAAGCAGCAAGTCATCTATGCCAAAGGCACGTGCACTTCCACACAGCCCTGCCACCACCAGTGGATTCTGAGACAGGAGGTGGCGTAGAGGCAGACGTCGTGGTAGCCAAGGTAGAGATAACAGGCACATTTCTTAGTTAAATGGGAGCCATAAGTGACCCTGGAAACTGATTAGAACTAGAAAAGTGTCAAAAGAATAACTTGTTCCTTGGAGCTGTTTCAAGGGAGCAAAATGTATGCCATCGTCCCACTTCGGTGACAGTAGCGCAGATGCCCATTGCTGACATCATTCCCAGCAGCCTCGGCGGTGGGCTTGACCGCATCCCCGGGTTGATTTAATCCCACGAGCTCTTGAGAAAAGAAAGGAGGTGGAGGGCTGGTATCTACCAGAGGCCAAAGAAATAGCTTGGAGAAACAGTTCTAACTTTTTTAACGTGGAAGTAGAGATGACAGTCAACTCTCAGCCCCATAATTGCCCAGCGTTCCCTTGCTCTTTTTCAGCAGGGCCGTTGCAGCTCTGCCAGGTTGGAGCATGTGGTGTGTGCTCGCAGAGGCAAGCAGTTAGAGTCAGGAGGGCGGTCCTCCCAGCCTTGCCATTGGCCCCCAGAGGAAAGAGAAACCAGAGGGGAAGGTGTCGGAGCAACCCGGTGCCACTAGGTTAACGCGTACCGTCGCTGAAGAATGGCGGGCATTGTAAAGCTCCGCCATGAGGACCCCGCCGCGGCCCAGCAGCCTGCTGTTACCAGTGGGTGGTGGCGTTATGGGCATTAGCTTTGAGAAGCTTATACAGCAGAGGGGGCTAGGATAAAGGACACAAATCAGGAGAAAACTGACAAGATTAAAAAAAAATCCAAGGCTTCGTATTTACTGTTCATCCCCCATGCTCTCCGTGTGCTGTATTGTCTGCGTTGAGTCATGCTGAGAGAGAGCCAGGCACAATAATAGCTCAGAGCAGGCTTGCAGCCCCGGAGCCGGCCTCTGCCAATGGTGCTGACTGTGCCGGTGGAGAATGGGATCCTGATAGAGTCGTCTTTTTTCTCCTTCCCTGTGAGACCACCAATAATTACGGAGGGCATGCTGCAAAGATGGGGTAAGGGTTCCCAGTTGGAGTGTATCCTGAGAAGTGACCCAGCGGGGGTCCTGGCGAAGGTGTGCCTGACAGATGCAGACAATGCTGGGGACATCCGGGGACATATGTTTGAAGCAGCGGTTCAAGGATTTAGGTTCAAATGCAACTTAGCTTATACATCCTACTACAGTGTGAAACAATGACTCTCTTCCCTCTCGCCATCTTCAAGCAAATCGAATAACTGGGTACCTTGCGGATCCCTGGGGCGAGCAGGCACAAGTCCCTTTTTTCGGCCAAACACTGGGGGAATCCAGACCCTCTGGTATCCAATCCCCTTAGCCCAGCGGCTGGCAGCCCCGGCTCTCATTAGAATCATGGGGAAGTTTTGAAAACACCTCCACCCCAGACCAATTCATTCGAGAAATATTGAGGGTGGGTCCCTGGCACCGGTCTGTTTGGGAGCTCAACAGGTGTTGCTGTCGTGCACCTCGCGTGAGAACTGCTAGCCTCTTGCCTTCCTCCTGTCTGTCTGCTCCTCCGGGGAGCAGGCAGGCAAACTTGCCGTAAGAGCCAGATAGTAAATATATCCAGCTTTCTGAGCCACACAGTCTCCGTCAAAACGACTCACTCTACTGTCAGAGTGTGAAAGCAGCCACGCCCAACATATAAATGAATGAGCATGGCTGTGCTCCAATGAAACAATTTATGGGGCACTGAAGCTTGAACTTCACAATTTTCACATGTCATGAAATATTTTGCTCTTGATTTTTAAAAAACCCATTTGTAGCTCACAGCCTGTAGAAAAACAGGCAGTGGGCAGGGATTTGCCCGAGGGCTGTTGTTTGCTTACCTTGGCTTAGAATGTGCCCTGGTAATGGGGTTAGGCCAGGACCACCCCTGACACTTGCCAGGCCCAGGACAGAGCCAAAATGGAAGCCCATGAACCATATAGCTAAATATTTCAAACTATAAATCCAGCTGACAAAATGTTGAATAAATTCTATTATTTTACCTTGACAAATATGTCTTCATAATGACCTAGAAAAACCAGGGTTGCACTTAGAATTCTCAGACTCCTCTAAGTTCACCAAAACTTGGCGGCGTGTAGCATACATATGTGTGGGCACCCCGCCCTGCCCCCCGCATCCACACTCTGTCCGTACCTGTGGCAAACAGCCCTTCCTTGGCCGGCCCGCGGGCATCAGCTGCATACACTTATGGAGGGGGTTTTTGGGGAAGGCTCCAATTGCAGAGAAGATTCCAGGGTCCCAGGCATCTGGAGAATATGAATAAAAGTGGGGGAGATTGGCTCCTGTTGGGCATGGCACCATGGATTCCTCATTCTCTGGAGGAGGGCTATGCTTGCCGAGGATCTAGAGCCAGGCCCTTTAAACATGGGAACCAAAACAGAGCTCCCTCTTGCCTGGGTCTAAGGGCACTGCTGGTGGGTGATAGGAGGCTGAGAATTAGTTCCTGTGAGTTTTCAGGTCCGTGGGGCATTTCATCTGCCCACTCTACTCTGATCCTGTGGAAGCAGACATCGTAAGGGGAAGGGCAAAAAATTGTTTCAGCACATCTCTTGGAATTAAAGGATCTGCCTCCTGTTAGTCATGTGCTGGAACTAGCTGATACCAGGCCACCAGAACCAACTGTATACCTAGGAATTTTGTGAGCCAGTTCTTAAATCATTAATAACTTGAAATCAGATGGGAGTATTTACACCACAGTAATTGGCAAACTCTACATATCAGGGTTGTTTTTTTTTCCTTTGTGGTTTTGATTTTGGTTTTGGTTTGGGGTTTGTTTTGTTTTTTGTTGCTGTTTTTTGTTTTGTTTTTGAAAGAGAGCCTGTTTTCCAGCACAGCATTGCTTCTTGACCTCTTTCTCCCCAGGCTCGTCCCGTACCTCTCCACGCACAAGTCCTAAACTTCCCATTGATCCCTGGGTATCCCAGACCTCTACATGCCCCTGTTCTTTTGCACACACTGTTCCATCTGATTGGAATGCCCGTTCCCATTTTTCGAGCAAGTTCCCATTAATCCTTTTGAAGCCCTGTTCCAAAACTATCTCTGTTGCCAAACATCCCAGAATTCCCCTCAAAACAGTTTCTCCTTCTTCCATGTTCCCACATCACTTTGGAAATAGTAACAATACAGGCCTTTTTTCAATCTCTGTCTCCTCAAGCCTGAAAATGGTGACCGAGGCACAGACGTTTAACAGTGGGTTTTTTTAGATAAATCAATGATTAAAGGATAAATACAGATTAAACAAGTGAGATTGAATACAGTTTACCATCCTAAGAAAGGGTTTAGAAGCCTGCAAACAATGTGAATATACTATTTGTATACTATAACTAAATACTATGACATGCAATTATATACAAGGTATGGCCTGGCTCTATGGGAGGAAGGGAAACCACAGAGGAAAAGATCTCCTCAAGGAGCTCCCTGAAGCAGTTCCTACACTTGGCTGACTACCAAAATCACCTGGGGAGCTTTCTGAACATTTCTCCTGAATCGCAGTCACAGGGGTGGCAGTCCAGGTGTGTGTACTTTTAAAAATCTCCTGAAGTGGTTCTGATGGTCATCCATGGTGGTGATCTCTATAGGGAAGTTTAGATGCATAACCTCTTAACCAGTCTATCTTCCTCCCTCTCAAGTCTCCCCTCCACCCTCTGCTCGGCTTGGTCGGGCAGAGGATTCGTTGGGAAGCCTGCGGTCATGTCCCACCTTCTGAGCCCACACTAGAGAATAGGCAAGAGGCAGCTGTTTGCATGGGGTAGAAACGGAGCTTGGATGTGTGTATCTCCCGTATCCCCACAGTGCAGAGACGACCTGGGATGGGAAGGGAAGGGGCCTCTGTTTGGTATCTTGGGCACAAGGGTGCTGAAGTGGACATCAGGGCGATATTTGGGGGAAATCCCAGGGTGAACTAGACCAGAGCGTCCAAACGATATTAGCAAAGCCAGAGCACCAGGTTATTAGGGACTCGTCTTGAAGCTTAGTGTCAAATGAAGTCAAGACATGTAGTCAAATGAAAGTAGCAAACCAGGGAAGAGGAGAGAAAAGTGAGACACAGAGTGGCCCGGACAAAGCCTGCAGATGTCGACCAACACTGACAGCTAGGTTTGCACAGCATCCTGGGTTACCATCTTGCTGAAAAACTCCAGGGATTCCCATTCACACAGACTAAGACGTGACTGGTGACCCCTTGTTCTGATTATCTTTGCTGCTCAAGAAATCACCTGAAAATTTAGTGTCTTAAAAAACAATAGTCATGGGAGGAGGAGAGAAGATGGCGGAAGAGTAAGATGCGGAGATCACCTTCCTTCCCACAGATACAGTAGAAATACATCTACACGTGGAACTGCTCCTACAGAACACCCACTGAACGCTGGCAGAAAACGTCTGACCTCCAAAAAGGCAAGAAACACCCCCGTACTTGGGTAGGGCAAAAGAAAAAAGAAATAACAGAGACAAAAGAATAGGGACGGGACCTGCGCCAGTGGGAGGGAGCTGTGAAGGAGGAAAGATTTCCACGCACTAGGAAGCCCCTTCGCGGGCAGAGACTGCGGGTGGCAGAAGGGGGAGCTTCGGAGCCACGGAGGAGAGCGCAGCCACAGGGGTGCGGAGGGCAAAGCGGAGAGATTCCCGCACGGAGGATAGGCGCCAAGCAGCACTCACCAGCCCGAGAGGCTTGTCTGCTCAGCCGCCGGGGCGGGCGGGGCTGGGAGCTGAGGCTCGGGCTTCGGTCGGATCGCAGGGAGAGGACTGGGGTTGGCAGTGTGAACACAGCCTGAAGGGGTTAGCGCACCACAGCTGGCTGGGAGGGAGACCGGGAAAAAGTCTGCAGCTGCCGAAGAGGCAAGAGACTTTTTCTTGCCTCTGTTTCGCGGCGCGCGAGGAGAGGGGAGTCAGAGCGCCGCCTAAAGGAGCTCCAGAGACAGGTGCGAGCCGCGGCGATCAGCGCGGACACCAGAGACGGGCGTGAGACGCTAAGGCTGCTGCTGCCGCCACCAAAAAGCCTGTGTGCGAGCACAGGTCACTCTCCACACCGCCCCTCCCGGTTGCCTGTGCAGCCCGCCACTGCCAGGGTCCCGTGATCCGGGGACAACTTCAACGGGAGAACACACGGTGCGCCTCAGGCTGCTGCAACGTCACGACGCCTCTGACGCCGCAGGCTCGCCCCGCCTCCTCCGTACCGCTCCCTCCCCCCGGCCTGAGTGAGCCAGAGCCCCCGAAGCAGCTGCTCCTTTAACCCCGTCCTGTCTGGGCGGGGAATAGATGCCCTCAGGCGACCTACACGCAGAGGCGGGTCCAAATCCAAAGCTGATCCCCAGGAGCTGTGTGAACAGAGAAGAGAAGGGGAAATCTCTCCCAGCAGCCTCAGAAGCAGCGGATTAAAACTCCACAAACAACTTGATGTGCCTGCATTTGTTGAATACCTGAATAGACAACAAATCATCCCAAATTCAGGAGGTGGACTTTGGGAGCAGGATATATTAATTTTTCCCCTTTTCCTTTTTTTTGTGAGTGTATATGTATATGCTTCTGGGTGAGATTTTCTCTGTATAGCTTTGCTTTATAATAGCTTTATTTTACTTCACTATATTATAGCCTCTTTCTTTCTTTCTTTCTATTTTTTCTCCCTTTTACTCTGAGCCGTGTGGACGAAAGGCTCTTGGTGCTCCAGCCAGGCATCAGGGCCGTGCCTCTGAGGTGGGAGAGCCAACTTCAGGACACTGGTCCACAAGAGACCTCCCAGTTCCACGTAATACCAAACGGCAAAAATCTCTCAGAGATCTCCATCTCAACACCAAGACACAGCTTCACTCAACGACAAGCAAGCTACAGTGCTGGACACCCTATGCCAAACAACTAGCAAGACAGGAACACAGCCCCATCCATTAGCAGAGAGGCTGCCTAAAATTATAATACGGCCACAGACACCCCAAAATACACCACCAGACGTGGACGTGCCCACCAGAAAGACAAGATCCAGCCTCATCCACCAAAACTCAGGCACTAGTTCCCTCCACCAGGAAGCCTACACAACCCACTGAACGAACCTTAGCCACTGGGGACAGATACCAAAAACAACGGGAACTACGAACCTGCAGCCTGTGAAAAGGAGACCCCCAAACACAGTAAGATAAGCAAAATGAGATGACAGAAAAACACACAGCAGATGAAGGAGCAGGGTCAAAACACACTAGACTTAACAAATGAAGAGGAAATAGGTAGTCTACCTGAAAAAGAATTCAGAATAATGATAGTAAGGATGATCCAAAATCTTGGAAATAGAATACACAAAATGCAAGAAACATTTAACAAGGATGTAGAAGAACTAAAGAGGAACAAAGCAATGATGAAAAACACAATAAATGAAATTAAAAATACTCTAGATGGGATCAATAGCAGAATACCTGAGGCAGAAGAAAGGATAAGTGACCTGGAAGATAAAATGGTGGAAATAACTACTGCAGAGCAGGATAAAGAAAAAAGAATGAAAAGAACTGAGGACAGTCTCAGAGACCTCTGGGACAACATTAAACGCGCCAACATTCGAATTATAGGGGTCCCAGAAGAAGAAGAGAAAAAGAAAGGGACTGAGAAAATATTTGAAGAGATTATAGTTGAAAACTTCCCTAATATGGGAAAGGAAATAGTTAATCAAGTCCTAGAAGCACAGAGAGTCCCATACAGGATAAACCCAAGGAGAAACACGCCAAGACACATATTAATCAAACTGTCAAAAATTAAATATAAAGAAAACATATTAAAAGCAGCAAGGGAAAAACAACAAATAACACACAAGGGAATCCCCATAAGGTTAACAGCTGATCTTTCAGCAGAAACTCTACAAGCCAGAAGGGAGTGGCAGGATATACTTAAAGTGATGAAGGAGAAAAACCTACAACCAAGATTACTCTACCCAGCAAGGATCTCATTCAGATGTGATGGAGAAATTAAAACCTTTACAGACAAGCAAAAGCTGAGAGAGTTCAGCACCACCAAACCAGCTTTACAACAAATGCTAAAGGAACTTCTCTAGGCAAGGAACACAAGAGAAGGAAAACACCTACAATAACAAACCCAAAACATTTAAGAAAATGGGAATAGGAACATACATATCGATAACTACCTTGAATGTAAATGGATTAAATGCTCCCACCAAAAGACACAGGCTGGCTGAATGGATACAAAAACAAGACCCATATATATGCTGTCTACAAGAGACCCACTTCAGACCTAGAGACACATACAGACTGAAAGTGAGGGGATGGAAAAAGATATTCCATGCAAATGGAAATCAAAAGAAAGCTGGAGTAGCAATTCTCATATCAGACAAAATAGACTTTAAAATGAAGACTATTACAAGAGACAAAGAAGGACACTATATAATGATCAAGGGATCGATCCAAGAGGAAGGTATAACAATTGTAAATATTTATGCACCCAACATAGGAGCACCTCAATACATAAGGCAAATACTAACAGCCATAAAAGGGGAAATCGACAGCAACACAATCATAGTACGGGACTTTAACATCCCACTTTCACCAATGGACAGATCATCCAAAGTGAAAATAAATAATGAAACACAAGCTTTAAATGATACATTAAACAAGATGGACTTAATTGATATTTATAGGACATTCCACCCAAAAACAACAGAATACACATCTTTCTCAAGTGCTCATGGAACATTCTCCAGGATAGATCATATCTTGGGTCACATATCAAGCCTTGGTAAATTTAAGAAAATTGAAATCGTATCAAGTATCTTTTCCGACCTCAACGCTATGAGACTAGATATCAATTACAGGAAAAGATCTGTAAAAAATACAAACACATGGAGGCTACACAATACACTACTTAATAACGAAGTGATCACTGAAGAAATCAAAGGGGAAATCAAAAAATACCTAGAAACAAATGACAATGGAGATAGGACGACCCAAAACCTATGGGACGCAGCAAAAGCAGTGCTAAGAGGGAAGTTTATAGCAATACAAGCCTACATCAAGAAACAGGAAACATCTCGAATAAACAACCTAACCTTGCACCTAAAGCAATTAGAGAAAGAAGAACAAAAAAACCCCAAAGCCAGCATAAGGAAAGAAATCATAAAGATCAGGTCAGAAATAAATGAAAAAGAAATGAAGGAAACAATAGCAAAAATCAATGAAACTAAAAGCTGGTTCTTTGAGAAGATAAACAAAATTGATAAACCATTAGCCAGACTCATCAAGAGAAAAAGGGAGAAGACTCAAATCAATAGAATTAGAAATGAAAAAGGAGAAGTAACCACTGACACTGCAGAAATACAAGCGATCATGAGAGATTACTACAAGCAACTCTATGCCAATAAAATGGACAACCTGGAAGAAATGGACAGATTCTTAGAAATGCACAAACTGCCGAGACTGAACCAGGAAGAAATAGAAAATATGAACAGACCAATCACAAGCACTGAAATTGAAACTGTGATTAAAAACCTTCCAACAAACAAAAGCCCAGGACCAGATGGCTTCACAGGTGAATTCTATCAAACATTTAGAGAAGAGCTAACACCTATCCTTCTCAAACTCTTCCAAAATATTGCAGAGGGAGGAACACTCCCAAACTCATTCTACGAGGCCACCATCACCCTGATACCAAAACCAGACAAAGATGTCACAAAGAAAGAAAACTACAGGCCAATATCACTGATGAACATAGATGCAAAAATCCTCAACAAAATACTAGCAAACAGAATCCAACAGCACATTAAAAGGATCATACACCACGATCAAGTGGGGTTTATCCCAGGAATGCAAGGATTCTTCAATATACGCAAATCAATCAATGTGATACACCATATTAACAAATTGAAGGAGAAAAACCATATGATCATCTCAATAGATGCAGAGAAAGCTTTCGACAAAATTCAACACCCATTTATGATAAAAGCCCTGCAGAGAGTAGGCATAGAGGGAACTTTCCTCAACATAATAAAGGTCATATATGACAAACCCACAGCCAACGTTGTCCTCAATGGTGAAAAACTGAAACCATTTCCACTAAATCAGGAACAAGACAAGGTTGCCCACTCTCACCACTATTATTCAACATAGTTTTGGAAGTGTTAGCCACAGCAATCAGAGAAGACAAAGAAATAAAAGGAATCCAAATCGGAAAAGGAGAAGTAAAGCTGTCACTGTTTGCAGATGACATGATACTATACATAGAGAATCCTAAAGATGCTACCAGAAAACTCCTAGAGCTAATCAATGAATTTGGTAAAGTAGCAGGATACAAAATTAATGCACAGAAATCTCTTGCATTTCTATACACTAATGACGAAAAATCTGAAAGTGAAATTAAGAAAACACTCCCGTTTACCATTGCAACAAGAAGAATAAAATATCTAGGAATAAACCTACCTAAGGAGACAAAAGACCTGTATGCAGAAAATTATAAGACACTGATGAAAGAAATTAAAGATGATACAAATAGATGGAGAGATATACCATGTTCTTGGATTGGAAGAATCAACATTGTGAAAATGACTCTACTACCCAAAGCAATCTACAGATTCAATGCAATCCCTATCAAACTACCACTGGCATTTTTCACAGAACTAGAACAAAAAATTTCACAACTTGTATGGAGACACAAAAGACCCCGAATAGCCAAAGCAATCTTGAGAACGAAAAATGGAGATGGGGGAATCAGGCTCCCTGACTTCAGACTATATTACAAAGCTACAGTAATCAAGACAGTTTGGTACTGGCACAAAAACAGAAATATAGATCAATGGAACAGGATAGAAAGCCCAGAGATAAACCCACACACATATGGTCACCTTATCTTTGATAAAGGAGGCAAGCATATACAGTGGAGAAAAGACAGCCTCTTCAATAAGTGGTGCTGGGAAAATTGGACAGATACATGTAAAAGTATGAAATTAGAACACTCCCTGACACCATACACAAAAATAAACTCAAAATGGATTAAAGACCTAAGTGTAAGGCCAGACACTATCAAACTCTTAGAGGAAAACATAGGCAGAACACCCTATGACATACATCACAGCAAGATTCTTTTTGACCCAGCTCCCAGAGAAATGGAAATAAGAACACAAATAAACAAATGGGACCTAATGAAACTTAAAAGCTTTTGCACAGCAAAGGAAACCATAAACAAGACAAAAAGACAACCCTCAGAATGGGAGAAAATATTTGCAAATGAAGCAACTGACAAAGGATTAATCTCCAAGATTTACAAGCAGCTCATGCAGCTCAATAACAAAAAAACGAACAACCCAATCCAAAAATGGGCAGAAGACCTAAATAGACATTTCTCCAAAGAAGATATACAGATTGCCAACAGACACATGAAAGAATGCTCAACATCATTAATCATTAGAGAAATGCAAATCAAAACTACAATGAGATATCATCTCACACCGATCAGAATGGCCATCATCAAAAAATCTAGAAACAATAAATGCTGGAGAGGGTGTGGAGGAAAGGGAACACTCTTGCATTGTTGGTGGGAATGTAAATTGATACAGCCACTATGGAGAACAGTATGGAGGTTCCTTAAAAAACTAAAAATAGAACTACCATACGACCCAGCAATCCCACTACTGGGCATATACCCTGAGAAAACCATAGTTCAAAAAGAGTCATGTACCAAAATGTTCATTGCAGCTCTATTTACAATAGCCAGGACATGGAAGCAACCTAAATGTCCATCGACAGTTGAATGGATAAAGAAGATGTGGCACATATATACAATGGAATATTACTCAGCCATAAAAAGAAATGAAATGGAGGTATTTGTAATGAGGTGGATGGAGTTAGAGTCTGTCATACAGAGTGAAGTAAGTCAGAAAGAGAAAAACAAATACAGTATGCTAACACATATATACGGAATCTAAGGAAAAAAAAAAAAAAAGGCCATGAAGAACCTAGTGGCAAGACGGGAATAAAGACACAGACCAACTAGAGAATGGACTTGAGGATATGGGGAGGGGGTGGGGTGAGATGTGACAGGGTAAGAGAGTGTCATGGACAGATATACACTACCAAATGTAAAATAGATAGCTAGTGGGAAGCAGCCGCATAGCACAGGGAGGTCAAGTCGGTGATTTGTGACCACCTAGGGGGGTGGGATGGGGAGGGTGGGAGGGAGGGAGATGCAAGAGGGAAGAGATATGGGAACATATTGTATATGTATAACTGATTCACTTTGTTATAAAGCAGAAGCTAACACACCATTGTAAGGCAATTATACTTCAATAAAGATGTTTAAAAAAAACAATAGTCATTTATTATCTCTCATAATTCTATGGGTCAGGAGTTCAGGAGCAGTTCAGCTGGGTGGTTCTAGCTTGAGGTTCTCATGAGACTACAGTCAGATGGTGGCTTAGCTGGGGTCACGTTTAAGGTTCGTCACTCACGTATCAGGTGCCAGAGCTGGGAAGACTCGGAGAGCTGGGAGCTACAAGAGCTAGAGCACAGCACCTCTAACTGAATGGGGTTTCTCCACAAGGTCTCTTAAGTGTGATGGCTCAAGTTAGCTGCACAGTTAATATGGTGGCTCAGGGCTCCAAAGCACATGCACCAAGAGAACAAGAGAACCAGGTAGAAGGTGTATTGCTTTTTATGGCCTTGCATTCCATTTGTTAGAAATGCGTCATGAAGGCCAGCCTATATTTAAAGGGAGGAGAATTAGACTCCACCTTTTGGTGGAAAGAATGTCAAAAAATTGTGGGTATGTTTTAAAACCACAACAATCTGCCCTCTTACCACAA
This sequence comes from Balaenoptera musculus, assembly GCF_009873245.2. Taxonomy (NCBI): domain Eukaryota; kingdom Metazoa; phylum Chordata; class Mammalia; order Artiodactyla; family Balaenopteridae; genus Balaenoptera; species Balaenoptera musculus. Next base: position 56,174,549 of record NC_045793.1, read on the forward strand.
GTTATATATATATTGATCCCGATCCCACAGGCAAAATACACTCACCCGCTCCTTGAACTCCCAAATATCTCATCTGGATAGCATCCATCTCACACTCAAGGTCCAGTATCCCATCATCCAAATCAGGTTCAGGCGCTGCAGATGAGGCTCTGTAGGTACAGATTCACAATTACAGCTTCCTGAGTATAGTTCTTGATCTGAAGATGTGTGAACTAAAGTGACAAGTTATTTGCTCCCCGCATCCAACACACTTTGGTGGGATAGGTATAGGATAGCCACTACAGACATTTCTGAATCTGTAGCAATCAGGTAATCAGTCTGCAGCAATTCTGAAATTGAACTCCAGCCAGGCACATGTTGCCAGTTCCTTGATTAGAGCTCAGTATGGTTCCCTAGGAATGATTCTCCATGGCTCTTGACTTCATTCTTTGGGCTCTTGTTGCCTCCCTCTGAATTATCCTTCCTGTTCTATAAAATTTTTATAGCTGTGTAGTTTTCTCAGTCTGCTTCTTTCCCATAGAATTTTAGAATTCCAAAAACCTCTGTTCATTTTATACCACCTCTGTCCCTTTTAGTCTGAGCTGGCAATGTGTTCGTTAGTACAAGTCTCCTTAATATTTTGTTTCTCATCAATCTTGTTAGGATTCACTCCATTAAACAAATATCGCATCCATCCAAAGCTTATCTCAAATCTCGAGATAAGCTTTTCTCTACCTTAGACTTCCTGTAAGGCTACTGCAGGACTGTGCCCTTAAGATTTTTATAAGCACTTCTGTTTAACAGAGACATCTAAAAGGCATGCCTTTCATATCCTTCGAGGGACTTTTGATGGTTTGAAAGAATCTATGCGGCGCTACCTCAAATCTGGCTGAGGTCTTAACAAAGGGTTCTTCACCGTTGCCTTCATCTTTAGATAGAAATTACATATTTTAATTTTAGCTGCATTTGCCATCCGGAGAAGATGAAACTGAGGAATAGTTTTATTTTTTGAACACCCAAAGTCTTGGGTCTTTTATAGTTAACAATTCTTTCTTTAGCTCATCTTTCTCCTCTCGTATTTCCTATGGGCAGCTGGAAGAATCAGGTTGCCTTGAACACTCTTCCTGGAAATCCTACTGGATCATGAGTTTCTTAGGTACATTTTCTATTTTCCATGTTACCACTGGTGAAAGTATTCCTAGACTTTCCACCATTTCATAACCAGGGAATCCTTTCCTCCAGCTTCCAACACACCTTCCTCGCTTTCCTTTAATTCCTCTCTGACAGCCTCTTCAAAGCTCTTCCAATGTCCACCCTCTACCCAGGCCCTGAACCGCTGCTGCATGTTTTTAAGTTTTGTTATGGCAGTGGCTCACTTCTAGGTACCAAAATATTTCTATTTATCTATTGTGAAACAAATCACCCCCCAAACTGGTAGCCTAAAAACAGTATTCAGCTGTGTTTTCTTTCTTGGTTTCTGTGGATCCAGCATTCGGGATCAGCCTGTTTGGGTAGTTCTGGCTCAAGATCTCGGCGGTCGCTGGGCTCGGAGCCAAATCAAGGGCTCCTGCACTCCTGTATCTGGCTCGTGGGCTGGGAAGACCTGAATGGTTGGCGGCCGGAACTGCTGGCTCTCCACAGGCATCTCCTGTTTGTCTCTACATGCTCCCTCTCTGGGGTTTCCCTGGCATGGTGGTTTCCATGCTCCAAAGGAACACACCTCAAGAGAGACAGCTGGGCAGAAGCTGTATCACGTTTGATGAATTAGCCTCGAAAGCCACACAGAATCATTTCTGCTACCTACTCTTACTTAGAAGCAAGTCACTAAGACCAGCCCAATATTTAAAGGGAGGAGGAATTAGGGAGGGAGGTGATGGGAGGTGTTTCAAATCATACGCAGCCTTGTGTTCAAACCACCGCACCTCTTAGAGGCAGTGGCCTAGCATGCGTTTGCTTACTGATCTGGATGAGTTTGGTAGAATGGGAGAAAATCCAAGACTGCAGTCTTCTTGAAATTCTGGGAGTTAGGTCTCTGTTTTAAAAATTATCTCCAACTGCATGTTATCCCCCATCAGCACTTGGGAAACCTTTGCTTTTGAATCTGGAGGTGATAAGTGCCTGGCGTCCCACTTTCCTCACAGGAAACCATGTGTTATACAGAGGAGTTTTGTTCTTTGTCCCTCATTAGTTTCCTGCGTCCTCAAGCCAGGCAGCCACTGTCCCAAAGGACAAAGAACCCTCCTCAAGTAGCCAACAATCAGCACGCCCTCCATCTCTAGTCTCTAAGACTTGTTAATGCGTGGATTTGACTTAGCCTGAGTAAGTAGTTTTTTAATACTAATTTTTTTAAAACCCTGCTATGCCAAAGAATTAAATAAGCACTTGTCTAGCTTTAAATGTTTTGCAGGGGACTAAAATAACATCTTCTAGGACAGATGTTCTAGTTTTCAACCCCACTCATTCAAGGCAAGAAAATCTCTTTTCTACAAGGTTTTGATTCTGTGGCCGTAGCTATAAGATGGTGTGCCATCAATTTTCCAAGTGTAGAGAAATTCTAGGGGTGCAGAGATTTTTCTTTGCAGGCTGACAAGTGAAAGTGTATTTCAGTGTAGGGGGTGGTGCAAGGGAGTGATGTTCAGCCCTCAGAGATGACTGGAGTCTCTGCTTCTATATTTAGACCATGTCTTGCAACTCGTGAAAATGAATTGCTTGTTCTTTTTCCCCTAAGTCATTCTCTCTCTGGCCCCTACTCTCCCCAGGCTTTATTTATTTATTTTTAGAACTAACTGAGTCACATGTGATTCCTCCCTAAAGCTTAAGACTTATTTTTAACAACTTGCTCAAACACAAATCCTATTGTTCACATCCTTAGGGAGAGTGAGTTACTCCAGAGGAAAAAAAGGAGAGATTTCATATACATTTTTTATTCAGTGAATAATTTATATGAAAAGAAATTGTACAGAAAATGTGAAAAATCTTTGAATAATCCAAAGATTACTGTACTGGGACCAGAAGAGAAACGACTGAAATCCATAAAGCTTTGGAGGGAGCTAAGAGGGGGAGTTTTCATTCCAAGTTTTTCAGTGGTGTCCTTACGTTGTTTTTTTTTTTTTAAACATCTTTATTGAAGTATAATTGCTTTACAATGGTGTGTTAGTTTCTGCTTTATAACAAAGTGAATCAGTTATACATATACAATATGTTCCCATATCTCTTCCCTCTTGCATCTCCCTCCCTCCCACCCTCCCCATCCCACCCCCCTAGGTGGTCACAAATCACCGACTTGATCTCCCTGTGCTATGCGGCTGCTTCCCACTAGCTATCTATTTTACATTTGGTAGTGTATATCTGTCCATGACACTCTCTTACCCTGTCACATCTCACCCCACCCCCTCCCCATATCCTCAAGTCCATTCTCTAGTAGGTCTGTGTCTTTATTCCCGTCTTGCCACTAGGTTCTTCAAGGCCTTTTTTTTTTTTTCCTTAGATTCCGTATATATGTGTTAGCATACTGTATTTGTTTTTCCCTTTCTGACTTACTTCACTCTGTATGACAGACTCTAACTCCATCCACCTCATTACAAATACCTCCATTTCATTTCTTTTTATGGCTGAGTAATATTCCATTGTATATATGTGCCACATCTTCTTTATCCATTCAACTGTCGATGGACATTTAGGTTGCTTCCATGTCCTGGCTATTGTAAATAGAGCTGCAATGAACATTTTGGTACATGACTCTTTTTGAACTATGGTTTTCTCAGGGTATATGCCCAGTAGTGGGATTGCTGGGTCGTATGGTAGTTCTATTTTTAGTTTTTTAAGGAACCTCCATACTGTTCTCCATAGTGGCTGTATCAATTTACATTCCCACCAACAATGCAAGAGTGTTCCCTTTCCTCCACACCCTCTCCAGCATTTATTGTTTCTAGATTTTTTGATGATGGCCATTCTGATCGGTGTGAGATGATATCTCATTGTAGTTTTGATTTGCATTTCTCTAATGATTAATGATGTTGAGCATTCTTTCATGTGTCTGTTGGCAATCTGTATATCTTCTTTGGAGAAGTGTCTATTTAGGTCTTCTGCCCATTTTTGGATTGGGTTGTTCGTTGTTTTGTTATTGAGCTGCATGAGCTGCTTGTAAATCTTGGAGATTAATCCTTTGTCAGTTGCTTCATTTGCAAATATTTTCTCCCATTCTGAGGGTTGTCTTTTTGTCTTGTTTATGGTTTCCTTTGCTGTGCAAAAGCTTTTAAGTTTCATTAGGTCCTATTTGTTTATTTGTGTTTTTATTTCCATTTCTTTAGGGGCTGGGTCAAAAAGGATCTTGCTGTGATTTATGTCATAGAGTGTTCTGCCTATATTTTCCTCTAAGAGATTGATAATGTCTGGCCTTACACTTAGGTCTTTAATCCATTTTGAGTTTATTTCTGTGTATGGTGTCAGGGAGTGTTCTAATTTCATACTTTTACATGTATCTGTCCAATTTTCCCAGCACCACTTATTGAAGAGGCTCTTTTCTCCACTGTATATGCTTGCCTCCTTTATCGAAGATAAGGTGACCATATGTGCGTGGGTTTATCTCTGGGCTTTCTATCCTTTTCCATTGATCTATGTTTCTGTTTTTGTGCCAGTACCAAACTGTCTTGATAACTGTAGCTTTGTAATATAGTCTGAAGTCAGGGAGCCTGATTCCTCCAGCTCCATTTTTCGTTCTCAAGATTGCTTTGGCTATTCGGGGTCTTTTGTGTCTCCATACAAATTGTGAAATTTTTTGTTCTAGTTCTGTGAAAAATGCCAGTGGTAGTTTGATAGGGATTGCATTGAATCTGTAGATTGCTTTGGGTACTAGAGTCATTTTCACAATGTTGATTCTTCCAATCCAAGAACATGGTATATCTCTCCATCTATTTGTATCATCTTTAATTTCTTTCATCAGTGTCCTATAATTTTCTGCATACAAGTCTTTTCTCTCCTTAGGTAGGTTTATTCCTAGATATTTTATTCTTTTTGTTGCAATGGTAAATGGGAGTGTTTTCTTAATTTCATTTTCAGATTTTTCATCATTAGTATATAGGAATGCAAGAGATTTCTGTGCATTAATTTTGTATCCTGCTACTTTACCAAATTCATTGATTAGCTCTAGGAGTTTTCTGGTAGCATCTTTAGGATTCTCTATGTATAGTATCATGTCATCTGCAAACAGTGACAGCTTTACTTCTTCTTTTCCGATTTGGATTCCTTTTATTTCTTTGTCTTCTCTGATTGCTGTGGCTAACACTTCCAAAACTATGTTGAATAATAGTGGTGAGAGTGGGCAACCTTGTCTTGTTCCTGATCTTAGTGGAAATGGTTTCAGTTTTTCACTATTGAGGACAATGTTGGCTGTGGGTTTGTCATATATGGCCTTTATTATGTTGAGGAAAGTTCCCTCTATGCCTACTCTCTGCAGGGCTTTTATCATAAATGGGTGTTGAATTTTGTCGAAAGCTTTCTCTGCATCTATTGAGATGATCATATGGTTTTTCTCCTTCAATTTGTTAATATGGTGTATCACATTGATTGATTTGCGTATATTGAAGAATCCTTGCATTCCTGGGATAAACCCCACTTGATCGTGGTGTATGATCCTTTTAATGTGCTGTTGGATTCTGTTTGCTAGTATTTTGTTGAGGATTTTTGCATCTATATTCATCAGTGATATTGGCCTGTAGTTTTCTTTCTTTGTGACATCTTTGTCTGGCTTTGGTATCAGGGTGATGGTGGCCTCGTAGAATGAGTTTGGGAGTGTTCCTCCCTCTGCAATATTTTGGAAGAGTTTGAGAAGGATAGGTGTTAGCTCTTCTCTAAATGTTTGATAGAATTCACCTGTGAAGCCATCTGGTCCTGGGCTTTTGTTTGTTGGAAGGTTTTTAATCACAGTTTCAATTTCAGTGCTTGTGATTGGTCTGTTCATATTTTCTATTTCTTCCTGGTTCAGTCTCGGCAGTTTGTGCATTTCTAAGAATCTGTCCATTTCTTCCAGGTTGTCCATTTTATTGGCATAGAGTTGCTTGTAGTAATCTCTCATGATCGCTTGTATTTCTGCAGTGTCAGTGGTTACTTCTCCTTTTTCATTTCTAATTCTATTGATTTGAGTCTTCTCCCTTTTTCTCTTGATGAGTCTGGCTAATGGTTTATTAATTTTGTTTATCTTCTCGAAGAACCAGCTTTTAGTTTCATTGATTTTTGCTATTGTTTCCTTCATTTCTTTTTCATTTATTTCTGACCTGATCTTTATGATTTCTTTCCTTCTGCTAGCTTTGGGGTTTTTTTGCTCTTCTTTCTCTAATTGCTTTAGGTGCAAGGTTAGGTTGTTTATTCGAGATGTTTCCTGTTTCTTGATGTAGGCTTGTATTGCTATAAACTTCCCTCTTAGCACTGCTTTTGCTGCATCCCATAGCTTTTGGGTCGTCGTGTCTCCATTGTCATTTGTTTCTAGGTATTTTTTGATTTCCCCTTTGATTTCTTCAGTGATCACTTCGTTATTAAGTAGTGTATTGTGTAGCCTCCATGTGTTTGTATTTTTTACAGATCTTTTCCTGTAATTGATATCTAGTCTCATAGCGTTGTGGTCGGAAAAGATACTTGATACGATTTCAATTTTCTTAAATTTACCAAGGCTTTATTTGTGACCCAAGATATGATCTATCCTGGAGAATGTTCCATGAGCACTTGAGAAAAATGTGTATTCTGTTGTTTTTGGGTGGAATGTCCTATAAATATCAATTACGTCCATCTTATTTAAAGTATCATTTAAAGCTTGTGTTTCCTTATTTATTTTCATTTTGGATGATCTGTCCATTGGTGAAAGTGGGGTGTTAAAGTCCCCTACTATGATTGTATTACTGTCGATTTCCCTGTTTATGGCTGTTAGTATTTGCCTTATGTATTGAGGTGCTCCTATGTTGGGTGCATAAATATTTACAATTGTTATACCTTCCTCTTGGATCGATCCCTTGATCATTATATAGTGTCCTTCTTTGTCTCTTGTAATAGTCTTCATTTTAAAGTCTATTTTGTCTGATATGAGAATTGCTACACCAGCTTTCTTTTGATTTCCATTTGCATGGAATATCTTTTTCCATCCCCTCACTTTCAGTCTGTATGTGTCTCTAGGTCTGAAGTGGGTCTCTTGTAGACAGCATATATATGGGTCTTGTTTTTGTATCCATTCAGCCAGCCTGTGTCTTTTGGTGGGAGCATTTAATCCATTTACATTTAAGGTAATTATCGATATGTATGTTCCTATTCCCATTTTCTTAAATGTTTTGGGTTTGTTATTGTAGGTGTTTTCCTTCTCTTGTGTTTCTTGCCTAGAGAAGTTCCTTTAGCATTTGTTGTAAAGCTGGTTTGGTGGTGCTGAACTCTCTCAGCTTTTGCTTGTCTGTAAAGGTTTTAATTTCTCCATCAAATCTGAATGAGATCCTTGCTGGGTAGAGTAACCTTGGTTGTAGGTTCTTCTCCTTCATCACTTTAAGTATATCCTGCCACTCCCTTCTGGCTTGCAGCGTTTCTGCTGAAAGATCAGCTGTTAACCTTATGGGGATTCCCTTGGGTGTTATTTGTTGTTTTTCCCTTGCTGCTTTTAATATGTTTTCTTTATATTTAATTTTTGACAGTTTGATTAATATGTGTCTTGGCGTGTTTCTCCTTGGATTTATCTTGTATGGGACTCTCTGTGCTTCCAGGACTTGATTAACTATTTCCTTTCCCATATTAGGGAAGTTTTCAACTATAATCTCTTCAAATATTTTCTCAGTCCCTTTCTTTTTCTCTTCTTCTTCTGGGACCCCTATAATTCGAATGTTGGTGCGTTTAATGTTGTCCCAGAGGTCTCTGAGACTGTCCTCAGTTCTTTTCATTCTTTTTTCTTTATCCTGCTCTGCAGTAGTTATTTCCACTATTTTATCTTCCAGGTCACTTATCCGTTCTTCTGCCTCAGTTATTCTGCTATTGATCCCATCTAGAGTATTTTTAATTTCATTTATTGTGTTTTTCATCATTGCTTGGTTCCTCTTTAGTTCTTCTACGTCCTTGTTAAATGTTTCTTGCATTTTGTCTATTCTATTTCCAAGATTTTGGATCATCTTTACTATCACTATTCTGAATTCTTTTTCAGGTAGACTGCCTATTTCCTCTTCATTTGTTAGGTCTGGTGTGTTTTGACCCTGCTCCTTCACCTGCTGTGTGTTTTTTTGTCTTCTCATTTTGCTTATCTTACTGTGTTTGGGGTCTCCTTTTCACAGGCTGCAGGTTCGTAGTTCCCGTTGTTTTTGGTATCTGTCCCCAGTGGCTAAGGTTCGTTCAGTGGGTTGTGTAGGCTTCCTGGTGGAGGGAACTAGTGCCTGAGTTTTGGTGGATGAGGCTGGATCTTGTCTTTCTGGTGGGCACGTCCACGTCTGGTGGTGTATTTTGGGGTGTCTGTGGCCGTATTATAATTTTAGGCAGCCTCTCTGCTAATGGATGGGGCTGTGTTCCTGTCTTGCTAGTTGTTTGGCATAGGGTGTCCAGCACTGTAGCTTGCTGGTCGTTGAGTGAAGCTGGGTCTTGATGTTGAGATGGAGATCTCTAAGAGATTTTCGCCGTTTGGTATTACGTGGAGCTGGGAGGTCTCTTGTGGACCAGTGTCCTGAAATTGGCTCTCCCACCTCAGAGGCACAGCTCTGATGCCTGGCTGGAGCACCAAGAGCCTTTCATCCACACGGCTCAGAATAAAAGGGAGAAAAAAATAGAAAGAAAGAAAGAAAGAGGATAAAATAAAATAAAACAAAGCTATTATAATAAAGAATAAGAAAAAAATTATTAAGAAAAAATTTATTAAGAAAACAAAATTTTTTTTAATTTTTAAAAATAAATTTATTAATTTTTATAAGAAAAAAATTATTAAGAAAAAATTTATTAAGAAAAAAAATTTTAATTTTTTAAAATAAAAAATATGAAAAAACTTATTTAAAAAATTTTTTTAATTTCTAAAAATAGAAAATAAGGAAAAAATTATTAAGAAAACATTTATTGGAAAAAAAAATTTTTTAAGTAAAAAAAAAAAAAAAAAAAAACGGACGGACCTAACCCTAGGACTAATGGTGAAAGCAAAGCTATACAGACAAAATCTCACCCAGAAGCATAAACATATACACTCACAAAAAAAGGAAAAGGGGAAAAATTAATAATATCCTGCTCCCAAAGTCCACCTCCTGAATTTGGGATGATTCGTTGTCTATTCAGGTATTCAACAGATGCAGGCACATCAAGTTGTTTGTGGAGCTTTAATCCGCTGCTTCTGAGGCTGCTGGGAGAAATTTCCCTTTCTCTTCTTTGTTCGTACAGCTCCCAGGGTTCAGCTTTGGATTTGGACCCGCCTCTGCGTGTAGGTCGCCTGAGGGCGTCCATTCCCCGCCCAGACAGAACGGGGTTAAAGGAGCAGCTGCTTCGGGGGCTCTGGCTCACTCAGGCCAGGGGGAGGGAGCGGTACGGAGGAGGCGGGGCGAGCCTGCGGCGTCAGAGGCCGGCGTGACGTTGCAGCAGCCTGAGGCGCGCAGTGCGTTCTCCCAGGGAAGTTGTCCCCGGATCACGGGACCCTGGCAGTGGCGGGCTGCACAGGCTCCCGGGAGGGGCGGTGTGGAGAGTGACCTGTGCTCCCACACAGGCTTCTTGGTGGCGGCAGCAGCAGCCTTAGCGTCTCACGCCCGTCTCTGGGGTCCGCGCTGTTAGCCGCGGCTCACGCCCGTCTCTGGAGCTCGTTTAGGCGGCGCTCTGAATCCCCTCTCCTTGCGCGCCACGAAACAGAGGCAAGAAAAAGTCTCTTGCCTCTTCGGCAGCTGCAGACTTTTTCCCGGTCTCCCTCCCAGCCAGCTGTGGTGCGCTAACCCCTTCAGGCTGTGTTCACGCCGCCAACCCCAGTCCTCTCCCTTCGATACGACTGAAGCCCAAGCCTCAGCTCCCAGCCCCGCCCGCCCCGGTGGGTGAGCAGACAAGCCTCTCGGGCTGGTGAGTGCTGCTCGGCGCTGAGCCTCTGTGCGGGAATCTCTCCGCTTTTCCCTCTGCGCCCCTGTTGCTGTGGGATCCGCGCTGTTAGCCACGGCTCACGCCCGTCTCTGGAGCTCGTTTAGGCGGCGCTCTGAATCCCCTCTCCTTGCGCGCCGCGAAACAAAGAGGCAAGAAAAAGTCTCTTGCCTCTTCGGCAACTGCAGACTTTTTCCCGGACTCCCTCCCAGCCAGCTGTGGTGCACTAACCCCTTCAGGCTGTGTTCACGCCGCCAACCCCAGTCCTCTCCCTGCGATCCGACCGAAGCCCGAGCCTCAGCTCCCAGCCCCGCCCGCCCCGGCGGCTGAGCAGACAAGCCTCTCGGGCTGGTGAGTGCTGCTTGGCGCCTATCCTCCGTGCGGGAATCTCTCCGCTTTGCCCTCCGCACCCCTGTGGCTGTGTTCTCCTCCGTGGCTCTGAAGCTTCCCCCACCCCCACCACCCGCAGTCTCCACCCGCAAAGGGGCTTCCTAGTGTGTGGAAACCTTTCCTCCTTCACAGCTCCCTCCCACTGGTGCAGGTCCCGTCCCTATTCTTTTGTCTCTGTTATTTCTTTTTTCTTTTGCCCTACCCAAGTACGTGGGGATTTTCTTGCCTTTTGGGAGGTCTGAGGTCTTCTGCCAGCGTTCAGTAGGTGTTCTGTAGGAGCAGTTCCACGTGTAGATGTATTTCTACTGTATCTGTGGGAAGGAAGGTGATCTCCGCGTCTTAATCTTCCGCCATCTTGCCCAGCTCCTTCCCTTACGTTGTTTTGAACGCTGAGGTTCTATTGTTCCGGGGCGGGGCTCATTCCACACCACCTGGCTCACTTTCTCTTTCCCACAGTTAACAGGTGTTTGGACTCTAGGAAGTTTTGATAGAGACTCAGCTAAGGTAAATCACCGAGATTATTGATTTTGTCTAGATGAGTGGAAAAAAAAGGTCAACAGTGGAGCAGAAAGAGAGAAAGAGAAGCAGTAAGCTATGATGACAAAATATCATATTGGATCAGATCAACTTCCCTCTCTTAGTCTCTTAATTTTAATCACATCTTTTCTTCTTGGGTATCAACAATATTGCTGCCCAAACCCTATGGCTATGGAGACATAAACATTTAAATCTACCAGAGACAGATGGCAACATAAATCTCCATTGTTGCTTCCTTAGAGGATTCCCAGCGCTGTTGCCCTCTGCGGTAAATGGGACATCAGAGGTGACTATTTCCCACAAGGGCTCCTTTTGGATTCACCTGCAGGAAGTAAAGATGCTTCATTGTTTTAGGGGAAATTTTGTTGGCTGCGATTGTGGGAATTACAACAGCAACAGAATGCTAAGGCTGGAATGAAATTTACCAATTAGCAACTCTATAGCTTCCTTCCTGCTCAGCCGCCCAGGGCAATAGATGTGGTTGTTACATGTGGCCACCTCTATCCAAAAGGTTTGGCTGTGACCATACAGGGTGGCCAGGCTAACAGACAGCCTTAATTATAGCAAGGGAAAGCCTGATGGTCAGCCCTGTTTTTGATCAGAGAATCTCAAAAATCGTATTTGAATTTATGATCCTGCACTTAACCAGAATATGGCCTTTTGCTGAATTGTCTTAATTTTTTTAATGTCCCATTTTTCTGTTCTGTGACAACCTTTGGTTGCTTGAGCTTCACTAAATACATTATAACATTAACATTTTTTTAGATATAGCTAGGATTTAGTCTGTTCTATGTAAAAACATTTTTTGTGGTTGATTTTAAAAATCCAAATCTGCCTATCTTCTATAATTATTAATAGCTTTTACTGCATTTGACGTGTCAGGAAGAGTTACAGAGCTATGTCAGTACTCTGAATGGGCTTCATGATATTTCCTGGTGCCCGGGATGTGACATCTGTTTTGAGTGCCAGTGGGGGAGCAAAAGTGACCCATGTCTGTCTCAGGAGATAGAACAGAGGAAACATGAGGCAGTCTATTCAAAAATCATACTGCAAACATTAAGAGCCAGAGCAGAAATTCCTGACACTATTCAAGGAGGCACGTGGGAGTGAGAAAAAGATCTAGATTCAGAAGAGATGAAGTTCCATAATCTTTGATTAAAATCTCTTCCTCAGGGACTTCCCTGGTTGCGCAGTGGTTAAGAATCCGCCTGCCAATGCAGGGGACACGGGCTCGAGCCCTGGTCCGGGAAGATCCCACATGCCGTGGAGCAACTAAGCCCATGCACCACAACTACTGAGCCTGCTCTCTAGAGCCCGCGTGCCACAACTACTGAGCCCACGCACCTAGAGCCCGTGCTCCACAACAAGAGAAGCCACCACAGTGAGAAGCCCACGCACCGCAACGAAGAGTAGCTGCCGCTCACCCCAACTAGAGAAAGCCCACGAGCAGCAACGAAGACCCAACACAGCCAAAAATAAATAAAATAAATTTAAAAAAAAAACCCTCTTCCTCCATGAACATAAATGCTAAAACAAGCAGCCCCTAGCTGCCAAGAATCCCAACTGAATTTAAACATACCCAAAGAGGGATTTTAAGGAGAGAACCTAGCACAAAGAGCCCTCTGGGGCTTCCCTGGTGGCGCAGTGGTTGAGAATCTGCCTGCTAACGCAGGGGACACGGGTTCGAGCCCTGGTCTGGGAAGATCCCACATGCTGCGGAGCAACTAGGCCTGTGAGCCACAACTACTGAGCCTGCGCGTCTGGAGCCTGTGCTCCGCAACAAGAGAGGCCGCGACAGTGAGAGGCCCGCGCACCGCGATGAAGAGTGGCCCCCGCTTGCCGCAACTAGAGGAAGCCCTTGCACAGAAACGAAGACCCAACACAGCCAAAAATAAATAAATAAATAAACAAAATAAAAATAAAGGAATTCCTTTAAAAAAAATGCAAAATACTCAAAAAAACAAAAAAGCCCTCTGGCACACAGAATCCTTTGTGTAGAAAGATGGTGGAGCCTTTCTAATTTAAACCAATTGCATCAGAACACCTGTGTCTCACAGAATACCTAGAGTAATTGGTAATTCTCAGGGTTTACTCAGCTCTAAACTTCACTGGACTTGACCATCTGTATTTCTGCTTCCTCTGTGAGCCTCAGGCTCTCAATATTTCCACCCAAAGAGCTTTAAGTGCTCCTCCTTCCTCCCATTTATCCCCCTCCAAACCCTCCACCATGCTGTAGCCAAGGGAATCTTCTGGAGCCCTCTTCTGGCGCACACCCTCCACTGGTTTCTCCTGCGTTCTGCGTCCAGTTCATGCCAGGCATCAGGGCCCTTCCTAATGGCACCCACTTGCCCTCATCTTGCTCCCCAGCCTGGTATGCTTTGCTCCCATGGGTCTCAACCACTATCCTCCTGTTCTTGGTCTCTCTCACATCTGGGCCTTTGTTGTGTATTCTCAGGGCATCTTACTAGAGCATAATAAATACGCCCATTTTATTATAATTGTCCTCCCTGCACGATTCCAAGCTCTGCTTCCTCTTTGCATGAGCCCTGGCACATGGTGAGCCCATAAGGAAGATGGGTTGAGTGAGGGGGTGGGTCAGTACCCATGCTGTGCCCCTTCTTCCACCTAAAACGCCGATTCATCCCTGGCCATCCTACAAGGCTGGCCCCAGGAAGCCACCCCTGACCCCTCCCCTGCTTTGCTTCCCCAGTGCCTTATATATAACCTTTCCTTTATTTTATTTCACTTACTTATATTAGGTTATAAGTACTTATACTACTTATCTACTTATATATTTGCTATTTCTGTAGGTCAAAAGGACCAAATATCAGCAATTTCATATGGTCCAACCTAATAGAAAAGCAGGAGCCCATGGTGGGTATATGTCAGACAGACCAAGGTTGAAGCCTGGCTCTGTCACTTCGTTGCTGTGTGTCCTAGTCAAGCTCCTCGGCTTCTCCACGTCTCAGTTTCCTCATGTGTAAAATGGAAATAATAATAGCAACTACATCCTAGTGGTGTTATGAGGATTAAATGAGGCACTGCATTCTAACATGCAGAACTTAGGGCTTGGCTCCTATGATAAACATTAGCTACACTTAGTCAATAGTTAAATATTTACTAAGGTCCACTATGTACCAGGGATAGTGCCAGTTGCTGAAGGTACAAAGATGGATAAGATAAAAGGAGGCTTGCCTTTGTGGAGCTCATAGCCACTAAAAGTGCAAAAACGAGTCTGATCAATGCTACAGATGAGGAAGTACTGAGTGCTAAAGGCATCTGTTTCTCAACTCTCATGCTAGGGTGGAATCATCTTTGTACAGCTCTAGTTTCCCAAGTAAACCATGAGAGGCCTTAACTATCTTTTTTCCTGGTAAAAGGTAGATACCCATACTTCAGAAACTAGCATATGGTGGATACTCAAGAAACGTGTGTTGAGTGAATCAATGAAGGAGTCAACTAACCAATGAATAAATGAACTGTAGCTCCAGGTCTAAGCACATATGAAACAGAAGCCTCTCAAGTCAGCATTCACAGCCAAAGCAGCCAGGAGTTCTTCCTTAGAACATTGAAGTTGTCCATAACCCACGATCAGGCTGAGTGACTCCTTTTTGCCATTTCCATCAAAAGTAGACTCTGGCCCATAAACCTCTGTTTTACTACAGGAATGGCCAAAAGGGGTCACTCAGCCGGATCCTGGGTTATTTATTTTTTAACTATCTTTCCACATGTTTGTGGCACACACAAAAATGTGTTTTTGAACATTGCTATTTACGTAAAATCTAATCATGTAAGCAAACAAACAAAGAAGAGAAAATGAAAGATGGCTTTTTCCAGCTCATAATTCATTCACTCATTCATTTCATTCATCCTACAAGCATCCTATGTGCAGGGCACTGTGTACAGAGCAAATGTTTGGGGGAGAAACAACCAGCCCCCAGCCACACCGTTTAATGGCCCTCTGCCTCAGGATCTTGTTTCTCTTATCTTCAAACTTACTTCATTGTGCACATTTGTTCATAAATTTAAATAACTTATTTATTTAAGAAACATTTGTCAACAGCCAGCTCTATACCAGGCTCTGTGATGAGCCCACACTGCCTCAGCCTCTGCTTCCCTTAAACTTGGAGTCTAACACAGAGAAGCGCAGACAGTATCAAACAGCCACATAAATACATAATCAAACTGCAATTACTGCAGGAAAGGAAAAAAAGAAGGTACACGAGAAGATATGGCAGGGGGCCTGACCTGGGGAATCAGGAAAACTTCCTTGAAGGAGTGACTTTTGAATTGGGCTCTGAACTTTGAGAGGAAGAGATAGGAGCCGGGGAACTGAGGAAGCCGGTGTGGGAGTACAGGGGATGAGGAGCCCACAGAGATGAAGGGGGGCAGTTGCACAGGGCCCGGGAAACTCACGACACATAACAAAGTTTTAAAATCCTTAAGGAGGATTGTGATCCGCTCAGGTTGATGTTTTTCACTCTGATTACCGTCAGCTAGATGGTGGGTTCTTTGAGTTATGAGGCTGCATCATACTCCTTTTTACATCTCTGACCGCATCCAGCAGAGGGCTTTGAATGCAATGATCTGGTGCTCAATTAATGGTGATTGAACATGTGGAAAGGATGCCAGTGACATAATCTTGCACTGGGAGGTTAATGATGATCTAGTTCAATGGATACTTGTATCCCCAAACCAAGAGACGCCCCTAGAATCCCCAGTGTTTTCCCCTCGGCTGTGCAGGTGAAAGAGAAGGGGCGGGACACTCTGTTTTGAACTTAAATGTTTCCGTTTATACTGTTTCTCTATGAGAGAAAGAGTTCTTAGCGATCCCCTTGCTTGGATTCGCATCATGAGAATTACTAGTTGGCCACAGTCTCAGCTGCAAAATTCACTGATCATCATTCTGATGATTGGAGCAAGTAGGGATTTGAAGTGGATTGTCTCTCCCTAGTTCTTCTAGCTCTTCTCTTTCACTCTATCTGATCAGCAATACGGGGTTCCATGTTCCCTGAATTGGCTCTTTAATATTCTGAAGGCCTTTGCCACCCACAGGCCCATCCGCAGGATTACGAGTGTCCTTTTGGGGCTGTGACTTCTGTGGGATTGACTTCTCTTGGATTTGGGGACTGATGCTCAGCTCTGGTGAATGCTCTCATCCTCTGCTAGAGAACACGTTGCCTTTGTGGTCATTAACGATACACTTGCCACCTCCAACTTCAGATACTAAGGGAAAGGCGTTTTGGAATTGGGACAAGAGATGGAGATAAATTTCAGATGCCCTTTTCACACAAAGATGATTTTCTCAAAATGGAACCAGATTTCAAGGATCTTTGTCCCCTCCAGAGAGGCTTTTCCAGTGCGTGGATACTATGGGAATATGATTATACAAATGCAGCAGGAAAACGTACTCCTGATCACTCTATAAATCACTTGATGCTAGCAGTGATCTCATTTTTAAAGCCATTAATAATCACGAATGATGGCTAAATTAGCAACATAGTCTTAAAGAGCTTCCATATTGATTGGCTGTTTTCATCCCTTCTTCTCCCTCATGCTATTCTGTGATATCGCCTCAGCCTCAGAGATTCAGAGCAACCATCTGCCGAACACATGAATACTAAAGAATTGGTTTCCTTAGTAACAATAATCATGAAGCAGCTCTCAGAACTTCCTGCTTTTCTGTCTGTCTGTTTTCTGTTGGTCACATAGAAAAAGACGGCCAAACTGAGCCTGCCCAGAAAAGATGCACATATATATCGTGACCCCTAAGTGGAAGGCAGGCTTGTCTCTGCTGAGACCACATTCCTTTTCTCAACTGGCTGCCTTATTCTGTGTGGTTAGGGCTAAACCAGAGCACTTGCAAAGGTCTATGACCACCTCAGAACTCTTTTCCTTTCGAGTCAAAATCTGGAACCACAAAACCATAATGCAGGACACATCACCAAAATGGCTCCTTCTCTGTGGGAAACCAACATGGAACTTCCCTAAAACGAAGACCTTCTTTCTTTCCACAATATTTCTAATAATAAAAAGAAAATGGGGACTTCCCTGGTGGTCTAGTGGTTAAGACTCCAAGCCTCCAATGCAGGAGGCCCGGGTTCGATCCCTGGTCAGGGAACTAGACCCCGCATGAAACAACTAAAAGAGCTCTCATGCCGCAATGAAGATCCCGCGTGCTGCAACTAAGACCCAGCACAGCCAAATAAATAAATATTAAAAAAAAAAAAAAACTATAGCTAAAATCTTATTAAAAAAAAAAAGAAAAGAAAGAAAGAAAGAAAATGGTCATCAAGTAGAGAAAGCTTTGCTGATTTTCCAGAATATCTTTTTTTCCGTGTCTGTTGTGAGAAATTGCCCTGCTTCCTGCCCCTCTTCCTAACTCTAGCCAGGATGAATTCAAGCAACCGCCCTCCACAGGAGCAGAAAGGGATGTGTGTCAGGAAGCCTTGGGCCCACCGTCCTGCCCCCGGGTCCTGAGCCCGTTACCCAGACGTTTTTGATGGATTCTGCCATCTCACCTCCTGGATGCATACCGGGGTGCCTGACCCTTTGTGGCTCCATCTCCTGGCCTGGATTCCCAGCTGTGGCTACAGAGTCATTGCTCTACCTGGCAAAGCACATACTTGCTTCTTCTTGCCTCAGTTGTCTTCTTAGGGCTTCTTGATGGGCAAATACAAACAGAGCACCACTTGGTACTAGGCACGATGTCAAACACTGTGGGTCTGGGAATGACTGTGAAGTGACAGTCCCTGCCCTTATGAGGTTCACAGCCTGCAACAATAATTTGGGTGCAGGACAATAATTATAGTACACTGCAATAGGAGCTACACCCAGGGTAATGAGGACCCCGTAAGAGAAGTGTCTAATACAGCCTGTGAAACTGGAGGTAGAACAGGAAAAAGTTCCTGGAGAAGGTTAAGCTTAACTGTCTTAAAAGTTAAAAAAAAGATAGTAGGAATAATGTAAAGTATGTTGAACGCTTACTATGGACTAGGAACTTGACATGTGATATACATTCATTATTTAATTTAATTCCCACAACAGTGTCCTATGAAGCAGATTCCATTATCATCCCCACTTTACAAACTGAGACTCATGGGTCAAAATTTCTCACACCTGGTCACAGAGCTAGGAAGCAGCAGAGCCCACAGTCAGACCCAGACCTGTGTGACAGTAAAATCCAGGATCTTAAGCACAGGCTGAGTGGAAGGAGGGAATCCCAAGTGCTCTAGTGTGACAGGCACACAAGTGGTTGCTTTGCCAGAACATGAGTGTGGGGTGAAGCGTGGACAGAGGCAGGATGGCCAGCTTATGGAGGCCCTTGCTGATGAGCTTGGCCTTGGTCTTCAAGGTGAGGGCAAGATGCTTAAGGGTTGTAAGTAAGGCTGGGAAATGGTCTGATTTGCATTTGGGGAAGACTTCTGGTAATAGTGAGGAGGGTGGATTTAAGGAGCTAGAGCTGGTGGCCGAGATCAGTTAAAAGCCCCTCACAGTCAGTAGTCCTGGTAAGAAGTGATGTTGGCCTGAATTTGGGCATTGACAATAGGGATGGAAAAGAAGGGACCTCCCACTGCTTTTCCCACAAAGCTCCTTCTGCTGGATGCCTACTTCCGACATCGCACCTATAGCTCAGGCTCTAGGGCTGCTTGTGACCTTGTATCTTCAAATCTGTCTGCAGTTACCTTACCCTCCCCCACCCTACACTGCATCTCACCTTGTTTTCAACTCCCAGAGCCTAGTACCGGGATGGGCACCTAGCAAAGGAATGTTGAATGGAGGAATGAATGAACTGGAACAGTTTCCAATTTCCTGTTTAATAAAACTCATGGTCCTGACCACTGCAGTCTTGTTGCTGTCTTTATTCAAAGGTGATACAAAAGCTGGATGGATGTTCTGATTAAGCATGAAGTGTGAATGATCCGGTTATCACAGTGCAGATGCTCCTTGATTAATATATAGTATCATTTCCTCTGTCTTGGATTTGACTCTGGAAAAAAAGATGTCAAACAGTGTGTACCTCAGACCCCTTAGCTAGAAGAGAAAGAAGTGGAACTCAGTGCAAATTCCTATTTACTTAGATATAGAGGTAGGGATGAGCCCTCTCTTCACATTTTTCCCAATTAAAAGTTGGGCCAAGTCTGGTGGAATGGTGACAAGTTGAACTGGGTGTGCGTGCGTGTGTGCGCGCACACACACACAGATGGCTGAGACATTCCAATGAGTTGAGGACCTACTGTGCAGCATTTTGAAGGCAACACAATTCATAGCTAAAAATTGGAATAGCTTCTCCCATCTGACAGTCTTAATTTGTCCTTGTCCTAGAAGGAGTAAATTATTGAAAAAGAAAACAACCTGTACATGGATGTTTATAGCAACTTAAATCATAAATGCCAAAACTTGGAAGCAACCAAGATGCCCTCCAGTTGGTGAATGGATAAATACACTGTAGTACATCCAGACAACAGAATAGTATTCAGTGTTAAAAAGAAAGGAGTTACCAAGGCATGAAAAGACATGGAGGAAACTCAAACGCATATTACTAAGTAAAAGAAGCCAATCTGAAACGGCTAATTACTGTATGACTTCAGCTACCTAACATTCAGAAAAGGCAAAACTGTGGAGACAGTAAAAAAAGAAAAAATCAGTGGTTGTGGAGTCAGGGAGTGAATAGGCAGAACACAGAGGGTTTTTAGGGCAGTAAAAATATTCTGTAGGATATCATCATGGTGCATATATGTCATTATACATTTGTCCAACCCATAGAGTGAACTGTAATGTAAACTGTGGACTCAGGGTAATTGTGATGTATCCATGTAGCTTCATCCTTATTAAAAACTGTACCATCTGGTGAGTGATGTTGATAATGGGGGAGGCTACGCTTGTGTGGGGTAGGAGCTACATGGGAAATCTCTGAACTTCCCTCTCAATTTTTTAATGAATCTAAACTGCTCTAAAGAAGTACATCGTAATTTAAAAACACAAAATCAGAACAAACAACGGTAGCGTGAACTTGATGACATCAGCTGCAATTGAGGGAAATGCACATAATATTCTCTGGCCCAGCATTCAAACAAATAACTCAAGGCTTTCTACTTTTTGTACATGTTCCCCAAAAAAGAATTTTGAGAACCTATGTACATCCCATGCACATTTTTAGATAGCTTCACAAGATCAAGCCTGAGATGGACAAAGGATTCAGGCACCCAGCTTGTGTGGGACCCTATCCTCTTTTGTATGACGAGATGTATTGCTGTTAAACAATGAAAATCTGCAAATAAATGCAAAGGGAGGAATTAACGTAATTCTCCTATTCTGTGGTAAAGTAGAATCTTATGGCCTCTGACTCACTAGCCGAAGGCAACAAATCAGCAACAACAACTCAAAGAGACATAGGAAAATACAACTAGTTCTTCAAAAACCATAAAATAGCAATTACCATATTTTAGCATATGGTTTTACACTGAATTATTTCACAGTTATAATTAGGTTGCTAATGCAGTGCAGAATTGGACGATACACTAATTTGGTATATATTTTATCTAATCTGATGGAAATGTAACATTTAGAGGGCTTGATTCTTTTTTTCACAAACAATTAAATATCACATTTTAAAAAATTGTGTTGGCCTTTATGATGTAATGTGTATGTGTGTGTGTGGGGGGGGTGGATGTGACAGAGAGAGAGAGAGAGAGTGCGAGAGAGAGGAATTCCATCCCAATTATAGGCACAAGCCATACCCTTTAGTCTCTGATTTATTTCCATCATGTAAGATTCTTTTCTTGCTTGCTTGCTTATTTTTTTAATCTGTTTTTCTTTTTTGCCTTTGGTAAATTAAAACTGAATTTTCTTCTCCAGGACAATTCTCTGTTCCAGTCATAGTAAATACCAATTTCATTTCCATCCCATTATTTTTCTAATTAAGCATTTGTCATGCAAAAGGAGATCTGAGGTGCCTGTGCTTTCCATTATGCAAAATATTCAGCTACGATAATAGCTTTGGGATGGCACCTTGAAGGTGTTACGGAAAAAAAATCAGAGAAGAAAAAAAAATAAAATATATTTTACCTCGGACTTTTGCCTGTTTATTTTCTCCCTGATTTGCCACAGTTGTGGATATTGACAATGTCCCATCAGTTGTGAAGGATGGACACATAATTCGCATCCTTTACTAAGGAGAATTCTATTAAATCTTTATCTAAACATTTTAGAGGTTAAAAATATAACTGTGTGTCTCATTTTTTTCTCTTCTGCTCACACTTAGCAAAACCTACAACTTCTATACTTGATGAAATGTGCTTCTGACTCAAATTGTTTCAGAACAAAGTATGAATATGCCAGAAGGACAACCTGATATTTCTTGGAAATTCTTTCTTCCTTCTTATGACAAATCCCAAGGGGCTAGGCTCTGTCAAATAAATTAGAGAATTTATTTTCTAAACCCTTTGAACACAAAGCTTTTCCATTTTCTGTGGCAAGATATTTTTCCCAAACATTAACCATCACATCTTATAGCTATATTTATAGCCATACATACACTATATATCCATATGCATACATTCTGCATATGTATATCTATATGTATATTTTAATCTATTGATGTATAAACTCTAAGACTTCATTTTTCAATCATTTCCACAGTGTGCACAGAATAAGCTGTGAAATTGGATTTTTAAAAAGTGGGACCCATTTCCTCTCAATTTCTCAAAATGTAGACTGAGAACTTTCCGGTTTTGGAAGGAACCCTGGTGTATTTTCTGAAACACACTGTGCATGGTATGTGTGTGTGTGCACTGCCTGAGTAGATAGCGCTATTAGTTGAACTCACTGTGATTCTGCGTGTTCAGTATTTTCAAAGATGCTGTTGTGGTGCCCCCTCCCAGATCCCGTTTACTAGGGTCCCCAAAGCTCCCCCAGCTGCTCTGAGTGCTGGCTGCTGAAGGCTCACAGGTGCCCCCATTTCTGGGAAGGTTGTCCTGGGCTAAAGAGAGGAGCCACCTCACTCAGGAAGTTGGTGGGGGGAGGTCACAGCCAATGACTGATTGGCAAGTGGTACAAAATGCTGGCACCACAGCCCCAGGAAGGAACAATTCTGTGGGTGGTTAAAGCTCCAGAGCCCTCCCCCACGGTGCAGGTCCTGGTGGTCTTGAGCTGAGACCACATCCCCTCCCTGCCTCTCCTGCTTCACTCCTTCCCCCACAGGATTTTCCTGAAGAGCACTTGCTCAAGAGATCACAGTACCCAAATCCCCGTCTCAGGTTCTGTTTCTGGGAAACTTCTTTCAATTTTAGACATTCAATTTCCTAATCAATAAAATGTGGATAATAATTCCCACCTAGTCTATTTCTCAGAGTTGGGGTGTGAATGGCATATTGTGTGGAGGAATTCTGGAAACAGCCAAAGCAGTAAAAATATTTTGCAGGCAGCATGATATATCATTTATTTTAATATTTAACCTTAGGTTCCATGAAAATATGGCTGATTTCTCCCAACTTGTGTTTTTTACACTTTAGGTTAATGTCCACTGTGCTCATTTTGCTGCTCCCTGGCGAGGACTGATTTGTTAAGAATTGCTGACTTGTCTGTACCGCTCTTTGCACCTGGGCTCTCCAAGGTAAAGGAGGGAAAGAAACGTGAGTCCAGCAAGTGACTGTGTTGGCCCAGAGAGCACAGAGTCCCCACCAAAGGCCAACTAAGCAGGAACCCGAGACCTGGTCTTGCCAGATCTTCACATAGTTTTAAGCAACGCCGGGCACCAGATATTTATGTAAAACCTCCAGCTTCTTAAATACCAACAACACATTTTTTAAAAACTGTTAACACTCTACTATTCAAGCAAAACATAACTGGAGGCCCAATTGGGCTAGTACTGAGTAACCTACGACCAGATTTAAGCCCCTGAAGTAAGAGACCAGGTAATGCCCACTGAGGCCTCAGCTCTAGCACAGCGCTCAGCACATGATCCATGAAAGATCCCAGAAGAACAGGACCACCATTAGCAGTGTCGGTTTCCAAGGAGTTAAATGAATGACCGCTAGTTTTAGTAACTAGTTTTCTACTCTGTAAAAACCACTTAGCATATGATTCTTTTCCCTAAACAGTATTATAACATGTGCAGATTTTTATTCACTTGCCAGCTTGCTCTTGCACAACTTTTCAAGGACACTGTCTGTTTCCTTGTCTATGAAACAGAAATAATTATGCCTGATCTGAAAATAAGCAAAAGCATGTAAAAGGACTTTGCAGACAGCAGCCATCAATCCAGAGAAATCCCTGTTCTCTAGATTCTGCCCTGAGATCTAAATCCCGCACTCAGAAATCTGAAACCAACAGAGGCTCTCTCATCTTTCTTCTAAGATGGAGTTTCCTTAACGTTAGTCATGATTTTTGCTATAAAAACTGCATTATTATTTTCTATGACTATTAATTACCTAATCTTTTCCTTTAGGTCAAATATATTTTTTTAGTTACTACCAACCATCTTTTTCAATTACCAACTTTATCTTTGCCCAAGCAATAATATCCATGAATGCACAGGTTTTATGTCCTAGTATTTAATTTTTATACAGACACACGTGTATAAGTGTATATGTATGTGTCTATATATGTGTTTGTGTATATATACATATATATAATATTCATCTGTGTACCACCTAAAATCACCTTGCCTGTTACCGATTATATGTCTCCCATTTTGGAATATTCTGCCCCCCAGGGATAGCAGAATTTTATAGAAAGATTTTCCAGCTCTATCAGTTTTTATTAATTTACTCAATAAGCATTTGTCACCTATTAGTCTATCTCGTGTAAACCTGGAACAGGCAGGAGAAGATTAATATCACTGGTTCCACAAAATTTTAAACCACTCTAAAAAGCTTTGTGAGCCCCTGTGGCTAATGAATTTCAGGAAGGAAACTCACGCTCCAAATCTTCCCGCTCCAGATTCCTGTGGACTTGGGACCACTCAGGAATGACAGAGGGTAACTCCAAGAGAGCCATATTTGCAAAGTGGTGAAGCTCTCAGAGTCTGCCCCAGGGGAATCCAGGTAGCGCTGCTAGTGAGTTTTAACACAGCAAAGCGGTGGTGCCTTCTCAACAGCCTTCACGCAGGAAGCTGTCTGATGTTATGTTCCTAACTATCCAACCACCCAACACTGTAATTTCTAAGATTGGCTTTAGTCATTTAGTAAGATAATGGCATTTAAGCCAGTCACCATTAGGATACCAGATGATGTTAATAATTACAGTCTGCATTTAGGTGGCGCCTCTCCGGGCAAGCACTAAGAGTTTTACAAACATTATCTCATTTTCATCTTCATGACACCCTTGTGAAGCAAGCATTTTTTATAGCATTACTACAGAGAGAGCAGCTGAGGCGTGAAGAGGTTAAACACATTGCCCAATCTGAGAGCACATGTGCAATCACAGTGCTCAAACCTGGTTTGATGTCTTAAGAAAGTCTCTGTAATGTGTTCATGTAAAGGTTTCACACCAAATACAGGGGATGTCTCTGAAAATATTTACATTTAGGTCTGTAAGCGCACAGGCTCTTTAAAATTTGTATTCAGTGTATCTAATTAGCAAACAAACATAGAGGTCTAAGTGGAGTCTGATGTACTAAATACCATCTGCCCGATGACTTATTTAATAAATTGTTATGTAGCACTTGCATGTGCCCGGCATTGTGCCAAGTGTTTTATAAATACTAACTCCTTGACTCCTCACAATAACCCCGTGAAGGAGGTGCCATTACATTCCTCATTGTACAGGGAGGAAAACCAAAGAAGTTAGACAACTTGCCTAAGGTCCCACAGCTGGTAAGTGACAGAGCTGAGATTCAAATGCACATGATCTGGTCCCTGAGTTTATGTATTTAAACCAGAACATTGTGCAGCTATCAAACTTATAATAGTTATTTGTTTGAAAATGTACTATTTCTTTCTCATGCCACTCAAAGGCTTTTTTCCTATGTCAGTGGTTATCCACTTAACCCTATTCCAGACAGAATCTTCCCATGTAGCCAATCATCCTGCCCCCAACCCCACTGCGCTTATAATCTAGGTGGATGACTCGCTGGTACTTTAGCAGAGTGACTGGAAAAGAGGGTTTCAGAAGCTCAGCAGATCACAAATCCGTTCCATGCAGAGTCCAACAAGGCATCGCCCGAAAGTATTAAAAAATCGTTTCGTCATTTGTGCTTTGGGGAAGGAAGAGTAAAATTCTCCTACTAGTTTGTCTCAGGATTGGGATGAGTTTCTACAGTAAGCAAAGATATTTTTCACAAGTGACTTATGCAATATACCTTATATTTGGAGAGTGCTTTCAAAGTGTTCTATATATTCATTGTCTCATTTGATCCTTACACAACAGCCAGTGAGATAATTGGGGAAGCTATTTTCATAACCACCATTTTACAGATGAGAAAACTGAGGCTCAGCGTCATTAAATAAACTTGTCCAAAGTCACCCAGCTAATGAGCTACAGAAGCAGAATACATCCAGTGTCATGTGTTACTAAACCCTATAAATTATCTCATCTCATCTCATATTTAGTTTAATACTTATGGTGATATCATTGCTAAAATCACACACTTAAATAAAAGAGTGATTCCTCCTCAGGGGTGCAGACAGGACACTTGAGAACATTTAATGATTTCCACGTTCAGCTCCCTTCTCCTTTTTCGAGAGAACATGAAATAGACTTTCCAGGGTCATCAAAAAGAGAAGAGCTTCCATGTGGCCACTTCTACCAAACATGGGACTCATACCCGCCGATTTACCCAGACGCTGCCCACTTCCTGAGTGAGGGGAATCTCTAGGTCTCAGAAGAGCCATCTCCCTTGTTTCAGGAACGTGTCCCTTCTCCCCTGGTTGTGGACACTGTGCTGAGAATTAGTTCCACTAAAGAAGGAATGAAAAGGCAGTTCATTCGGATGAGTTACGTATGGGAAAGGCATTGGGCCCTGGAGGTCAAATCTGCCAGCTTTTACTTTCTCTATTAAATGTTTATTTTTCTCTTCCAACTGCTAGAACAACTGCAGTGAATCACCACCTGTGATTTAAGATTTTTCATACTTAGTCTGCCTACTTATTATTATTTATTTATTATTGGTATTCTTCCAAACAGGTCATTATTACAATCATTGGCTTCCCTCCTCCTCTACATACGATCTTTACCTCTGCTTGACTGGAATCCCATCCTCTGATGTTAGCTTCTTCAGTTTTTCTCCCTGCCACCTCAGGATTTCCTGGATTTTCTTCCCCAGTCAGTCCCACTTTCATGGGAAGAGGTGACCTCCTCCCTTCCAAGGCTAAATCAACCCCTTCTTCTGCTAGAAACCCCTCCCTTACCACCTCTTTGAGAATTTCACTCCATCAATTACAAACATCTCCCCCTGACATTCCCATCCTACTGTGTACCTCAGCCTTTCTCTCTTTCCTGGAAAACTTCCCTTTATCCACCAAGAGGTTTAAGTCTTTTCAGTTCCTCTAAGGCTGTTCCATTCTTCATGGCACACTCTCTTTGCTGGCTTCTATGACATTAGAGTTATAAAAAAAAAATCCACTGCCTCCCGAAAAAATGGAAAAGAAATCCACATGGAACCTCTTCAGTGGCTATTGCTGTGTAGCAAACCACCCCAAAGCTGAACGGCTTAAAACACAAAAATTTATGATATCTTAATTCTGTGGGTTGAGCTGGGCAGTTCTCCAGCTCACAGGGTATGGCTGGTGCTGGAATCTCAACCTCTGGGACCTGTCTGTGTTCTCTCGCACCATTCAGTAGTCCTGGAGCTTCTTGACAGCATGGCAGCTGGCTTCCAAGAGCACAAAACAGAAACTGCCTGCCTTTTGAAGGCTTAGGCCTGAAGCTAGCACAGTAGCGCTTCCCCTTCATTACACTACTGGTCAAAGCAACTCTCCAGGCCAACCCAGGTTCAGGAGAGGGGAAATAGACTCCATCTCTTAATGAGAGGAATGGCAAGGAATTTGTGGTCCACTTTAATCCACCACAGACTTCCACATTTGCTCAGCTCAAATCACCACTGTTATCACAATAGCTATTTGGAATTATTCCCTAAAGTGTTGATAAATCTTGGTCAAATCATCTTACATAACTCCTAGTGGTTATTTCTCCAAAAAAACAAAACAGCTCAATTTCTGGCCTTAGGTTAATAGGAAAGTAATTTTATAGACTCTTAAAATTCAAGAGCTGCTTTAAGAACTATTTAAAATTCAGCTAGAATTTATATAGGTCTGTTTTATAGATAATAAGATCAGGTAGCATATCTATAAAATCTAGAGAAAGTAGGTGAAGTGAATTTTAATCAACCTTTTTTTTTTTTTTTTCAAAAAAAAAAAAAGCCAGTATATTTCTGTTGATGACTAAAAAAATGCACAATGTGAGAGTTGCGAGTTAAGTTTTATCTGGGGCAAAATGAGGACTATAGCCCGGGAGACAGCACTTCAGATAGCTCTGAGAAACTGCTCCAAAGAGGTAGGGGGGAATGTCAATGTATATGTGATTTTGGTGAAGGGGGGAGTACATGCAATCAAGCACATATTTTTGCAGAAGGTTTCTGCTAGTCACGTGGAGCAGACGTCACCATGAAGGAATTTAGTGCTTTTCTAGATATGAGGAGATGCAAGAATTGCACTCATAAAATCAGCTCCTAAAAATATCTAACTACCTGAAGACCTGTTCTGCCAGTTTTTCCAGAGCACAGAGTGCCTCATTTCTGCTCTCCACCCTGAATTCCCTTCAGGGGGTGTTGAAGGTCAGCAGCTGCAGCAGCATGTGACTTAACCTCGTAGAGGTAGATGGCAACTGCCCATGGCAAGTGCCAATTTGTAGTTGACACTGTAGAGAAGATGAGTATTTTTCTCAAAGGCAAGGATAGTCATAAATCAGAGGTGACAACTAGGTCTATTACTAAACAGTAGCAAAGAGCCTGCTCTGGATGCCCTGTCCAGGTACTCAGCAGTGCCCTTACTGGCCACCAGGTGTCCCACTGGCTTCCTGGGAGGGCTGATCAAAGGTATGTGAGGCTGAAGATAAGACCTCCAGTTCACCAGTTCAGATGTGCTGTTGGCTATAAACCAGCCTTCTCATGGGTCCTCAGATGTGTCTTACTCCTTCTTACCTCTGAGTTTTTACAGATACCATTCCTGTTTATCATTATGCCCCACTCTCTCTCCTTCCCACACTTTTCCTTTTGCCTTAGCTAAATCCTCTTCATCCTTTAGGGGATGGGATTATATTTGTCATCCACAATGAAATTTTCTTTGAACCCACCCCCTTCCCAAAATTAGGTCAGATGCTCTTGGGGCCATTCCAACTTCTGTTGTATAAATAATTTTGCAGAGGCTGCCTTACCTCTTCTCTGGAGTCTTAACCCATTATTCAGGGGTGCCCCTCAACAGTGTCTGTACACTAAGACCAGCTTCCCTGGCTCTGATCCATTAGTCCAGGAGCAGACACTAACCTTAAGATGGACCAAAGACATTCCCTTTTGAACTGAAAGACTTGGAGCTTTGATAACTAAGTTACGTTAATGAAGCACATCAGAAGGAAGACCCATAAATTCTTGCCAAAGAGGTAGAGCTAATTTGACTCTTGCACTTGTATATCTCCTCCTTGTATTCTGTTAGACACCTCTATGACTTTCCCATGGATTCTGTTCTTTCCTGAAACTATCCAGAATTGTCTATAACTCCCAACCAAAGACTTAAAATAATTTATACCAACTGGAATGAACTCAGGTATGCATGTATAATGAATGGTGTATTTGTTTTGTGTCCTTTTCAGTGCTAGAATGAAGGCTCTGTGAAGACAGGAAGACTCCTGCCTTGCTTGGTGCTGTATCTTGAACACCAAGTGAAGTAGTTGGCACATAGTAAGTCGTCCATAAATATTTATTGAATGAATGAATAAATGGAAATATAAGACTGATGCAGCTCTTTGGGAAGTGCCTGGGAAAGAATGAGACTTTACTATGGTTGGGCGGGAGGGTTAAGGAACCATGGTGGGTTTGGATTCCATGTTGGTGAGAAATGCTTTGAGTGGAGACTCTTGGTTGAATTGCTCAGGTTTTGGAAAACATCCTATATTACCTGATGGTAGAAAGAGTCAAGTACAAAGACCCTGTTTACCTTTGGATGCCAAGATTAGATGAAGGTGCTTTCTTACCATAGTCGAAAGAAATCTCTTTAAACTTGGGCAGTGCAGGAGAGGAGGACAGTAGCTCTGTGAAGCAGTGGACCCTGCAGGGCTGTGTGTCCCATCAGAGACTGACTGGTGAGAGGGCAGCCCTGCAGCAGGAACAATGCCGGAAGTCTCTGGTGGTTGGGGTATGGACAGAGCAGCCATGACAGCCATTTGCAGCAGGGAGAGTGGCTGGGGGTTGATGGAAATGAGAGGCTAGAGGAGATCCCATTTCCTGTCTACACCAATTCCCTGGAAACAGGGCAGGCAGGGTTGAAATTTCAGTATCCACATTGGTTCTAAAGCCACAGAACTCTGGGGTTGCTCACTACACCCCAAGCTCTTAGCATTTCCAGGCCGGTGTCACAAGGGTTACACTATCTGACCTGCATGCTGAGGTATTCTAGTAAAGAAGCAGGGTTCCTGCAGGACACAGATTTTTAATTCATCACAGAGGTGGGTCTCTCTGCAATTTTACCTTTTTTGGAGGACATGAACCTGCCAGATTACTTGGTCTGATGTGTAAAAACTGAGTTCAAAAAATGGAAGCTTTGTATCTCTGTGCTTTAGCTATCGACTTTCTAATTGCCCTGAAAGATGAAATAACTTTGTGTCAGAATATGTCTTGATAACAGCCAAATTCTGGATGCAAAACTGTCTCTGAACTTTGGAATGATATCCAACTAACAGTCAAAGACGAAAGCCTGATTTCTCAGCAGTCACAATACAGTAACCTTCAAACTCCATGACTCACCTCATTCTTCCTGGGGAAGGTTCCAGCTCTACCAGTTTAAGCTTGTCCAATCCTGCCAGGAAAATACTCTGCCAATGTACAGGTGTCTATGTAGAGGTGAGACATTTTGTTAAATTGCTATTGGTCCAAGACCACCACATCTTAGTAACAATTGTCTTAGTAACAATTGTATGCAAAACATTTCTTAATATTTGGTGAGGGGGCTTCCCTGGTGGTGCAGTGGTTGGGAATCCGCCTGCCAGTGCAGCGGACATGGGTTCGATCCCTGGTCCCGGAAGATCCCACATGCCACGGAGCAGCTAAGCCCATGCGCCACAACTACTGAGCCTGCGCTCTGGAGCCAGCAAGCCACAACTACTGAGCCTGAGAGCCACAACTACTGAGCCCGCATGACACAACTACTGAAGCCCACGCGCCTAGAGCCCGTGCTCTGCAACGAGAAGCCACCACAATGAGAAGCCTGCTCACCACAACAAAGACCCAACGCAGCCTAAAATAAATAAATAAAATAAATTTATTTAAAAAAAAAATTTGGTGAGGGCCCATAGCTTTAATTTTTTTGTTTAACAGTTCTTAAAAGGCTTTGCTTTAATTAGCTAAGAAGGAATGATATAGCCCAGTGGTGAAGCTCCTATAGTCTATAGCCAGACAATCTCAGTTCAACCTCCATTCTCCTGTTCAGTAGGGCGTGGCCAGTTCCTTATCCTCCCTAAGCCTCATTTTTCTCCTCTGTGAAATGGATATAATAATAGGACATCCCTCAAAGAATGAATATGAGAATTAACTAGCACAGAGTAAGCACTCAGCAAATGTTATTATTATAGCTATCTTTAACCCTCATAATATAAAATAAAATTATTTTATAAGTTCAGATTTCTTAGTGTGGCAGTTTTAAAAATTGTTATAAATTCTTTGACACTGCTCCCATTGAAGTGGTGTCTAGGTCTCCTCCGCTTGAATCTGATCAGGCTTGTGACTGCTTTGACTCTAGAATACATTGGAAGTGACCCTATGTGGCTTCCAAAGCTAGGTCATGAAAGAACATGCAGCTTCTGCGTTGTTGGCTGGAACACTGAGCTGCCCTGTACAGTCTGACTACCCCGAGACTTCCATGCTGGAGAGGCCACGTCAACACTCTGGCTGACAGTCCCATCAGAGTCCAGCGTCCCTGCCTAGGGGCCAACCATTTTGAAAGCGGATCCTCCAGCTCCAACTGTTCCAGCCCTCAACCGCCTGAGTCACCTCTAGCTGCTGGAGTCCTCCCAGCTGAGTTCCCAGACCTCATGGCATGCAGACAAGTCATTCTCTCTGTCCCTGTCCAAATTTCTGACTCCACGAACATAATAATTCTGACTCGTGAACACAATAAAATGGCTATTATTTTATGCCACTAAATTTGAGGTGGTTTGTTATATAGCAATAAGTATATGCAACATTCAGAAAATAATGGATCTGGGGGGAAACAATGGAGTAAAAGGGAAAATTAGCCATATCAAAATCATCAGATCCAACCTTGATCTGTGTGCATAATTTTCAAATATCTATCAGTTTTTAATGATGGCAAAGTTTACTTTCTTCTTTCTAAGCTAAAGTCTGTGTTAATCTGAAGGGCCTGCAGCAAACAGAATGACATACAAACTCCACACACTGCAGAGCCCCAAGGGGAAGCTCATGAGCCCATGTAAACATGGACTTCTCTTACTTCTGTTCTTGAGAGAACTGAGGGAAAATGAAAGCTGAAAAGAAAAGCCCTTGGTTTAAATGGACTCCGATTGCATTCCAACCTATCAGATCAATAATGCAGAGATTCCTAAAATCAATGTGCTGAGGCAGTTTTACCAAATGCATTTGCCTATTGATTAATACTCTGACTTTTAAATATAAACATGCATACTTCTTTGTTGTGATCAGAATTACAGTATGCAAAAGCCGGCAAGATACCCAATCTAATGGGTATTCATTAGATTATCATCCTAATTTTATAAATGAGGAAACTGAGTCTTGGGAAAGCAAGAAAACTCACCATGATAAAAGAAATGACAGTGCCTTTTGCTGAGCACAAAGAATACCCCAGTGTCCTGGCTTTTCTTCTGATGCAAAATAGATGTAAGAATGGCGAGTATATCCCCTAAAGGTCTACCCATGGATCAGATCAGATCACAGGAAAGCTACATTTTGAATCTATTTTTCTGCCACCTTACAGACACCTTCCGCCATCTAAAATGCACCATTATTTCTCGGGTTTTTTTTTTTTTTTTTTTTTTTTTAATTTATTTTTTGGCTGTGTTGGGTCTTCGTTTCTGTGCCAGGGCTTCCTCTAGTTGCGGCAAGCGGGGCCCACTCTTCATCGCGGTGCGCGGGCCTCTCACTATCGCGGCCTCTCTTGTTGCGGAGCACAGGCTCCAGACGCGCAGGCTCAGTAGCTGTGGCTCACGGGTCTAGTTGCTCCGCGGCATGTGGGATCTTCCCAGACCAGGGCTCGAACCCGTGTTCCCTGCATTAGCAGGCAGATTCTCAACCACTGCGCCACCAGGGAAGCCCTATTTCTCGGGTTTTATCATGGGTGGCCATCTGACAGTGACCTGTGGCGTTCGATATCCTTTATACTAAAACATCCAAATAACTGTCTTAGAGGTAGATTCTTGGCAGAGTTTTGGATTTTCTAATGAACTTAATTAGGTTACAAAAGCTGTGGGATCTATCTTGTTTCCCTGGGTGTGCTGCCATGGTAATGCATGTAGTAGCTACATTTGAATTCTGGTTCCCGCCATGGCCAGCTGGGTGAGCAAGGCAACATCTTAGCCTCCATTTCTACATCTGAACTGCGGGTCATCATCTAACTACCTGCATCAGCGTTGTTGTGAAGATTAAGTCAGGTACATGATATGACGATAACGTTCACGGAAGAAAATGATCTTTTTTTCTTTTTTCACTTTTTTTCAAGTATTAGGATCTCTTTCGCCTTAGATGTCTAGTTAAGTACGAATAGCCCAGTGCTTTTCTTTACTCTGTCCAAAGAAATGTCAGATCTCAATGAAAATGTCTGGTTGCCTGTTCCATTTGTTCTTAATCATAATTCCAAAGATGTTGTTTTAAGAAGAATTTTTACTAATACTTTAGACACCATGGATTGACTTACACGTTGTGTCTTCAGCCAGAGGATTTCAGGTTAAAGCAAGAAGCAAGTAAACAAACAAAAAAACCCACAATTTGATCAGACTATGATGTTAAAAGATGTATAATATTATCTCTCCCCCCAACACACAAAATGTCAAGTCATCCAGAAGGGAGAGCAGACATGCTCACTTCCAGAGGCACAAGTTTTACTTGCACTCTTATGAGTGCACCAAAATGACTCCAAACTATGCTCCCCACATCTTAGCCAATCAGAGAGGCCTCTTTAAGAAACATAACATTTTAATTTACAAGGGATCATCTATATTTCTTTCCCAGGGCCTCACAGAAGGACTGAATTTTAAATCGAATACAAATGTGTACATGTTTTGCAAAAGTTTTCCCAGATAGTATACACTATTTCCAATTGCATAATGACAACAGAACTCATTAAAGCAGAGTCATGAGATAG
Source organism: Balaenoptera musculus (assembly GCF_009873245.2). NCBI lineage: Eukaryota > Metazoa > Chordata > Mammalia > Artiodactyla > Balaenopteridae > Balaenoptera > Balaenoptera musculus. The sequence continues at coordinate 56,208,043 of NC_045793.1, forward strand.
CTCTTTGTATTTTAAACTAAGATTTAAGTAATATATTTAGCAAAATCTTCTTTTATAGTTTAATCTTTGAACTATAAGAAGATTTGGGGGTAATAACTACCCTACCTTATTGATGATAATTCAGTGATGGTGATTTCTTCTTCCTTTCATACTTCTATTTTTTTAAATGTGTTCTGTGAGATTTGTGTATGAGTAATCCATGATTCAAACCTAGACCTACTGAATATACCCATCTATATTCAACCTTTGAGTCTTAACCATGTTTAAAATGGAAATTCTAACAAATTATGGCTGACTCACAAAAGATAAGTTAGTTTAGGATCTTAATATTAATCGGCTATAAGTGCCCTGTAAGATAAAAGTCAGGATAGTCAAACTGACAGTCTCCTTTGATAAGCTGTTTTAGGGAAAGCAATATATGTTCTCAAAAGATGGACCTTTCAAAGAGAGCCTATAAATTGAGGTTCTGTGCATAAATGAATCCAAGAACAATCTCGCCAATGTCAAGAACAGATTTGTGTAAGAATGAAGAAAAAAATTAAGAAAGAAAAGACATTTAGTTTTAGAGTTTTTGCAAAAGAATACGGATGTTTTGGAAGTTAAGAATTAGTTTCTGCCATAATTCCTGGGTTAGAAATTCAAGAAGAAAGAAGTAGAAATCTATGCTGAAAGCTTAGATAAAGTGTCTCTACAAAGACAGTATAACAGACCTTAGGTGAAGCCTCTGAGAAAGGTGGGAATAGCATAGCCCAGCCTTTCTTAACCACTACCAGCTCCTGAACCAATCAATATCTCTTCACTAGGAATTCAAAGATAAGCATCAGACACTCAAAGCATAGTAAACCAAGTTCCCACTTTCCATTCCTAACATACAAAAGTGATACAGAGGCGTGAGTCCAACCTTATAAAGTTTAGTTTTAAAATATCTTAGATCTAATCCAACATTTCTCAAGCTGTTTTATGAAAAGCGTAAGTGTCAAGCTGCCGTGTGTGTGTGTGTGTATCCCAAAAGTGGGAAATACTAGGTAAGACAAAGTTTAAAAAGGATTCTTTACCTCAGGACTTCTCAGAGATTTTATTAGGCTAACATGAATCCCCAGTAAGGACATAGAGTGTGGCCTTTTCCCAAACTTACTTGAACAAATTTTTTTCACAGACCATCTTTGGGGAAGATATCGTATTTCACAGAAAAAATTTGGAAAATGCTGATATAACTCTTCAGTGAGTCCCAGCATTGATACATCTATATCCTGGTATAGAAGACTATGTTGAATACTGAGGAATCATCACGATCTGCACCCAGAAACCATATCTTCTTCTATAATTTTTAGAAGAGGACATGTTCGCATAATGTTACCAATGGAAATTCATGGACTTTGGTCACAAACAAGGCCTACTCTGGCACTTCCTGGCTATGGGACCTTGAATAAATTACTTAACTGCTTTGAGCCTTAGATTCTTGATTTATTAAAAAAAGATAATAATTACTACTTACCTCAAAAAGTAGTAAAGTTTAAGTGTACATAGTGTATATTAAGAAAAACAATGACAAATACCTATGGTAGGTGCTCAAAAATTTAGTCTTAACCTGTGTTATCTCTGTTATTCAACAAGGACAATTCAATCCTGCCACCCACAAGCCAGCAACAAATAACTCACCTAAAAGCTCAAGGTCTGCCAGGTTACACCTGGAGCATTCACCTAACTACAGGCGAGTCTATGTGCACCCAACTGTACGTAATTGGAACTGGTAATTATCCATATTCAACCTGACATAAGCAGTCTGGAGAAACTTCAGAAGATTTGGGAAAGGGCTGATAAAACAAGATCTTCGACATAAGAAAACTTGACTGAGTCTGATGCTTGAAGGATCAGTATCAAGGAGGAATTGGGTTATGCTTATAGCTTTTACCTAATTGAAATATTTTTATTACCAAGTTCATAATAGTTCATACTTACTTAGTAATTTTTATCTGGGGATCTCAACCCCTTCCACCATATATGAGAAAATAATATATTTTAGATTAATGTCAAAATATGCTGCTCATATTTTCCTTCTTACATTTTGTTACCCACTGCTTTTATCACCTCCCCAAAAGACCTTCCATAACACTAATTTTTATTGGTTACCAACCTGAACTGTTCCTGATTTTAATATCTTCCTCTGTATCACGTAGGTTTGATAAATGAAATAACGTATTGGTATAAAAAATAGATAAGACAACCTAGGTTGTTTTTTTTTTTAACTTTCAAGAAATAATTTTTTGACAAGGTCTTTTTTTACACAATCCATTGAGAGAAAACTTCTACAGAAAACTGATTTTTTTTCAGTTAACTTTCAGGAAATAATTTTCTGAAGGTAACTTTCAGGAAATAATTTTTTGACAAGGTCTTTTTTTACGCAATCCATTGAGAGAAAACTTCTACAGAAAACTGATTTTTTTTTAAAATAAAAAGAACGATAGCTACTCAAAAGAACATAGAAAGGGTTAAAATAAGCATTTAACAAAATTCAGGCCAAACAAGGCCATTTAACCTGTATCTCTTCCTTTAACATTTTTGGGTCTAGTATTCTTAATTATAAACTGGAGAAAATTAACTAGTTCTTAGATGATATTTTGGGTTCCTTCTGGTTCCATGATCTGGCAAAAATGACTTTCTTTTTCTTTCTAGCTCTGACTGCACTTCTGAGCCTCCTCGCTAGTAAACTTCACTGTCCAGTGGAAGATAAAACAAGCTCACGAATTTCAAGAGAACAACTTTTGAAGCAGGACAGACCTACTCTGGGGAACAGAACTGCATTCTGCCAAACTCCCTGTGCCCTACCCCCTTGGGGGAGAAGAGGAAGCATCTGAAGTGATGGTGATGGTGGACGCTTAATGCACTGGATGCTTCTTGGTAATTAATACACTAGAATAAATTGACTTTTCACCAAGCCCAGTCACCAAGAATGACCTTGAGAGAATGGAACACAAGACAGAGAAGTCTTTACACAAGAGGAGTGGCAGAAGAAACATGGCTTGGTAAAGTTTCTAAGCATGGGACATTATCAGCAGAAGAAAGAGCATCAGGGTGAGAGGCTAGAGAAAAGGTGTCCCCGGGAGACTGTGGGCCAGGATGCTGGAGGATGAAATGAATAGTTATGAACTGTGAGTTCTCTAAGGACCTCAGAGAGCACCTGTGCTTCCCAACCTCCTTTTCAATACCAAAATCTTTCATGAATTATTGTCAACACACACACACACACACACACACACACACACACACACTTATTCACATTTGATACCTGTTGTACATTCATTATGATACCTGTTGCATTTTCTTTAAAAAAACAGGAATCCAGAAATGCTTTAAAACAAATATGAATTTTATGAATTTACTACATCCATGAATATTTGAAAAATGATAATATATATATCTGAAACAAATAGATGTCATTTCGTTTCAACAGGTAAAGACATGACTGCACAATCTTTAGAGACACCAACATGCATGGTGATGAAATTCACAGTGACCTTTTAGTATGTAGGACAAGTGACACTCACCTAAAGTAGTGACCTTTACATGTAGACTAATGTTTAAGCTTCCCAATGACATTGTGCCCCAGGTTCCCTCTTTCCCAGTCATCCTGAAGCCACCTGCTGAACCACTGCAAAGCTCTGAAAAACTCTGGGGCTCTTAAGAGAGTATCTGCGAATATTGATAAACTGAACTTTTTTTAGTGGGTACATTATCCAGCTGGAATTGTCTTTTAAAATCCATCCTATGAATTATGTGAGAATGAAGAGTTTTACTTCCAGTTGAATTTCCTGTTTCATGATTTAAATGATTTATGAATGAGGGCTCTGTGTTCAGTCATTGTGGCCCTAGGCAGTTCAGTGGTCTGATTCATTCTCAGGAATTAGATAATCAATTCAATTTTGTAGATCTGATGACCAGATTGATTAGACAGTAAATGATCAGGCCCAATATAAAATACCATTTGGTATCCACGAATATGACAATTTTAAGATAGAATTGACCTCAAAATGATTAATATAGTGCTCAGTGTAGAAAAGGATACAACAGTTATTCTCTAGAGCAATGGTCCTTAAACTTTGAGTGCATCAGACTCACCTGGATGTCTGACTCAGTAGGTATGGACGGGGCTGGAGAATCTGCATTTCTAACAAGTTCCCAGGTGCTGCTGCTGGTTCAGAGATCACCGTTTGAGGAGCATTGCTCTTTAAAAAAAGACCAGAAAAGCTGCATTTTAGTTGAGTTTAACATATCAAACAGATATAAATTATAACAATATTGTTCAGCCACCCCTGAAGCCACCCCCTGCTTATGTGGGAAAAAGTGACCCTCAACAGTGCCCTGTTGTCTATATAATTTAACCCAAACTTTTTAGCATGGATTAAAAGTTTTCTCCTGCCTTCCTCATAATATGTCAGCCACACCCACCCCCCTCCCCCTGCAACAACTTAAGCACTTCCGAGCTCCTGTCTTTTGCACCTTCCACCCACTTCTCCACAAGAACCCTCCCTACCCACTTCCACTGGCTGGCTGCTTTCCTGTGCTCCTCTAGCTTTGGGATGGGCATCCAGAGAACTGATCTACATCTCTGTGCCCCACTGCACTATGCCTTCCCGTAAGGCCAGCCCATGTCTTGCTTATCTTTGTATTCTACTACCTAACAGTGCTTATAGCATAATATGAGCTTGGTAAGTATTTACTAAACAAATGAATGGATAAACGAAAGATAGAAAATAACTGTAGAAAAGTATCCCAAGAGAGTCTAATCATAGGTCAACCAATCCTAGGTAGAATTAATAATACAGTGGCATCTTATTGATAAAACTGAGTCACATAGTCAAAGCATCACTTTAAAAAATCTTACACGAAAACAAGGAGAATGTAAGTCGGCTGAGATGAATTGTGTTGTTTTGTTTGTTTTGTGAACCGGCATCCGCAGTTCTGCGTCTGAGTGGAAGACCACTCTGCAGCCCAGCCTGTGGCACCCAGCTGGCCCGGGTCTGACCCTCCCAGGATTTCCCACAGATCCGTGGGCGTCTCCGGGCTTTGGAAGGCTCCCAGGAGCTCTCCCAGGGCCCAGGCTGCCCCCAGGCGCAGTTGCGGCGCCGAACCACCTCTGGGGTCTCAGGCTGCGCGGGCTTCCTCTGCTCCCTCAGAAAGGTCGTCGGGTTCTCAAGTTTTTCTCTCTAAATATTTAATGGGCAGTTTCTCTTTGCTTCTGTTTCTGGATTGATAAAGAGGAGAAAAAGGAGTTCGACCACAGAAAAGATAATAACAGCGGACTGTATATCTCACTTTACTTTTTAAATTCCTTCAAAGTTTGTGTTTGGTGGTTGTTTTTCTTCCTTTGATAGCGATGCCGTGAACTTCTCCTTGGGGGAAATGGCGCGTCCAAAGCCCGCCAAGCCCAGCCTGAGAGCTCTAGGATTTGAGAGTAATATTTAAAACAAAACCTCGACAGATAGAAACTCAAAGGAAGCCGTGCGTTCCTTAAGTCAAAGGTATCTGTTCTGATCGAAGCACTTGGTTTGCTGTTTGTAACCAGCGTTAGGAGCATAATTTTTAAACACAAAAATGGATAAAAGAAAAGCTAAGTCGAGCGGTCCGCCGACTCCTATTCATTATCTCCAGCAGCATATGGGACCATTCTCCTACTTGTCCTCGCCCTTTCTTCCGCAGAAGCAAAAGCAACCAAGCCTGTCCCGCTTCATAGCAAACCCACTCTTTGTGCCGAGAGGTGCCTCTGCACCACTACTACTTCCTCCCTCTCCCGCCTCCTCCTTCTCCCGCCCGCCTCCGACTTTCGCTCTGGGAACACCGCGGCTGGCGCCCTTTGCGCCGGCAAGTCAGTACAGCGATTGGGCGACGGTCCCTGAGCCTCCAGTTCCGCGTCTGTTTCAAGGCTCCTCCCTCCCGGTGAAAGACAGACTGCGGGGCGCCTGGAAACCGGTCCGAGGGCGCGCGAGGGAGAGGAGAGCGAGCGAGTTGAGGGATTGACACAAATGGTCAGGCGGCGGCGGAGGAGGAGGAGGCGGAGGCGCAGGGGGGAGCCGAGGCTGCTGGGCTGCCGAGAGTTGCGCGCTCTACCCGGCCGCCGCCACTAGCGCGGCGCCGCCAGCCGGGAGCCAGCTAGCCGAGGGCCAGGAAGGCGGGACGCGACCCCGGCGCGCCCGAGCCAGCCGGGCTCTCCCCGCAGCCCGCGCTTCATGAATCGCAAGTTTCCGCGGCGGCGGCGGCTGCGGGACGCGGAGCGGGAGCCGGGGGAGCGGGCCGAGCACTGCTTGGGCTCGACGGAGGGCACCGGCGGGGAGGAGATCGCCCCGGCCGCAGGGGGAGCAGCCGCCGGCCGCGCCACAGCCAGCCCCAGCCGAGAGGCGCCAAGAAAGGAGCCGAGAAAGTATGGCTGAGGAGGAGGCGCCTAAGAAGTCCCGGGCCGCCGCCGCCAGCGGCGCAAGCTGGGAACTTTGTGCCGGGGCGCTGCGCACTGGACCAGTGGCGGAGGGGAGCGGGGACGCGGGCAGCCGCCGCCGTCCCCCCCCAGTTGACTCCGGGCGCTTGGCGCGCGGGCTGCTACTACTGCTTTGGCTGCTGGAGGCTCCGCTGCTGCTGGGGGTCCGGGCGCAGGCGGCCGGCCAGGGGCCCGGGCCGGGGCAGCAGCCCCCGCCGCCTCAGCAGCAGCAGAGCGGGCAGCAGTACAACGGCGAGCGGGGCATCTCTATACCGGACCACGGCTACTGCCAGCCCATCTCCATCCCGCTGTGCACGGACATCGCGTACAACCAGACCATCATGCCCAACCTGCTGGGCCACACAAACCAGGAGGATGCGGGCCTCGAGGTGCACCAGTTCTACCCGCTAGTGAAGGTGCAGTGCTCCGCGGAGCTCAAGTTCTTCCTGTGCTCCATGTACGCGCCCGTGTGCACCGTGCTGGAGCAGGCTCTGCCGCCTTGCCGCTCCCTGTGCGAGCGCGCGCGCCAGGGCTGCGAGGCGCTCATGAACAAGTTCGGCTTCCAGTGGCCTGACACGCTCAAGTGCGAGAAGTTCCCGGTGCACGGCGCTGGCGAGCTGTGCGTGGGCCAGAACACGTCGGACAAGGGCACCCCGACGCCCTCGCTGCTGCCTGAGTTCTGGACCAGCAACCCACAGCACGGCGGCGGAGGCTTCCGGGGGGGAGGCTTCGCGGGGGGCGCCGGCGCGTCGGAACGAGGCAAGTTCTCGTGCCCGCGCGCCCTCAAGGTGCCCTCCTACCTCAACTACCACTTCCTGGGGGAGAAGGACTGCGGCGCGCCCTGCGAGCCGACCAAGGTGTACGGGCTTATGTATTTTGGGCCGGAGGAGCTGCGCTTCTCGCGCACCTGGATCGGCATCTGGTCAGTGCTGTGCTGCGCCTCCACGCTCTTCACGGTGCTCACGTACCTGGTGGACATGCGGCGCTTCAGCTACCCGGAGCGGCCCATCATCTTCCTGTCGGGCTGCTACACGGCAGTGGCCGTGGCCTACATCGCCGGCTTCCTGCTGGAGGACCGGGTGGTGTGTAACGACAAATTCGCGGAGGATGGGGCACGCACGGTGGCGCAGGGCACCAAGAAGGAGGGCTGCACCATCCTCTTCATGATGCTCTACTTCTTCAGCATGGCCAGCTCCATCTGGTGGGTGATCCTGTCGCTCACCTGGTTCCTGGCGGCCGGCATGAAGTGGGGCCACGAGGCCATCGAGGCCAACTCGCAGTACTTTCACCTGGCCGCCTGGGCCGTGCCGGCCATCAAGACCATCACCATCCTGGCGCTGGGCCAGGTGGACGGCGATGTGCTGAGCGGGGTGTGCTTCGTGGGGCTCAACAACGTGGACGCACTGCGCGGCTTCGTGCTGGCGCCACTCTTCGTGTACCTGTTCATCGGCACGTCCTTCCTACTGGCCGGCTTCGTGTCCCTCTTCCGCATTCGCACTATCATGAAGCACGACGGCACCAAGACCGAGAAGCTGGAGAAGCTCATGGTGCGCATCGGCGTCTTCAGCGTGCTCTACACGGTGCCAGCCACTATCGTCATTGCCTGCTACTTCTACGAGCAGGCCTTCCGGGACCAGTGGGAGCGCAGCTGGGTGGCCCAGAGCTGCAAGAGCTATGCTATCCCCTGCCCCCACCTCCAGGCGGGCGGCGCCCCGCCGCACCCGCCCATGAGCCCTGACTTCACAGTCTTCATGATCAAGTATCTTATGACGCTGATTGTGGGCATCACGTCAGGCTTCTGGATCTGGTCCGGCAAGACCCTCAACTCCTGGAGGAAGTTCTACACTAGGCTCACCAATAGCAAACAGGGGGAGACCACCGTCTGAGACCGGGGACTCAGCCCATTCCCAGCCCTCGGCCTGGTCCCAGCCACCCCAAAAAGCTGGCCCTATGGAATCCTTGCCAAGTCTGGCTACTCGAGCCTTTCTCACTAGCCATTCACTTTCGAGGACTCCTTTTAACAACAAGGCTCCTGCAAAAGCTTCTGTCGCCGGGGGCAAAGGGACTCGAGGGCCCAACTGCCAGAGGGGGATGGACCTCTCTTGCTCTGGTACCAGGACTGTACGCTTTTATGATTGTAAATAGCCTGTGTAAGATTTTTGTAAGTATATTTGTATTTAAATGACGACCGTTCACGGGTTTTTCTTTTAGTTTCCTTTTTTTTTTTTTTTTTTTTTGGTTTAAATTGTAATTATTTAGGGCGGTTTAACCATTTGAGACTTTTTCTTCTTGCCCTTTGCAGAGTACCGCAGAGAGAAAACCAGAGCTCACTGCTCGTTGCTTCTGTTGGTGCTGGCGCGCCCCTCCCTTACGCGGGGTGGGGAGCGCTTGGGTTTGCACCGCCCGGATCACTTTCCTGCTCCTCTGTCTGCTCCCTCCCTCCCCGTCCTTGCTGGGGTCCGGGCTCTTAAGGTACAGAACTCCACAAAGCTTGCAAGTCCGAGAGTGGAACCCCGCCCATCCCAAGTCAGCCCTTGTCCGGGGCCAGATTGCAAACGCCTGTCCCTTAGACTATCCGAAGCTGAAATTTTCACTGTCCAGAACCTTAACCCTAGCTTCGAGGAGGCCCACGGATGTGGGCACTAGAAGCTGCAGCCTCCCTCGCTCTGGCCTCAAACACCCAGACACTCCCTTCTTCCACCTAAGTTGGTTAGAGGGTGAGTGGGATAACCAATGCCAAACTTTTTTTAAGTCTAATTTTTGGTAGATGAGTTCATTTCATTCTCCAGCGTCTAAAACCTGGTATGGGTTTGCCCAGCGTCATGGAAAGATGTGGTTACTGAGATTTGGGAAGAGGCATGAATCTTTGTGTGGGTTGGGAGAGACTGAAGATGGGAGTTATAAAATGTTAATTCTAATTGCATACGGATGCCTGGCAACCTGCCTCTAGGATTGACACAGCCTGCATAAAGATTTACCGTTCTGTAAAATGGAAATGTTAGGTCACCTGGATAGCTTTGTTAAGGAGCTGATCTTTGCTTTCCGTAACAGGACAGCAAAACGGTAAACTGAATATGAAAACTTGAAGGAGATTTCAGTGTAATGGACGTCCTCAAAATGAAGTGCTACTTTCTTATTTTCAATCAAATAATAATTAGACATATATCAGAAACTTTAAAATGTAAAACTTGTACACTTTCAACATATTATTACGATTATTATTCAACAACACATTCTGAGGGAGAAACAATCCACATCACTAATAATAACCTGGTAAGATTCCAGGCGGTAAAGGAGGTGGAATAATTGATGGGATTAGCTCCTGAAATAAACAAAATATGGGCATGCATGCTAAAGGGAGAATGTGTGCAGGTCTACTGCACTAAATCCTGTGTGCTCCTTTTTGGATTTACAGAAATGTGTCAAATGTAAATCTTTCAAAGCCATTTAAAAATATTCACTTTAGTTCTCTGTGAAAAAGAGGAGAAAAGCAATCCTCCTGATTGTATTGTTTTAAACTTTTAAGAGTTTATCAAAATGCCGGTACTTAGGACCTAAATCTATCTATGTCTGTCATACCCTAAAATGACAATGGTCTTTGAATTTGGTATGCATTTATTCTGTTCATTATCACAAAATCATCTATATTTATAGAGGAATAGAAGTTTATATATATAATACCATATTTTTAATTTCGCAAATAAAAAAATCAAAGTTTTGTACAAAATTATATGGTTTTTGTGCCTGAAAATAATAGAGCTGGAACTGTATGCACTATGAACTACCTTTACATTTTATAGTGTCTATAGCCAGTCCCACAGTATATAAATTCAGGAATTTCAACGAAAAAGTCTATCTTTAAACCTTCAGACCAGTCCTTCCAAAGAATTAACCGACTTGCATTGTAGTGATTGATGTTGTGAAGTCCCTAGAAAAGATCTGCTTCCATGACAGTAACAATATAAAATAGAAGTTTGCAAATTATTTCTTTACTCAAAGAAGATTATTAAAAAGAGAACTCTAATTTTATTACAGCTTTTTTTTCTTTTAAAGGGTACATTTACGTAACTTTCTAGAATATGGAGGTTTATTTTTAAATCATCCACCATCATCTTTGTCACGATTTTTATGAAGTATTATCTTATACTTTCCATAATCTTGGATATTCCAAAACCATAAATAGGCAATCAATAAATGGTTAACTGACTGTGTGTTTATAAGCATTTTAAGCAGCAGTTGGGTGTATAAGGCTGTTTTGTTGTTTGCTTCTGAAGATCCATTTTTATGTTGTTCAAGGAACCTTCCCTAGAGGAATTATCTAGTTGGTCTACTCTTAGTTAGAATTAATGTAAGTGTATAATATGTAGAGTGTATATATACATATATCTATATCTCTCTATAAAATATACACATAAGTATACACACACTAATTTTTATAAAATATACAAAGTTTACTTATATATTTTACAATATGGAAATAAGGTTATGAGAAAAGGAGAATGCCAGATGGAAAACCTCAAATACCTTTGGAAAACAAGTCTCTTATTCCTTTATACACTAAAAACATCTATATTAAATTTTCCCATGAAAACATTTTGTGATAAAATGACAAGGGGCTAAAATGAAGACCTTTAATACAATAGAGTTACTTTCATGGTTATAAGGCAGTTGTCTTAGAAGTCATCATCATTATTTATTTTAAGGCAAATGAAAAACTTAAATCTAATTGAAAATAGAGCATTCAATTTTAATTAGCAAGGTGCAACTTTATGTTCTTTTTTTCTTTGTTACATTAATCTAATATAGTAGATATTGGAGAAGGTTTTATTGTGTAGGCACACAAAAAATAGCAATTCTTAGGCTAAATTAAAACAGGTCTTCTCACTAGATTATTCAACAGATAGTTTCTGGAAAAAAAATTTTAAGATTATTAGTCTCTATTCAAAGAATAAATACAAAGCATTCTTATTGTGGGTGTCCTTAAAATGATGTAACTATAAAATTTGATGCAGACAGGTTTTATAATGCTGGATTTAAGTAATTTGAAAAGACATTTTTAAGCCACCATTAGGCTTTGTTTTTACAAAACAACTTATTTTAAATTGTGTAGCATATAGAAAGCCAGTGTATTCTTTTGTTTCTTTCAACAGTGATGGCAAAATAAGACTTGCCTGAAAAACCATAAAGCTACTGGGAATATGGTCCCATTAATATGCTGTTTCCATGACAAACCCTATTTTCAGATTATTTGGTTTGCCTATTTTATTTTTTTAAACCAGCTATCAATTGGAGTCAATTTTCCCCCTTACTGTGTGTGTGTTTGGTTCAGCTTTTGTAGTAAATATATACATAGTATGAAAGCTTTCTGATGCTTTTTTTAAAAAAAAAAAAGCCATTTTTTATTTAAACTTTCTGCAGGGGCAGAAAGTCATATTTTTAATCTAAAAGCCAGTTAGTGTCAAACATATGCAAAACAGCTGGACCGGATTTTTTAGTTTGTCTGAGGCAGTCACTTGTTAGCCTGAGTTAACTGTCTTGGTTCTTTTGTCTCCACGGAGCACTGAAGCCTTCCCCTGTAGTTGCATCATTCCCAAACTCCAGCATTGAACTAGGAAAGGAGAACACAGTGAAGAGTTGATGGCCAATTAAAAAAAACTGCCTAAACCACAAACCATTTCAGGACTTGGGTGGCTTCAGATCACTTTCCCTGGTATCGTGTTTCGATCTTGGTACATATTTATTTTTTTAAAAGATGCCATACTTTCAGTGTGTGTGTTTGTGTTCAACTTCAGCTACTCTTGCTTTTATTGCTTTATAACCATCTTTTGGCTATAAACCAGATTTTACGTAATGTACATGCAATTAATTGAAACCAGTGTTATGACACTGGATGTCTCTGATACATTTCTGATTATAATGTTCTGTGTAACTGGGGCCTGAGAGATAATCAAAATGTGACCATTACATACGTCTTGAGGTGGACACTAGTAATTCTGTCATTAAATACTTCACAGAATATACTAACATCAAAGTCTTGCAGGATTAACCTGTAGGCGCCAAACTAAGATGTGGACTACATGTAAGAGTTCTCCAGTTACATTACTAAAAAGGAATTGCGATACCACCTTAAATTCAAGACTTTTATTTTAAGACCCTCACATTTGAAATGGGGTCTTACAAGGGAAGTGCCAAACAAGGTAAAATTAATTTTGGTGACTCCTAAGATTTATATCTATATTTTTGAACTGTTGGCAGATACCAATAGCCCCTAGAATTTGAGAAACATTACTTGAGCTTCATGACTCAGAATTCCCTAAAACTTTGGGAGCTTAAATATTTCTATTCACTTCGGTCATAGCTTTGACAGTGGATATGTTAAACCATAACTATAGTGACAAAATAGCTTATTTGTAACCTGGTGATATAAAGACAGACTCTAGACTAATTTTCTTAAGTTTTAACATGATCTGTGGTGAAAAGTGTCTCTACTCCATTACAGAATCAAGTTCCTGTTTAAACACAATAACACTTACGTTGGGGATTTTTGTTTTTAAGTTGGTTTGGGACCCTAATAACGGATCAAGTAAAAGGATTTATCACAAATCTTTCTCATGTAATGGACAGGATCAAGTATAATCTATAAGTACATCGTACAATGAACATATAATAAATGTTCTGAAGGTTATCATCAGTTTTATAAGTCAAGCAGATTCTTAAAATTGTTCGAAAAACTAAAATAACATTTTCCAATAGCAATTTCTCTAAATAAATCCTTTTATTTTAAGATAGTGATATTCTAAAGAGGTATATTTTTGAGTGATAAAATTAAAATAATGCTGCATTTTCTAAAGGAATCATTAATACACTAGTTGAATGGTATATTTGTATAATTAATAATTCTAAAAGCGACGTATTAGAATAACATTGATTTGCACATTTTATACACGCATGCTATTTTTTTTTAATGAAATTGACTTGCTGGAAGACAATAACTTTTAGGTTTGTTTGTTTTTTTAAACTTTGGGTTTATTTATTTATTTATGTATTTATGGCTGTGTTGGGTCTTCGTTTCTGTGCGAGGGCTTTCTCTAGTTGCCGCAAGTGGGGGCCACTCTTCATCACGGTGCGCGGGCCTCTCATTATCGCGGCCTCTCTTGTAGCGGAGCACAGGCTCCAGACGCGCAGGCTCAGTAATTGTGGCTCACGGGCCCAGTTGCTCCGCGGCATGTGGGATCTTCCCAGACCAGGGCTCGAACCCGTGTCCCCGGCATTGGCAGGCAGATTCTCATCCACTGCGCCACCAGGGAAGCCCAACTTAGGTTTTAATATTTGAAGTGTGCATATTTCATATAGAGACAATCTCAAGAAATTTTATTCACAATATAGACTTTCAAAACATGTTCTCAGGACTAGAGTGATTAACATGAAAAGGAAACACTATTGCTACTTTGAGATAGTTCTCTGTGGCCTGAATTTCTTTTCTTTCCTTTTTAAAATCCGAGTATCCTCTAATTTGTGGATATCTCCATGTTTCAGATCTCAAGACCTGTTTGAATTAAATTTGCAGGGGAATAACTGTAGGATCCCCCCAAAGACAAAGTGTGGCCTTTATTTCCTTTCAAGTTGGCAGCGTGTCCTTGCTTAAAGGAAGCACTCAGAAAAAGATTGTTCTTTTGCCCTTGGAAATGCTCGTCTTCACAAACGCAGCAGCAAATACCTGGAAGTCATACAGGCTAGTTAAATGTATATTCCAAATGCCAAGTGCTACTTGATTGTTACAAGATAGAATTTTTTTTTCCTTTAAAAGTAGATGTAGAGACTATTCTTGACCTTATCTTTCCAACTCTTGGAAAACACTTTCTAAAAGTTGACTTCAATAAATATTCTGTCAAAAACTCATAACTCAAACAGGGTAACCCACTGTTTAGGTTTGTCCAGGACTGAGGGGTTCCTTGGGATGTGGGATTTTCAGTGGTAAAACCAGGAAAGTCCTGGGCAAACTGGGATGATGGATCACCCTATTCCATGGATTAAATTGAGCTTCCAAGATAGAGTAAAAGCTTCTGTAGTGGTCACCGGTCCAGCACTAAAAATATTCCACTGTAGGGGCTTCCCTGGTGGCGCAGTGGTTGAGAGTCTGCCTGCCAATGCAGGGGACACGGGTTCATGCCCCGGTCTGGGAAGATCCCACGTGCCGCGGAGCAGCTGGGCCCGTGAGCCACAATTACTGAGCCTGCGCGTCTGGAGCCTGTGCTCCGCAACAAGAGAGGCCGCGATTGTGAGAGGCCCGCGCACCGCGATGAAGAGTGGCCCCCAGTTGCCACAACTGGAGAAAGCCCTCGCACAGAAACGAAGACCCAACACAACCAAAATAAATAAAATAAATAAATTAATATTAAAAAAAATATATTCCACTGTAGTTTTAGCCTCATTCATTACCAGATGAAAAGCCAGTGAACACAGCCCTTTGTAACTGATCTTGACAGTGAGTACCAATCACCAGAAGCTGAGTGCAACATGAAGGTGTAATGTAATAAATCACATTGATATCTTGGCAGTTCTGTCTTCTGCCTCCTGAAGAAATGGGGCATAGGTACAGGAACCTAAGTGGCCACTGAGCCCTGTTCTTGCTGCTTATGAAACCAGGTCAAGTAGCTATTTTTATGGAAGACTCTCAAAAGTATTCCTTTGGAATAAAATGCGTTTTTTTTTTAAATTGATGTTAAGGTTTATCAGATTGTAAGGAACTGTTAGGTTTTTGCCTGTGTTTATATCTCTTTATTTCTCTGTCAGAACAGTCCACTGTAATGAGATTACAAACTCAAGCAGGGTTTATCCCTAATGGCTATACATCAACACTTAATTGTCATACTTTTTCTCAGAGGTAAGTAGGTTTACCACGCATGTTTTCCCCAAAATGAAAAGTTGTATCTACAGGAAGGAAAAAGAAGTAAATAAACTTAAAATTCTACAGTGATTATTGGGAGTTGTAGGATGTAGGGTGTGGACCAGGCAATCCATGGCATTCACATTTCTATTTGCATGAAACTCTTCAATTAGAATTGGTCCACCCTTTTTATTTATTTATTTTTTAAAAAGATTATGCAATTTTATTGTAAAAAAGTAAACTTCCATTTACAAATTCCAAGCACTTATCAAATGTTACTATTTGAGGTATAGCAGAAGCCAGTTAGTTAAAGATACAGATTCTGGACTCAGTCTCAGACTCTGAAAATCGATGCCCTAGGCCATTTCATTTCCAAAATCTTATCATTGGATAAATTCTGTTGTAATTAATGACTTTTCCATTTTACTTTTTTTTTACTTGTAGGTACATTTTAGTGAAGTAAAACATATAAAGAAAAGTATCCTCATATAAAGTGTGTGTTTGATCAAATTTCACAAAGTAACACAATTTTAAAAACATAACCCACATTAGTAAATTGAACATAACCAGTATCCTTCTCATGTACTTTCCTGAGCACTACTAACCCCCTCCAAAGACAGTCTCTATCCTTATATCATCAAGTAGTTCTGCCTATCTGGAATATCATATAAAAAGAATCTTGTAGTATGTGTTCTTTTTTATCTGGCTTCTTTTACTCAATATTATGTTTCTGAAAGTCATCTATACTGTTGAATTTGTCAATACTTTGTTCATTTTCATTACTGTATAATATTTCTTTGTATATATATTCCACATATTTTTCTTTTTTTTAACGTATTTATTGGCGTATAATTGCTTTACAATGGTGTGTTAGTTTCTGCTTTATAATGAAGTGAATCAGCTATACATATACATATATCCCCATATCTCCTTCCTTTTGCGTCTCCCTCCCATCCTCCCTATTCCCACCCCTCTAGGTGGTCACAAAGCACCAAGCTGATCTCCCTGTGCTATGCGGCTGCTTCCCACTAGCTATCTATTTTACATTTGGTAGTGTATATATGTCCATGCCACTCTCTCACTTTGTCCCAGCTTACCCTTGCCCCTCCCCATATCCTCAAGTCCATTCTCTAGTAGGTCTGCGTCTTTATTCCCGTCTTGCCCCTAGGTTCTTCATGACCATTTTATTTTTAGATTCCATATATATGTGTTAGCATATGGTATTTGTTTTTCTCTTTCTGACTTACTTCACTCTGTATGACAGACTAGAGGTCCATCCACCTCACTACAAACAACTCAATTTCATTTCTTTTTATGGCTGAGTAATATTCCATTGTATATATGTGCCACGTCTTCTTTATCCATTCATCTGTCAATGGACACTTAGGTTGCTTCCATGTCCTGGCTATTGTAAATAGAGCTGCAAGGAACATTGTGGTACATGACTCTTTTTGAATTATGGTTTTCTCAGGGTATATGCCCAGTAGTGGGATCGCTGGGTTGTATGGTAGTTCTATTTTTAGTTTTTTAAGGAACCTCCATACTTGTTCTCCATAGGGTCCACCCCTTTTTATATTGACTTTATCCTTCTCTTCATCCTTCTGATTCATCCATTCCTCTCAATCTTCTTATAAATGCACATAAAATTTCACTTCCTTCGTTGTTGAAACAAAACACTATTCTTGCTATCTTTTAATTAAACTCGAGGTAAAGAAATAAAAAAGATGGGCAGATAAAGTAGTTATTTCAGGAGATACCTACACATTAGACTCTAAAGCCTTGGTTCTCAATAGGGAGCAATTTTGGCCCCCAGGAGACATTTGGCAATATCTGGACACATTTTTGGTTGTCATGACTGGGGGTGGGTGGGTTTCTACAGGCATCTAGTGAGTAGAGGCCAGGGAGGCTACAAACCATTTCACAATGCACGCAGGACAGCCCCTGACAACAAAGAATTATCTGATTCAAAGTGCCAGAGTTGAGAAATGCTGCTCTAAAAAAATACTTAAAATTGTGAGTACAGGGCTTCCCTGGTGGTGCAGTGGTTGAGAATCCGCCTGCCAATGCAGGGGACACGGGCTCGAGCCCTGGTCTGGGAAGATCCCACATGCCGCGGAGCAACTGGGCCCGTGAGCAACAACTGCTGAGCCTGCGCGTCTGGAGCCTGTGCTCCGCAACAAGAGAGGCCGCGATAGTGAGAGGCCCGCGCACCGCGATGAAGAGTGGCCCCCGCTCGCCGCAACTAGAGAAAGCCCTTGCACAGAAACGAAGACCCAACACAGCCAAAAATATATTAATTAATTAATTTAAAAAAAATTGTGAGTACACATTTTTAAATAATGAAACATAATAAATTTATAAAATAGGATTGAGAAAAATATGGATTTACTTATGCCTACAGCATGGACTTTACTTTTGACCCACAAAGTTTGTTTTACATTGATTAATAGCCTGATGATATTGCATTGTAGTCAATGTCTTCATCTGCTTGGGCTGCTATAACAAAAATACCATGGAATGGGTGGCTTAAACAACAGACATTTATTTCTCATAGTTCTGGGGTCCGGGAAGTCCAAGATCAAGGTGCCAGCAGATTCAGTCATAAGTATGAGACCCTATCTCCAAATACCTATACATTGGGGATTAGGATTTCAACATATGAATTTTGGGGGGAAGCAAACATTCAGCCCGTAACAGTCAACAAAATAAATCTGTTTTTATTACTTAAATCTAGACAAGGACAGACAGTATAATAATTTCAGTGGAAAAAAATCTGTGAATTACATTAAATAAGCTTATTGAAAAAAATCTCTTTCAAGTGTTAGCACTATGCTGTTACACTTCCTATTCCACATTTCCATTTTCTTTACACATGTCCCTGCATCACTGAAGGTGTTACGATACAGAGGAAGAACCTGGCCTGGGAGGCAGAAAACCTGGGTTCCAGTCTGGACTGGGCTAAGCGCGTTAAGGTACCTTGGGTGAGTCCGACTCACAAGATTTCATGAGTCCAATGGAGACACTAATGAAATAATACACATGAAAACCGTTTTGTAAACAGTGAAGCTCTGTACAAACGCAAGGGGTTTTCATTATCACTCACATTGAGCTAATTAAGGAGGAGATTGAGACATCTTGAAGGCTCTTTCTCAGCTTTGACTACTCCCCTCCCCCACTTTTGGAAAAGGACGTTCCAGTCACTAAAGGGACCCAAGGTGATGGGGGCCTTTCTGCAGTTTTCCCAGCCCCTGTCCTCTGGCTTTGTTACTACACTTGGGTTCTCCCGAACATACATAGGATTTTTCCCAGTTTTTATGAGACTCTGGTTAAATTTCGGATAAACCAGTCTGCAGTGCAGCAACTGCACTATTTGACTGGGCTTGGGTCCTCATAAGGGGAAAGGAGGGTCTTGTTTGAGAGGGCTGGTCTGGGGCAAGAATTCTGCTCCAAGAGTGTTTCAAGGTCAGAAGTATAAGAGGGCTAAGAATATGTTCTAGGTCCAAATGTGACAAATTCACAGGCAGACACTCGATTGAGAGCCCTCATAGAGTGACACAAGTGCCTCAGGAACTGTCCATTTGTTTATTAATGAAGCTGGGGTAGATGTGAGAAGCAGCTTGGGGTGGGATGCTTTGTGTCCTGAAGGCAGACAGGTTGGGGTCATTTGGCACTGGAAGAGGTGAAAAAGAAAGGGATATAATGAAAACCAAAGTCAGCTAATCTTTCTTGGAGCTAGCTCTCATGGGAGTCAGTAAAGTGTTAGCTGAATGGACACATCTCTCAAATAGGGCCATAATCCTGGATTGGAAATATGACCTTTCATCTTCCTCCTTTTCAAAAAAAAATCAATTTCAAGGTAATAGGGACTTGGACGCAAAGAAGTTTAATGTCATCTTGGAAAGAATTTTGGATTTGCAAGACGTGGTTTGAATCTCAACGAGCTCTTAGCCTCAGATCCATTTATCTAAAATGGTGATACTAACAACTTTTTACTAATTCATATGGTTGTTGGGAGGATTAAAGAAATAAAGTATACAATGGCATTTTTAGCACTAGAGAGTCATCTACAGATCTTGGTCTTCCTCCCCTCACTGTATATTTCTTTTCTCTCTTCCTCTTCTCCCTAATATTCTCCCCTACCCTGCTCCCTCTCCTCGCTCTTCTCACCCATATGCCCTCCCCTTCCCTTCCTCCTTCTGTAACTCACCATTTTCGCTGATGGAAATTGAAAATGCAAACTAATGCCATATTGTTCCTGCATCCTCTTTTCAGGCTAAGCATGTTTTACAAGACTTATTCAGATAAAGATTAAGTTAATGGGCAACCTTAAGGTTAAATGACACAAATAATGTTCTGTATATTAGTGATATTGCTCTTAAAGCATAAGTGCATTTCTATGCATTCATGCCCACCTTGGGATACACTGTTTCAAATTCAAATTCTTTATGGCTGCTAACAATTCTGACCTAACTGGTAGGTTGTACACTTGGGTAACATGGCAGCAGTTCTTCAAGGCCACTCTAAATCATGACCAGGAAGAGAATCATAATTTCCTTTCAGAAATAAACTCTTCTACAGACTGATAATTAACTGAAGAATTGCAGGAGTCCTTTGTTTGTCCTTGTTGACTATATTGCCAAAGGGAGCTTGTTCAATAGTGGTTATGAAAATGCTCCTTTGATACTATTGGAACATACTGAATATATATAAATATATTTTTTTAAATTATTTATTTAATTTTGGCTGTGTTGGGTCTTCGTTTCTGTGCGAGGGCTTTCTCTAGTTGTGGCGAGCGGGGGCCACTCTTCATCGCGGTGCGCAGGCCTCTCACTATAGCGGCCTCTCTTGTTGCGGAGCACAGGCTCCAGACGCGCAGGCTCAGTAGTTGTGGCTCACGGGCCCAGTTGCTCCGCGGCATGTGGGATCTTCCCAGACCAGGGCTCGAACCCGTGTCCCCTGCATTGGCAGGCAGATTCTCAACCACTGCGCCACCGGGGAAGCCCCCTGAATATACTTTGATGCTTGAAGTGTAGCAGGGTTGAGGGCTTATATCAAAGCAGTTGATTGGTCATTTCTTTATTTCCTTGTATAGAAAGAGCAGCTAGCCATTTTGGTGCCTTGGTGACCCCCGAGGGTCTAGTATATCGGTTTTTCTATTGCTGCTGTAACAAATTACCACAAACTTGAAAAACACAAATTTACTGTCTTACAATTCCATAAGTCAGAGTATGACATCGGTGTCACTGGGCTAAAATCAAGGTCTTGCACGGCTATGTTTCCTTCAGTAGGCTCTAGGGGAAAATCGGTTTTCCTGCCTTTTCCACTTCTAGAGGCTGCTCCCCATGGCTCTTGGGCTCCTTCCCCCATACTCAAACCAGCAACATTGGATCAGGTCTTTTTTCTCACTGTCTGATTCTCTCCAGCTGGGACTGGTCCCCCTGCTTTCAAGGACACATATGATTAGATCAATGCAGGACAACGCTCCAAGAGTTAGAGCGTGGACATTTTGAGGGGATCATTTTTCTACCTGCCACATTTATGTTTAGCTGTTGGAAATAGCTAGAGGATCTTTTTGTTTTAAGAAGTATTCCCATCACATTCTCATTCTTTACAATTCCATTTTTTAGAAACTGGCTTCCTGAATTTCTTCTGTTCTCCATTTTGTTCTCTCAAAATATGTTTCTGTCAATGGTCAATTCCTCATTGGTTTCCCCTCTCCCTTCACCCCATTTTCTGTTAAGTGGTCTGCACATCGGTCCTAATCTTCTAACTCCACCAGATTTCTTTATATTCCAGATTTCATCTTTCTTCTTCTTTCTGCTACAGATTCTCTTCTTTGCTACCCACCCTATATATCTTTTCAATACATTTCCCTCTAGATTCATGGTGTGTGTCTGTCCCAGAAATAGGTCAGAAAGAGACAGTGATTGACTAATGTCAAACATTTTCTTCCAAGTGAAGAATAATATAATCCCACTATTTTTTAAATTACAAGTGATATAACTCTATGGTTTCCATCAGAAACACACCTGTCAAGTGACTGTATTTTTGCCCTTCGGTGAAGGGCTGGATGTGAGAAATAGTTTACCTAGTTAACCTCATCTCTGATTTATTTGATCTGTATTTCTAGCTGTGACTATAGATTTTAATTCTTTATGAAGTTATCACCATGTTCATAGAGAAAATTTTTTCTCATCATCTTTAATTTAAACATTTTGTTGAAAAAGAAAAATCTCAATTGCCTGGGTTGCATTTTATACAAATTCAGGTAATGAGTACGCCTGTCCTAGTTTAAAATGTTATGTTGACATTTTTGGAGAAGAAATTTTTCTAGCATTACAAATGCATCCTTTAAAATGTTCTCTAAAATGTAATTTTTAGTCTACGTTAGAAACCAACTGCAAGATTTTTTTTCTATCTAGACTGTTATGGCTAAAAGTACATATTTTCCTCCCATATATATATGTATATATATATGTATGTGTGTATATATATATATATATATATATATATACATATATATATACATATATATATGCTAAAAGTACATATTTTCCTCCCATATAAATATGTCTGGAAAAAATATGCCTTTTTCAGCAACTTATTTAAGAAGGATTTCAAATGTTCATAGCTATCCCCAAATATGCATTATTTGCAAGCATCTGAATTTGCAGGGATTATATAGAGATACAGAGAATTTCTAGAAATCAGTAATGAGTTAGCATATACAAAGTTATCATCAAATACCTCTATTATTTATTCTCTTTTAAAATTTACACCATTCATCCTCTCTATAACTTTTTTTTCCCAAGTAGGGATAATTTTCAGTAACAGACCAAAGCTCATTTGAATGCAGTAATGGTTCTATAAATAAAGATGTTTTTAATAATATACAGCTTCATTAGAGTCAAGTTGAATTAATATAGGAGGTATAGGGTGTGTTTGAAGATCTCAGATAAAGCAAGTTACAGTGAAAACTCATTCAATGCTAACTAAAAAAAAAACATATGATCCTCAAAATATACAATATTTATCGGAGGTGGCAATGGATTACTAGGAATTCTTAAAATTGAGTGTAGAGTAGAATCACTTGAGGAGCTTATTAAATATGAGGATTTCTGGGCTCATTTTAAGAGACTCTGATTTTGTTGGCCGGGGCGAGGATGGAGGACATGGTTCAGAAAGCTCCATTCTGGTGTTTCTGACGCTGGTAGTTTTTGAGGCGTTTTTTTAAACATTGGGTTAGGTAAAGTTAAGGAAGTGAGTAAAGGAGCAATAGTGCTCAGCCCAGGAAGAGAGATGGCTTAGAGAAGGAACACACTAGCAGACCCAAGTAGAGGCAGTGGGACCTTGGATGGAACCGGTCACTCCAAACATGGAAGTGGCAGTGCCAGTAGGACCCTCTGTCTGGTCCACCAGCCTTTCCCCAGTTTTTGATAGGGACAACTGATGTTTCTCAAGCTTGTATGAAGGGTTTAGCAAACACAACTTCAAGACAAGCCCCTAGCCCTTCTTCCTATCTACAAACCTCCTTTTATTAAGACAGTGTGGAAACTTCACTGGACTCAGAGCCTGAAAACTATAAGAACTAGCTTTTTAGAACTCTCAGTAGGGAGTCGACCTATCCTGCCCGTCTTTATCCCTAAAGATCTAAATTAAGAACAGCCAGGTGTCAGCCTGGTGTGCCCAACGGGCCCCTCGCCAAGGCCAGGTCTAAAATTCTTTTAAGTTTTTAAAAAAGGATAGGGCTCTAATTCCATAACTAGAGGTTAACTTAGAGGTATCCTTTTAGTTAGAAGACTTTCAGAGTCCAATCAGTTCACTGATCACGAGGTAGGGAAGGAGAAGTGTATAGATTCTCTCTTGCTTACATGCAGAATCTGACAGCAACACAGAGAAGGAAACAGTACAGCAGGTGGAGGATTGATGGGCAGGCAGAGGAGGGACTTCAAAAGGTTCTGGTTCCCCCCAGGCTGGGCCTCTTCGCTTTCAGCAGGGCAGCCATTGGCAGAAGCTGAGCATGGAGGCCTCTCAGGCAACTCAGCTTCCCATCCGTTCTCATTTTGTTTGTTTAGGTTTTTAGTACAACTGACGTCTTAGAAGGCCCTTCCTTTCCAGGGAATTCACTAATCAAGGTAATACTCTATTTGTTTCCATAAACAAAGCCTTATGAAACAGCAATTCATTCATTAACTAAGAAATGTGATCATTTCCACTGTTGTACTCAAGTGCTTCAAAGCACCGTTGTTGTTCACATCAATTAATCTAGGTAACTGGGAAATGTGAGTAACACAGAACTAAAATATACCCCAACTGATTTTACAAGATTTAAAAAAAAAAAAAAAAAAACCTAAGATATCTAAACTCATGTTGTCTTAAGCATGTTAAGAACTTGCTTTATAGGGAAGAATAATCAGAGTTACAGAGGAGAGGACGGTCACTTCATTTTAGAATGAAGTAATTTTTATTCCATAGAACTTACTGGAGCTTGGAAAGTTTCAAATAGCTTCAAATAGCTTCTTCCTTTGTGCTGGGAAGAAATACCTCCTCCAGGAAGGGTGAATGCCATGTTAGCGTCGAGCCAGGGAATATGGAAAACAATTTTTAAATTTTATTTATTTATTTATTTATTTATTTATTTATTTATATTTTCTTTTGGCACGTTGGGTTTGTGCCCAGACATTTCTCTAGTTGTGACGAGCGGGAGCTACTCTTTGTTGCAGTGCGCAGGCTTCTCATTGTCGTGGCTTCTCTTGTTGAGGAGCACAGGCTCTAGGCGCGTGGGCTTCAGTAGTTGTGGTGCGTGGGCTCAGTAGTTGTGGCTCATGGGCTCTAGAGCACAGGCTCAGTAGTTGTGGCACACGGGCTTAGTTGCTCCGCGGCATGTGGGATCTTCCTGGAGCAGGAATTGAACCCGTGTCCCCTACATTGGCAGGCGGATTCTTAACCACTGTGCCACCAGGGAAGCCCTTGGAAAATTTTTGATCAACATTTTTATTATTAAAATGTTTTTGTGGTCTAAGTAAAGATGGATATTAAATTTCAAAAATAAATGTTAGATCTAATTAATTACCTAGACATAGTCTTAATACTTAATTTAAGGGACAGCTCATGACTAAGAAGAAAACAAAGAGTCACTAAACAGCCATCCTTTCCAAATAACAAATTGTATACATTTCAAGGGTACAGAAAACAAATGTTGTTATGAGGTTTTTAAAGAAATTTACAACAGAAAGTGCCTGAATAAATAGAGATGGTTAAAGTGATAATCGATTAAAGACTTTTACAGGAAAATAAAATTGATCTGCCTCCTACACATTCCACCTGCTCCAACTAATTCTTTCAGTCTTTTTCTATTGAGATGTAATTCACATACTATAAAATTTACCCTTTTAAAAAGTATAAAGTTCAGTGGATTTTGATATTTCTCAAAGTTATACAACCTCACAACCACCTAATTGAAGGATATTTTATCACACCAAAAAGAAGCTCTGACCCATTAGCAGATACTTCTCATTCCTCCCTCCCCCCACTCCCCTGGCAGCTACTAACATTCCTCCCTCCCCCCACTCCCCTGGCAGCTACTAATCTACTTTCTGTCAATATAGATTTGCTTATTCCAGATAATTCATATAAATGGAATCATACATGTGGCTTTTGTGTCTGGCTTCTTTCCCCTAGCATAATGATTTCTAGATTCATGCATGTTTTAGCATTTACCAGTACTTCACTCCTTCTTATGGCTGAACAATATTCCACTGTGTAGATATACCATATTTTGCTTATTTATCCATCAGTTAATGGATCCTTGGGTGACTTCCACTTTGGTCAATTATGAATAAAGCTGCTATGAACATTTGTGTACAAGTTCTTGTGTGGACATATGTTTCCAGTTCTCTTGTGTATACTTTTTTTTTTTTTTTTTTTTTTTATTTATTTATGGCTGTGTTGGGTCTTCGTTTCTGTGCGAGGGCTTTCTCCAGTTGCGGCAAGCGGGAGCCACTCTTCATCGCGGTGCATGGGTCTCTCACTATCGCGGCCTCTCTTGTTGCGGAGCACAGGCTCCAGACGCGCAGGCTCAGTAATTGTGGCTCACGGGCCCAGTTGCTCCGAGGCATGTGGGATCTTCCCAGACCAAGGCTCGAACCCGTGTCCCCTACATTGGCAGGCAGATTCTCAACCACTGCGCCACCAGGGAAGCCCCTGTGTATACTTTTAAGAGTGGTGCTGGGTCATGGTAACTCTACGTTTAATTTTTTGAGGAGCTACTAAACTATTTTCCGAAGTGGCTTCACTGTTTTATATCCCCGCCAACAATGGATGAGGGTGTCAATTTCTCCATGTCCTCGCTGAGACTTGTTATTGTCTTTTTTATTATAGCCATTTTAATGAGTGTGAAATAGTATCTCACTGTGGTTTTGATTTGCATTTCAATTTTGCCTCTTTCAATATTTTGAAATTGATTCAATGGTAAAAAAGGAAGGAAGTTCATGATAGTTTTCACACCTCCGAATAAACTGAAAAAGGAAAGTGACTCTAGAACTAGTTCATAGCTTACTTATTTCTTTATATATAACTCTATTAATAAAACGATGCATATAGCTTATCAAAATGTACATTAAAACATAAATGTAGAAAAATATAAAATATTACTCTCCAATAATAGAACTTACTATATTGGGTGAGTAGAAACCTTTAATATGCAATGGGTATATTATAAGGTTTTGTACACTCACCGGAGGAGGATTAAATTTTTGTCTTTGACCTTCCTAGGAGCCAGAGTAAAGTGATAAACTGTAAAATTCATAATGCTCATACGGTTAAAAACAAGATAGAATCCATTACTGACTACCATAGAGTCATTATCTATTCTCGGCATGAGCCCTCCAATGTCAAGGGGATGCTGAATCCTGATGCAGTCCCTCCCGTTGCTGACCACTCCAGATGGTAGAAGAGCTAACACTTGCCTCTAAGTTCCTTCTGCCCGGCAAGGCCTTATCTACACTCCCTCTTTGTCCTGCCCTCCTTTTCCGCTGAGGAAATTCAGACAGCAGTCTTCAAGGCCAAACTCATATGTGATTTTTTTTCTTGGTAGGTCCTTAATACCCCCAGACAGAATTAATTTTCCTTTCTCCGTGCTCCCACGGTACCTTTTAGGCAGCCATTGTATAGACTTCATGGACGTGATTCGTTTCGGTGTCGGTCTTCCCCGGTGGACACTGATGGACTTCACAGGAGGGAAGTGTCTTCCTTTTCACATCCCCAGCGCCTGGCACAAAGCAGGTACTCAGCAAAGGGTGGTGTGTCAGGCTGATTTTGTCAGTCACTCCTGACTTCTCCCCCTACCGTGGATGCACGTTGGTTTGTCACTGTCCCTCTTTAGAAGTGATCCCAGAATGAAAAAAACGTTTTCCAGATTTTAGCCCTTCAGGGTACAGAGTGCCCATCGGCTCTGGAAACCAGGTTTTCCTCGGCTTTCACTTTCTAATCTAAATGTAAGCCTTTATTTGTATCCCTGATAAATGTAGTCTTGTTTCCTGCAGGAAAAGATAACTTCATCTTGCCAGACCAAAACGAAAAATCTCAGTTTTAATTCTGTCATCTGTCACATCTACTCTATCAACCAGTTTGATGTCATCTGTGTATGGGAGGATAATGTGAAATATGTGCATTTGCCTTTTTGATGCAATTGTGTATTTAGTGCCAGACAAAAAAGTATCCAGTGTGTCTAATTATTTATTGGGAAATTTTTATTCTTCTAATTCAAGATTCTAAAAAACTACATTCCTCTCTCCCTCCACCCATCACCAAAGCTTTAGATAGCTTTGGAAAAATATGTTATCATTTAATATATATGTTATCATTTAATATATATGTCATCATTTAATATATATGTCCTCTGCCTAATATCTCCCTGACCCCTACAGACCCTCTATGTGTCCCAGCTATGCACTCCAATAGCATCCTGTACATTCACTAACAGAGAGCTCATCACATCTCACATCATAGTTTGTATCACTGTCTCTATCCCTTACCAGTCTACAGTCTCTCTCTATATATATATTTTTAATTAATTAATTAATTTATTTATGGCTGTGTTGGGTCTTCGTTTCTGTGAGAGGGCTTTCTCTAGTTGTGGCAAGTGGGGGCCACTCTTCATCGCGGTGCGCGGGCCTCTCATTATCGCGGCCTCTCTTGTAGCGGAGCACAGGTTCCAGACGCGCAGGCTCAGTAATTGTGGCTCATGGGCCTAGTTGCTCCGCGGCATGTGGGATCTTCCCAGACCAGGGCTCGAACCCGTGTCCCCTGCATTGGCAGGCAGATTCTCAACCACTGCGCCACCAGGGAAGCCCAATATTTATATTTTACTCAATATCTCAACTGCTTAGCACACTGCCTGACTAAAATTTTATTTGAGTCAAATCTACTTTAGATCAATTACATAATATTTACAAACACTATATTCTTTTGTGTGGTTCCATCACTGGATCAGTCACTAACAAGAGGGGGTATGCTATCTCAAAATAACAAGAGACATTATTTCAGGGAAGGTAAAGCAATCAGCAGATCAGATTATTTCTCTGATAGCAGCATTTCCGGTTGCCATAAGCTAATCAAATAATGACTTACATTCAGCAAAATTTAAAACCTCCTAAAATATGGAATATAATAATTGATTAATAAACAAAATGTCAATTTGGAATTTAAGCATTTCAAAGTTTATTTGTTGCCCTGAAATGTCTACACAACTGTAGGCTGCAATGCTGAATTTCAAAGTTGGGGCATCTTAGGTACTATTCAAGGGGTTTTAGCTAACTGATGAAAGAAACTTCTGGAACACCAAGGCAAAAAAATGTAAAGTGGAAAACTACCCAAACCGAAGTTTTTCGGGTATGGTTTACTTCTTAACATAAAGCAGCCCTAATGAAAAGTAAGCTTTCCGTTAGCAGATGCTAAAGAGACAAAAATACTGTTCTTGTCTGCTCTCTTTCCCTTTGGTCAGCTATCAGTTGTCATGAAAAAGAAAATACAGGGGCTTCCCTGGTGGCACAGTGGTTGAGAGTCTGCCTGCCAATGCAGGGGACACGGGTTCGAGTCCTGGTCTGGGAAGATCCCACATGCCGCGGAGCAACTAGGCCCACGAGCCACAACTACTGAGCCTGCGCATCCGGAGCCTGTGCTCCGCAACAAGAGAGGCTGCGACAGTGAGAGGCCCGCGCACCGCAATGAAGAGTGGCCCCCCACTTGCCACAACTAGAGAAAGCCCTCTCACAGAAACGAAGACCCAACACAGCCATAAATAAATTAATTAATTAATTAATTTAAAAAAAAATCTCTATTTCCCAAACCCAATATTTTTAATATCTTGACATCTATATTCATGTTCTGTTAAAAAGTTAATAATATGAAGAATTTATCATAAATTCTCAGTTGCGTTTTCAGAACCAGAACCTCAATTATTAAGGATTCATATGCATGTGGTGCTGAGTCTGTGTTATGACATGATCCTGTTCTCTATAACTTTACAGTTGAAAAGAGATGTCATTTGACAAGAAAGATATTTCCCCGTACTTTCTTCCACCACCATAAAAAAAATAATAAAAAGTATGAGAATTAACAAAATGAACAAACGTTACACTAATAAAAAACCACAGCAGGGGCTTCCCTGATGGCGCAGTGGTTGAGAATCTGCCTGCCAATGCAGGGGACATGGGTTCGAGCCCCAGTCTGGGAAGATCCCACATGCCGCGGAGCAACTGGGCCCGTGAGCCACAACTACTGAGCCTGCACGTCTGGAGCCTGTGCTCCTCAACAAGAGAGGCCGCAATAGTGAGAGGCCCGTGCACCGCGATGAAGAGTGGCCCTCGTTCGCTGCAACTAGAGGAAGCCCTCGCACAGAAACGAAGACCCAACACAGCCAAAAATAATAAATAAATAAAATTTAAAAAAAAAAAAAAAAAAAAAAAAAAAACCACAGGGCTTGGAAAACTGTCAAGAAAAGGTGGGACAGGGAGGGAAACAAGTGAGACAAAAGGTAAAGAGAAAGGGGACCAAGGGTTTAAATAGATTAAGAAATACTTGCATGTGGCAAATAAGATCACACTGCATAGCTAGGGCGCCATCGGGATTTTGTTTTAATGAGAACTAAGGGACCTCCTGGAAAACAGCTTCCCTTAGGCTGAGAGTCACATCCTCCAGCTTGGTGGAAAACCAGTGCCAGAGCTTTTGGAGTGGGATGTATAAGTGTACTGCCCTTGGATGGATCCCCATGTAATCCTCCCTAAAGCCTACCGAGAAGGAAGCCCGAGGATGAACACTAAGAGAGCTGTTTTCATTTAAAAGCTGTGAAAGACACTAGTATCACGTTTCCCCACTGCATTGACAGAGCATTACCATGAAGGGGGTGCCCTGCGCTACTGGAGATGTTCATCGCGACTTCATGTGGCTGAAAGGGTTGGCTCTTTGGCCGCTTGTCAATTTGGTTCACTTAGCGCTCTCATGTTAAAGCATCATCAGTGCAGGTGGAACCGACTGGTTTTGACATTAAATGGAAGTGGCCCAGTGCCAGTGGGGCAGCGGAGGGGTTGTAGGAAAGCTTCAGAGAAGTTCTGTGAATGCTGCGAGATTCAGAAGCACATCTCAGGAAGAGGAAAATGGTGGGCATCTTACAAGAGCAGTGAAGGTCATGGTCTTGAGTACGTGTGAGACACCTTTCATAGCTCTTGAAATTCCTGGGTGAGAGTGAATTTTGAAAACGGACTGAAAGAGTTAACATACGTAAGTCTAGAGTGTGAGTTATGAATAGGTAACAGGTAATTAGTCATCCAAACAGGGATGACTTTGAGAATGAAGGGTATGTTGCTAATTATGCCAAGACAACAGATGTAAAATAAGACCATCCTGGACAAATTGCAATGTAGAGTCACATGTAGTTCCTCCTAGGAACTGTCACTTCCACTCTTTTAGTTTTGTAATGTTTGCAGTTTTACCCTAAGCACTTTTTTTTAATCAGAAAAATATATAAAGTTATATAACTTACACATCTAAATGAAGTAAGGGGAATGAGGTCTCACAAGAGTGACAGGGCAAAGATAGAAGCATAATATTTACATTGTTATGTTGACCCCAGTGTCCCACTTCCTGATGCCACATTACAGTCTAGAAAATTATGTCTGTAAAATTATTGTCTGTCAATTATTCTTCACCCCCTGGTAACCCCAAAGTGGTCTACCTTGCTTAGAATGGTCACACTGTCCCAGAAGTCATGGTATGCCTCACTTCCGCTATTTGATTTTACTCTCTGCTTTGTCTTCTCTTTGGGATAGTAGTCTTTTAAGGTCCAAAAGGATGTTTTTATGGGGGTCCAGTTTAGAAACACAATGCTTCTGATCATAGCTGGCCCACATCAGTCCTGTCAAGACACTAATGGTAGAAAACTTCTTTAGAGTACCCAGGTGATCAGGATCCTAATTTACTTTGTTCCTAATTCACAAAGTTGACTTCTTTTTTTTTAAACTAGGTTGACGTTTTCTTTCGTGAATTCTAACATGTAGCTAGAAGTTTCCACTGCAAAGTGTACCTGTTTGGTTTAAGCTCTTTTCAAGTGACTTTTATAACTTTTAAAAAGTTCCGGTGTTGGAAATTGAACTCTTCCTCCATCCATAGGGCCTGTACGGATAGAACTATGCAGTCTTCTGCCATTGTCCCAGCCCATTTCCTTGAATAACTGCCTTTATGAGGGAGATGAGATGTGGCGACTTAGCTCCCTACTGCTCCCAGACATGCAAATAAAGCTGGAGTTGATGCTGTATATGAGAGCATGTGGGCTGCCATTCCACTGACTCTGAGTCTGATGTATTAACCTATCATCAGTAATCGGGATTGATATCATCTGCCCAGGGATGCTGTTCTCTTGGTGAGGAGATGGCAAAGTTCTGAGAGAAGGGGCCACAGGGCAGGTAAATTTGATAATGGGGCGTAGAGAGCATCAGAGCATGGGGCAGTGTCCAGGAAGGGGTAGTCCCATCCTGCCAGGGGGAGCACGGTCAGTGGACAGCCACTGGGTGGCTAAGATTGAGGGGCTGGGGGAGCAGGATGTGAGCAGAACAGGTAGGGGACCCCTATTACCAAAATATCTGTTGTCTACCTGGGAACACATCATGTTACAAAGATGAGAAGGTCAGCATTATTCTCAGAAGGTTTTCAATGTAAGGATACTGTTCATGGTACTCTCTGGTTAGGTTACATGTATGTAAGACTTGGGTCAGCTGTAGAAGGTTAAGTTGGGTTGGAATTTATACTATTTGTGCACTTGATAATAATAAGTCTTATACTTCACATGTGTATAATGCAATGTATATATTATATATATTATGTATATAATCTATTTGGTCACAGTAACTCTGTGAGGTATGTAGGGCATGTAATATTAACTCTATTTAATACACGAAGAAACTAAGGCACAAAGCATTAAGATGCAAGGAGAGTGGTAGAAGTCCCCGGAGACGGGGCTTCAAAACATGGTTTTCTGACTTCAGATTCAAAGATAATTTTTAAACCATACTTGGCTGCCTCTCAACCACAAATTAATTGGTAGCATCTGGCAAGCTGAAAAACAAAATTGTTTTGAGTATTTTTTCTTTTCGCCATTAAATAGAAAAACCTTCTGGGTTCTACCAGCTTGTTCTCTATTAAATATACTAATTGAAGTGTAAAGTAATTTTATTCTCTAAACCAGCAGTTCTAGAGGATATATACAAGGAAGAAAATATTAGGAGTTTTAGTTTTATATTTTTGGATGTGTTTAAATGAACATAATATATCACCACAGTATACCTTAACACATATGTACATAAATATACACACACATATATAGCAATAAATGTGTATAATTTATAAGTAAGTGTATTTACAAATATTGAGACAAATGTTCTTAAAGAAAAAACAACACAGAATTGCAGGCTCAAAAAAGCTTGGAAACCATTGTTCCTAAGTGGTAACAACTTTCCCTAAAATGTCCTCACAGTTTTTACCTAAGCACACTCCTTTTGTTTCACCTAATGCTTAGTGCAACGGAGTATGGCAACAGCTGCTGTACCCAGAATAACAGAAGCTGAGTGAGAAGGGCCTGGAGGGATCAATTCTCCTAACTCCTTGATTTGACAGAGGAAGAAACTGAGGCTTACGGGGGTTAAGGGATTTGCCCAAGCTGACAAGTTAAGGTTGAGCCCAACAATATGGGAAACGGATGGAAAATCCAGTTAATGCTTAGCTAGCCATGGTAATGTATCATGGGGCTGGCTTGCAGAAATTAAATCCGTTAATAATCCCCAAGCCTTATTTTAGCCAGAAGTTTTAAATGCCTCACCTATCAAACCTTTTGCTAAAGATGATAATGTAAGGGCTTTGTTTCTCTGGGTGCCCAAAAATGTCACACATATACTGCTCTCTGGGTATCTGGTTATATACAAATACAAACTTGGGGAATACATATAGATATTTAATTACATACATCAATTGGTAAAAACAATTGTATTGAAACAAATATACTCCCCATCCTGACTGCAGTGAAAACGGAACCAAATTATAATATTCCCCAACAGGCAAATAACTACTCAAAATCCACTAAATTTTGAAATATTTTGTCTGCCATCATCTCCTTGGAATTTAAGACCAGACCAATGCTGGACTATTATCAGATGCTAAATTCCAGGGTGTATTTGGTTCTATTTCTAGACGCTTAATTCTCTTCCGTTGATCTGGCCATGTATTTAATTACCAGTGCACAAGGGTTTTATTTACTGTAATATTATGGCAGATAAGACTAGTGTTAATTTTTTAATTTAAAAAAATGTCCAGGCTATTGTTGAATGACTTCTCCCCCTCCCATGAACTTTAGAATCACTTTTCCTATTCAAAAGCAAAACAAAACAACACACTCCAAAAACACCAGCACCAACAAAAACCCCACCTTTTTTCAGAAACTTGTGAAATTTAGAGATTGGTTTAGGGAGAACTGACTTATGCTGTTGAATCATTTTTTCCCCCTAAATAGGCTACTTAAATTCGTTTCAATTAGGATATATCTTTTCATTTATTCAGTCATGTTATGCCCCCTTGACAAATGGGTTTTTTAAATTCTATTATATTTCCTAGCTGATTGCACATTGTATGTAAGAAAGCTGTGAACATTTTTACAAACCTTGTAACCTGACATTTTACTGAATTTTCTTGTTATATATAGTAGTTTTTAGTTGATTCTCTTGGAGTTTTCTACATAGACATCCATCTCATTTGTGAATAATGACTATTTTGCCTCCTCCTTTCCAATTTTTATGCTTCTTATTTTGTTCTCTTGTGTAACTGTGTCAACTACTACTCCTAAAGCAATTATATAACTATACCTTGATTATCAATCATTTAGAATTTCTCCCATTATAATAATGCTGAGGTGAACATTTGCAGAGAGTTTGAGTAGTTTGGGTCATTTCCCTAAGATAGATTCCTACAAGTATAATTTGTTGGGTCAAAAGACACAAAAATTTTAAAGACTTTTAATACACTTTGTCATGTTACTTTCCCCAAAGGGTCTATCAGTGACTCTAAACACCCTTTCTCCTCTGTTCACAATCCCGAGGCTCCCGGCACAGATGCCCCCTTCCCAGCCCTTCCTCTATGTGCCTTCCCTCTGCCACCCACTGAGGAGATACCCAGGAAATTCCAAATCAAGCCCCTCCCCCAAATCAAATAAAAGCAAAACACAAGAACATAAAACTGCTACCCCAGTAACCCCAAAATCAATTTGGAGATGTAATTCAAATGATTTGGAGATTATTTGCTCACTCCTCCTGCAAATCATCCTACATGCCTCCTTTCCCTCATCCCTCACATTCTAAAGCCACTGAGTCCAGTGGCCTTAACTTCTCTCCTACCCATTCTTTATTCTCCATGCACACTGTTACTGCTCTAGTTCAGGAGCTCGTCCTCTCTCGTCTGGACCACTGTAATCCCATCTAACTGATCTTACAACCTCTGTGCAATCCTTTCTCCACCCCTATGCAGAACACTTCAGTGGCAGGAGACACCTCAGGATGGCCACCATCTATCTGTCTGTCCAGTTTCTCATTTTAACCTCTATCTTACTACTACCTGCTAGCCAGACCAGACTATTTGCAGTTCCCTGACCATGTACAGCTCCAAGCCTCTGTTCCTGCCTGTGCCGTTCCAACCACAGGAATGCCCGACTCAGCACCCGACACCCCCAGCCCCATTCACCCAGGAAAATCCTTTTTCTGTTTAAGATCCAACTCAAGGGGCTCCTCTCTGGTGAAACATTTCCCATTCCACCCCTCGACCCCCCACCCTAGAACTATTATAGGAAGGACTGTCCATTGGATAGAGTATGGCAATATTTCCTGAGGTTCCTTTTATGCCCAGTTTCCAGGGTTCTTATATAAGTGGAATAAATCTGTAGGGACTGGCGTTCCCCCTCTTTTTTGGTGAATTACATTTGTTTAACATGACTTCAAAGTTAATCGATACAAATCTATTCCTGCCATCAGTATAAACACAAGAATCAGCATTGCAGAAGGGGCCTCCATCGTGAGCTAGGGGAGGGAGGCTTAAAAGGTAAGAGCTGGCTCTGCCCCTCTCCATTTTCTTGTGCCTCGGGGCACTTGCCTTGCTGACGGTTAATGATCACCTTAGGCCCTGAAGCACAATGATGAGAGACCCCCAGTGACTGTTGCAACTTCAGACAAAGCTTTTGGTTTTTCCCTTTTTTTGGTGGAAGAGACATTAAGAAATCCTGTGAAAGGAAGGTAAAATCTTAGAGCTGGGGGGGTCAGCGTGACATCTAATTCAGCTCTTTGCTTCCAAGAAAGACCCGAGGAGTTAACCAGTACCTCCCATTTTTAAAGGTCTGTGGAATGAAAAATCCTTTGTTCATCCAAGCCAGCACTTGTCAGCCCTCATTGGCAAGCAATTCCTGGGTCTCACTTCCTATCCTTGCCTGCCGCCCACCTCCTTATCTCCTCTAACTCCATTTCCTGCCTCTAGGGTGACTGGTTTCATATCTCTAGTTTACTAGGACTGCTAGGAAGCAAGAGTGTTGCCTGAATATGCCAATTACATGCTTCGAGCTTGTGCCAGAGCCTCCCTCTGATTCCTGTTCTCAAAAGTGGGTGAGGGGGGCACAAGGAAAGCCTCAAGTGTAAACGCAGCTCTCTCTCGCAATTCATTGAGGAAATGGAAGAGGTGCTCCCATCACACACCTGGGGGATGGATTTTGCTTTGCACAGCACAGCTGCCCTTCTGCAAACTGCTCCAAAGCCGGCCACTTTATTCCAAATTCCACTGCAAGTGTCTGTTAATATCTAGTGAGATGTTCAAAGCCAGTTAACCATCTACGAGTTTTGGGGGTGCTCTTTTTTGTGGATTCATTGAGTAACACAGACAAAAAATGCTAACATATGTTTCTGTTGCTAGGCCTTAGTCTTATCACAGTTTGAAACTGTAGAAAATCAATTACGTGCTTTGAATTACTCCCTTCCCTGGCACAGAAGCATTTCTTCGTTCTTTCCGGACAGTGAACACTTTGCAACATCTACCACTAACAGCCTGTTAGGATTCTTTGCTAAATTAATGTAGTACAAATAAACCGAACAGAAGCCTGGTGGAATGCTAAACATCCCCCCTCTCCTCTGTTGTGGCCTCCTTGCAGCTTGGGACCTTTCTGCCTTGCTGCTGCAACATCTGGACGGCATTCGTGTTGTTTCTCAAGGACACAAGTGTGCACCTCCGGTGAATTTCAACTTTCAACATCTCTCTGGCTCTAATCTATATTTAATGTTTCATGACTGGTAGTCAAAGACGCTTCAGCTAAATATCAGGTTGGAATGAAAATGATCCTTGGGAGAACATTTGCTTCCAGCATGCGTCAGCAAAGTGTCTGTGACAGAGGCTTTCCCCAGAGATGTGTTGCCCACTCTCTTGCAGTAATAATAATTACGGCTTATGATTGCTGTGCCCACATAATCAAAGATCGCTTCATCAACTGTGATCCCGAGGGGAAGCTGCCTCTGCTCCTAACTGGATGTCAGTCACAGAGAGCAGCACCCCTAGGGATCCCCAATTTTTCGCTTGCCCTTTTTAGTCCCGTGTTGTTAGCATTGTGTTTCTTCATATTCTTCTCAATGCAAATGATGTGTAAATCATGCCCTCCAGAAGGCACATGTGGTGAGGGGGAGAGGGTGGGGAGGGAGGTGGGGCTGGTGTATTCTTCTCCCCTGGCCCCCCTCCCCAACCTACCACAGGGATTTCTCGCATGGAACATAATTACATCTGTGCCATATGGGCTCATTTATATTCTATTACAGGTTAAGCTAATACGACTCAGAAATATGCTAAAAATACCTCAAAGTATTCTAGAGCTGTCAAAACACTTGTCACTTCTTGCTCACCCTTTTGATTGCTAGTGTTTTTGTTTTTGTTGGGAGATTCAGAGAGCTAAGAAAGCATGCTGGTGTGCTGGTGTCCAGTCTATAAATATAGTTTAATTTCCTGTATTATTGCAATCTGTCGGCTTGCAAAGAAAAGATCTTTCTTTGTAAACCTAGAATGGCCCCAAGACATGGGCACTGAAGCCCCTACACTTGTAGATTTTAATTTCCCAAGAGGTAGGAAATACAGATTTCAGATGTGTGGTTTTGTCAGCTTTAGAATATTTCTTGTCTTTGTTTGATGTAATTATTCACTGTGATAGAAAAACACCTGCAGCGGGCTGACACCAGAAAAGTGTGACGCTAGAGTGAGAAGAGTCGGTTTGAATGTCAGGCAAATCTTGCCAAGATTTTACATGTGGCATGAAGATGAGAAGTACAATCTGTAATGAGTAATGAGTTCAACAATGATTTACAAGGGCATGTTGGGTTGTTTTCATGCAGTGGTTAAAGTCCATCGACCCATTAATTTCTACCATCAGTTCAGAAAATTGGTGGGTCATGCCTGTGTAGACTCTTAACCTAACGGTTTGATTATGTTTCATCTTTTTAGTATTACTATCTTAACATGTTAGTGGAAATTAATAAAATTCGTCTTGGGAACAGAAGAGCAAGCACAAATATTTTACTTTTCCATGCTTGACAAGCAACATTTCCAAAGCATATATGGTGCTGATCATGCTATCGGCCATCAAATACACAGACCATTCTACTGAGAACTGAATTCACACAAACACATACTTTTCCAATTTTCTAATAACTGTTCTATGTTATCTGGTTGAAGGAGTGGTTAAGACTGCCTGGTTCCAATCTCCAATTCTGCTACTCACTAGCTTGTTATCTTGGCAAATTCCATAATTTTCCCAGTTCCCCCATCTATAAAATGAACATAATATTAGCAGATGCAAACTATTATATGTAGAATGGATAAACAAAATGGTCCTACTGTACAGCACAGGGAATTATATTCAATATCCTGTAATAAACATAATGAAAAAGAATATGAAAAAGAATGTATATAAATATGTATATGTATAACTGAATCACTTTGCTGTACAGCAGAAATTAACACAACATTGTAAATCAACTATACCTCAATAAAATACATTTTTTAAAAATGAGCATAAGAGCAGTAGCTCTCTCCATGGGATTTTTTGAAGTATTAAATGAGAAAATATAAGTAAAATACTAGGCACAGTGTCTTGCATTTAGTAAATATTTGTTACTATTATTGTTGTTGATTTTACCTTTAACATAAACAGTTTCGTTATATAGCTACAGGGCTCTTTTAACAAAAAATTATGTTTTCGTCAAAATCATGTTGGTTGCTCAAACTTCCATTTATCTTAGATCATGCAGGCCAGAGATTCTCGGTACTTTTGGACTACACAGCCAAGTTCTTACTTTAGAATCAACAGAAACTTCATAAACTGGCATGGGAAGAACTAGAAAAAGTCAACATTAATATACTGAAGAAAGTTTCTACACTTATATAATTTTGAAATATTTGTACATTTACGATTGTTCAGAATACAAAGTGTCTGAACTCATGCAATTGAAATGTTCCATTTGAATAAGAAGGTATTCCAGTTTATAGTGGGCAGATGGTTGAACCAGTAACTATAACCAAGTTTTTAGTTTTTGCTTCTTTCAATCCTTAATATAGAGCTATTTCAAGATTTCGAAGGGGTGTGTGTGCGTGCACGCACGCAGAGAATCTATACTGTAGATACATGCGCACAAAAGAACCTAATTTTGGGGTCTTCATTTACGTGTTCCTATCCAGCCTCATGGCCCTGGGTAAGTCATGTGCCTTCCTAGTCTGTAAGATTGGGCTCTCGATTATCCCTCAGGTCTTTTCTCCTTTCAGGCTGCTTATACTACCATAAAAGTGGAATTTTAAAAATTAGAATTATTATAAAAAGGGCTATAAGTTGCCTAGACACCTCAAACTTATACTTTTGAATGAAGGTCTACTATAAGGTCTACTACTATTTTGAATGAAGGTCTACTATCTATAGGGATAGAGACAAAGACAAAACAAGATACGGGCAATATTTTACAGGAGGAGCAACCTCATCTCCTTCCCAGGCTGCAGGCACCAGGTTTTTGGACAAGGGTGCCAAAGATTTAAAAGGTACAGGAGCCAGGGAAACAGCAGTGTGATGCTAGAGCCTCATGACTTTTGAAATTTCATGTTTAAAACTAGTATTTTTCAGCTTTCAGAAAATGTTTTCTTCCTCTCAAAATTACCCCCAGAGACTTTTCTGCAGAGAAGATTAGACACACAAATTTTTGATGGTTAAAGTTCAGTCATATTTTCTTTTTAGTTTTTTTCTGTCAACTGCATTGTAAATTGCTTTAAAGTAAAAATAAAAGTTTTCCTCTTTAACCTTACATGTTAAAAATAAAATAAATCTTTAAAATGGTAAATGGGATTTGTTTCTCAGCCTGGGTCAGTGTGAGATTAATGTGTTCCAAAATGTCATATGGTTCGACCCTAAATCTTTTCTTAGAATATCTTCCCTAACCTATTCCTCTATTGTCAACATGAGACTACACAGGGTGTTCAAGATAAGGGCTGGTAGAAATCTATTCTACTGAGAGTCAAAAGGAGGTCTTTTTCTTTTCCCATGTAGTTACCCTTAATAGGTCAGGAAAAAAATTCTCTGGGAAAAGCTGGAAGTAAAGGTGAAACAACATAAGACAACTGCTAGGTTCACAAACACTGATATTTATTTGTTCCTGGTAGGGAAGGAGTGTGTATGTGTTAATTACTTAATTACAGATTTTAAATTAACTGCATCCTCTTTAAAAATCCCCAACCACAAGGGACAAAGACCACCCCACAACCCCGCATCAGAAGCCTTGTTCTCCCAACTTAGCTTTGAATGGCAGCAGCTCTACAGAAGTGACCTAAGATATAGCCATTCTGGCTCTCCACGCCAGATCTAGATGCTTAAAGCTTTAGAAATATAGCTATGTGTTCCCATATCCTCTGTAAAAGATATTTGTCCTATCTAGAAGGAAAGATCATTTCAAATGTGAACATCCATTTATAGAACTTTTGGAAGAAAAGCAAATTCCTTGAGTCCCAATTGACTAAAAAAATCTATTGTATGAAAAAAATCCTCTGAAGATAAAAGAAAATTTAAACTTTAACCACAAAATTGTGTCACATTTCACATAACCTATGTAAACTATCATTCAGAAGACAGTGGAAAATCTGGGAGCTATGACTAAATTTTTTTTTTTTGAAAAATACTCAGAAAGTTTAATGCACTGGAATTATAATGTTACTCTCTCTTGTTTATTCTCTTTTTAAAATATGTTTTTTCTTGGCTTTTTTGTAGGAAATTTAGAAAAATCACAAATGATACAAGGGAAAAACTAAATTTCACATCGAGATAAACCCCATTGATATTTTATCTCCTTCTAGTCTTTTCTCTATGTGTAAAGATATATTTTCAAGTAATTAGATTGTACTGCATATAAAATTATATATCTTAGATTTTCCCCCTTGGCATTCTTTTATCATTTCCTCATATCTTTAAATATCTTTCCAAAATTTTGTTTTTAATGATTGCATAATATTTCATTGCACAGTTATATCATAACTCTGTTTACATTAATTTGCCATTTGAGATTTTACCTTTTTGATGATTTCAATACTGCAATGAATGATCCTTCCAATGTCTTGGGTTCTCAGATCCCTGATCCTTTTTCCCTTGTGGTGGTGCCCTCCCTCCTGCAGTCACCCACTCCCATGGGCAGACCCTGCAAGGCCATGTCATTCCCACTCTCTCAATATCATATATCCCACCCTGACCAATATCTCTTGACTTTTTGGATCTCCCCCTTTAGTATTCTGACTGTAATTCTTTGACCACCCCCCAACTGGGACCTCCAATTCTAACACCTTTTCACTATCTCTTACTCCTTTCATGTCCAGGCTCCTCTTTACCCAGCTGAATTCCATCCACAACAATCACTCTCATTGTGCACACCTTCA
Source organism: Balaenoptera musculus (assembly GCF_009873245.2). Lineage (NCBI taxonomy): Eukaryota > Metazoa > Chordata > Mammalia > Artiodactyla > Balaenopteridae > Balaenoptera > Balaenoptera musculus. Next base: position 56,248,908 of record NC_045793.1, read on the forward strand.
AATTCCTTGCCCCTCTCCTGTTCTGTCATGTTTGTTTGGTGAAACCATAATGCTGCTTAAATCCAACTCTTTGCCTGTGCTGTACAGGGACCTGGGTAACTTATCATGGCTGGAGAAGAACATGACTGTGCTGATTGGTCTCACTTCAAATTCAGAAGCACAAACTCGGTGAACCCTTAGTGCTCACAGTAACCATTCTATACCTCTCTAGTCCATTTGCTCACTATTCACCACCTATGTGACATCATCTCTCTCCTCAAACCTCCCATGTCTTTTCCCCCCATCTTTATCATCTTAGCTGATGATATTGCATCCTACTTTACTGAGAAAACTGAAGAGATTAGAAAAGAACTTCCACCAACTCTTACAATCACATCTCCACCCTCACATCTGCCCCCTCATACATTACTGTCCCACTTGCTATCAAAGATGAGGTATCCATGCTCCTAACTAAAGCCAGCCCTTCCATCTGTGCACTAAATCCCATCCTTTCTCACTTGCTTTAGTGGTTGTTCTTTCTCTCTCCTATATTATCAGGATGCTGATTCTCTACTGGATCATTTCCAGTAGCATGCAAACATGCTGTTCTTCTGCCACCTTCATTTTATAAGCTATCATCTCATTTCTTTGGGTACTTGCAGCAAAATTTGTTAAAAGGGATGTCTTGACTTGCCATTTCTGATTCTTCTCCTTCCATTCTCTCCTGAATCCTCTCTCATCAAATTTTTGCCTCCTTCCACTACTTCACTGAAACTGCTCTTGTCAAGATCATGAATGACCTCCCTGTTGCTAAATCCAATGGTCAGTTCTCACTTCTCACTTTTTTCAACCTTTCTTCGTTTGGCTTCTGGGATACCACACTCACTTGGATTTCCTCCTACTTTACTAGTTGTTTCTTCTCAGTCTTACTTACTAGTTTTTCCTTTCCTGATCTCTTAATACTGAGATCCCTGGTGTCTCAGTTCTTGGTCCTCTTTTCTTCTCCACCTACACTTACTTCCTTGGTAATCTTATCTAAACTCTTGACTTTAAATACCACTTAAATGTCTAGGACTCCTAAATCCATCTCTTCATCCCAGACCTCTCCCCTGATCTCCAGGCTCACATATAGTTACCCAACATATTGTCATTTTGTTGTCTCAAACTGAACATGCCCAAAACTGAACTCTTGACATGGCCCCTGCCCTTGCATCCTCTGCAGCTGTTCGCATCTCACTTAATGGCAACGCAGTCTTCCTGGGGCTCAGACACAACTTTGGCAGCATCCTTGACTTTTTTCTCACACCCTGTATCCAATTCATCAGAAAATTTCTTCCTCTAACTTTGTCATACATCCAGAACTTGACCATTTCTCAATTCCACCTCTGCCACCACCTTGTTCTGCACCACCATTACCAGCTTCTTAACCTATTTCCCTGTTTCCATCCTCAGACCTTCCACCTTCTATTCTCAGCACAACAGCCAGATTTATATCCAAATCTGATCAGATTACGTCTCTGCTCAGAATCTCCTAAGACTTCCCCAGTTCAGTCAGAGTGGAAGCCAGAGTCCTTACAATGGTCTTCTGGGCGCTATGTGTTCTGACCCCACTTCCCTAGCTGACCCTTCTTTTTCTCCTTCTCTCCCCTAAATTCACTCCCCTCCAGCCACACTGGTCTCCTTGCTGTTCCTCAAACATGCCCGGCAAGCTCCCACCTCAGGGCCTTTGCTGTGGCTGTGACTTTTGCCTGAAAAACCTTTCTAATCTTTATGCACATGTCACCTTCTCAATAAAGACTGCCCCCCCAGCACCCTAATTTTATACTGCACCTTCAACACCTCCTGTTCTCCTGATCCTCCTTACCATGTTTTCTCATTTTTTTCCCCATATCATGTATGGGAAAGTTTCCTGTATCACATGGGAAGCTTCTTAACAGGCTATGTAATTTATTTATTTATTACATTTGTGTTTATTCTCAGCAGTCCCATCTGAAATGTAAGTTCTCATGGTGTCAGGGGCTTCATTTTGTTCACTGAGATATGCTAAGTGCTGAGAAAAATGTCTGGCACATAATAAGTGTTTGATAAATATTTGTTCAAAAACTTTAATAAATAAGCCTACTCAAATAGAAAAGGCGAACATTTTAAATGTTAATCTTCTTACTTCAGCCCACATTTGTTTTGAAAAACTTGCTCTCTGAGTTCAAGTGTAATTTCTAACTCTGGTGTAGAACACCTTACTTGAAGCTTCACCTTTACATTCTATGGAGAGGATGACTTTCAAAAATGTTTTGATGATGGATGAAATGAGAAAGAATAGCCAAGCACACTGAAAAGTCAAGTGAAGAATTACGACAACCATCTGGATATTTCAGCTACATGAACTCCAGCGGGGAACCCCTGTCATCCAGTGGAATATATAACTCCAGGCAGAAACACTTTAATTTGTGAATTGGAGCATGGAGGGTGGTGGGTTGGAATGGGCATGATGGAGGGTTGGTCATGAAAAGGAAGTGGTAAGTAAAATGGAAGGAAAATAGATGTGTTAGAAAAGGCATCAAGTACCCAACCCTTGTAACTGACCACACATACGGTTACATGCTGGCAATGCCTGTGTTTTTCTGACCGACGAGATTGTGATGTGCACTTACTGTACAACATCGAAAGGATGGCATTTCTCTTTTGCTCAGATCTGAGCTATTTTGTTGGTTTTGAACTTACAGTGAGAATCAAACTGTACAAAGTCTGCTTAAACTTCTCCCCCACCCCACGAGCTCATGCTACTACAAATCTGTTGGGAAAACAGATTGAAAAGATTTAAAGAGATCCTTTTCAAGTATGAAGGCATTTGAATCCAGGCAGGGGGACAGGCAGGGTGACCACTAAACAAACATGTGCATTAGTTCAGGGGCACTCAGAAACAGGGCTCAACCCACCTGGAAGGATTTTGCAAAGGAAAGACGGTTCCTGCAGAAGAGGGAAGCAAAACTGCTCATGGAAAACCAGCCATGTGTGGGCACACTGCTCTGCAGCCATTTAAAATCTTTTCCTCCTCATCTGCTTTAATCAGTTTCCTATTAGATTTTTTTTCCCAGTTGATTTTCAGTGTTGAGAAAAATTACTTTATCCTTTAGTGGAGAGGGGTGGGGGTGGAAACGGGCAGAAGTGAGGGATAGGGGAACCGAGCAGAGTAGCCATTCTCATTCCTGAACAGTACTATGGTACTTGTTTGGGAAAAATAAAGGAAAAGAAAAGAAATATTTTACCAAGGTCCCAGCAAGGATGCTCAGGCTTCAGAAGGGCGTAGGCAGCCAGGAGAGCAGAGTACAGGTTTTTTCAGGAAAACAGAGAGAACTGACAGATGAGGAAAGGAAGGTAGAGAATGCTGGGATGTGTGTATGTTGGGGGAACACTGCAATTTTCAATAGAACGGTCTGACAATGGTTTATTGAGAAGGTAGCATTGAGCCAATACCTAAAGGGAGAGAGGTCTTAAGTTGTAGGAAGGAAGAACCTTCCAAGCAGAGGAAACAGCAATGTCTTTGGAATGGAACACACATAGTGGGTTTGAAGAACATCATGGATGTAGTGTGGCTGGAGCTGAGTGACTCTGCTTTATTTCTCCTTATAACACTCATCACCATCTGCCATGCTACATGTTTTCTTATTGATTTGTTTATTGCTTGTACCTCCAGCATCTAGAATAGTGCCAGGCACATAGTAGGCACTGTGGTAGGTGCTGTGCTTTGCCACTCAGATTCCCCTTCAGGAGTGAAGACTACTGGGAGTACTGCCAAAAGACAGCTCTCATGGCAGGTTGCCTATAGCTTAGAAAATTGCACAAGGTCACCTCTTCTTCCCATCCTCAAAGATTGATCAGTGCAGGGGTATAAAGGCCTGGATGCCATGCTCCGCCTTGGGACAACTCTGAAGGGCCACCTAAGTTCCAGACCTTTCCATGGGGTCGGCTGAAGCCTTCCTTGAGACTATATCAGAGCTCCGCTTTACCATCTGCCCAGTTCTGCTTCCTTCCACTCCTTTCCACAGGTGTGGATTTCAGGAACACTCTTTATTTGACGTGCTGTCTGCTAAGCTCTGTCTCATAGTCTGCTTTCTGGGGAAACCCACCTGAGATGGGGTCAGGAGGAGCACTGAGAAAATAGATGCTTAAATGGAATTTTGGAGGCAAACCACCTGCCAACCGACAGGGAATGAGGACTCCAGCATGGATGGTATGTGGTATGTCTCTCACACTAGGTAGCAGTGCAATTGTTAAAACTTTTATTGATGGTAAATCAGGATGGTATACTAGTGAAAAATAAATGCATTAGTTGGTACATTGTATGGGCATTTGAGAAGTATGAGAGCAATCATATCTATAAGGACTTTGGAACTGAGTGGTACTTATTGTTAAGCTCAATTAACACTCGGGAAAAGTTTTTTTTTTAAATGCTGAGGGCAATTATTCAGCAATTAAAAGTCAAGTTTGAAAGCCAAGGGGGGACTTCCCTGGTGGCGCAATGGTTAAGAATCCACCTGCCAATGCAGGGGACACGGGTTCAAGCCTGTCCCAGGAAGATCCCACATGCGGCGGAGCAGCTAATCCCGTGTGCCACAACTACTAAGCCTATGCTCTGGAGCCCACAAGCCACAACTACTGAGCCCACGTGCCTAGAGCCCGTGCTCCACAACAAGAGAAGCCATCGCGATGAGAAGCCCACGCACCTCAACGAAGAGTAGCCCCCGCTCGCCGCAACTACAGAAAGCCTGCGCACAGCAACACAGACCCAACGCAGCCAAAAATAAATAAATAAATAAATAAATAAATAAATAAATAAATAAATAAATAAATAAATAAAAAGAAAGCCAAGGGGCCTCCTTGGTAGCATATAAAGAATCTCCCATTTCTTGCAGTGGAACAGTATAAAAAGCTGAGCAACAGGATTAAGACTTAATTGTAAAAGCAGACAAGCTCCAATGAATATAAACTCCCAACCAAGCGTGGTCTTCTATCCCAAGGTCAGGACTTTCATTGTTAGAGAATGAACCCTGACACATGGGATGGGACTTCTAGGTTAATGCACCTGAAATCTTAATCCTTAGCTTCAGTGTGTTCTGGTAAAGGTCTAACAATTGGCTCTCCAATATATTTCTTGGACACACTTTTAAGCTTATTGCTCGTCATTATTATTTTCTCCATCACTTTCTCTGTCTGGACAATCAAGAAAACAATAAATTAAGGCCTGATTCTCTCATTTCTATGGGATAAATACTCCCACCATGGCCACTTTCAGTGTGACATCACTGAACAGGGAGTTGAGAAAAGCTGTTCATTAGCATCCCATTACATATATTTCTGCCGTACAGATACAATAGATGTAAATAACCTCAAGGGCATAAATAACAGTAAAATACAGTAAAATCACTAGGAAACGATGAGTTTTGAGTATTTATCACCTTTGTTTTATGTTTAATTTAACTGTAAGTTTTTATAATCTTGTTAAATAATAATAATAATGGGTGTTTTTACAACTGGTTCACAAAATTCCTGAAAATTGACCAATCGGCTCTTTAGAGCAGGAGCAAACTGGTACAGAATTTTAACTCGAATGAATTGCATCAAAGGATCTGGTATTAAATCAAGTCTTCAAAACTTACTAGGATCTAACACATTAAGACTATGCATTTTCTTTATATAGTTAATGAATCTATGAATGAGAATGGTAGATTATAAATTGACTAATCTCTTAGGCTACCATTTTGCCAACTTTAGTTGGGAAATAACTGAGTTTTAAACTGTACATACATTTTTAAGAATCTGTCATCTTTTTACATATGCAAGAATCAATTCAATTCCCTTAAACAAAAGAACACAACAATTATTCTCTTTTCACCTAAATTTTGCCAACAGCAATGACTTCCCAGCAACAGAATCCCTGCAGTTGGTTAGGGATTATTTTACAATGTGACAAAAGATTGCAATATAAAATTTGTTCCAATTAACATTCTTAAAATGTTGGCCTGCTAGAGAAAGGACTTTTCTTTAAAGTACTATGGATTTTCTTTTAACATGTTTTAGTTTAAACCTCCTGTTTCAGCTTAATGGAGCTGGCCCTAAATAGAGTGGGATGGAGCCAGGAAATCTTGTATAAGACAGAAGCTAGTGTGACCATACCCTTAGGTTGCAAAAATAAATCTTCAACAATGAAAACTCTGAGGTTATTTATTATTGTCCTATGTTTTATTTGAACATTTCTTCACTGATCTATAGAATTGTGTAATCAATCATTCATTCATTACTTTAATGAATACTTGTAGAATGTTCACTTTGTGCAAGGTACTATTATTATCCAGAGTGAACCTAAATAAAGAGGTAAACGGAGGCAAGCGCGAATAACCAGAAATCAAATTTATTTGGCAATAGCAGAGGAATTGCAATTCAGGAAATGCCAACTACAACAAGCTGCAGGTGAGTCTGTGGAAGGTTTGGGGTGGCCTCTATCTGTGAGCGAGGAGTGCAAAGAGGGTGCGTCCAGACAGAGTCCAAGTGGTAAGTTCATTCGCTTGAGGATGGGGAGAGATGCTCGGTGGATGTTCCTTGGTCAGAAGAGAAGTTCTGGTTTTCTGTCAGTCAGGCATTCACAAGAAATCAGTCTCTCAATTCCTAAGTTTCATTTTCCTGAGGGCACATGCGTGAAATTCTTCTTTTTATATCCTCTGGTTCCATTTTAGATTGAAATTCTTTCACACTAGAAATATAGTGTCTACTTTGTGGCTTTCCAGAGCAGATCTTTCAGCTCTCACAAACAGGGTAAAAACTACTGAGCTGTAGCCCATTTTCCACTTTGTAAGGAAGATGAACACCTCCTGAATGAAGCTCTTCTAGCAGCCTGTGGTCCTATCAGAGCTGGACGAGAGGGAGGCTTGACATCAACCTCACCAGTGGGGTAAGTTCGCATTTCCAAAGAATTTCTTTACCATCCTGCTATCCTCTTCTTCCCAGCACTGGGGAGTCTTCAAGAAGGTGCTCTGAATAGCAAGTTTAGGGAAAGAATGTGAAGGAGGGAAGGTTCTGCTGGGGCTGTTTTTCCTGGGTGAAGAGGTGATGTTGGCTAGCCCGAGTGTGAAGTGAAAAATTATGAAAGACAAGAGTAAACAAGATGGGATAGTGAGACAGCTTCTCTATTTTTTCAGAGGTAACATTTCATGCTACAGTTTTATTCTATTTAAATATTTTTAATTGAGGTACAATAATTGAGATATAACATTGTATTCATTTCAGGTACACAATGTTACGACTCGATACTTGCATAGACTACAAAATGATCACCACAGTAAGTCTTGTTAGCATCAGTTACCTCACACAGTTAAAAAAAAAAGTTCTTGTGATGAGAACTTTTAAGATTTACACTCTTGGCAACTTTCAAATATGCAACAGAGTATTATCAACTACAGTCACCATGCTGTATGTTACATCACCATGACTTATTTATTTTATAACTGGAATTTTGTAGCTTTTGACCCCTTTCACCCATTTTACTCCCCCACCCCCAAGTCCACTACCACTGCCGGCCTCCGGCAACCACCAATCTGTTTTCTGTGTCTATGAGTTCAGTTTTTGAGTTTTTTTTTAGATTCCACATATAAGTGAGACCATATGGTGTTTGTCTTTCTCTGTCTCACTTATTTCACTTAGCATAATGCCCTCAAGGTCCATCCATGTTGGCACAAATGGAAAGATTTCATTCTTTTTTATGGCTGAATAACATTCCATTGTGTATATGTGTGTATATATAGTGTGTGTATATATACATATTTTTTTTCTTTATCCATTAATTTGTCAGTGAACGCTTAGGTTGTTTCCATATCTTAGCTATTGTAAATAATTCTGCAATGAACATGAGGGCACATATATCTTTTTGAATTAGTGTTTTTCTTTTCTTTGGATAAATACCCAGAAGTAGTAGAATTGCTGGATCATATGGTAGTCCTATTTTTAATTTTTTGAGGTATCGCCATACTGTTTTCCATAGCGACTGCACTAATTTACATCCTCCCCAACAGTGCACAAGGGTTCCCTTTTCTCCACATTCTTGACAGAACATGTTATTTCTTGTCTTTTTGATAATAGCTGTTCTAACAGGTGTTAGGTGATATCTCATTGTGGTTTTGATTTGCATTTCCCTGATGAGTAGTGATGTAGAGCATCTTTTCATGGCCAGCTGTATGTCTTTGGAAAAATGTCTATTCAGATCTTTTGCCCATTTTTCAATCTGATTGTTTTCTTGCTATTGAGTTGTATGAATTCTTCATATATTTTGGACTTTTAAATATATATATTAAATTTACAAAATGTCAAACATCGTCTTTTTCTAGTGTTTACAAAATCTACTACAAATCTAAAAATACTAATGAATACAATGAGTCTTGGGCTAATAGAGTCATTGACTTTCTCCAGTATTATGAGTGATTAAAAACTGATTTTATTAAACTAAGCAAGAAGTTAAAGGAAAGAAATGTTAAGAGCTAATATTTCCTATTGCCAACATCACACCCAGTTAAGACCCTTTGCAGTTGCTATTCCCTCTGCCCGTAGTACTCTTGCCCCAGATCATCTTTGCACAATTAGCTCCATTTAGATCACAGTTCAAAGGGTACTTCTCAGAGAGGCCTTCCCTGACCACCTGACAGAAAGTAGCTTCATGCTACTTCATAGCGCCCTTCTTTATTTGTACCAATTAGGTTTTTCCAGAATGGATTTGTTCATTTTATTTGTTTGCTGGCTGATTTTTGTGTCTTTTCTCTCAACCAACTGGAAAGAAGGCAGAGCCCTTGTCTACTTTGCTCACTGCTACTTCCTTCGTGCTTGTCTGGCACATAATAAGAGCTCTGTGATTAGTTTTTGAACAAATATATAAGTAAATGGGCATATTTAATTGCTTTGGGTTTCTGTGGTATATTCTTCATTGGGAGTCTCACGATGGATTCTAACACTTAGATGATATACGCTTGGCTTCTGTGCTTAACATTTTGAATGCTGAGCCAGCTACTTACTGATTGTCATTGTCCATTTAAAAACATTAAGGGGGGGGCTTCCCTGGTGGCGCAGTGGTTGAGAATCTGCCTGCCAATGCAGGGCACACGGGTTCGAGCCCTGGTCTGGGAAGATCCCACATGCCGCGGAGCAACTGGGCCCGTGAGCCACAACTACTGAGCCTGCGCGTCTGGAGCCTGTGCTCCGCAACAAGAGATGCCGCGATAGTGAGAGGCCTGCACACCGCGATGAAGAGTGGCCCCCGCTCGCCGCAACTAGAGAAAGCCCTCGCACAGAAACGAAGACCCAACACAGCCATAAATAAATAAATAAACCCAAAGTTTTAAAAAAAATCTTTAAAAAACAAACAAACAAACAAAAAACATTAAGGGGGCCCAGGCGCGGAGCCGGGCCGCAGGGAATGTCCCGGGGCAAGTTCGCGGAGACGCCGGCTGTACTCTGCCCGGCTCTGCTGTTCCCTTTAGGGCCCGAGGCTCGCCGCGCTCCGCAATGGCTGAGGAGGCCGACAAAGCCGTGAAGTACTACACCCTGTTAGAGATCCAGAAGCACAACCACAGCAAGAGCATCTGGCTGATCCTGCATTACAAGGTGTACGATTTGAGCAAATTTTTGGAGGAGCACCCTCCTGGGGAAGAAGTCTTAAGGGAACAAGCTGGAGGTGATGCTACTGAAAACTTTGAGGATGTCGGACACTCTACGCATGCTTGAGAATTGTCCAAAACGTTTACCGCTGGGGAGCTGCATCTGGATGACAGGTCAAAGACAACCAAGCCTTCGGAAACTCTTATTACTACTATTGATTCTAATTCCAGCTGGTGGACCAATTGGGTGATCCCAGCTATCTCAGCACTGGTTGTAGCCCTGATGTATCACTTCTACACATCGGAACACTAAAGACGTTCTCAGAAGCCAGTGGAAGAAAAGACTGCTTTGGTCCTGGGGGAAAGAAGCCACCGTTAACTGCTTCAACTGACAGAACCCTTCACCTGAAAATGATTTGAATACACCTGTTTTCCTTTCCTCCTACATTAGACACAAAACAAACCAAAAAGAACTGTTCTTTCTACTCCTGAACTTTTAGAGTGTGCCTTTTTATTCATCAGCTTTGTTTTGATGTTCCACCACTATGTCATTTGCTTATTGTGGGCACAATCTTTTAAAACATACCACCATGTCTGGCTGTCTATTTGATATGTAATTGTCTTTAATGTTTGGAATCTGATTATTTGGCGGTCATTTAATGTGCTAATCTTTCAGATCCAAGTTGTCTGTCTGATGTGAGCAGGGGCGTCCTTGGATCTCTTCTTGTGCTGCTTCATCTAATTGAATAATCAGGTATTGCATATTTCTGGTGTAGTTTTTTTTTTTTTCCCCAAGGAAATTAAGGCAGGCCCAGAAATAATAACTTAAAGATTTCTAATAATTGTTCTACTTGAACAATCATATAGATGATAAAAAGAGAAAGTGGCCTGCAAGACCTAGAAAAGGTACTCCATCTTTTCTTTGATTAAAACCACCAGCAACATCAACAAAAGCCTGTGAACCATGAGAGAACATTACCACTGTCTCTCAGCTTAAACATGTCATTCTGAAGAGATTCTCAGTTATACAGGTTCTCAGGTTTTACAGACTCGTCCTTCAGAGCTGAAAACTGTTTAAATGCTCCTGTAAAGAAATGTTGATCCCCTAATTTGTAAAAACACACATCTGAAAGAGATTGTGGGACATTTGGAATCTGATTTTTGAAGAAATTTAGCTCTGGTGTTGGGCCATGAAGAACTCTGGTGTGGACTGATTCAGTGGACTGATTCAGTCATCCCATATTTGTTTATTATTCTCTGCCCAGTGCTTTTTTCTTTAAATGTCAAAACTTGAGAGATGAATTTATAGACTTGAAGTACTTTGTAGTTAGCGATGATTGTCCATTGGCCTGCTAGCCAACTGATGAGCCATGGAGTTCTTCAGAAATAACTAAACACATTGGAAAGGAATTTGTTTAAATTACAGAGCATAGATTTTTATAATCAATGACATGTATCACCCTCTGCCTTTTTTGTCACTGGAAGTTAGAGCGAATGTATGAGGGCAGTGGGGCAGCTGTCTCTATCACATGGGAAAATACCTTGCAGAGGAATCCTTTGTTTAGCTTTTAATAAACATAAGCCTGGAACAAAAAAAAATTAAAAAAATTAAAAAAACATTAAGGGATTAGTTACTACGATCAGGTTTATTTTAAACTTTTATAGGTCAAGATTTTCACTGAATAGTGCCTGTCTCTTCAAAATATTTATAGACTTTGTATCTTCTGTCTTATAGTGTTATCACTTTGTTTGGACTGATAATTTGAAATCAGAAACTTTGTTTTACATAGCTGTTTATCTTGTATATAGCTTGGGTTTCATATGTATGGACTGCGTAAATGATAAGAGATATGTAAGTGATCATGAGACGTATGACTTAAGCCTACAGGGATATGTTACTTTTGTATCCAAATAAATGAGTTTGGGCTAAGAGGTCCAGTAAGTGACTAAAACTTAGTCTAATCTAAAATAGACAAGTTATAATTAATAATATCACTGGTAAAGCTGCTTGAATTAGGCATGTCTTGCTTCACAGTTATTTTACCACTGTGATATCTCAAACAGCAGACTCTATAAACCCATATTAGCAGAAAGTTTAGTGTTCGCTAGGGTTGCCCACGTTGAATATTTCTAAAAACCCTGGAGGAAAACTCTTATTTCCCACAATTCTCTCTCATTGTTGCTTGTCTTCATGGCCAGGCATCTTATTGTAGACAAATTCTACAATCATTCCAAAACTAGATTGTCTATCCAACGTTCCTGACTCTGCTTTGCTCATGGGCCTGTCTTAATTTCCCCAACCCAGCTACTATCAAGCAGTAACATTTAAGGGACTCTACCAAGGAACGTGGGTATCACAAAATGGTCACAGCCAACTCTCTCATTAATTCCCACCTGTTCCTGCATTGTGAAGATTGTTTACCTTCTGCACTCCTTTCCCTGGTCCAGCAAGTGGAACTCCAAATCCCAAATCCCTCGCTCAGTTTCAACTGATATCTTTATGGAAATATCTGATAGATTGAATTATTGGACCCAATTCTTCACCACTTCTTGTATCTACACCCTCTGCCTTATAGCTTTATATTCTCTCCTACTAAAGTCCCTGCCTCTTGACTTTGACTCGGACATGTGTTTTGCTTTGGGTTGTAGGATGTTAGCAGCTGCAATGCAAAAATTAGCTTGAAAAGTATTTATGTTGGGCTTCCCCCTTGTGCCTTTGCCATCACCATGAGAAGAATGTGTCCTGAAGAGCCCAATGGGACCAAGGAGGATGAAAGACACGAGGGAAAGACCCAGATTTGCAGATCTGCAATGTGAAGCAAAACCAACCCAGGTGACTCACAGATCTGTGAAAATAAAAAAACTTTTGTTTCAGTCACTGTGTTTTGAGGTTGTTTGTTATGTACCATTATTGTGGCAAAAGCTAATTTATACAAGATGTAACTCTTTCCATGGTAAAGTCAAATATTGACATCTATGTGCAAAGCAGTTTGGCTACTTATGGCCCCTAGTGTCCCCATTCCAGAGTAGCATTTTGGCTTTACTTTTGCATAATCAAAATGCATGTTAGAATTCTTTCTCAAAATAAAAAGTTTTCCTATAAAAGTGAAGAAAACCAAAAACTACTTTTAAATGGCCACTTTTCCATCTCTGAAAAAAAAATTAAAAGCTTTGCTGAGCTCTATGCTCCAGATGAAAACGCAGATTTGTCAAAAAGGTTCAGAGAAGAAGTGGTATTGGTGATGATTCTGAAAGACTGGATAGGATTTGAGTTGACAGACAAGAGATGGGAATATATTTTAAGTAAGGAGTGAAGTGAACGATATGTGATGACTAGAAAGCATGAAACTCATTCAGAACCATTTAAAACATAATTTACTTTACAAACATTTATAAAAATAATTTTTAAAAAACCTTAAATTGTAAAAAATGAAGGTAATCTATTATTGAACTCAAAGACCAATCAATACTAATAGAACTTCTTTAGGGTAGTGAAGAAAGTACAAGTACAGTGAAGATTTGCCAAAAAAAAAAAAGAGCTATTTTCATTAGTATGTTGAAAATGTTAAGTAGACACATTCCAATGCCAATTCTATTTCTACTGTAATCCTATTGTCCCCAATTCTCCTAGAAATTCCATTGAGATTTGCTTTGATTTTTATCAGCATTCTGTATGTCATTATTTCTTGTTTCTCAGACTTAGCTTGAAGCATATTTGAATCACATGGGTTCAATATATTCCACCTACCATTTGTCTTTAGGCTCTAGTACCTTGGTTTGCATGTAGCAGGTGCTCAAAATAGCTTCTGTTATTATTTTTAATTAATACTTATATTATTAGCAATAGCTAATCACATTGATTCATCATCTCAGTTGCTCTGTGAGGTGGGTAGCAAATTTAAGTCAATTTTTTTGGTTGAAGAAACTGAGGCATAAAGAGATTAAATGATTAAGAGATGAAGTACCAAGTCACACTGGGAGTAAGTGGCAACACCATGACTCAAGTTCAGATCTGCCTAACACCAACACCAAGCTATTTTGAGTTGAACTGATGCACATGGTTTGAAACACCATATGGAAACTACTATATACAAGCCATGGCCAAATATCATTGCAATACAAAGAGATGTGTTATACATTATATAAATGTATATTTGTGAATGTATATATACAGGGTGATTTGCCTTTCTCACTTCCTGATGATAAAACTTGAAGAATAATTGTTTCTGTGACACATGAATTGCAAACGTATTTTTTTCATTTTGCAGACCCTGGAACGCTCATTTACCTCTCTTCAGCTTGGGAGTTACAATGCGTTCATAGCTAGCAAGAGCGAGCTACTGCTGCCTTAGATTCAGTGCTTAAAGAATCTCATAAAAAATTGAAATTCGCACCTTTATTCAAGCTTGTCAGGAAATCTCCCTATAGCCCTTTGTATTTGAAAATGCATTATAGTTTTTTTAAAGCATGTGGGAAACGGTTTTACATTTTTTCAGTTGCACATAAAATCACTTTATGAGCTGCCAAATGAAAACTGAGAAAGCTCAGTGAATGGGGATGCCTCCTTCAAAATCTCCTATGTGAATTGGAGGTGCCATGTTCTCTGCTTACATAGCTAATGTGGTTACTTTATCTCTTCATTTCACCCCTAACTAGAAATTAGGAATTCTTTAAGACATACCCATTAGTTAAAGTGAGACATAACCAGTGCTTACTAGCAGAAAAGAGACAATGAATATCCCTCCAAAAGCTATTCTCACACAGGAAGGGTTGAGAACTGAAATGGAGCTGTATTGGAACCAAGGTTTTTTATGCTATTAAAATTAGTCTGGTATTAATCTAAACTAGACTATTTTAAGTTAAGATGTTTATTGTAATCCCCAGGACAACCACTAAGAAACTAACTCCAAAAATACAGCAAAATAGACAACAATGGCACACTAAAAAATATCTATTTAACACAAAAGAAAGCAGTGATAGATAAACCAAGGAATAAAAAAGATAAGACATAGAAAACAAATAGAAAATGGCAGCTCTAAATCCTACCTTGTCAGTAGTTACATTAAATATAAATGGATTAAACATGTCAATTAAGGTTTCCCTGGTGGCGCAGTGGTTGAGAATCTGCCTGCCAATGCAGGGGACACGGATTCTAGCCCTGGTCTGGGAAGATCCCACATGCCGCGGAGCGACTAGGCCCGTGAGCCACAATTGCTGAGCCTGCGCATCTGGAGCCTGTGCTCCGCAACAAGAGAGGCCACGATAGTGAGAGGCCCGCGCACCACGATGAAGAGTGGCCTCCACTTGCCGCAACTAGAGAAAGCCCTTGCACAGAAACGAAGACCCAACACAGCCATAAATAAATAAATAAATAAAATTTAAAAAAAAATGTCAATTAAAAGCTGGAGGTAGGAGTGAAGTAAGTCAGAAAGAGAAAAACAAATACCATATGCTAACACATATATATGGAATCTAGGGGAAAAAAATGGTTCTGAAGAACCTAGGGGCAGGACAGAAATAAAGATGCAGATGTAGAGAATGGACTTGAGGACATGGGGAGTGGGAAGGGTAAGCTGGGACGAACTGAGAGAGTGGCACGGACATATATACACTACCAAATGTAAAATAGATAGCTAGTGGGAAGCAGCCGCATAGCACAGGGAGATCAGCTTGGTGCTTTGTGACCACCTAGAGGGATGAGATAGGGAGGGTGGGAGGGAGACACAAGAACGAGGAGATATGGGGATATATGTATATGTATAGCTGTATAAAGCAGAAACTAACACACCATTGAAATGCAATTATACTCCAATAAAGATGTTAAAGAAAAAAAAAAAAAGCTAGAGGTAGAAAGATTTTAAAAAATAATCCAACTGCTTGGTGCCTACCAAGACACACTTTATACTCAAGGATACAAACAGATTGAAAATACACACTTTATACTCAAGGATACAAACAGATTGAAAGCAAAAAAGATGGAAAACTCAAGCTTAGTGAGTAGTGCACATCTTGTAGCTGTGTTCATGACTTAGCTTCCAGTGCACTTTGATTTTAAACAATATTTTTTAAAAATACAAGTAAATGTGAATACACTCCTGTGAAAATTGAAACATTACAGAGATAAATATAGATATCCCTATCGTTCATCTATCTATCTATCTATCATCTATCTGCTTATCAAGAGAGAGAAAGTGAATATCCCCTCCATTCCCTATCCTCAATTTCACTCTACTTCTCAAAGGTTTAGTGAGGATCCTTCCAGACATTTTAAAAATTCTTGAACTATAAGTTTCCATTTAAATGTTTATTTTAGTATATCTTCAACTTTTTTTTTTTTCCTTTCTTTTTTTCACTTAACCACATGTTCTGGAGATATTTTCATATCAGCACATAGAGATCTGCCTGTATTTGTATTTTTAACTGCTACCTGGTAACACAGATATAATTTACTTAAAAATCCTTTTTTGAGGTGTATTTCATTTGTTTTAATCTCTTGCTTTCACAAATGATGCTGCAATGAACGTCTCTGAACATACACTTCTTTCTATACAAATGTGCAAGTTTTCTGTAGGATAGATAATCAAACGTCAAATTTCTGCGTTAGTAGGTTTGCATACACAGTCGTCGCTCAGTATCCATGGGGGATTTGTTCCAGGACCTGTCAGGATACCAAAATTTGTGGATGCTCAAGTCCCTTATAAAAAATGGCATAGTATTTGAATATAACATAGGTATATCCTCCCATATACTTTAAATCACCTCTAGTTTACTTATAACACCTAATACAATGTAAATGGTATGTAAATAGTTGTAAATACAATGTACATGCTATATAAATAGTTGCCAGTGTGGCAAAGTCAAATTTTGCTTTTCGGAATTTTCTGAAATTAAAAATTTTTTCCGCATATTTTCAGTTCGAGGTTGGTTGAATTTACAGATGCAGAATCTGTGAATACAGAGGGCTGACTGTACTTCCAAACTCTCCTCCAAATAGACTAGACTATCACCATTAATATGATAGGCAGAATATGCTCCCTCCCAAAGATGTCCACGTCCTAATTCTGAGAACCTGGGAATATGTTACCTTATCTGGCAAAAGGGACTTTGTAGATGTGACTAAGGTTAAAGACCTTGAGATGGGGACATTATCCTGGATTATCTGATTGGGTCCAATCTAATCACATGAATCTTTAAAAGCAGAGAATCTTTCCCAGCTGTGGTCAGAGAGAGATATGACTACAGCAGAAGAATGATCAAAGAAAATGCAACATTGTTGTGTTTAAAGATGGAAGAAGGAGTCCAGGTATGCTGGTTTCCTCTAGAAGTTGGAAAAGGCAAGGAAATAGATCCTCCCCAGAGGCGCCAGAAAGGAATGCAGCCCCATCTGACACCTTGATCTTAGCCCAGTGAGACTCTTATTGGACTTCTAACCAACATAAGATAATAAATTTGTGTTGTTTTAAGCAACTAAGTTTGTGGCAATTTGTAACTGCAGCAATAGAAAAAATATGTAATTTAAGAGAATATCCATTCCTTGCAATCCTCAACATTAGGGTATTTATCATTGTTTTTAACTTTTGCAAGTCTGATAATCAAAAATGGTGAGCCACTGCTGGTTTCATTTGAATTTCCCTGATTCCTGATGAGGCTCAGCTTCTTTTCATAAATTCTTAACCTTTTGAATTTCTTTTGTGACTTGGCAGAGACTAACCTAGTATCATTCTTCTTTTGGATTCTTTGGCATTTCTGATTGATTGGTAGAGTCTCTTTTATATTTTTACATTCTGATATTAGTGTTTTATAGCCTTTGCTTGTTACATGTGTGCCAAATATTGTTTCCCAATTTGTCACTTTTCATTTTATAATACTTTCTTGCCACTCATTCTACTTGATCGGAGTTGCTTGACCTGCCTCACAATTTCCTAGCTCATCACTCAGTGCTGTCTGTGGGTAAACACTGCCTGCATGCCATACACTAGTTATTGAAATGGGAACCATCTGTGCTGGTGGACTCTCCCAAGGCTGAATAGATCAAAATACTGCCTAACTCTGTGGAGGAGAATTTTGCTTGTCTGTTTGTTTGTTTATTTGTTCATTTGTCTGTTAATGGAAAGGTAGAACATAATGGTGAAGGTTGCTCTCTTAAGGAAAGAATCCACAAATCCTATAAAATCAATGAACTAAAGTTGACAGATTGATTCAGATGATACACTTTTTTCCCTTCAGATACTACATGACCTATTGTACTGAACAGTTGAACACTTGGCCAACATGTGTTTAAAGCCAGCCCTATTCTGTTCTCACTCTATTCTGTTCTCACTAAATCAAAACTTTGAAAAGGAAATGTCTTGGGAACCTAGGAGAGTCAGTTACATTTAAAACACAATACATGACTAAAAAGATTAAAAACTAAAGCTAATATTTACTGATGGATTACTATGTGCTAAGCTTCTCACTGAATCCTCACAGCAATTCCATAAGTGGGGTATAGTTATCCAGTTATATAGATGAGAGAACTAAGGCTCAGAGAGGCAAGCAACTTGCCCAAGATGGCATTAAATGATAGAACCTGAACTTGAACCAGACCTGACTCAAAAGTCTTAACCACTATAACTATGCCAGAAATCACATCTGATATCAGACGTCACATCTGAGTCTTAAATATCCTACAATAAAAACTTTCCAGTAATCTGAATTAGTAAAACATTCTGAATTACACTTTGTTTAATTACTCTTGAGGATATACACAGAAATGAGGAACCAGGCTATAGTGTCCAGTAGAAGAGGATTTTTAAAAAATACTTGATTGAATAGACAGCAGTGATTTATCATTAGTCACTGGCTTATCAGTTGATTACCTGTTGATGGATGTTTCTGAAATAGTGAAGGGTGCTTGAAAAGTAGCTTTCCCCTTTCCTCTGCAATCTTATTTACCCTATAATTTGCAAAGTAAATCCTTTATTCAGAGGTAATAAATACAGAAAGTTCATTATAGCTCCTATCTGATTTATCTCAAATGCAGGATTTGTGGAATCCAAGCTAATGAGTTTAACTGTTAGGTCTTGCATTCCTGATTCCTGGTTTCTCTTTGACGGACTTACTGGGAGGTGGCAGTGGGGGGTGATGGGGAGAAGGCAGTCAGCGGCAAGTGTGACAGACAGAGGGCACTGACTGCTTTCTGGAGAGAAAAATCCATTCTGGGGACATTTACCGCCCGTTCAGAAGCTGTCAGAAAGCCTGGGGCTGGCCTTACCCTCCAATCTTCCTGCCCTGAGGGGGCTCCAGGACAAGCTCACACAGAGCCACCTCAGCACTCACCCTGGCCTGTACATTCCCTTCACTTATCTCACAAACTCTAAGAGTCTCTGCTCCCAGAAAAGGTTGAATCAGCCTCTTCAGTAAAAATTCCTTCCCCGGTATCTTTCCAGAAGAAATTAACTACTTTGTTGCCAAGAAAGACCTATGCCACATTTTGACAAAATAAGGGAAAAATGTGCCTCTGTGTGTGTGTGTCTTTGTTCTTTTAAATCTTGAAAAGGGCACCTGATTAGAGGTGAGATAGGACTCCTTGTTTGCTGTTTGTTTTTTATACCATTTTCTGTAGTCCCAACCTTTGCATTTTTCAATTACAATAATAACCCACTTCCTAACGTTATTGTTATTAAAGATGTCCAGTGTGTAGTAGATACTGGTTGTTTAGTAGAAGTCCTCCCTGTGGGGAACCACTGGCCCCCAGTCTGAGCCCACACTTGAGCTCCCACTGCTCCCAGAGATGGAATCAGGAGCTTCACCTGCCGCTGAGAATAAGCCCTGGCCCCCGACCCAAGTCATTGCTTCAGGAAAAGGCTTGATCCCTAACGGGA
The DNA here is from genome assembly GCF_009873245.2 of Balaenoptera musculus. NCBI lineage: Eukaryota > Metazoa > Chordata > Mammalia > Artiodactyla > Balaenopteridae > Balaenoptera > Balaenoptera musculus. Next base: position 56,268,385 of record NC_045793.1, read on the forward strand.
GTGGGATGGAAATGTCAGAGTCCTAGCTGTGGTTCCTGCGGGACGTGGCAGGAAATTCTGTCTCTTACTCTTGCAGGTCATTCTACTAGGAAAATCTGAAGTTAGATTACCAGTGGCCATATTTTTGAGCTGCATGAGGGAGGCAGCTGTCTGGGATGAAAAAGAATGAGGACGAAACATGGAGGGAGGCAGAATCAGTGGGAGACGATGAGAACGTTGCCTGAGCCCCCAGATCCAGCTAACTCTTGGGCTAACTGTACCTGTGGGTTCCCAGTGATGGGAGCCAAACAATTCCTTCTGGCTTATGCTAGTTCCTCCTCATTCTGTCACTTTTAACTAAGGAGTCCGAGTAAAGCTTTCTTCCATGTATATTCAAATACCTATTTCTCCCTTCCCCGCTTTTACAAAGTAGGATCAGCCTACACATCTTTACAATTTGCTTTTTCACTTAATGCGTCATTGACCCTTTTCCAGGTGGTATATATAGAGCAACTTCATTCTTCTGAGAACAGCAGAGCATGCCATACGAATGCATCATCCCTCTATTTATTTTTACACTATTCATTGGTGAGTGGACATTTTGCTGGTTTCTCAGTTTTTGATATTCAACCCAGCCTGCAATGTATGTCTTAATAAAAATATCTTTAGGCACTTGGGTAGGTATTTTTATAAGATAAATTCATGGAAATGGCATTTCTGGGTCAATCATTTCATGGAATTTTTCATAGAAATTACCAAATTGCCCTCCAGGAAAGTTGTGTCAATACTAGGCTCACAGCAACAGCATACATGAAAGGGGCCCTTTTTCCACACCCTCACCAAGGTGTGGGGTATTATTACTCTTTAAATTTTTGGCAATCTCTGATGTAAATATATATCTCATTTTTTCAGATATGATCTCTAAATGTTAGTGGGTAGAGACTCTTTCCTTCTGTTTAATGGTTATGTGTGTTTATCTGGGACACACTTGTATGTACCCCTTGCCTATTTTCTGCTGGGGTCTTCATGTTTTCCCTGGATCCGTGACAGCCCATCATATATTAAGTGTATCAATCAAGCTCTTAATATAGCTTGCCACTTTTTTCTAATTTGTCTCATTTTTTAAAATTCTAATTTATGATGTCTTCTGTTAGGCAAAATTTTTAATTTTCTCATAGCCAAATATATAAATATTTTCCTTTTTTTATTCATTAAAACAACTCTCAATAATGTTGTGAATCTACTCCTAACACTTATTCCCAAATATTTTAATAGCCACCTATAATGAATTCAATTTTGTTGGATAGAAGATTGTGTGCTAACACTTTCAGGCTACTAGATGTAATTAGTAATAATTTTGTGAGGAAATTACTATATGTCTCTTTTAAAACTGTTCTATTTCAATGTATGTGGTGATTTTTCACTCTGAAAAATTTGTTTGTAGCCCACCTTTCAATTAAGTAATGATGAGTAAGAGTTGAGATGAGGGCTAAGGGGTTGGGTTCTAGCCCATCTTTGCCACCATCTTGGTGAATGACCTTGGGTGAATCATGTCAGCCCTCAGGTTTCATGTTCTCCATCTTGAAAGGACAGGGTTGGATGAAATAAGCTTTGAAAACCTTTCTAGCACCAAACTTTCAAGAGTTTATTAATTCTTTGCTCGTATCTTTATTTAAATCTTGTACTAAGTGATAAATCATTTTCTAGTACACAGTAAGTAGTATTCCATAGTTTTTTTAAGAGTTTTTTTTGGGGAGGGTGTATAGGAAGGAAATTATATTTATTAAGTGCCTATCAGGTCCTAGGCACTGTACATATATTGTTTTATTTAGTTTCCACAACAAACTTTCGAGATGGAAGATGTAATCCCATTTTACAAATGAGGAAACTATAGTCCACTGAGGTTAAATGATGGAACAACTGGGTAGCCTTATGCAAAAATGAAATAAAATACACCTTGACTCTTAACTGATATCACACATAAAATTTAACTCAACATGGCTCATAGTCCTAAATGTCAGAGCTAAAACTATAAAACTTCTAGAAGAAAACATAGGAGAAAATCTTAGCGACCTTGAATTTGGTAAAGACTTTAAAACATGACACTGAAAGCACAACCCCAAAAGAAAAAAGTCAGTAAATGAGACTGTATCAAAAGTTAAAAGTTTTGCTCTTCAAACAACATTGTTATGAAAGCCACAGCCTAGGAGAAAATATTTACAAGATATATATCTGACAAAGGAATTGTGTCTAAGCTATATAAAGAACTCATGACTAATTAACAAGATAAGCAACCCAGTGAAAATTGGTAAAATTTGAACAGACACTTCACTAAAGAAGAAATATTGATGCCAAATAAAAACATGAAAAGAAGTTCAACATCATTATCCATCAGGGGAATGCAAATCAAAACCACAATGAGATATCACTTCACACGCATTAGAAGGGTTAAGACTGAAAGAAGCTGACTGTACCAAGTACTGGGGAGGATAAGAAGGAGCCAGAAATCTCATACACTGCTGGTGGAAATGAGAAAGGGTACAACTGCTTTGGAAAACTGGCAGTTTCTTAAAAATTTAAACGTACACTTAACTACAACTCAAGGGAAAAGAAATCATATGTTTATACAAAGATTTGTACATAAATGTTCATAGCAGCTTTGAATAAAAAATTAAAAACTGGAAACATCTCAAATGAGCATCAACAGGTAAACGGATAAACAAACTCTGGTATATCCATAAAAGGAAATTAAATAAATAAATAGAAATATCTGGAATAAGTAGAATAAAAAGGGATAAATAATAATAAAAAAGAATAAAATACTGATACATACAACAACACAGATGAATCTCAGAATAATTAGGCTGAGTGAAAGAAGCCAGACAAAAGAGAGTAGATATGGAATGACTCCATTTATATAAAATCTTGTAACAGAATCTATAGTGACAGAAAGCAAATTCGTGGTTGTCTGGGGAGGGATGAATTACAGAGGGGAATGAGGAAACTTTTGGGGGTGACAGATGTATTCACAATACTGATTGTGGTGATGATTTCATGGATGTTTACATCCAACAAACATTAAATTGTATACTTAAATATATGCAGCTTTATTTAGGTCTACTTTATCCACAATAAACTTGTAAAATGGATATATTCAGAGAGAATTTCTCTGATGCATCGTAACAGATAAATGCATTAAAAATGAAGACAACTAACATCAACTGCTTTTAAATCACAGATTTTGCCAAGTTTCCAGCCTTTTTTTTTTTTTTAAGTTTTTAATGGACAGCTTAGTTACTTATGTACACTTCTTAGATAATCATGGCCTGTATATACCAGTGTTCCCATGTCATATATCCCTTGTCTTAAAATTTTTGATTAACCCCAGAATGACTTTTGCTGCTATCACCCAAAGTGGTGAGAAATTAATTTCTTAGGCATAGAGAGGAATGTTGGGTGTGTGGGATCTTTTTTTTTTAATCTAGAAAATAAAAAGCGTTCTTAGGAGTATTTGCCTAAGATGTGATCTTAGAATAATTTCACTCTGGTATTGTTTGCAAAAAAAAGTGTTTTCATTTTCTTAAAAAATGAAACTTCTTACCTTTGATAATCCGATTTTTAAAACATAAACATAATCTCTCCCATCCTGTTCTTAAACTGATGATTTGTAAGCAAACATTTCATAATCTTTAAGTTCAAATGAGAGCCGCCTCAAGGCAGTCATGCATGAGGACACATGTATTGTGTCTTCCACTGGTACTGCCCTTTCTCCAAACATTTTCAAAATTTCTCTTTGGTAGAGCGTCTCTGAGCCAAAAGAAAAACTGGTCTCTTCATTATAGTTACAAATCATCCAAAATATTATTACAAAGTTTTATAACCCACTCTATCTACCAGGCCTGGTTCCACATCATTTCAGACTATTTCCAAAAATTCTCCCAAATTAATTCCCCCAAACAAAAATTTGCAAGACTGGGGCACGAACCCGTGTCCCCTGCATTGGCAGGCGGATTCCTAACCACTGCGCCACCAGGGAAGCCCTGCAACAACATTTTGAAAAACTTCTACTCTTACTTGACTAGTAGGTTGCTTCACCAATACCCTGATGCAGGGACATGTCTTTTTATTTTCAACAATAAAGAAACAGGGCATTTTACCTTTCACATTTAAAACTGTCATTAATACGTTAGTTTTTCATGGAGGAACCAAGACTTAAAATACATATACAATAATATAATGTTAATAAAAATAGAAGCTAGCTACACACTAAGGTCATTTTAGTTAACTGTCATAATTTAAATATTAGAAAATTAATTTTTCTTGATCCAAATTAGTGAAACCTTAAAAAAGATTGTCTCAGTAGAATATCATTTAACAGGACAATGTCATTTTCAGACATGTTCTGAAATTCTAACTCATTTTGTAGTAGAATTACAGAATAACATTTATTTATTAACATCTTTATTGGAGTATAATTGCTTTACAATGGTGTGTTAGTTTCTGCTGTAAAACAAAGTGAATCAGCAATACATATACATATATCCCCGTATCTCCTCCCTCTTGAGTCTCCCTCCCATCCTCCTTATCCCACCCCTCTAGGTGGTCACAAAGCACAGAGCTGATCTCCCTGTGCTATGCGGCTGCTTCCCACTAGCCATCTATTTTACATTTGGTAGTGTATATATGTCCGTGCCACTCTCTCACTTCGTCCCAGCTACCTTTCCCCCTCCCTGTGTCCTCACGTCCATTCTCTATATCTGTGTCTTTATTTCTGTCTTGCCCCTAGGTTCTTCAGAACCTTTTTTTTTTTTTTAGATTCCATATATATGTGTTAGCATACAGTAATTTTCTCTTTCTGACTTACTTCACTCTGTAGGACAGTCCATTCTCCTCACTACAAATAACCCAATTTTGCTTCTTTTTATGGCTGAGTAATATTCCATTGTATATATGTGCCATATCTTCTTTATCCATTCATCTGTCAATGGACACATAGGTTGCTTCCATGTCCTGGCTATTGTAAATAGAGCTGCAATGAACATTGTGGTACATGTCTCTTTTTGAATTATGGTTTTCTCAGGGTGCCCAGTAGTGGGATTGCTGGGTCGTATGGTAGTTCTATTTTTAGTTTTTTAAGGAACCTCCATACTGTTCTCCATAGTGGCTGTATCAATTTACATTCCCACCAACAGTGCAAGAGGGTTCCCTTTTCTCCACACCCTCTCCAGCATTTATTGTTTATAGATGTTTTGATGATGGCCATTCTGACCGGTGTGAGATGATATCTCATTGTAGTTTTGATTTGCATTTCTCTAATGATTAGTGATGTTGAGCATCCTTTCATGTGTTTGTTGGCAATCTGTATATTATCTTTGGAGAAATGTCTATTTAGATCTTCTGCCCATTTTTGGATTGGGTTGTTTGTTTTTTGATATTGAGCTGCATGAGCTGCTTGTAAATTTTGGAGATTAATCCTTTGCCAGTTGCTTCCTTTGCAAATATTTTCTCCCATTCTGAGGGTTGTCTTTTCGTCTTGTTTATGGTTTCCTTTGCTGTGCAGAAGCTTTTAAGTTTCATTAGGTCCTATTTATTTTTGTTTTTATTTCCATTTCTCTTGGAGGTGGGTCAAAAAGAATCTTGCTGTGATTTATGTCATAGAGTGTTCTGCCTATGTTTTCCTCTAAGAGTTTTATAGTGTCTGGCCTTACATTTAGGTCTTTAATCCATTTTGAGTTTATTTTTGTGTATGCTGTTAGGAAGTGTTCTAATTTCATTCTTTTACATGTAGCTGTCCAGTTTTCCCAGCACAACTTATTGAAGAGGCTGTCTTTTCTCCATTGTATATTCTTGCCTCCTTTATCAAAGATAAGGTGACCATATGTGCATGGGTTTATCTCTGGGCTTTCTATCCTGTTCCATTGATCTATATTTCTGTATTTGTGCCAGTACCATAATGTCTTAATTACTGTAGCCTTGTAGTGTACTCTGAAATAAGTGAGCCCGAATCCTCCAGCTCCGTTTTTCTTTCTCAAGATTGCTTTGGCTATTCAGGGTCTTTTGTGTTTCCATACAAATTGTGAAATTTTTTGTTCTAGTTCTGTGAAAAATGCCATTGGTATTTTGATAGGGATTGCATTGAATCTGTAGATTGTTTTGCATAGTATAGTCATTTTCACAATGTTGATTCTTCCAATCTATAAGAACATGGTATATCTCTCCATCTGTTTGTATCATCTTTAATTTCTTCCATCAGTGTCTTATAGTTTTCTGCATACAGGTCTTTTGTCTCCTTAGGTAGGTTTATTCCTAGGTATTTTATTCTTTTGTTGCAGTGGTAAATGGGAGTGTTTCCTTAATTTCTCTTTCAGATTTTTCATTATTAGTGTATAGGAATGCAAGAGATTTCTGTGCATTAATATTGTATCCTGCTACTTTACCAAATTCATTGATTAGCTCTAGTAGTTTTCTGGTAGCATCTTTAGGATTCTCTATGTATAGTATCATGTCATCTGCAAACAGTGACAGTTTTACTTCTTCTTTTCCGATTTGGATTCCTTTTATTTCTTTTTCTTCTCTGATTGCTGTGGCTATAACTTCCAAAACTATGTTGAGTAATAGTGGTGAGAGTGGGCAACCTTGTCTTGTTCCTGATCGTAGTTTTTGGAAAACTGGAAATGGTTTTGGAAATGGTTTCAGTTTTTCACCATTGAGAATGATGTTGGCTGGGGGTTTGTCATATATGGCCTTTATTATGTTGAGGTAAGTTCCCTCTATGCCTACTTTCTGGAGTAGTATCATAAATGGGTGTCGAATTTTCTCAAAACCTTTCTCTGCATCTATTGAGGTGATCATATGATTTTTCTCCCTCAATTTGTTAATATGGTTTATCACATTGATTGATTTGTGTATACTGAAGAATCCTTGCATTCCTGGGATAAACCCCACTTGATCATGCTGTTTGATCCTTTTAATGTGCTGTTGAATTCTGTTTGCTAGTATTTTGTTGAGGATTTTTGCATCTATGTTGATCAGTGATATTGGCCTGTAGTTTTCTTTTTTTGTGGCATCTTTGTCTGGTTTTGGTATTAGGGTGATGGTGACCTCATAGAATGAGTTTGGGAGTGTTCCTCCCTCTGCTATATTTTGGAGGAGTTTGAGAAGGATAGGTGTTACCTCTTCTCTAAATGTTGATAGAATTCACCGGTGAAGCCATCTGTCCTGGGCTTTTGTTTGTTGGAAGATTTTTAATCACAGTTTCAATTTCACTGCTTGCGATTGGTCTGTTTATATTTTCTGTTTCTTCCTGGTTCAGTCTCGGGCGGTTGTGCTTTTCTAAGAATTTGTCCATTTCTTCCAGGTTGTCCATTTTATTGGGATATGGTTGCTTGTATTAATCTTTCATGATCCTTTGTATTTCTGCAGTGTCAGTTGTGACTTCTCCTTTTTCATTTCTAATTCTATTGATTTGAGTCTTCTCCCTTTTTTTCTTGATGAGTCTGGCTAATGGTTTACCAATTTTATTTATCTTCTCCAAGAACCAGCTTTTAGTTTTATTGATCTTTGCTATCATTTCCTTCATTTTGTTTTCATTTATTTCTGATCTTATGATTTCTTTCCTTCTCCTAACTTTGGGGTTTTTTTTGTTCTTCTTTTCTCTAATTGCTTTAGGTGTAAGGTTAGGTTTTTTATTTGAGTTGTTTCTTGAGTTAGGATTGTATTGTTATAAACTTCCCTCTTAGAACTGCTTTTGCTGCATCCCATAGGTTTGGGGTCATTGTGTTTTCATTGTCATTTGTCTCTAGGTATTTTTGGATTTCTTCTTTGATTTCTTCAGTGATCTCTTATTTAGTAGTGTATTGTTTAGCCTCCATGTGTTTGTTTTTTTACAGATTTTTCCTGTAATTAATATCTAGGTACATAGCGTTGTGGTTGGAAAAGATACTTGATATGATTTCAATTTTCTTAACTTTACCAAGGCTTGATTTGTGACTCAAGATATGATCTATCCTGGAGAATGCTCCTTGAGCACTTGAGAAGAAAGTGTATTCTGTTGTTTCTGGATGGAATGTTCTATAAATATCAATTAAGTCCACCTTTTATCATTTAAAGCTTGTGTTTCCTTATTTATTTTCATTTTGGATGATCTGTCCATTGGTGAAAGTGGGGTGTTACAGTCCCTTACTATGATTGTGTTACTGTTGATTTCCCATTTTATGGCTGTTAGCATTTGCTTTATGTATTGAGGTGCGCCTATATTGGATGCATAAATATTTACAATTGTTATACCTTCTTCTTGGATTGATCCCTTGATCATTATGTAGTGTACTTCTTTGTCTCTTGTAATAGTCTTTATTTTAAAGTCTATTTTGTCTGATATGAGAATTGCTACACCAGCTTTCTTTTGATTTCCATTTGCATGGAATATCTTTTTCCATCCCCTCACTTTCAGTCTGTATGTGTCCCTAGGTCTGAAGTGGGTCTCTTGTAGACAGCATATATATGGGTCTTGTTTTTGGATCCATTCAGCCAGTCTATGTCTTTTGGTTGGAGCATTTAATCCATTTACATTTAAGGTAATTACCGATATGTATGTTCCTATTACCGTTTTCTTAATTGTTTTAGGTTTGTTATTGTAGGTCTTTTCCTTCTCTTGTGCTTCCTGCATAGAGAAGTTACTTTAGCATTTGTTGTAAAGCTGGTTTGGTTGTGCTGAATTCTCTTAGCTTTTGCTTGTCTATAAGGATTTTAATTTGTCTGTCAAACTGAATGAGATCCCTGCTGGGAAGAGTAATCTTGGTTGTAGGTTTTTCCTTTTCATCATGTAAAATATGTCCTGCCACTCCCTTCTGACTTGTATAGTTTCTGCTGAAAGATCAGCTGTTAACCTTATGGGGATTCCCTTGTATGTTATTTGTTGCTTTTCTCTTGCTGCTTTTAATATTTTTCTTTGTATTTAATTTTTGATATTTAACTGATATTAAACTTTTTATTAAACTATTAAAATTTTTAATAGTTTGATTAATATGTGTCTTGGGGTGTTTCTCCTTGGATTTATCCTGTATTGGACTCTCTGCACTTCCTGGACTTGATTGACTATTTCCTTTGCCATATTAGGGAAGTTTTCAACTATAATCTCTTCAAATATTTTCTCAGTCCCTTTCTTTTTCTCTTCTTCTTCTAGGATCCCTATAATTCAAATGTTGGTGTGTATAATATTATCCTAGAGGGCTGTCCTCAGTTCTTTTCATTCCTTTTTCTTTATTCTTCTCTGTGGTAGTTATTACCACTCTCTTATCTTCCAGGTCACTTATCAGTTCTTCTGCCTCAGTTATCCTAGCCCCCTTCAGGCTCTGTTCCCCAGCCAGCTTTGCTGCCACTGCTAGAATGAGATCGTGTCCTAGTGGCACCTTCCTCTGGGCTACGCAATAATAGAGTCAATAGATACATATCTTGTGGTTAAAATAAACATAACATTGGCTGTAAAGCTCAATTTAAAAGGAGAAGGGTTCCCCCATCAAGCATCAGTGTCTCAAACTGATTACTTAAAAGGTGTCCTGAATTTGTATATTTGTGTGTATAATTCAATCGACCCAGTGAGATCTGATTTTAGTATGCTGAAGCCGGAAAATCCCAACCCAGGTGATGCTAAATGAAGAACCATCACAGAATGCAGCCTTCTTCAAAACTGCCCTTTCAGAGTTGTTAATTTCCAATTGTAAGTGTAAGGAAATAAGGGCCATTGGTTATTTTGCTTGAGTACCTATGCTCTGATAAATGGCTAGGCAAATTGTCAGCCTTTTCCTTTCCTATCTCCCTTCCCAAACTTCCTCAGGTAATACTTGGTGCCAGCACATGAAAGAAAGTTGTCTCTGAGTAGAAAAACCAAAAGACCTTCATGAGAAGCTCCTCCACCCAGAAACACTTCCAAGCAGAATTTAAAGGAGATCATTTGTTTCTGCTTATTTTTCTAGTGACTTGTCTCCCCATACCCACTCCCTTGTTTTCTGTGGTCAACACAAGCCCTCTGTATGCTTCACAGAGGCTTGTTTCACTCTCAGACACAGCCTGAAGGGTCCACGTCCTTGAATGATGGGATAGCTCAGCATCCACACTATTGAACCCCTGGCCTTTTCTTGTCAGGGATGTGGCAGGGAAAAGCTTCAGGCCCTGTACCTGCATGGAAAATGGAGGGACCTTTTGCTGACACTGCTCTCTCACAGCTTGTCATTTCAAAATGAAACTTGTTGTGTTACTAATCCAGAAAGGCAGCTGTAATTTTCATCTATCTGCTGTCAAATGCACTGTTAATGTCATGTTGGATTATATGATAATAGTGAAATAAATCCTTTAATGACTTATCTAAACCACACCACAGGTAGAAGAGTGAAGCAAGGTGGGCTAGGTAACAATCCAGAGGGAAGCAAGAGGACTGGGTTCATGAGCCACATTCAGGTAAAGGATTGCATTTGGTTTGCTGCCTAGTTCATCATGTGGTCCCTGTCAAGGGACCTTGCGGAGTGTGAACCGAGCTTATTCCACCCAGTAGGATTGACTTTCTCAGTTGATTTATTTTCTAGGTAAAACATACCTATAAGGAAATAACCTTCATTACTAGGCATCACTGAGAGAGCCTGTCTCCATAGTCAATTCTTTTTCCCAATGTGATTCTCCAAGGCGAAGGGTGGAGGATGGGGGGTGGGGCAGGTGAAGAAGGCAATATTTTCCTCTCACTCTGTCTTTCCCAAAGAACCTAGGAGAGAGACCTGAATATACTGGTTGTCCATTTAACGATGACCCATATGGTTTGTTGCTCTTTACCCAACAGAGCTAACCTGGGTCATCACTCTCAAGAGGGAGTGAGTGAGAAGGAAACAGTGCTGAGCTTGTGGATGGAAATTCTGGGTTCAAATCCACATTCTGACTTCGCCAACCATGTGACCTCTCTGCACTTCATGTCCTCACTCATAAACTGCAGGGTTTCTACCTCGCTCAGAGAGTAAGAATCAAGTGAGAGGAGGGGTATGAAAATACTTCATATTTGGGAAAAGAGATGTAAAAACAAGGCTTTTATTACCACCCACTAGTCCAAGAGTTCCCAGTCTGGCTGATCATCAGAGGTGTCTGGAGGCTTATTGAAAGTATAGAATTCTGGGTCCCTACCCAGTCTTACTGAATTAGAATCTCTGGGGGTAAGGCCTGGAAATCTGTACTTTTAGAGCTTCCTGAGAAATTCTGATGCTCACTCAAGGTTGAGAATCACAGTGCCAGGGTTTGAACTTCTTAAAGATGAGAACCGTGTATCTTAGTACTTTAAAACCTCCACACCTAACACATGGTATTTATATAACCAAATGGTGACCAAATATTCACTGTACAAATATTTACTGAGGGCATACTGTGTCCCAGGCACCGTGCTAGCCACCAGGGAGACACACAGCACAATCCTGGCCTGTACTGAACTTAGGCTCTACATGTTGGTGGTGTGGGTGTTAGATGCAGGTACAGTAGTTTCACTGTAATATACCAGCTACTATCAGAGAGCTCGAGCCATTGAAGGGTTTTCAGCAGTCCTTTGATATGGTCCGATGTTGTTGAACTTGTCAGTCTTGCCTTTATTTTCAATTCTATTTTCACTGCTTTGTTATGGGCAATATTTCCTGCAGAAAATAGTGAGAAGCTTTAAAGAAAACATTTTGTAGATTTTCCCATCAGTTGGATTTCATGTTTCTTCCTGGTCAGTTTCCTTGGACTCATGCAGAATATTTTTTTTTACACAAACAACATGTTGGGGGCAAATGCTAGTGGAAATATGAAGTCTAAACACCACAGGTGCAGAACAGGGGCTACCAAAGGACATGCTATGAAAGGGGAGAATTGGAAAAGAGATCCTCTGGGAAGTCTCACTCCAAGATGAAATGAATTTTCAAAACATAAAGAGGTTGCAAAAAGGAAAGTTAAAATTCCAATATCTGTCTTGGGATGTGAAGAACAGCAAGGTGTTCTTGATTCAACCCAAGCATGGCCAGTCGACCCCAATGTCTGGCTGACCCTAGCATAGCTGGCTGACCTGAGTTTTGCCCATCCCTTGCACCACACTTGAACCCTGTGTAAGCCCTGAAGTCATGTGGAAGATCATTTAAAAATATTTTCTTCGCTTTGTCTCCTGGCTTGGACTGAGAATGCTCTGAGGAGAGCAGTGTGGAACCACAGGGGAGATGGAGCTCATTCTTTCTATATTTCCATGTGCTTTTATGATGATTTCCCTGCAAGTGTTGGCCGGCGAAGGAATGATGAGCACTGAGACACTCCTTGACTTGTGCATGGTGGTGTGAGCAAACAGTTTCCCATCAGGGCATTATGGTTGGAGAGGAAGCACTGGATTCAAACTTAGAAGCCATGGTTCTGGTGTCCTGCTCTAAGTAAGCCATTCAAAACATGCTGCTGAAGGAAGGAAGGTGTGAATAAATGAAGGAATACCAGCTAGGTCTGATCAAGACATTTCACCAAACATGAGACTAAACTACAGCAACCACAGAAATCAAGGATCAGAAGGTTACCACATTGGGGGTGTAAATGTATCCCAGATGCTGGGCAGGAAGCGGAAACTTAAGATGTAGCCCCTGCTAGTGTTCACAATCTGAGAACCACTGAACAATAAATTTGGAATTCCACAGGCAACTCATAGAAGGAGAGGTCTGGCATTGGATCTGCATCAGGGAGAGGTCAGGACTCTGGCTGGGCCTTGAAGGGTGAAGACGGTTTTGACAGACAGAAGAGAGGGAAGGAATGCATCTTAAGTAACAGTCTGAGAAAAAGCACAGAAGTCGTTTAAATCATGATGATAACGTTTATGAGACAGCGAGCTCACCAGGATGACTAAAGAAGGCACTGGGAGGTAGTCAGGGAGCTAGTGGCCTTGCAGTGGGCAAAGGAACAAGGACCTGGTATAATAGGAGCTCCAGTAGGAACAAGGTGCCACTAGAGGCTCCTGAGTTGAAGAGCAATGTCCTTGGGTGGCTTATCTGGCAAAGTGGGCACCTCCCACCCACCTCCTGGATGACTCTTGCTTCTTCGCTCGGCTGCTGAGGTTGGATGGAAATCCAGTGAACACTTCTGTTGCTCTCCCAGGTGAACAGATCCACAGATGTGGGGGGCAAGCCCCCCTCACACACTCCCTTGTCCGAAAACATGATGGAGACTAGATCACACACTTTCAAAGCAAACCAAGAGCCTCTTCCCTCTAATATGATTTACCAGATGACAGATGATCGCAATCCCTGTAATTACTTAGATACTTTAATTGACTTTCAGTGGCAGTAATAAGTAACTGGAGTTCAGGCTTGTAGAATTTCCTTCCTAATTGTGGCTGTTAAACTCATCATTATAGGGATAAATAACACACCACTTTATTTAAACCATTTCCCCCATACATGTAAATTGCAGCGGAAGTGCCCCAGCACTTGCAAGCCCCTAGGAGAGCTGTTTGGGGGCAAGGACCCTGGTGGTACACTGTGGAGAGAGCTGCTCAGGCTGGTTAGCTGCTTCGTTTGAATTAGCAAGCCATGAGTTTCCAACACTGACACATTTCCTAGTGCTTCGGCTTTAAAAGGCTGTAGAAAGGATAATTGACCACAGCTTGTCAGCACGAGAGATTTACTGTCATTAGTGCAAACTCAGATGAATTATTTTAATATCATGGAATATGAAAAATGGCCAGCTAGTTTCCTTTCTCAGTAAGTTAAGTACTTAAACAGCTTTTCACACTTCACTTCTGCATTTAGATGTAAAGGAGGGAGGAAATCATAAAGGGCCCATGAGTGGGAGTAGAAGGAAGGGGTGGGACTAACTTGGCAGAGGTAAGGAAAGGTAAATTGCAAATTCTCAGATCAGATCCAAGTGAACAGATCTCTTCAGGGTTGCTTGTTTTCAGGGTGGCATAGAAGCTAAATAGACATTCCTTTTTTTGTTTTTTTTAGTTCCCAACATTGATTTCTATTTTCCAGTGTAGTATTAATTTAGAAAATTCTATTACAACTTGTGTTCTTTGTGTTTTGACCCAGTTGTAGAGAAAAAGAACTAGAAATATAGCAAGGTAGATTTTAAAACCTTTATTACGCCATAGACACAAGTTTGGGAAGCCTGAATTTTTTCACTCAGGGCCATGCAGATATGGTCCCTTACATGTTCTATTTTGTTTTGTTTTGTTTCTGAACCATCCATTCTTCTGAGGATTGTGTAAAAAAGAGCCAGTGCCCGAAAGAGTCAAAGAATGCCTAGAACTGGAGCAATTTATTTTCGTTTTGCTTCCCTATGGCTCCTTCTGCAAATATATTTGCTTCCTAACTCTCAGAACCCAAGGCAAGCTGCCCCTGGCAATTATCTCATTTTGATTTTGGGGAGGAGGGCTTTATTCCTGTCTGATCATTGAATTTAGACTTTCTTTGCCGTTTGTCCCCTGTCTCCACTAAGATAAACACATGTGGGCCTGGTTCCTGTTGTTATTGTAACTGAAATGGAACTAATCTCACTCATTTCTATGTGGCTTAGCACTGCAGGTGAATATCTGTGAATGATGTTACCAATTACTATTGCTTGATTGGCTGGTTGTAAATGCTATTTGTTCTTACCCCTTTTTTCTTTCTCACACATTGTAACATACCTGAGAGGTGAAAGTAACAGAATCCTTCTGAAAGGAGGGGAGAAAGTCTGTAAAATCCAGCAGCATATTTAGTTACTGCATATTTGATTGTTTCCCTTTCACCACTGAGTGACATGGCAATAACATAGAGGGAGATGAACATTTCACTAAATAACCTCATTAAGAACTATATCGTTTAAAACACATAAACAACAGCCACAACAAACTTAAAGGCACTACAAGCCTTGGTCTCTCCTTGAACTGGCCATCATGTTCCAGGTCTGAAAGTGAGTGGGCTGGACTTCTCAGGATCCGTGAGTGATGGAAATTCCAGAGCCTTGGGGCTGCAGGGTCTTTCCCCCACTTCTGGTTTCTAACATTTAGAGTGAGTTGTTGCTTCACCTACATCCCATCAGTCTGGTGATGGCTCATCTCCAAATTGCTTTGACAGAATCATGGTTTGAGTTTCCTAATTCCATTTTTAAAATTCAACTGTGGATGGGGCAGCAGAGTCTCCAATCCGCTGGCTATTTGTGCAGAACTTGTGTGTTTGTGTGTCACAGAGAAAGACATCATATTTATATTTAAAGAAGAAAAGTCATGTAAAGAGGATAGAGTTAGGATGGAGAGAGATCTAAGCAAGTATATTCAAAGTTGTCGAAACCCAGTTATAAAATGCTTGCTCCCCAACCCCTACCAGACGGTTAGTAACGGAACTACCTTTATCACTGCTAAATGTGTGTGAAATGATGGCAACCTTCGTATGAGAAAAAAGAAAATGGCAAGAAATAGCGGTGTACCTGACTAGGGTACATTAGCATGGTGATGTGTTGTAGTCAGGTCTCCTTTCATGTCCTCCAACACAGATTTGATCCAGACTTGACCAGGATGACAACATTTCCTCTTGAATGGATCGCCATGTGTTCTTTTAAACAAAATCTACATGCTCTGTCTCTGCTTGGGGTACAGCTTTAACTGACCCATCATATGCCCTGGTGGAGTGTCTGAGCTCAAGGCAGGTTGGAAATAAGGCAGCACATCATATTGGAGATGCTTGCAGAAGTGTTGCGAGGAACGGACTGGATGCTGGTCAAGCCCGTGGTCAAGAGTGTGCAAAACGGACTTACTCCATCTCCAGGACCAGGATGCAAGGGGGAAAGGGAAACATTTTATGTTTGTTTTCACACCTATCTATCTATCTATCTATCTATCTATCTATCTATCTTTCAGTTTTATTGAGATATAATTGACATACTGCACTGTATAAGTTTAACATGTACAACATAATGATTTGACCTACATACATCATGAAATGTTTATCACAATAAGTTAGTGAACATCTATCATCTCATATAGATACGAAATTAAAGAAATAGAAAAAATATTCTTTTTCCTTGTGACGAGAACTCTTAGGATTTACTTTCTTAACAATTTTCATATATAACATATGGCAGTGTTAGTTATATTTATCATATTGTACATTACAACCCTAGCACTTATTTATCTTATAATTTTTTAATTTAAATATGACAGGCTGCCACTCAGAATGGTTTAACATCTCTCTCCAGGGATGGCTTGGCCCATATGACAGGTTATAAGACATGTTTGAAACTTGAGAGAGATGAGGAGAGGAAGGGAGGAAGAGAGGGAGGGAGGCGGAGAGAGAGAGAGAGGAAAAAGAAAGGAGAAGAAAATAAAGGCTGGGTTTTTTTTTCTGCACCTGTTTCACTTTTTGCGATGGATGCTAAATAACCTGTATCGAACGTTTCGCCTGGTTGTGTCCTAATGAGCAAGTGCACTTCTGGATTTGGTAGGCATGTCGTCCGTAGGCATGCTTTTCTGGATGTCATCTGCCTCACAGGACACACCCCTCTTCACTGTCACCTCCACTCCCCTGACAGCTCAGCTTATCTTTCTGGCAATAGAGAGACCATCAATTGCCAGCAGCCTGTCCATGAGTATTGGGGAAGGCAGGGGGAGGTGGCAAATATTAAATCACTAAGGAGACAAGGCTGTGTGTGGTGTGACACCGTTGGGAAAGCTCCAGGTCTTTTCTACAGTCATGGTTGCCCCTAGTCTTCACCACATAACTGGTCTTGGGTGAGCACAGAGGGAATTTTCAATAACTGTACTTGGCTTCTGAGATTCTGTGGTATACATTTTGACAGTGGACTTTAACCATGTCAGTTTGGCATTAATATTGGTATGTCCCCTAATGTTATGTATTTCCTCTCCCCTCCCCAAATTTAAATAGTTTTACTTTCATTCTCTTGCAAAGCAGAGAATGTACAATGCAAAGTACAATTTGCATGTACAATGCAAAGAGGTATAGAGAAGTAAGTAAAAATAACCTTTACCTTACCGCCAATAATAACTCCTTTAATACTTTGAAAAATATCTTTCTAGATATTTTTTCTATGAGTGTGTACACACAAATACACACAAGCACAAACAAACATACGTATGTTCTTTCAAAAACCTCCTTTTTTCATTTAGAAACATAATATGTTCAAATTCCCATGCCCATAACTATGTTCTACAGCATTCTCTCAAACGGTTTCTTAGTATTAATCATACGGTTTCTTTTTTCATTATTAAAAAGTACTTGTGGATACATCTTTGTATACTTTTATAACATCTTTAAGATAAATTTCTAGAATTGCCGATTTGAAGATTATGAACGTTTGAAATTTGGATATATGTTCTCATATTGTCTTCTAGAAAGTCATATTAGTGATAAATCCCATGGATGCATCCACAGTGGATTTCTTTAAAGGATGTTTATATATTTATTTCCTGCCTTTTCGTGATACAGAAAAAATATCTAATGACCACGTAAGACTATTTTAGAAGGAAAAGTCAGGCTATAGTCAGATGATTATTTTGTCAAATCAGTTGTCCTTTTTACGGTTCCTGGGTTTTAGTTATTACTTGCTGCTAAAGAGTAAAATTGTGAACAGTTATTTCTTTAAGTTCCTTTGTGATTTTCAGTTATAATTTTGCGATTTCAAGCTAATGATGTTGTGTGGGCATGATGAATTTGGGGTAGTGTGTGGGCAGGCATATGTGTTGGATTTGCTTTGGAGTTTCAATTACCAAACAGCTCGATGATTCCTATGGCCAGTGTATTTATCGTGAATGCAAGATGAAGGCACAGGACGGCTCATCCCCACTCAGTGTGAAAATGGTACCCAACCCCTTGACCAGCAGCCGGCAGCACATCTATTCAGGTCTGTGTGTATATGAAGGCATATCCCAGGAAGACACATGCAGATACAAAGGTTCTTAGATCACTGTTAAAGAAACACTTCCACAGTCAGATGAAAAAACAGAAGACAGGTGAACTGAGAGTGTCGTGTGTGGATGGGGGGAGGAGTGGGAAAGGAGTTATGGTGACTGAAAAGTATGAGAAACCTTGGAGTAAGATGGGGGAAATTAGGGAAAGCAGCTGCTTTTCCCAGAAAAAGCTACCACAGGCTTTTTGGGCATTAGCAAAATAATCAGATTAAGGACAAAAAAATGTAGTTCCAGTGAAAAACTGAAACTCAGACACAAAATAAACAGTTGTATAAATCCAGCCAGTTTGGTTTTTACTGATTTAAATATGTGTATGTGTGTATGGCTGTGAGTTTGTATAGAGTTCATTGTTCAGTAGCAGGAAGACATACATCACATCTCCTGATATATTGTATCATGAAGCTCAGTTCTTTAAACATGAAGTCATAGCCAACCCCTCTGGGTGCAAGCATAAGGCATGAGAACTAGCCCAGCACCGCTGCCGTTAGCATCTGGTATCTAGACCCTTCATTAATATTTATGGAGCCATAGACTAAGCATAGAGCCCTCCATAACTCAGGGAACCAACACTGTACTCTGAAAATAGTTTGATCTTGGCTTTTAATATAAAGGTAAAAATTTTTAATGTTTACAAACCCAAAAAAATGTGCCTCAAGGTAAGCTACATGACTTAAAAAAAATACATTTTTCCTGAATTGAGAACCCATGTCCTGTTCTAAAATAGAACCCGTAGACAATTTTGTCTCCTCTCCCTATCTAAATGATCTTTTTTGAACTGCATCTTAGAGGGATAATTTTCCTTGTCTCTCATTCTGTCTTGTTTTCGTATGAAGAAGGGAGGATGGGTTTAAACAAAAATCCTACAATGAGCTGAGCAGCTAATATGCACCAGGCACTGTGCTAATTACTTTCTCTATGTCAAATCATTCACTGCCACAGCCTTATAAGGTAGGTTGCATCATTCAGCTCCATTGACTAAGTTGACTGAGGTTGTACTAATATCAATACTTGGTGGAGAAGCATTCAATCTCAGGTTAGCATGACACCAAAGCTGCATGCTTTTTCCTTGAGCTGCATGTGGAAGTAGAAAAATTCGTGGGATTCCTCGTATCTCCTTGACATCATAGAAATCACCATTCGAGAGAAAATATGGCCCAGAGTCTTTGTAACAATACACATGTTAATTCATACACTGTTGTAAAATGTATGTCTTACTCACCTTCTAGTGTCCATTGTGTGCTCTGTATCATACCGTGTGCAAGAAAAGTAAGATGCCTTGGTCTTCACTGTAGGAGAGCTTCTAGAGCTTCTAAAATTGCATCAATCAGCTACCCCCAGTACAACACTAGATGAGGCAAGACACATTCATAGCTGAACCAGCTGAGATGACTCAAAAGAGAGGAGTCTGTGTAAATATCAGCTGCGCTCCTGACATGTTTTGTCATGAACAATGACTTAACACTTACACATTTACTCCAACATTTACTGAGCACCTCTTGTGAGCTCAGCAGCATGACAAGAAAATAAACAACTCATGGTGGAGAGAAATAGAATGATAATCCAAAGTAGCTGATCTTACCAAAAGTAGGAGCCAAGTACTCGAGCTGCTTATAGAGGAGATGGCTTTGGTCTAGATCTTACTGGCTGGGGGCATTTCACATGATGGAGAGGAGTCCACAGCAAGTAGCTAACAACTTGTCAGAAGAAGAGCAGGAATTCCAGCACAATGTGAATATAAGGATGTTGAGAGAGTCAGAGCTGGAAAATAAAGAACAAGGGGTAAGGTTCTGGAGGAGCTTGGAGGCTGTGCTTGGGATTTTGGATTTTCCTAAAAGTTGCTGAAACCTTATGAAGATGTTTCAGTCAGGAAGAGACATGGTTTGTTTTTTCCAGAGCTCATCTGCCTTCCATGTGAAGGACTTGCTGGATGTGGAAGATATTGAGGTGGCCTCTTCCCAGGTGTAAGGGAGTATCATCTCATCAAACTTGCAAATTCAGATTGCTCTACTCCCCATTCACCCAGAAAAGACCACGAGGTCTAGACTGTCCCTAGTTACCCCTGACTTTTGTTAGCAGCTGTCTGGATTATCCTTTCCCAAAGCTAACTTACGCTCTGTGGTTCTTTTCTGAGGTAAGACTCTCAATCTAAACATTAAGTGGAACAGGCCCACCTGCAGATCTTCTAAACTGGTTGGAACACAAAGGGATTAAGAAGTGGTGGGGAAAGGGAAAAACAGCCCCGCTTGAGAGGGTCATCTGCCTCCAATGATTTAAACCCTTTCAGGATAAAGGGAGGAAAATATTAAGGACCAGACATGCTTTCAAAAACACAGAACCCACAAAATCATGGAATTCTGGAGCTGAAAGAAGCCTCAGAGAGCTGATCTCCGGTTTTCAGTAGGATTCTAGAAAGAGGATAGAACTTGAAATAGAGAGTCTGGTGTACTTAGGACAGTTTATGTGACTTTAGGGAAGTGACTAACAACCTCTCAGAGCCCCAATTTTATCTATTAATTAAAGATGATAACACCTACCTCTCAAAGTGTTATGAGAATGAATTAAATATTCTATGTGAAAAGATAACATCGTGTACAACACGGCTGCTATTCAGATGAAGAAACTGAGACACAGAGAAGCTGAGTGGACATATAGAAAGGTGGTTGTTTCAGCGAATGAATAGATTTCTTCACAACCCTGGCCTATGAAACCCAGCGTGGCTTTTCTAAGTCTGTAAGCATTACCAAGCTGACACGATGCTTTTAATGAAAATGGCAAAATCTTCTCTCAGGTCCTGTGTTCTCATGTTCCCTAAATTTTTAACATTTCTTGCTTTCAAGTAGCTGATACCATTGAACCCTCCCTGCCTGTCAGTCTCAGTTTTAGCAGTGAAGGCTTACGGTGGATTTTACCTAGCGTTTCACAAGCTATCTCGGGGGTGCCTTAGCGTCTGTGTGTCTCTTGAAAGCCCTTTGTGGTTGTGTCTGGAATGAGTCCCAGCGCTTACTTCACACAGGTGTGCTAGCACTCCAGCCTCCCTGATTTACCATTTCCTTTTCACTCTGTCACCAGTTAACGATGGCTGCCTACTTGTTGACTCATTATGAGCAATTGGGCAACAAGATAGGATGATTCTCTTTACTGTTTTGTCCCTCACACATCAACCTGGTCTACTCTTCTTACTCCTCTGCAGACCTACCCTTTCTCTTCCTCAAGCCATGACCTATTTGACATGAGACATGTTCTTCAGTAAGTCCAATGGCTTGATTGCATCAAAGTGGGAGACACCCAAGACTCCAATGAAAAGGATTATTTGCAAGAATGGGAAAGTGATCATTTACTCAGAATGACTTTTTAATAAAGACTCACTGAAAACAAATACTTTTTTCTTGATGATTTTATTTTCTGCCTGGACAAGATTCATGTTTTGACTGTGTTTGCAAAGCTTCTACTGCTGGCCTGGGCTGATGGACTTAGTCACTGATGGCTGGACCTTCCACACTGCAGTCCTGGTTTTGATTATCCAAGAGTGGGGATAATTATCCCCCAAATCTCCAGTTGTCCACTACAGGCTCCCTTCTACCTTACTCTGCTACCTTTCCTGTCATGATGACAATAACAAAAACAGCAATAATAATAGCTAATACTTACATTAGTGTTTGCTATATGCAAGGAGTTTTCCTAAGCATCATACCAATATGAATTCATTTAATGCCTACATAAAACCAACTGTATAATCTCAAGGAATCTGGGAACAGGAACTGCTGGTCAAGAGTTGTGACAGGGGCCACTGTCAGACTTTTAGGTAGGGATTTTTAGTACCAAACAATGGTTCTCAACATGGGGAGAGTTTGACAATATCTGGTAATATTTTTGATTATCTCAAGCAGGGGGTGATACTGGGGTTGATGTTATGATTAATATACTAATACATGTAAAATTCTTAACTCAGTGTCTGGCATATAGTAAATGCTCCCTAGGTTAGCTGCTATTTTTATTATAATATACAGAGCCTTCCGGCCTTAGGGAGACAAACTGGGCTGCTCTTTGTCTTCAGAGAACACCTTCAGTTCATGCCATCCAAGGGAATAGTTTTCTCCATCTTAATGCTAAAAAGATGTCCTGTCTTAGCCTATTAGGAAGTTCAGGAAAAATTATCTTTGATTTGTTTCAATGATATATCTCTTTCTCATCTTTTATTTTCTGCCTCTTGTTTTACAAAAGAAAGCCAAGTTTCTCTGTCCTGCACTTGCATTTTGCGGCTTCACTGGCTCCATGCCTGCCTTCTGAGACCTAGGCTGTCCACCTGCTCCCCCTGCATTCTCACGCCATGTGTTATGCTTAGTGAGAAGGGAGCCTCAGTAAGATGGATGTGAGACAGTCAACACCCCTCTCCAGGATGGCTGTTCTCACACATTCTCATCAGGCAAAATTATGGGCTAATATTGCTGGAATTATCTAGGCACTGAGGCTGAGAGAGGTTCACTATCTTATCTGAGTTATCCAACTAGTGAGTGAGTGAGTGAGTGAGTTAGGAATACCTATAGCCTCTGATGTCCCACTTCCATGTTCTTTGCATTCCCCACTAGGGGAGTGCCAGTGAACGATGCCTACATTTCAGGTCTTCAGGGTCTCACGAAATTATTAACTTTTTGTGTGTGTGTGGTGGAAGACCTAATTTGAATATAAGTTGAGACATGATTACAACTCAGACTGGCTGGGCATTTCTGAGCTGGTGGAGCAGGCCTGCTAAAAGATTTTACCAGAAGAGGGAAAGCTTCTTCTGAAGGGAAAAGGAAGCTAGAAAAGTGTGACTTGGTACTAAAACTTCAGGGTTATAGGGAAGGGAGTAGTCCTGAGAGCAGAATGGTGTCTGTCACTTAGTGTCCATGAAGACGAGTCCTCTCTGAGCCCAAGGAGTTTATATGTGAATTGTGTGGTAAGCAGGGAGCAGTGAGGAAATTTGGAATATTTGTTTCAGGAAAATTTTGCACAACTTTGTGCCCAAGGAGCACAGTTATGTGTCTACCTAACAGAATGTGAAACAAAATGAAACACTAAATGGTTTGGCATGTGGAGAGTTCTGGTGCCTCAGCTGAGGGGGAAACATCTGTTCTGGGAGGTTATGGTAGTACCATCAGATGTGTGGGGAAAGATGGCAGAGAAGTGGGAGCATTCACTGGAGTGGATGTGAGACCCTCACTAGAGACTTACTAGACATTTCTTGGAAATATTTCTACAGGCAAGAGCCTGCGAGTTCTAATTTATAATGTGACTGCATTGGTGTACATAGGCCTGAGGAAATGAATGGTCTTTGAAATTTCACAAAGGTTTTGGTACCTCAAAATGCTAACAAATATGGTGGTTTGTTATACTTTTCTTTAAATCCTTCAAATTGGCATTTGCCTGTGGCATGCATTGTAGACTATTACTTTCACAAGCCTGCAACACATTGCTAGAAATAATATACTTATGGAACAGCCTGAAACCCTGGAAGAATGGTTCCAACATGTCATTTATGAATTACCTCAGTATCAGACGAGGCATTCACAGCAATCAAAACACATTAATTTCAAACAATGTTGTGTTTTTGACCACTATACTGTACTATATATATATACTAAATCCATATTGAAGTAGTTTTAATATAAATGAGGTCCACAGAAATGTCAGGCAAAATACAACTGCCAAGATTATAAGATAATTGGTAAATGTTTGAATGGAAGCCCAAGGCTGGGTTTTAAAAGGAGGGGAAGGAACGTCAAACTGTGTAAGCAAAGATACATTTTGGAATTCCATCCACTTGGAATTCATTTATTCAGTATGTTGACTGCCTATGGCTGCCTGGCAGAGACTAGGCAGTGGAGGTGAGGTGGTGTTGTGAAGCTACTAGGAAAAGATTGGTGAAGAGAGTTAGTGCCTTAGTTATCTATTAATGCTTAACAAACCATCTCAAACTTAGGAGCTTAAAAACAATAATTTTATTATCTCTCTCTCTTTTTTTTTTTTTTTTTGGTCACGAGGCATTTGGGATCTCAGTTCCCCGACCAGGGATCAAACCCATGCCCCCTGCATTGGAGGCACAGAGTCTTAACCACTGGTACGCCAGGGAAGTCCCATTTGTTATCTCTTATAATAGCCCCAGTGGGTTAACTGGATTCTTCTCTCAGAGTCTTTCACGTGGTAAGAGAAGGTAGCATGAGCTGGATCATTCGAGATGACTCTACTCATCTCAAGCATTGGCAGGGTTGGCTGGAAGGCTGAGACATCTTTCTTTCTATCTCAATATGGTCTCTCTATGCAGCCAACTTGGGTTTCTTTAAATGAGCTTCTTAAATCTAAATCTCAAGAGTGGACAAGCAAAAGTTGCCAGTTCTTTTGAAGGTTTAGACCCAGACTAGCATTGTGTCACTGATGTCATATTCTATTGAAGTGGATCACAGGGCCAGCCTAGATTCAAAAGTCGGGGACTACACAAAGCTATGAATTCTGGGAGGTGTGGCTCATTGGGGGCTATCTTTGGAGCCTGGCTACCATAAATACCCAAGGTAACATCAGGGACAAAAATAAGGAAAGTGAGCTCTGATGAAAAAAGCTAATTCATAGATTAAAGCATGTTAACTAGCATATAAACATCAGTTACCCCCAAAGCACAGAAAGTTATACTCATGCTTGAACAGGGGTCTTCTTAAATCCTAAAAGATATATTGCATGACAAAGAATCGGATGAGAGTGATCTTGGGTTTCTAATTACGTTATTATACAGAAAGAGAAACAGGACCTTAATCATTTAGAAGTTAAGTGGTAGAAGTCAGAGGAGAGAGGGACACTTTAAAGCAAAGAAAACCTTGAAGGGCAAGGCTGCTGAATTCTTACTGAATGCCCTTTGTTTTCTTGGGGTAGTTAGGAAAGTGAGTGTTTACTCAGGGATGAGAAGAGCAGAGTTAAGTTTGGCATATGCTGTGGAAAATGGGAAATGGTTCCAAATCAAGGACACGGTATGCTGAGAAGCACCAGGCCCAACTAATGCGGACCCGTAACTGTGTAGTGTGGCCCACTGGAGAACTGTGTGGCTTTCTTCTGCAGCACATTTGAAACCAGGGACAGAGAAATCAGTAGTTAGGTCTTCATGAAAGAACAGACTGTGAGTGTTGGAGGTATGTTAGGTCTTCATGAAAGAACAAATTGTGAGTGTTGGAGGTATGTTACTCTTTCCTTTCTTCGGGGAAGACTATGGGGAGACAGCTTAAGGATCGTGTAGACATCATCTTTTATGACCCTCCGTCTCTCTGCTGCTTCCACGGGAAGCATTCTTGCCTGGCATACCTTCCTCCCCACAGGTGACTCTTCCCAATAAACTCTACACGCAAAATAAGGCCTCTAGGACTCATTCCAGTTGAGTTCAAGATGGAAAGGATGCTTCATAAGAAACTTATTTCTGCAATTTTTCCAATCAATAATCTGTAAAGTTTAAAAAATCATTTTTCCTATGTAAGTAATGCATATTCATTATAAAAAATTAGAAAATATAGATGAGCAAAAAGAAGAAAACCTAAAATTACCTTCTTCCCAGAAATAACTGTGTCAATAATTTGATACAGATTCCAGCTTTTGTCTTATGTATCTACAAAGTTGTCTTAAGTAAGTGGTAGGCAGTCATTATACTCAGAACCAGCTACATAATTTTGGGAGCCCAGTGTAAAATTAAAATGTGGGACCCCTGGTTCAAATATTAAGAATTTCAAGATGTTGACAGAAGAGCATTAAATCAATGGTGGGTACCTTCTAAGTGTTGGGCCTCGTGCAACTGTACAGGTTGCACGCCCATGAAGTCAGCCCTGCTTATCCCTTAATCTCAAGCATAAACAACTTACTGGCTGCAGGACTTTCTCCTCCTTTCCCTTCTCCTAGCTTCCAGGGCAGCTCTGGGGCTGCCAGAGTGTTTGCAACTACAGATGTGGTTAAAGCCAATCCAAGGGAGCCTCCCCGGGTTTCATCCTCAGCAACATGTAAAAACGAGTAGTTTGTTTTATGATATTTTCCATTTTCTCTTTGCAGTACATGCCGCCCTCCCTTCAGCCTCATTTCCAAGGGAGCCAGGCCCTCCTACAACCCCCTGAGGGTTCAGGTCCCCAAAGCCAGCTGGCCCAACAGACAGGGCATTCATCCACGGAGGATTTTGGCCCTTGAAACTTAATGGTATTGGCCCTGCTGGGTTTCAGGCTTGTCTGGGACCTGTGACCTTTTGGAATAGGAATGCTTATCATATGCCTGTCTCATTATTGTACTGTGGAAGCAGATAACTTGCTTTCTAGGTTTCACAGGTCCACAGATGGAGAGAAATTTTGCTCGAGTATGGACCGAGCCAAGAGTCTCACCCTACCTGATTTAAGGTGATTTAGGAGATGAGATTTGGGATTTTTGGAGTCAAATTATATTTAGATGAGATTTTGGACTTAGAGTTGATGCTGGAATAGGTTGAGACTTTTAAGGATTTTGGACTTAGAGTTGATGCTGGAATAGGTTGAGACTTTTAAGGATTTTGGACTTAGAGTTGATGCTGGAATAGGTTGAGACTTTTAAGGATGTGGGAGGAGGTGAATGCATTTTTTTTTAACATCTTTATTGGAGTATAATTGCTTTACAATGTTGTGTTAATTTCTGCTGTATAACAAAGTGAATCAGCTATATGCATACGTATATCCCCATATCCCCTCCCTCTTGCATCTCCCTCCCACCCTCCCTATCCCATCCCTCTAGGTGGTCACAAAGCACCGAGCTGATCTCCCGGTGCGATGCAGCTGCATTTTACATTTCGTAGTGTATATATGTCAATGTTACTCTCTCACTTCGTCCCAGCTTCCCCTTCCCCCTTCCCGTGTCCTCAAGTCCATTCTCTATGTCTGTGTCTTTATTCCTGCCCTACTCCTAGGTTCAACAGACCATATTTTTTTTAGATTCCATATATATGCGTTAGCATACAGTATCTGTTTTTCTCTTTCTGACTTACTTCACTCTGTATGACAGACTCTAGGTCCATCCACCTCACTACAAATAACTCAATTTCATTCCTTTTTATGGCTGAGTAATATTCCATTGTATATATGTGCCACATCTTCTTTATCCATTCATCTGTCAATGGACATGTAGGTTACTTCCGTGTCCTGGCTATTGTAAATAGTGCTGCAATGAACATTGTGGTACCTGACTCTTTTTGAATTATGGTTTTCTCAGGGTATATGCCCAGTAGTGGGATTGCTGGGTCATGTGGTTATTCTATTTTTAGTTTTTTATGGAATCTCCATACTGTTCTCCATAGTGGTTGTATCAATTTACATGAGGTGAATGCGTTTTGCCCATGGAACAGATGTGAGTTTTGGAGAGACCAGAGGATATACTGTACTGAGCTGAATTGTGTATTCCCAAAAGATACACTCAAGTCTTAACCCTTGGTACCTTTGAATGTGACCATATTTGGAAATAGGGTCATTGCAGATGTAATCAAGTTAAGATGAGGTCATACTGGCTTAGGGTGGACCCTAATCCAATGACTGGTATCCTTACAACAAGAGGGAGATTTGGACATAGAGACACATGGGAAGAAGTCCACGGGATGATGGAGGCAGATATTGGAGTGACGCAGCTATGAGCCAAGGAACACCAAGATTGCTGGCATCCTCAGGAAGCTAGAAGAGAGGTATGGAACAATTCTCCCTTAGACCTTTTAGAAGGAACCAACCCTTGCCAACACTTTGATTCGAGAATCCTAGCCTTCAGAACAGTGAGAAAATAAATAGAGAAGATTTTAAGCAGATAGAGACATAGTCCCACTTACGATCATTTGAAAATGATTACTATAGCTAAGCATGAAAAAGGGATTTTAGGGGAGCAAGAGTGTTGCTAGGGAGACAAGTCATTCCCCTGTGACTTCCTTACTGCTCCACGAAAGGAGGTGCTAGTGGCTTAGACAAGGGTGGTAGTGACAGAAATGGTGACAAGTGGTTGGACTCAAATATATTTTGAAGATAAAGCTGATAGGACTTGCTGGTAGATTGAAGTAGGGAGTGAAGGAAAGAGAGGGATCAAGAATGGCTCCAAGATTTCATATGGAGCCCTGGGTAGATGTTGGTTATTATTTGCTGAGTAGAGAG
The DNA here is from genome assembly GCF_009873245.2 of Balaenoptera musculus. NCBI lineage: Eukaryota > Metazoa > Chordata > Mammalia > Artiodactyla > Balaenopteridae > Balaenoptera > Balaenoptera musculus. The sequence continues at coordinate 56,296,447 of NC_045793.1, forward strand.
ACTCAGAGAAGAGCAGGTTGGGGATGCCCAGAAGTTCCTAAGATTGAGCTACTTGTCAAAGTTCCCATGGAAATGTCACATGGTAGCGTCCTTTCCTCAGCTAGTCCAGAGGGCAGCCAAGTGTCCAAAACTCTCACCAGCCTCCCAATGGGAGTCACCATGTGAAAATCTGCCTGAAGACATACGCTGTGGAGAGACAGGGAACAATCTGATGACAATCCTTGAACCCCTAGACTCCATGCCTAAAGTCCATCCACCTCTTTAAGTTTTCATTACCCCTAGTCAACAACTTCTCCCTTTTTTATTGCTTAAATGTTTTTAATTTGGGCTTCTGTAATTTCCCCCCAAGAGAGGCCTTAGTACAATAAGAAATATAGGTCAGCAAACAGTATAATAGAACTGATGACATAGAAAAGTACTCCATACACTGATAAAGTTTCTTAAAACAAAGCTTATAACTTATTTCCACTTGTTTTCAAGGGCAGGGTGGGGGGTAAAATTTGAGGTCATATAGGATTTCCTAAGCAAAATCTTTTTAAAACTCAGTTATTTCTTTCTTTAAAAAATGAGCCCCAAGCAAGCTGCTCTTCTGCTCTGCCTCGTCACCCAGACTCTCTCCCGGTGACACCACCTCGCTCCCGCGGTCCCAGGGAAGCAGTGTTCCCTGGGCAGCTGCCTCTCTTTAAAGCTGACTCTCTCATCAGTTGCAGCCCACTGAGGCTTCAGAGTTAGGGCTCATCTGCCGACAGCTGGCTGGCGCTTCACACCCCAGGTCCTGCAAGCTGCGTCCTTGAGGCTTACAGCATTTCTCTGCACAGGAAGAGCGGGTGGCACTTATTTCTGAGGCGCTGCTGGAGAGGAAGAGCAGGGCCAGGTTGGGAGTATTGTTAGCTTTGCCTTATTAATAAAATAGGGTTAATGATTTATTCATAGCTAGGACAATGCAGCTCTGCTCTGGAGGACAGCACAGAACTGTTGCATTACAGAAGGACAGCTGCTGGGGAAGAGGAGCGAGCCTTTGAGAACTGATCTCGGGTTGTTTCTACGAGGCAGAGAGCAGGTTTACCCGACCAAGTCAGGGCTTGGAGGCAATTATTTGCATACTGCGACTGCTGCAGAATAAATGCTGGCAATAGAGGTCTCTGGAAAGATGCCCCCTTACTTTTCCACTTCTCTTCTAATGAGTGTTTGGTCACCTTCTTGCTTTATCCTCTCCTCCTCGGTACCTGGAAGATGCCTGAGTTTGTAATTCAAGATGTATTATCTGGAGAATATCAGTATAATACACATCTGAACGTGATCTCCATCAAAGGGAGCTCATCCCAGGAAGCAGAAGAGAGAAATGATATTTGGGCTTTTCTGGTGCTAGCCTAAGCATACACTATTTTAAAAGATTAAATCCTTTAAAATCACATCTCTTCTTTCCCAAATGGACTGCAGAAAGTGTTTTTATAAATAATTAAAAAGAGTTTTAACATACTGCAGAATCCTGATAAATAACTGGGAGATATAATTTTTTTTAATGCCAATTACTGTCATTTGTTAAGGACAGGGTAGATTTCTGTTCAACTGTTTGTTGGATGATCAGTTTGGTCGGTGTGGTTCAGAGGGCAAGGTGAGGCAGGATTTGACAGTCTCCAGAAAAACAAAAGCAAGAGCACTCACTTCCCATCAAACCAAATCAGCCTTGGCTGGAACAGACAAAAATCAGATTTATTTACTGCTTTTGCTCTATTGCCCCCCTATCTGAGCCTCCATGGCCTCCCCTGAGACTTCAGGAGATTTAGATCAAATGTCAGAAAGGAGAGCTGGATTTTTGTCCCCTTTGGTGCCTGACTAGAGGGGAGAATTCAAGGCCATAGAAGGTATTGAAGATATCTCATTGTTGGTGTATATGCTTCCACACAGCAAGCCTTCCTGAGGGACTGCCCACCCCTCTGCTCAGCTTCCTCCAGAAGAGATCAAAGGTTTCAAAACACTTCCACCTTTGCTAATTTTTAATGCCTCTACCAGACTGAGACTTGCCCACTGGAAAAAAAAAATTCATGCTCGTTGAAACAGCCAAAAATAAAAGTGATCCTCTAACAGTAGCACATTTAACTTCCTCCATGACTACCAGCAGGAGCCAAGGCAGATAGCTTTTGCCAGTATATTAAGCCTTAAAAATGTCTTTGGGAAATTATCACACTGGAAATCAGAATATGTTTAAATATAATGCACGAAATTCAGAGTCTCCTTACAGAAGAATCAAAGTGGCTATCACCCAGATCCTTCCCTGTAACTTCTCTGGATCGTGGTCCCACCCTGCCCGTTCCTTTCCTCTGCTCCTTTGCCCAGTTTCCCCCCAAAAGCCACCCACGAGGGTCCATGCGGGAGCCAGGAATGCAACCCCAGGGTTTGGTTTCCCAGGCCATCAGAAGATAACACTGCCTATCAGCCAAAATATAAAGCTTCCTGACTGCAGTTGCAGAGATTACAGCTAATTATACACTTCATGCTTCCTGCAAAAGATATATATTTTAAGCTGCTGGGCTGACTTTCTCCCTTGGCTGTATTTAAAGGTTAGTTTCTGACCTGCTTCCTGGTTTAATGGAATAGTTTAAATATTACAAATCATTACTTGATTCTAATAAATTATGTCTCCCCTGGCACCTCACAAAATCCTTATCATGCCAGAGGAAATAGTTGGAAGGAACAGGTCAGTCTCCATGATAAAAAACAGAATAGCAAACCAAAGGGTTGTAGATTTGAGGATCCCCGGCTTCTTGGTGGTTGAAAGCATTTGGCCCTTGGCCTCACACTCACCCCAGCACCTGAGGTCTGTGGCTAAAGCAGCAAGAACTCCACTCCCCCACCTCACAGGATTGTTCACTCGGCTTAATTGTCAGCTCCTGCTAAGAACATGTAACATCTCATTTTCCCAGAGATTGTAGAAATGTTGAGCTTTACTTGTGGCCAAGTTGAGTAGTTAAGTGTCTGGAGTTTCCTTCCTTGATAGGCAAATGCTGTGGATGGTCTGAACCTTCCTCTGTAGGATGTTGTAGGATAAATGAATTCCAGTTTCCAGTTCAAAGTGAAGATCTGGACTCAAACATTGTCTGTGTGTAATTGTGTGTGGGCAGAGGGTCTCATCCAACTTGGTGTATTTACAATATATTGCCAATCTTATTAAATAGAAGAAAGTAACCAAAACACACACATATGCAACAACAAAAGTGATATTCAAGGCATGCAAGAAAAGGGCACATGAAAAGCCCTTCTCGTGCCCCAGGAGCTAGAGGGAAGGGTTTCAAGTCTCTTGATTCCAGCAAAGCAAAGAGAAGCAAGATAAGACTGTTGAGAGGTCAGCCTTGACAGCTAAGTGTTGAATTTTCATGTCTCTAGCTGTTTGACTAAGATATCTATGTGGAAAGTGAAAAACCCAAACACTTTTACAGATGATTTGTTTGTGTGGTACCAAATGTCCTGATTTCCCCTTTAGCGACTAGAAGATTTGAAAACAAAGTAACCACTGAAGTATCAACCATGGATCAGATCTCTCATTACATGGAATTTTCTTGCAGAATATTGAACTCTAAATAATGGGACTTTTGCAATAGTTGATAACCCATAATTATTTTTACAAAGGCTAAGCCTTGTGAATGTATGGGTTTAAGCTGCTGAGTTGATATGACTCACAGGTCTACCTTATTGCATGACCTATTAAAAGAATCTCTTACACTGCCCTGTGCAGGTATTTCCACCTTAGAAACTAATTTGTTTTTTTTCTCAGGAGGTTCCCCCTTTAAAATCCAAAATCCTTGGTTCACCTTGGGAGGGGAAATTTATTGATTGTTTTCTAAGATGATGGGTAAGGCAAGGGTCTTAGTGAAATGGACTCAGTATCTATGCCTTGCAGAGAGGAGATGGTAAATGCAGAAATGTCCAACAGGGGCTGAAAGAGCTCCAAAGCAAGACTGGCCATCTTTGTGGCATGCAGTGTCAGGATCAGTTCTCTTATAGGCCATTGGCAAAAAGGAGACATGACCTCCCACTGGACAGATATTGGTCACTCCCAAATAAAAAGGTGAATACCCAAATGGAAAGTGAAAGTACTTTTGTATGTGTGGACACACTAGTGTATATACTACACTAGTAAAATTAGTATTTGGAGGCTTTTATTGTTAAGCTTGTCATTTCTGAAATTGAAAGAGAGAGAGCGAGCCAAAATGAAAAAAACAGAGACCTTGGAGTCAATTTCTCTGAGGCAAGTTAAGTGAAACCAGAACTCTACTAGGGATAGATTTGAGGGTAAATACAATAAAAGTAAAATCTAATTTTCAAGGGAGATCACATCTGAAAAAGATGAATGTCATGAAACTTGTTTTTGTTGTCGCTGTTGTTTTCATTGGGGAAAAACAAAATGACTCACAAATTCCGGTTTGCTTTGAAAGGAGACATATTTGAGGGGTGCTTCAGCAACTTCACAGTGCAGAAGGAAGGTTTTAACATAATATCTCCTTCAGCAAGCTAGTTTATCATACTCAACAGAAATGACAGCAGAAGGAAAAAAAGGATGGGAAACCATTCTGGGGTGAGCAAAGGGTGACAACAGGATGGGAAAATCCAGCTTCACCAAATATTTATTCATGCTTATATAAACCTCAGTTAGCTATCTTCAAATGCTAAGTCTCTGCTGAAGAAAAGAAGCATTTGGAAATGCAACTTGGAAGTTGGTTGATGTCAGTTATTTTGCTGCATTGTTGATTAATGTAATTGAAGTATATATTACAGAAACAGAAAAGGAAATGTGACTTCTTCAGGGACCCATTAATTTCTTAAGGATAAAGTGTTTGAAGGTTCAAAGGCTTTGTTGAAGCTTATTTTAAATTTAAAATTTCCATTGCCAAGGGATTGATTACCATTCTTATATTAGCTTTGTCAAACACCAAGTTGATCTTAGTTCTTTCAAAGTTTTGTGGCACTTAACTGTTTTCAGAGCATTTTTTTAAAGAGAAGCCTATCTTACAAGTTCTCCCAAGGACAGACTTGTTTTCCCTTTACAAGAACAGTAAGGTGAAAATTTCTAAAGTCTTAAAAAGAGCAATTCCCACCCTCCCCATCTTTGGGATCTTGAAAGTCATTTCTGCAAGTCAGGTACAGCACCTCCTCATTCAAACACTTTCCCATATTAATTTCTGTTTGGCTTTAAAACATCAATTTATTTAAGTGGCTTTAAAACATCAATTTATTTAAGTGGCTTTGTGCATCTGAAGCTTAGTTATGTTGTTTAGGGACCCCTTAGTCAGATTCGCTAAGCCTTTCTCATCTCTCCACCCCAGTGACTACACATAGTTCCTTTTATAACTCTCCGCTCTCTTCCTCTGATCACTGTCTAAGGCACTCGCATAAACACGGCCCTTCGAAAGTAAGCCAAGATGTCCCAAGCACCCGTCTTTAGTTGTACTGTCCCAACAGTGAACTCGTTAGTTCAAGAAGTCAGACAGCAGCATTTCTGGATCCTTGGAAACCCAGCCAAAAAGAAATCCGTCATTTCATACAAGAGCAAGAACAGGAAGTATGCCATTAGGAAATCAAGGTTAAGATGGCACTGCCGTCCACCCAGATGAAGGTGGTCTGAGAGGGCTGTGAAGCCACATTAGAAACGAAAGCATTATGACCCAGGGCTTTGCCACGGGAAATCGATGACAAGATTGCTGACATCCTAAGAGCGCTTCAACAGAAAGTCTTTCTTTCTTACAACGAGAAACGTATTTTTCTCCTCATCAATTTTGCTTTTCCCTACCCTTCCAGTGCTGACGCTACCGCATGGTACCGGGAGTGTGATGTCCAGCCAGCAGAGGGCGCCCTGTTTGGCTTCACCTCCCTCCGGGCTGTCTCCAGGTCATACATGGAGTTGCAGACGGACTGGGGCTCAGACCTTGAGAACTGTCCCTCCACAGCAGCACCCAAGCCTCGAGTCCATGCAGCTCTGAGAACTGTTTGGCCTTGGCTAACGAGGACACAGATCCTCTCATCTGGTGTGGGAGATTTTGCCTCAAGAAATGCTGTCACTCACATTGACTTTATTTTCAGTGTCTTTTCTATTTGAGCCCGATTTGGGGGATGACTGTCTGGATCCTATTGCAAATATCTGGAGGGCAGCTGCGGGCTGGGTCTGGGTGGAAGAAATATGACTTTGAAGATGCTCCCCTTCCCCCGATCCTCCCACAGTGGTGTATTCTAGGCCTGCTCCTTGTTCCACATCTTTGTCTCAGCCTTCTCCCTGCCAACCCCCCATCCCAGGCATAAACATACTCCAACTACCTGCTTCTGAATCCCCCAGCCCCAGAGAATTGGTAGGAGAATCTGGCCTGAAATGGCTTTAATGTGCGCCCAATCTCTAGCAACATTTGCTTATTAACTAGCTCTCTACCTCTTGGCTGAAAATAGTGAGGGGTGTGTGTGTGTGTGTGTAAATAGGTGAAAATGAGTGGTGAAGACATTTGGGGACTGGGGTGCATGGGGAGCAGTTTCCCATCACGTTAAAGTGCGAGTGGCGCTGATCCACTGATGTACACAGACAGCCAAACGCCCACAGGTGGGCCCTTAATAAAGGCAATGGATGATGGTGATGATGATATGAACTGGGGAGGAAGAGAAAATATGATATGGAAACACAAAACAGAGGCTACAGTTGCACTGATGCTAAAAAATATCCCCAGTGGGTGGCTGGTGGGCAGCATGGAGAAACACTTAAGGGGGCTGGACTTTGCCTACACAGTCCAGCTAAACGCCCCCTCCTGGGTATCACATTCCAGTCTGGTGAGCACTGGAGGGGGGCTAAACTGGCCCTCTCATGGGCAATTCAGAGGTGCTGGGTTTTTACATCATTTTTAAACTTTGCAGGTCAGTTTCCTCTATACCTAAGAACCTGGGGACACCCTCGGCATTCTCCGCTCTCAAAGAGCTTTCGTCTGCGAGAAGCTGCAAGAATAGAGCTGGTGAGTGGCCTCTGCTCATTGCTTTTGATTAATGGTAAGAGGGTAAATGCATTGGCAGGGACTTCCCCCTCCCCATTTCTTCAGCATTCAACAAACACAGACCAACCTCCTCATCCTAGGGTCAGGCACTGTCCTAGGCATTCAGGATACAGAGGAGTAAGTGGTCCCTGCCAGGAGTTGAGGATGTAGGTTGTATTATCACCATTTGGCAGATGACAAAACAGAGTAGGAGAGGTTAAGTGGCTCAGAACCAGGGTTTCCTAAAATCAGAATCTAGTTTCCTAATAACTTCACTAGTTACTCAATTTGAGAATTCGAAGGCTACAAGAGACTTTTATGCTTTTCACAGTCATTTCTCCTTCAGGGGAGGAGACACAGAAACCAACCTAGGATACAACTCTCCCCCATCATTATCTCCATTAAATGGATAGAGAATCTGAGCTGGAGTGGTTGTGACCTGGCCAGTCATACTCTGCTGCCAGGGCCATGCTACTGCTATGTCTCTACCAGTTTGTTCAACCCCAGTCACCTTTACAGACAGGCCTAGCTCCACCTTTCAATACCGTCCTAGACCACTGAATGCTGCTGATGGTGAATAAGAGCATGGCTACAGTGCTATATGAATATCAACCCTGCAGATGTGGTTTTCACCACTGCAGTGTAGTAGCTGAGAGCATAAACTTGTGAGTCAAACAGACCTGGATTTGAATCACTATTACCATATTTTAAATTTGAGGAAACGGAAGCATATAGAGTTTGTTACTTGCCCAAGATCACATAGCTTGTAAGTACAAAAACCATGCCAGGGTGTGACCTGTTCCTGTCTTACTCCAGAACCTACTCTTATTTCACTCTGGGATGCTATCTACCCACATTAATCCCAGCATTTATTGATAATAGGAACTATTCAGTAGGCATTTCCTATGTGTCAGAAACTATACAAAGCCCTGTACATATATATTGTCTCCCTGAATTATCTTCCATTTTTCTTTATAATTACCTCCATTTTATGGAAGAGGGAAGGAGGCCTAGAGAGATTTAATAATGTGCCACAGCTAGTAAGTAGTAGAACTCAAACTGGATCCCAGGATTGGGATTGTCTGACTCGGAAGCTCATTTTCTTAAGCACTATGTATGTTGTTCAGACAAGAGATCTGGAAAGGACTGATGGATTGGTGTCATATTTAAAATTTCCTTTCATCACTGGGTACAAGTTTCCATCACTGCCTTCTTGGATACAGAAGAACTGAGTGTTCGGTTTAGAAATGCAGGTTAGTGATTAGTAGCACAGGAGAAACAAATCTACAGAAACACAGGCCCTCAAGTCTTTGATTTAAGAGGAACCTTTCAGATCATGTAGTCCAACTTCTCTTTTAGTTCAGAAAGTGGATGTTTTCATATCCCTGCCAGATGGAGGAGATCCCATACCTAAAAAGGAGAGTTCCAGCCTGGATTACCTAAAATGTATTTTTTCTGAAATTTGATTTACTTAGAAGAGCCAAGATACTGAATATCAGATTGGGTTTATTAATACTGATAAATGTGGTGTTATTTTTAATTAGCCTTGACTTCCAAATGGATTTCATACTGTGCTTTTCTGTGTTTTCTATGCTTTTAATATATATATATATAATCACTCCCACAATTCGAAGAACTGCTATTTTTAAAGAGAAATGAACAAATCACATTTCATTAGTATTAAATGGTGAGGTGGAAACATCATAGGCCTCAGGGTTAAACAAACCTGGCTGTTGAATCCCTGCTCTGTTCCTTATAATTTGTGTGGCTTTAGCCTCTTTTTCACCTCTCTGAGCCTTGGTCTCCATCTGTCAATGGTGTTTCTACCTACCTTCCAAGACTGTGTGAAAATTAAATGAGATATCGGTGTAAATCACTTGTTAGATCCCTTCCCTCCTTTCCCCTTTTATTCTTTTCACCAGTTAAAAGTACAGCTTTCAGGGGGCGAGGGCAGCTTGGGATGGGGCTGGGGAAGGGGGAATGTTATACTGAAGTTCCTAAAAGTGTTTAGCAAATGATGCATCACAAAGTCCTAAGGTTCTTCCCACAGTGTCTTGGGATGACAGCTAATGAACTCAGAAACATAAAACAGATAAAAAGGAAGTTGGACAAGAAGGAGGAGGAGGTAGCTGAGATACAGTAAGAAAACATTTCGAGATTCTATAGCATTATAATTTAAGTTCTCATCTGCATCTCATTATCTTAATAATCCAAAACAACAGCCCTTCAATGTCTCCCACAGAAGGAGGATGGGAAATGATTTTTCTGGACAGGGTCCCCAGCCTCTCCGTCACGTTAGATATTATTTCCAAATGTTGAGTGTCAAGGGAGTGTTTCACATTCTCCTAATCATTAAACAGTTTGGCTCTCTATGGGGACGGGATGAGTTTAGCAACCCACAGAGCAGCCTCCTAGAATAGACTTCTCTGGAATTCCAAAACTCCAACAGGAATACAGCGTGGTATGTGGAGGCTCTGTAAGAAGTACTTTATCCAAATCTGCATCCTCCTTTTGGGGTCTACAGACAAAACTCAGTTCAATAGGCCATGTAGGATTTATTTCATTTTTTTTCTTCTGGAAAATACAATGATATTTGAGAAGTATTTATTTTGAAATATTTCAAACTTACAAAGGAGTTGCAATAATAGTACAAGGGATCTTATATGCCCTTCACACAAATTCCTCAAATGTTAACGTTTATAGCACAGATGTTTTAATTATTGTCTCTCTAATTATATATAATTATTATCATTACTGTTTCCTAAAACCATTTGAGAACAAGTTACAGATATGAAGCCTCTTTACCCCTAAATATTCAGTGTATTTCCTAAAAATAAGGGTACTTTCCCACATAAACATGGTACAATTATTATAATCAAGAAATTAGCGGTGCTACAATACTGTTATCTAATCCTTGGACCTTATTCAAATTTCACTGTTGTCATAACAATAGACTCTATGACAAAAGGATGCAATACAGAATCAGACATTGCCTTTCATCTCTTTAGTCTCCTTTAATCTTGAACTCTTCCTCTGTCTTTGTCTTTCAGGACCTCGATAATTTTGAAGACTATAGGCCATTTATTTTGTGAATGCCCCTGAATTTGGATTTGTCTGATGTTTCCTCATAACTATTTTCAGGTTATGTATATTTGGCAGGAATATCCTCGGAGATAAGATGGCTGTTTCTCAATGGATCATACCAGGAAGCACCTGATGTCAATTTGTCCTATTTTACCGTCCTAATTTGGGATTGTTGTTCTCTTTGTAATTAATTAAAATCTTGTAGGAAAATACTTGGAGACTATTGAAACATTGTCTTTCTCCTCAAACTTTAACTCACTAGTTTTATCCTTTAAACTAATTTAGAACTTTCCCCTTTTTGTAACTTTTCACTAAAAAAATAACAAAGTTGTACTATTAATTAAAGTTCATGTCCCCAGAAAGGCAAATGTAAGAAGGGTGCACTTTGAGATACACGAGGCTGTCCCATGACAGAGCCCAGATGCCCAGAGACCAGGCTTGCGTTCTCTGGTGTCTCTAAGGTCCCTGTGTCTTTTAACAATTCCTTCCACTCCCCCTGGGAGAGAACTCTTTCAAACAGTCCTCCAAGCTGGGGCTGGGACAAACTGGCCCCCTGCCAGCCTCCAGAGAATCTCCCATGCCTGTCTTACTCCCATCCCTGAGACTGCAGTCTGGTGGCTTGTGTTGGGGGCTTTTTGCAGAGCTTTTGTCTTTTCGAGTCTGTGGATCTCTTTATGATGGCTTCTTATTGTTTACACTGGAAATTGTTAGCTTTTGCCTCTGGCAGGGCCCTAAGCTCCAAGCCCCGTGTCTGAACTGGTAGACTAGAGTGGTGACGCAAGTTGGGGGACCATCAGAAGGGCAAGGAGAAGGCCCCACCACCATATGAGAGCTCAGGCTCTTTATTCTTCAAAAGACCCTATACAAATGCAAACAGCTTGGGAGAAGCTGTACCTTAAGCACGGCAAACAGGTCTCCTCAAGAGCCCTGGTCCCATTTGGGGATCTTCCCACCTCAGTCCCAGGTGTGCTCTCTCTTTCCTTTCCCCTCTACTCCCACACAGGACACAAACTTGGGGTTGGCCTTTTCCTCTCAGGTCCTGCTTTCTTATTTTGAAACAAATGGAGAAAAAATTAAAGAGAAACAAAATGGCATTCTTTTCTGTCTACCTAGGGTCCAGTGAAGATTTTAAGTGCCACAGCCTGCAGCACCTGCCATGGTCACTTGGACAGCCAGTGCTGGAACTGCTGAGCCCAGCCTTGGTAGCCACAGCCCACTCCAGAAGAAGCCAGATGCTTGCTTGCTTGCTTCCTTCCTTCCTTCCATCCTTCCATCCTCCCCCCTCCCTCCTTCTCTCTGTCCCTTTCTTTCTTTCCTCTCTCCCTCCCTCCCTCCTTTTTTTCTTCCTTTCTTTCTCTCTCTCTCTCTTTCTTCTTTCTTTCTTTCCTTCTTCCTTCCTTTCTTTCTTCTTTCTTCCTTCCTTCCTTCCTTCCTTTTTCTTTCTTTCTTTCTTTCTTTCTTTCTTTCTTTCTTTCTTTCTTTCTTTCTTTCTTTCTTTTTCTTTCCCTTTCCTGCTCCCCTCCCCCATCTTCCTTTCTTTTTTAAGAAATTCATGATATGAATTGAAGTACAATAGGTAGTTTTTTAAATTGAGATATAGTTCACATACCATACTGTTTGCCCATTTAAAGTGTACAATTTGATGGTATTAGTATATTCACAGAGTCGTGCAACTATAACCACAATCAAATTAGAACATTTACATTGCCCCAAAAAGAAACCTGATACCCAACAGCACTGACTCCCAAGGGGCAGTTTTCAAAATGACAGACGCTGTTTCTTGAGCAATGTTTGCCCATCTTTCGTTCTTTTCCTGGACTTAACTATTCAGTCACTATCTTTCAGAAGAGCTGTGCCTGCAGTGGGCTCTCTGAGAAGACTTAATTGATGGCAGCTATGCAGTTGGGTTTCCTTCCCTAGGGAGCACTAACGTGAACTTTGCTTAGTAAATTTTGATTTAAATTTCTTCTGACTTGTTCCCTGGAGAATCATGAATGGTTATTCTTGGGAAGTGACAGGATTATGGGAATCACCTTTTCTAGGATTTACAGTTTTAGTAGCACTTTCATATACACAATGTTATTTTATTCTCCCAAACAGCAGTCAGAAGTAAAAATAACAATAGAATTCACGTATTAAGTGCTTATTCTGTGCTTGGCAACTCTAAGTAGTTCCCATACATGCATTAACTCATCTAATCCTCAAGCACCAGATGAGACAGGGCTCTGGTAAAATTAGCCAGAAATGCAGAGAGGTTAAATGATGACAAGCCCAAGATCGTAGAGCTGGTAAGGGCAGAGTTGAGATGTGTGCATGTGCAGTTTGATTCCAATCTGAACTCTAAATACCACTCTTAATTGCCTCTAGTGTTCCCATTTTGGAAGCAAGGACTGAGGCTTTGAGAGGTTATACGTTATTAGAAGAACTAGTTAGGACCTGAATACAAGTATTTGGACCCCAAGCTTAATGCTGTAATGAGGTAACATGCCTCCCCCATCAATGACTTAATTCAGCATCTTGCCAGGTACACAGAATCAAGTCCTTCAGCTAAGCCAAACAAACAAACAAAAAGAAATAGAAAATATTTCTTGTTGAAGCTTCATCTCTTAAACTGCAGTGTCGTTCTTGTGACATTATAAGATTGGCTATACTTTTGGTGGGCCAGAAGCATTTTTCAAATCAATCTCCAAGGCCAGTTTTTCCTTCCTATTTGTGCCTCCTTTTGCAACCTCTCTTGATTTCTCTTTCTCCGTGTTTCCTATTCACAAACAGGGAATGAGCCACATGGATTTAATAACCAGAGCATTGATTCATGTAGACTTTCATCTAATCAGAAAGAACAGTGGCAGGTCCAAGAACTCATTTGATTGTATATCTTTTTAAAAGAGTTGACACACATGTCCTTTAGAGTAGAGAGAAAATAATAAAATTTAAAAAGCAAAAGCCAGCTCAGACCTGCCAGCTGCAATGATCGGTTACACAGAAGAGATCCATGGAATTCTGAAGCCATTTGGGTTTTGTTATGTTTGCTGAAACAGCACCAACTGTGATCTCTACTGCTTTAAACGGTTTAATGACTTTTGGATAAGCCTTCAGAGTTAAATGGTTAAATCACCAAATGCTCCAAAAAATAATTATGCAAACAATTTTCTGGCTAATTATCTAACATGAACAGAAGCACACAGCTGCTAAGATATGTAATTGCTGTTTCATCAGGGCTGGCTGTTGTATATACACGGTTCCTTTACTGATCTCAGTGTGGTTTGGTGGGAGGCCACTAACATAATATCTCATTAAATGAGCAAGTTAAAAGTCCCACCTCTGGTCCAGCTAGTCACTCACTTTGATTCTTTTTTTAAGGGAATGGATTAAATCAAATCCATCCATAGTGGACAAGCACATAACTAGTATGTACATTTGTGTGGTATATCTAAGTCTTGGACATGTATATTTAAATGTCCAATGTGGATAAACATAAATATTTTAACTTACTGGACATAAAAGGTACATATAGAAAACTTGCACATATCATAATTGTCCAGTTTACAAATGAGCACTCTCATGTAACCAGCCCCCAAAGCAAGAAATGGAACTTCACCAGGACCACAGAAGCCTCCTTTGTCCTTCTAATTTCTACTCCTTCCAAGGGTGGCTACTATCCTCACTTCTATCAACAGAGATTAATTGTACCTGTTTTGCACTAAATTTAAATGAAACCATACAACGTATACCCTTTTGTGCCTAGCTGCTTTCACATAATACCATGTTTGTAAAATTTATCTATATTGTTGCAATTTGTTCAATTCTCATTGCTGTATAGCATCTCATTGTGTGAACACTACAATTTAACATCCTACTGTTAATAGGTCTTTGGATAGTTTCTGGTTTGGGGATATTATGAATAAAGCTGCTATAAATATTGAGTACATCACTTGGTAAACATATCCATGCACCTGGGTCTATACCTAGGAGCAGAATTGCTGGGCTGTATGGTGTGTGTATCTTCAGCTTTAGTAGATGCTGCCAAACAGTTTCCCCAAACAGTTGTGCCAGTTTTCACCCCCACCAGCACTAGAGGGAAGTTGGGATGAATGTTGTAAAGAATTCTAACTGATGCTTGCTAAATTTTAAAGGATGGTGTGGAGTGAGGAAGAAGAGTGAATGGTAGGTCTAATGGAAAGTGGTCCAGAAATATGGCCTTGTGAGGAAAGGATAAGGTTGGAGAAAGAAGCCTGGTGGAGGAAGCAGTCACGTTCAAGGTCATTTGGTAGATAGGAGAAGACTCCATGGATGTTTATCACCCACTCTGTCATCTTCTGTAGTATGTGACATGGTCCTAGAGAATCACCTCAGGCCTTTCTTCCTTTTCTCTTTAGTCCACGTGGCATGTGCTCAAGGGCCGCTCAGGTCTGAAGGCCACTCTGGAGACTTGGGGATGCCCTCCCTCTCACCTGGCTGCCCACGCTGCGGTATATGTATACTTAACACAGACATCTGGCCCCTCTGATGCTAGGGGAATGAAGGATGAGAAGTGAGGAGCAGACAAAGAGAAATCAGAGAGAACAGAATGAAAATCTGAGTCGAGCCCAGTTATCTGGTTGTGTAACTTTAAGCAAATCACTCAAATCCTCTCATGGCTTTGTTTTCCTCAGCTACAAAAAATTGAAGGCAACAATTCTTAACTCACTAGGTTTATTTGATGATCAAATGAATTAAAAAAGAATATATATGGAAATGTTTTGGAAACTTTAAAAAGAAAACATTTGCTGTCTTTTCTACAGGGTATTATTATTAATACTCAAATCATCACTTTAAATAGAAATGTATCTCCAAGAAGCGGTATCAGTTCCATTTTGCTATTCAAATTTGCTATTCAAATTTATTGCGTTAACAGAATAAGAAATAATCCTTCTCAGTAATGTTAACAGGAGTTACAAACAAAAATGTCTGAAATAGTGGCATTTACCCAGGATTACCCAGAATTCACTGGGTTCAGTCATCCAGACCTCCATCCAGACTTGCATAGATTAATTAATTATTTTAACAAACATATGTTTATTGAGTATGTACCCTTTTGTTTTAGGATGATTCTAGGCAGAGATTCACAACAGGATTCAAAGATGGACTTCAAGGGGTCCCTGAACCTTCTGATTTTATATGGAGAGGAATGTGGGGGGTGACTTCTGTCATCAGATTCTCACAGAACTCTGAAAAACCCACCCTCTCCAAAAATGAGGTTAAGAAGCACCGTTTCAGGGATTTGTAGGATAAAGAAATATGAACTCTATATAAAATAATATGTTATTATTTATATAAGAACTTCAAATTAAGTTGACAATAGACTCCCCATTAGCAATAATAGATGCCACAGAATAACAGAATAATATCTTTAAAATGCTGAAGAAAAATAAATATTAACTTAGAATAATATATCAAGCTTGATTATTATTCAAGTGTGGGGTGAAATAAAGAAAGGCACTTTGAGAAAAAAACAAAAAACAAAGATTGAGAGAGTTTACCAACTTTAGACCCTTGTCAAAATAACTATCAATAAATATTACCCAAGAAACAGGGACTTTAAGTGCAGAGTAAAAATGTAAGAGGGAATCATGAGCACAAAAATATTGTGAACATGGTTGTAAATTTAAAGAAGCATTGTCTTAAAAAAATCAATTAGGGCATTGTTTAAACAACAAGAAACTAAAATGCTAGATGACAATAACATGGACCAAGGGAGTGGGAGAGGCTGAAATTATAAACTCCAAGTTCATTGTATTATTCAGGAGGAAGATAGAGATAGGCTTAATTTAGACTTTAAGCAAGTATGCCTTTTAAAATTTAAGAGTAATGCTCAAAGAATAAGGGAAAATGTAATTTCAAAACAACAACATGCAAAAGAAATGCTTAAAGAATTCTAGAGTGATCTAATAAGAAACAGGAAGAAAAATATATATATATATATGCTAAGAAAAAACAAAACATAGTAAAAAAAGTCTAGATATATTAGTAATCTCAGGAAATGTAGACAGATTAAACTGGTTTGTTCCAAAGTAGAGATCAGATCATTTTTAAGAAACACAATCCATTATGTGCCATTTACAAGAGTTGTACCTAAAACATAACGATGCTTAAAGATTAAAGGGATGAGAGAAGATAAAACAGGTAAAGAATAATATTGCTGGAGAAGCAATACTAAGGCAAAAAAAGCATCATTTGGAATAAAGTCATGATATAATCATTGAAGAGCAGTTCACAGGGAAGCAATAGTAATGCTGAATCTGTACATTCTGAGCAAAACAGGGTCCTGGCTTATAAAATAAATTCGACAAATCTCTCTTAATGGGAAATATTTTTGCATGCCTCTTTCATAAACTGATCATAAGCAGTAAAAATTGATAAAGATATAAACATTTTGAACAACACAAGTAACTGGCCAGACTTAAAGGAGACCTGTATAGAAGAAGCCTGTATTCCTCACATAGAGAATTCACATTGTTTTCAAGTACACATTAAAAATACTGACCACAAAAGAAGTCCTAAGAAATACCAAAGAATTGAGAACACTGACCACATTCTCTTTCTATAATGCAATTATATCAGACATCAACAACAAAACACCCCCCCACAAAATACCCCATATATTTGGAAATGAAAATCATCTTATAAATATTCATGAATCAGAGAAGAAATAATAATGGAACTTATGAAATATTTAGAACTGAATGACCACAAATCACTACCTAGAAAAACTTGTGGGATGTCAGCATAGCCTTAAATTTACATTTATTAAAACAATGTGGAAACTGCAGTGATAAAGCTAGGCAACGCTATTGTGGAAGAGGAGAAGATCGGGGAAGTTTTCAAAGGAGGAATGTCCGATCTGAGAATTTAAAGATAGGGAAGAAGAAGAGGTAGAGGAGGAACCTGGAGGAGAATATTCTTGGAAAAAAAGAAAAATCAGCGGTAAATTATAAATAAGAAGGAGCTATTGTGCCTAAAGATAGTTACATTGGGTTTGTTGGAGGCTTGTTTTAGACATACCCTCTGAGTTTTGTTACACAAAAAAATTCCTTTAAAGTTAAAAGAGAAAATTCTTAAAGTAATAAACCTGTAATTGGATTGGCCATTTATAGCACAAAATAATTGGTTTGAAAGTTATAAGGAGTTTGGAGCAGTTTCATACACCATTAGGTGGTAATCCCTGAACCAGCAGTAGGAAATGGTCCCTAGAAAAAGATACTGTGAAGGAATTAGGATAATTGACATCAAAACTACATACTGGGGTTCCAATTCCTGCAAGGGAAGAATAGCTTTTTATTGGATTCATGCTTCTGCAGATACTAGACAAAATATAAAAAAGAGCTGTTGGAAGGCACTGAACAGTGACCAGAAGTAGGCAGAAACAGGGAAGCATCTGGCCCATGAAAGAAGGGAGTTTGTCCTCGGAGGAGATTCCCAGGCTGCACACTACACAGGGTGCTAGAGCTTAAGCAAAAAAACCCACTGTCTTTTTTGCCTGAAGGGTCAGAGGAAAGAGTGTGGGATAAATAGAATGGTTGGAAATGGAGGGTGTGGATCCCAGAAAAGAGGAAGCCATGGTAAAGGAGGGGACTAGACTCTGCATATAAACTCCCTTCAAAACCATAACTGACTTCTGAGCAGTACAGGCACAAGTGGGATTCCAAATATCCCAAGGAGAAAATGACATCTAGGCAGCTGAGAGAGCTGAGGAAAGACTGCTGCTGCTGGAACCACAGGGGAAACTGCAGTTTGAGTCTTGACAAGTTAAAAGAGCTTGGTAAACTCTTTGGACTTTCCATCGAAACACCAGAGAGACCTTAAGAGTAAAGACCATATAACAGAATTCATGGGTTTACTCTAAAACTAAGGAAAAATGAAAATAGATCCAGTAGAGCATAAAACCAAGCCAACAAAGGTTTATGGTGATCTGTTAATAATTTGACTGCTTGCTGGAACAAAATTTGACACTCTTCAGGATAAGATTACAGGATATGGAGTCTCCCCAATGTATCATTGTGACACACAGCCAAGAGAAAAATCAATCAGTAAAAACAGACTGGTAAGTGCCCCAGATATTGGAATTATGGGATGGGAATTTCAGGAGAGAATTAAAGACTGAAAAGGAACCAGATGGAAATCCTAAAACTGAAAAATACATTATCTGACATTTTAAAAAATCTTAAATGAAAATTAACAGCTTACAGAGAAAAAAAAATTTTTAAACCATGAAACTTAAAGGCAGACCAATAGAAATTATCCAAACTGAAATGCAGAGAGCAAAAAGATTGGGAAGAGAATGAACATGTGTGTCAGTATCAGGTGACCTCATACAGGTGTAAACTGAGTTCCAGAAGGAGAAGAGAGAAATAATAGAGAAAGAAAAAATACTTCAAGAAATAATGGTTCAATATTCTTTTAATGGTTCAATATTTTTAAAGTTGATTAAAAAATAAATTTAGCATCCCATGGATCAAAGATGTTGAATGAATCCCAGTGGATAAATATTAAGAACCCCAGCACAATAAACACTAAGATAACCACATCTTGGAACATCATAGACAAACTGCTGAAAACCAGAGATAAAGAAAAAAATCTTAGCACAGTCAGGGAAAAAGACACATTAAATATAGGGGACAATGATTACAATAACTGCTGACTTCAGAAGCAGTGAAAGCCAGAAGATGATGGAAGGACATCTTTTAAAACTTATCATCTAGAATTTTATATCTAGGGAAATATCTTTAAAAATTAAAGTGAAATAAAGACAGTTTTAGGCAGATAAAAGCCGAGAACATTTGCACCTGCAGAACTGACTACAAAAAAGTGCTAAAGATTCTAAATGTCTAAATTAAAAAAATTTTTAATCTAAAATGCTAAAAATTATTCAAAGGGGAAATAAGTTGGAAATTCAGACCTATAAGAAGAAAGTATGAGTAAAAGTAATGGTAAATATGTGGGTAATTATAAAATACTACTTTCTCTTTTAAAAAAAAATCTCTATAAGTCAGCTGATAAATAATTTATCGTGGAGTGTTATAACAAATGTAGCAGTAAAATATTTGATAACAATAGCACAGAAAAGGGCCAGGGTATAAAAGGAATTGTACTGTTGCAAGTAGTACAATATTAATTCAACATAGACTGTGCTAGGTTAAGGATGTATATTGTAATTCCCAAGAAAAGATATAAAGTATAGGAAAAAAAGCCAACAGAGGAGAATATTGAATAAAATACTAAAAATTCATTGATTATCACAAAAAATAACACAGGAAAAAGGAAACAAAGAACAGAGGAGGCAAAAATAAATAGAAAGATAATAGACTTAAACCCAATTATATCAATAATTAGATGAAATGTGAATGGATTAAACACTCCAATTAAAAGGCAGAGATTATCAGACTGGGAAGAACAACAACAAATAAGACCCAACTATATCCTGTTTATAGGAGAGGTACTTTAAATATAAAGACACAAGTTGAAAGTTAAAGGATGAAAAAAAATATACCATGTGCAAAATATGTGTAAGCCATATTAATATCAAAGTTGCCTTCAAGACAGAATAAAGAGATAAAAATATTTTATCGTAATGAAAAAATGAACCAATTCATCCAGAGTTGCAATAATGGTAAATGTGTATACATCTACTAACTAAACTGCATATAAAATTGAGTTGAGTGGCAAAGTTGTCCCCCATTTTTTGTGGGAGAGCACCTCTCCTTTTTGTGGTTGTTGCATACCCAGGAATGATGAGAGTAGAGATGGTTTAAATAATGATTATAAGGAGTGTAATGGTATGTGTAATGTAGCTGAATGGTATGCTTCTTCCTCCCATGAAACTGTATTTGGATTTCAGGCGGCAACTGTTTGTTTCTTTTTTAACTTGAAAATTTAAAATGTTACTCTTTTTATGGATATAACCCCAAGTGCATGAAATATATTTGGTGATCTCCTTTGCACACTTCTCTAAGCAGGAGTTGTGACTTTGAAAATAAGCTGGGTCAACAGCCCAAGGTAGTCTATGTCATGGCCATAATGTCTCTTGTGGTGAGGCCATTCCTTTGGTGTTTCTTTCTGCGTGTTGGGCTACAGTTGGTCCCACAGATTGCTGAAATCCTGGCATTAGAGACAGCAATCAGTATGCAGTCTTTTTGCTTTACCATAATAATCACATGCATGACAACACATTGAGTCATCCCACTATTCAACATTTCCCAAAGTTTCGTTTGCCATGAAGTTGTTTGGGACTCAGAAATAATTGCAAATTATAGGAAGACTATCATATTGACCCAACAAAATGAACAAAAGGAGACCTTCAGGAAAGGAAAGAGAGAATCAGAGATTCATTAAATTCAGAAGGATCCCTGTGAGTCATCTCGAAGAGCATTTTATAAATTTAATGAACATAAAAATCATCTGCGGATGTTGTTAAAGTGCAGATACCCAGATCCCATCCCCAGAAACTCAAATTTATGATCTGAGATGGGACCCAAGAATCTAAATTTTTAACAACTTCTCTGTGCAAGTAGACCTCAGATTACAATTTGAGAAACACTGATCTAGTTTCAACAGATCAGACATGACAAGTAGTTTCCAGCATCTGCTTGAACCTCCAGCCATGGTGAGCTCACCACCCCACAAAGCAGCCCCATTTCATTTTAGCAAGTTCTGCCTTGTTCTGAGCCCAAGTCCACCTCTGCCTCCTTTATCTTCAGGCTCTTCCCTCTGAAACTACACAGAATAAGTCATATATCTCTCCTTTTATGATGACCCTTTATATTTTTAATATAGTTATTGGGTCTCCTTAATACTACTAGTTACTTCAATAGTTTCTAAAATGGTATTATATCTAGACATATCACCCATCTTTATGATTGTAGTGTGTGTCTTAAAATGCAGTATCAGACCTGATAAACACATTTCAATTTATCCTCACAATTGTAAAGCTCAGTGAAGGTCATTACTTCCCCTGGTTTGCCTTCATGGGTGTTTGTTTGTGTGCTTGTTTTTAAGAATTATACTACTATACAGGTAGTGTAATTTATCCAACTTTGTCCTTTTAAAACAATGTTTTGGCTATTCTAGGCCCTTGGCATTTCCATATAAATTCATAATCAGCTTATCAAGTTGTCCAAAAGAGCTTGTTGGAATTTGTTTGGATTCCACTGAACCTATACATCGATTTAGGTAAAACTGACGTTTTAAAAATTTTGATTCCTATGTTTCATGAACACAATATATCTCTCCATTTATTTAGGTCTTCTTGAATTTCCTTCTGCTATGTTTTATATTTTTGAAGTGGATCCCTAAGTATTTCACATTTTGATGTTATTTAAAATGTTAAAATTAAATTTCCACTTGCTAATTAAATCTCCAGGTTGCTAATATATTGACCTACAATTAACTTTTATATATGTGTAATATATATATTGTAAATGTAATGTACATGTGAATTGTAAATGTGCTAAACTCACTTGTTGTAGTTTTTTGGTAGATTCCATAGGATTTTCTATTTAGATTATAATGTCAAGTGTGAATAATATATAAAGACAGCTTCACTTTTTCTTTTACAACCTAGTGCCTTTAATTTTTTTCTTACCTTATTTAACTGACAGGAACTTCTGATACATTGATGAATGGAAGCAGGGAGTGTGGACATTCATGCTCTTTTTCTGATCTTAGATGGTAGGGTAAACATCCAGACTTTCACCAGTAGCTATGATGTTAGTCGTAGGTTTTTTTGTAGATGCAGTATATAAGGTTGAGGAAACTCCCATCTAATCTTACTTGCTGAGATTTGTGTGTTTTTGTTTCAAATCAAATGGAGCAGGAATCAGCATTCTTTTTTCTATAAACAGACAAACAATAAATACTTTAGGCTATTGAAGACATATATTGTCTCTGTCACACATTCTTTGATTTTTTTGTACAACTCTTTAAAAATATAAAAAACATTCTTAGCTTGTGGGCCATGGACTGTAGTTTGCTGATCCTTCATCTAGCAGTTTGTTATGCCTACAATTCTCACAACTCACACTAGGGGCAGTAGTATCAAATTGCCAAGCCTACACATCCCCAGTTTTGGGGTACCAGAGAAGTGGAATGAATTGAAAGCTTAATTTTAGTCTTTAAATGTACTACTTTTCACTAAAATATTCCCAGGAAGAGATAGTAATCTCTATTTGCCTATATCGACTTAATAGTATTAAGAGAGAAGACTAATGAGAAAGGATATAAATATTATAATAAGTAATTGAAAATCAAAATGCCTTCACATTTTGCTCATCTACAACATTTCCAGTTATCAAAATACATTCTGGTCTCTGTTGGTCCAGATGGGCCAGCCACTAATTGACTCAATTCTTTCAGCCCCTTTATATTTGCAAATCTGAGTTACACTACTCATCTGTACTCACTAACCAACTAAGGAAAGTTAAGGGTCTTCTGAGATCTCTTGGGCTCCTATTTTCTCTGTCTATTGTGTTTTGCACCAGAAACTTGCTTCTCTATGTCCAAATACTGAATAGTTTTTCATAATATTTAGGTCTCACCAGAGAAAGCAGAGCACTAGACCCCTTGAGGCTAAGACACAGCATAAAAGCAGGACAGGAGGGAAGCATGATGCATGTGCAATAGCCCAGGCTTAGATAAAATAGGACAGTTCTGGGATCCCCCCTGCCTCCTCCACTGCTTCTCAAATGTGTGACCTTGGGCAATCCCTTTGCATGGGCCTGGCACACTGTAAGTTCTCAGATTTCCTTGAAGAGAAGATGGAAAAGTCTAGAACCATCATTTCCAGGTTTTTTTTAAAATTTAATTTTATTTATTTTTTTATATAGCAGGTTCTTATTAGTTATCTATTTTATACATATTAGTGTATATATGTCAATCTCAATCTCCCAATTCATCCCACCACCACAACCTCCCCTCCCCTGCTTTCCCCCCTTGGTGTCCTATGTTTGTTCTCTACATCTGTGTCTCTATTTCTGCCTTGTTTTTTTTTTTTTTTTCCTTTTTAAGCATTGGAGTTTTTTCTTCAAACAAAACCTGTATGTCAAACCCATAAAAATGAAACTTCTGTAGCAGAGTGGTACAGTGTCCCAGCCATATTTGTTGAGTCTATTTCTGGACCCTACCCTTATCCCTTCAGCAATATCCACTATGCCCTAGAATTTCAGGAAGCACTGTTTGAGAAAAAATTGTCTGTGGCATGGACGTAGGAAATCCTATGAAGGTAACCAGACTCCATAGAGTCAGGGCAGTGAAGTATTTACAGCCTTGTTATTTAAAGTATAGTCCCAGGACCAGCAGCATCACCTGAATCCAAGGCCCAATCTAGACCTACTGAATTAGAATCTGCGTTTGGACAAGATACTCTGCTGTGTGTGCATTAGATTTTGAGAAGCCCTAGTGCAGTGTGAGGAGAGGGGGAGGAAGCACACAATAGAGTCATCACAGATGTAAGGCATTACCAAAAGAATGCAGCTAAATTTCGCCAAAGCTGCATTCCATTAATCCTCTTTAGAAATTTAATAATTTGTGTAATATTATTAGCATTTTTTTCAGATTTCTTCAGGGAGTATGAGTTTATTAAAAGGATAATACATTTTACTTAGCTTTTTTCTCTTTGACCCTTCGGACCATTTTTGGATTTCTAAATTATCTTTTGATTATGCCTACAACCTCCCATGAGGATTAGTGGGTTATAGTTATTTCGTTTAAAAAAACAAACTTTCCAGCCACAAATAGGAATTTATAATTACCTGAATCTATAATGTGAGTTGTTAATGGAATATTAGCTATTTGAGTAAAAAGGTACTGCACACAAATAATTAAACAAGACAAAGAACATGCAGGCCAGAATTTCTATTTCTTTTCCACAGTAGTGACTCTGTGGCTCTCCATCTAGATGCTGGCATTCTTTTTGTAAATGATTGATTCTCCCACGTCTGAATACTGATAAATCTATAACCAGCTCTGATGTTAATATTGTGCCAGGATGAAAAAGAGAATAATAATGACACAGCAGGAGTTACAACACTGAAAGAGAAATTGAGAATTCAGAATATGGAAAGGGGATTTATTATCTATTTCTTTGTGATCTGACCTGGAGTCCAGAAATCATGATGTCCTTTCAGTTCATTCCTTCATCTATGAAGTTTGGATTAGTTAGTGATTTTCAAACTATGTTATAGCTATGGAACCCTTTGGGCAAAGGAAATGGTACAGGCAGCCTATATGTGAAAGAAAGAAAAAAGGGACAGCTTGGGAGTTGGAGAAACAGGTTTCAAACTCCTGGGCAAGCTGCTCTCTAAAGTGTCACCTAACTCAGAAAATGGGGCAGCACAATAAACAGTGCTGGAAAATTAATGGGGTGAAGCCAACATGTATTTACCTAAATAATTTTATATTTATTCTTGGTAAAAATGATTTACAAATTACATTGCTGAGGGGCATCTCTGTTAAAGTAAATGGGTCATGGCATTTACTCGGTTGACATCAAGTATATCAAATCCCATCAGTTCTTTCTGAGTAGCACATTTCCCATTCATTCTCTCCTTGCAATTCTCACAGCCACCATCCTAGCTCAGGCAAACATAACTCCTGCCTGGACAATTATGACAGTCTCCCAAAGGGCTTCCCTCCACCTCCAAACCTTTGGAGGGAAAGCCAAGGTTTACACATACCAAACATGCAAGAGATCCTGCAATTTGCTCCTGGCTTTGTTACAAAGCCCTACTGCCAATGGAGAGCAGAGTCCAAAATCCCTTGCTTGGCATGAAGAGTTCTCTATGTGGCCTCTACTGGGCTTTCTATTTCTCATGTGCCCCTTGGTGAGCCCCATAATCTAGTCAACGGGAACTACTCTCTCTTTCTAATTTGCACGCCACCCGGTGCCTCTCTCATTACTCCCTTTGCCTATTATGTCTTATCCATCCTCTTTATATGTCTAAATAATACCCACCTTTTAAAGACTCAGCTCAAGTGCTACCTCCTCCCTGAAGTCCTTCCTGAGTTTCTCTGTCCTTCCCAAAGTCCTTCCTGTCCCTGCTCCCCAAGCTAGTAATCACCCTATTACTTAATATAACAATGGACCCCACTCTGAGCACTTACCCCATTCCAATTTGAGTTATAGCTCTATACATTTAGCTCCTGTTATTTTATTATTGATTTTTCCGTTGTCTCTCCTATTGGCTATTTAGAACATAAACCATGTCTTGTTTAATTCTAAGTCTCTCATGGTGTCTAACACATGCCAGATACAAAGCAGATATCTGATGAACAAAATATGGTCTGTCTTCTATAATATGGTTATTGTCCCCCTGAGAAAATCTGTGCTACAAAAACGATTGTTTCAGTGGGAAAAGGGGTTATGGCTATTAAATTTAAGGTCATAACAAATTATTTTTCCGACATGAATTTTAAGAATAAGACTTTTTAATAGCTCTTAGTGAATCTTGTTTCTGCAAGTGGATATAATATATTGGGTAAACATAGCTCATCAAAACAACCTAAATGCTTCTTCACTTCCCTTTAATCCACCCATTAAGAGTTTCTTGATCTATATCACCCTTTATCCTGATCTTGTGCTTTTACTTACAATACAGTTCCCAACTAATCACAGTGAACCAAATCTAGGGAGGGTAATTGAAAGACCAAAATGCAACAGGGAAGTCAGTTCCCTAAATTAATTTTTTTTTTTTGCTTTATACGGGAAAATATGATTTATGATCCCATTGGCCCCTGTAGGAAATGTTGAAAAAGAGAGAATGTTTATTCCGCACCTCACCTCCTATATTTCCATTGGCATTCTACCCTCTCTTCCCTTGGGGATTGTTGGGGACCTTCCCTCACTCACCTAATTCCCTCCTCCCCACAGGAGGAAAAGTGAGCTGACTGGTTAGAACCCATGTCATAGCGGTGGGCAGAATCTCTCAGCACTGTAGCTCACAGCTCCTTTCTGCTCCCAGGTCCACGGCTGATTGTGTAAGCAGATTTGGAGCCCGCTCCACAGTCTGAGCCAGCCAGTCAAATAAATCCTATGGCCTGGATTCAGGAGAGTATTAGAACGATTCCATGTTGGCCTCAGGTCCAAACTGTGTTCTTTAATATTTAAATATTACCAGCTCCTGCATTTTGAGGAATGTTGGGTGTTTTCTCTGCCAGTTGCAAAGTCTATACTCAGTTCTCTTTAGTTTATTATCTTTACACTTATTCCTTGTCAGTCTGAACGTAGAAAAGGGGAGGGGTGAGTCCTGGGCTCTCTAGCCTCTGACACAAAAACTCTCCTGAATTCGTAAAATGTTTTATATATTACAAGGCATGTTTACTTCTAGTAGCTCACTTGATTCTCACAGCCCTGACAGATATATTAAAATCTTCTTAGGCTTGCCCATGATCTTCTCAGTGGCAGAGGATCCAAGTCCTTTGACACCAGAAAAATATTCTCTATACTTCATCTTGAAATTGGCCCTTGGCAGTGGCTTGAGCAAAATTCCTTCTAGTCTGTTTCCTGTGAGTTAGGGCTAGGAATTCTCTTCAGCAACACTCTCAAGCAGAGCTTCCCTCTGAACTGGGGGACAAAGTGCATAAATAGAGGAAGATGCCTATGAAATGAACTTGAGAGGAAGTGACAGGAAAAAGGAATGTGACCTATAAGTGGTTAGCTTGGAAATCCAGCAGCTATGGCAGAAATGCTGGAGAAGAAAGAGGGTTTGGAAGAGCATGTCTTTGTTCCCTTGGTCCTCTGACTTTCAGGCAACCAGGAGAGTCTAGTTGTGAAATCTGTAATACACTATAGTATACTCTGATAGTGAGGGAGAGCTGAGGCACTTAGAGAACTTGCAGACCATTTGATCACACCTACTGATACTGGAAAGCAGTTAAATATCATTAATGACCCTTAATTGAATAAAAACGAAACTATCTCCTATTCCCTTGATCTTTCCCATTCAAGCTAACATGTATGCTGGGGTTATCCAAGACAGACAGAGATGGGCATGCTGCTTGAGCCAGTTTTTCTATTTATTTTCCAAAAGCAAAGAGGCCCCTTCTGAAACTGCTGCTTGGCAACCTGAATTTAAACCTTCACCAATTGGCTGCCACTCCTGTAATCTGTAGACAGGATTCCAAAGTAGAAGCTATCCGTGAGCATGTATCTTTTAAGGTTGGGCTCTCAAGCTCCGGCCCCTGCCTTCCTGGTAGGACCACTTGGCATGTTTGCCCTGGATCTTGCTAGTCTAGCATTTACCTGTATGGTTTTATTGGATTATTTCAGGGTAGATTTGTCACATACACCTTAAGGAAGAAGAAAAGGAAAGGAAAATTCATCGAGCATGTATCATTTTTTCAGGCAGGATGCCACGTGATTTATAAAAGTTATCACATTTACCCTCACCCCTATAGGAAGCCAAGGCACTAAGTGGCATCTCATATTTACACAATCATCCACCATTTACAATTCATATACATCATCTCATTTAATCTTCACAGTGGTTCTATTAGGAGGAGGGCATGATCCTTATTTTATAAATGGAAAAACCAAGACTCAGAAGGCTTGAACAATATGCCCAGGCCACAAGGAGAGTTTTAAGAGAGCTAACACTTGTACCCAGATCAGTATTCATTCCACCAAGGCCCCAAAGGCCTGACTTCCATGTATGACCTATTCTGAAGGCATGAGAAGAATGTAGGCTTCAGAATTATCTAGGTGTGGGTTCAAATCCTGGTCCTGGAACATCCTAGCTCTGAGTTCTTGATCAAATCTCCTAACCTCATGGGGTTCCAACTGCTTCATCTAAAATGGGGGAAATAGTATGTGTCTCATAAAATTGCTAAACAATTTAAATGAGGTTAACTACACTATGTGCTTGAAGCTTAACGGTTTTTCACAAATGCTCATTTCCTCTTCTACTAATTTTCAAGTAATCAACAATGGAGTGGTAAGTTAGAGAAAGTTTAGGATCAGAATCTGGGGGTATATGGTCAGAAATGTGAGCACTTTTATCAAAAGGAAGAATACCCTTCAAAAGTTGAAAGTCACTGTTCTAGAATTTATTAGTCTCAAAATGTGTGAGCCAACATTTTATTGTGTACTTTCTTCATGAAAAGCACCATATTGGGTACTGAAGGGGATAGAAAGACATGGTCCTGCCTTCAGAGAGTGAGGTTTGGTCTGCTGTGAACATCTTTTCTCCCTCCAAGGACCACCATGGAATGAGATGTAGACTCTCAGATTCTAGGCTATTCCCCATGTCCCTAAAGCAGTCCTTCCATCCTTGTGTGGTTTCTTAAGGAGTTTGCCTTAAGGGTTAAACAATAAAGGACATAGTTTAAGGGGTATAAGAAGCCTTTTAAATTTTCTACCAATAGCACCCCTGACAATCCATTAGAATATACTTGGAACTAGGTTTGCTGAGTCTCTCTTCACTCTTGTCTTATGGTCTTGGAAGTCAGCCATGCCTAATTGCTCTGACATAGTTTTCTTGTTAGTGGGTCATGAAGCCAATTTAGTAGGTCTTGACCAGCATTTTTAAAATTAAAAAGACCTTACCAGATTAGAAAATATCAAAATGCATTGTACTTATTCTTAGTAAAGTTTAAGTTTTTCCCCCCGTGAAACATTAGCCTGTGTAAGATATTTTTTAGCGTGGGTAGCCATCAAAAATGTTTGAAAAACATATTCTTAAAAAACAAGGTCTAACATTGTAAGTGCCAAGAGTGCTCATGGAATAAGTGGCAAGGATTAGATGTTAAGTCTAGCACTTTAAAGGTTACTTTCTTCTAGGCATTTCCACCAAGATATATGTAACTGCCATTAGATAAACGGCTTTCTGTTATGGCTGCATGAACCATCAGCTAGATTTTCCCTCGATGTTCTATTCATCTCCACCACCACCATCACCACTACCTCTTCCTCCTGTTTTCCATAGGAGAATCTCTGTGGCAGAGCCCCCAGATCTAGTCTCTTACAAGCTGGAGTATCCCTGCTCTTATCTTCTACATCTCTTGAAAATGGGTACATAATCAGTCCACCACCAGAAATCATCCAGCCTTACTCATAGTTGCCCAGAAATCCATACAGAGTGCAAAGGATAGGACAGATTTTTGTTGTCACTGTTGTTGTTCTCATCAAGCCATCTTCTGCTTTGTTGTGTCTGTCTTGCATGGCTGCCTGGAAACACCCTTTCCCTTGGGATTCCCTCCTTCATCCGTTTCCCTCCTTCACCCATTTCTCCTTGGGGAGCTCAACTTCATTATGCTACCACTCCCTATGTTCAAACCAGCTCGTCCCACTTCAAGTTATCACCACTCAAATAGCAGATTCTTTTCACCTGGATCTTCTGATTCTTCAGAGTGGAGTCCTCTCAAGACTAAAACTTTTTCTGGCTGATACGACTCATCCTCAAGACACAACTCTATGATTAAATGTGACAACAATGGGAAGGGACAAAGGGGATGACGTGGAAAGAGCATCCCATCCTGACATATTGGTTTTATCTCATTAGACTGAGTCTCTGCACCACAGGAGTTGTCCACACTGGACAATCTATGAGCTGACATTGAGATTTCAAAGAAACTATGCTCTATCCCACTGAATATGTTTGAATTCAAGGATCCTTAAAATATAGTACACATTAGTCCCTTCCCAATGTCCCACTGCTCTATAGGTGTTCAGAGAAGGAAGTGTTGCTGAGGACTAGAATGATGGCAGAAGACTTTGTGGAATAGATGAGGCTTGAAGTGAACCTGGAAAGGTGGGCAGAATTTGGAGACATGAAGCAATGTAAACAGGACGTTGTAGACTAATAGGACCAACAAGCATAGCAGAAAGGAATCAGGACACTCTCTATGAGTGAGTGCACCAGGCTGCTGGGATGGAGCGGTGGAGCATTGGCTTGGAACTCTGTCAGGAGGTAGAATGAAAATATGGTTGTGGAAATACTTGAATGCCAGGAACGGGGGAAAATAGGCTTTTAAGCAAATGAAAATGGCATTTTAGGGATATTAACATTCTAGTTTATGGAACAGGATTTGGTGCAGAGACACCCAGCAAGGGTAGATCACATGAGGAACCACTGTAGTGATCCCGGCTTGAGGCAACCAGGGCCCCAACTAGAGTGAAGCAATGAGAACTGAGAGGGAAGCTTTTACATGACAGTGTGCCATTGACTTAGAGCAATCTAATCAGCAACATTTCATTATGCACTTGGTCTTGAACCAGATAATTTGCCCTTCAGATGTATCTTTCCTGAATATGTAAACGCTCTCATTAAGATACAAGCCCTATGCCTGCTTTGAAGCTAAGCCAGACCCCACCTAACACTGGCCTTTACCCCTTTTCTTCTCATTGGTAATCAGCTCACTGAAGCAGATGTTACTTCCTGACTCCGCAGGTGCCAACAGCCTCAGAAAGAAATGGATTATAGAACTGGGGTCTGCACTCAGCATGATCCAAATATGGAAATCAAACTGAGCCTTCTCAGGCTCCATGCTTGGGAAGAAGAGTGAAAAAGGGCTTAAGACTGGGCCTCAAAAGACAGGGTGGTTACCAGAGCCATCATGGGGCCATTTATCTGCCTACAGAAGGTCTTGCCAGTAATAACAATTAATGCCAATGGCATCCTTTCAATTTACCTTCATGGATTAATTCAACAAATACTTATTGGCTATGTACCAGGCATTAAACAAGGCTTTGGGGATAAAAAGACACAAAGAGCAGAGTTCTTGCCTTTGATAAAGTTTGCAGCTGAGTAGGAGAGACAGACCTATAAACAAGTAAATAATATTACAATGGCATGTTCTGCTCTCTGCACCAAAAATTGTAAGATCTGATGCTGGAGAGATAGACAATTTGGGATTAGAGTCTTCCCACTGCATACTTTTCAGTAATCACTTGGAAGGTCAAGAAGTCACATATAAACACCTTACACGAAACCTTTTATCTGAATAAAAGCAGAAAAGAAAACTAAAATCAACAAGTCCTCAGTAAAACCTGGGAGTTTGCCCCAGAATTATTTTGCCTTTTCCCCTGGGCCTTTATTTAACCCCAGTTGTGGTTATGCTGTCTGACCTTCTTTTATAGAAGCCTTGAACTTCACAATATGAAGGCCCTTTTACTCCCAGTCCCTAGAGTGAGTCAGACTGCTGGTGCTTAGCAGGGGAGAATTCCGACCAAGAGCATTAGGAAGAGTAGGAATTGGAAGGAAGAGAGCCAAAGCCCTTAGTGAAATCCTTCTGTGGGAGTTGCAGACGTAGAGTCTAGTGGGGTTTTGGTCTGGGAAGTTTAGGAAAAATGAAAAGTTTGCTGGTGAAAATTTAATCTCCTCTGTGAATTGTAATCATTTTTTTACAGACAGAATCCTGTCCCTCAATAGGTATTGCTTCCCAGTGAAAACAAAGAGAAGTCATCTCAGGAAAAGTCAGCCCAGGATCACCAAGTAAAGAACAGATTTTGTTGTTAGTCATTTAATTTATATTTTTCTATAATAAACTGTTGGTCTTTGTTAAAAACTAGAATCATATGATCATGACTCTTTGCTTTTCTTTTTGTTTTACAGTCTTTTTTTTTAGTTTAAAATAGGTGGTTTCTAGTAGCAGGGGATATACAAGGTTGAGGTTGGAGAGGGCTGACAAAAAAAGATGTCATCAGAAATAAATGCTGTAATTATAGTGGCTTTAAGGGTTATTTCAAACTTTAGGAAGAGAAGAAGGTATTGAGAAATCTCTTTTTCAACAGAATTTTTAGATACTATGTCTCTAAATAGTTTCAGGCTAGTTTCCTCAGAAAGTATACTGCCTCCTTTGCCCCACTCAGATCCTTGTTAGGTTTAGCTTAATAATAATGTGAGGGGCCAGAAAAGCTTTTAAAGCTGATTTCCTACAGTTTGTAATTCCTTGCCAGGAACTGGAGGACTGATTGGCCATGCCCTCTGCAGTCTCCTGGCTATTTGTGAGAGCAGAAAACGAAACAAGGTACACATGTCTACACATACACGCACACACGCACAAACACACACACACAGAGCTTACTGTGAGACAGCAGCACAGAAAAATATGTTCACAATAACTCAATTTCACTAAAACTGGAAGTGGTCTTATGGAAGAAGGATAATAAGTCCCATTAGTAGATCGTTTTCTTGTCCTCAAAGGGAGGTGCCTGCTGATCAACAGCGCTTCCCAGAAAGTTAAGTCATAGATCGCATTTGGCCGTGGTGGAGAGAGACCTGGGTCTCCTATTGGTCAAGGACGAGCTAGAGTCTGTCCGTGGAGGCTGGAAATGTTGAGGTGAAATCATGGGCCTTTTGCGTTCTTTGCTTTTCAAGTGAATGTTAAAAAATTCGACAGCTGTGTTTTACTCCACTGGAGTCCCTCAAACACCCACTCATCCCCAAAATCACTTAGAGGGGTGCACAACAAAGTAATTAGTGAATTATTCATTCAGCTGTGTAGCCAGGTGCCAGAGGTGACCTTCTGCAGATTTCAGGTGATTACTTACATTGAGTAAGGCAAAATTCCACAGTTCTTCTTCTTGCTGATTTATAAATTTTTCTCTTGTTAATCAAAAGAGCCTAGAAAATTGTATGAATCACAAAGGTACTGGAAAACATCAGTACAACACATGTTGAGCCAAAGTTGCCAATGTCTAAGTTATTCTCTGGTAATGATGTTTCCACGTAGTTTAACATTTTAAAGCATAAGTTACCGGCCTTCGAGCAAGTCTAACCTGGCTCTGCCTGTGAGAAAGAGACATTCTCTTTATTCAAATTAAACACAAAGGGCATAATTTCCCATCCTGTTAGGAGGAGGGCGGACTTTCGACATTCCTTAGAGTTCTATACAAGGCACCTAAAGAAAAGGTCAGTCATTCACTCAGAAAATATTTTTTGAGTACCTACATTTCAGGCATTACTAGTTGCTGGTGAAACAAACACAGCCTTTTCCCTCGTAGAGCTTATACTCTAGACGTCTACATATCTAGGAGGCTCACGCAGTAGGAGGACTAGATTCAAATTATGCACAAGGGATTGCAACGAAATGAAGTGTGCACTAAAAAGGTGCCCAAGGAAGTAAGGGGTCTGGGAATCAAGTGATATAAAGAGCAGTTGAAAGAAATTGGAGAGTTCAGGAACGGTGCAGGTATTATTTTCTGCGGCTCTAGAGGGCATACCCTAATCAAGAGGTGGTGGACTTCAGTTCAATACTGAAAGGGTATAATGTTTAGAACCACCTCAGAGGAGAATGAGCTGCTTTGGAAGGCGGCAGAAGCCCCACCCCGACGCACTGAAGTAGCCACCATCTCAGCCGCTGCTCAGTGGTCTGTGGAGGCAATTTTCGTGACAGGCAAAGGTTTGCCCGGATGATTCCTAATGAGGCTTCCACTTGTGAGTTTCTACATTCCATAAACCTGATGACCAGTGACCACAGAAGCTACCCGCTTCGTTTAGCAATTCGTTCTTCAGCCTGCATATACTAAGTCCAGTGAAGCAGAGAACTGGGAGAAACTTTCTCTCCCTTTGTTCCAGGTGGAATAACACAATACAGCAATAGAGGCTGCTCCTTCCTCTTACCACGGCCTCATCCCTAAAGATCATCTCTCTAAAGAGATGCTCACTGACCAATGGTTCTACGGAAAGGGCCTTCAAAATCAGGTGGTAATTTGTTCAAAGATAGATAGTTCACTGATGGCGGAGCCGACAGTAAGTGCCACTGTCTGAGTTCAGTTCATTTTCTATGATGTGCAGATCATAAACGGTGAATTTTGAACCATGTTCTGAAGAGCAGGAGGATGGGAATGTTTCCCTGGGCTGGTCACACGCTGAGCCTAGGATATGGAGTCGTTCAGTCCAGCTCCTCCGCTATTTATTTAATTCCATAACGTGTCAGCTCCAGTCTTCCAAGCTGCGCAGCTATAAGATTCAGACCAGAAAAATCCTAAACTTCTTTCCCTACATTTGCAATTCTTCTTCCTTTCCCTTTCTTCCAACTCAGATTTGGAGGTTCCATGACTATTTATATAATCAGACACTTTTTGTTTCAGAAACAGCGCAACTAATGTCTTTAGGAGGAAATGCCCTGTAAATGTTCAAAACCTCAAAATAATTTTCAAATCTCTACTTTCCTTTTTGAAAAATGTAAAGAACAATTAAAGAGATTTTAGGAGGAGAATCAGGCATACAACACCCTCAACCAAGTTCCAGGGTATTTTCTTTGGAGGATGTGATTACAGCTGTTCAAACTTAAAGTTATTTACATTGAACAAAAACCTTGATTTTAAAGAGTCATATGACCATATATAAACTGGAACATGGCAAAGAATCAAAGCTTGGCATTTTTAGTGGACATATATTGCCCATTGGCTATGGCTCCTGAAGGGTGCTTTTCAGGGCCCTGGGTTGGTGGGAAATGATAAACGAAGACTAAAGAATAAGAATTTTGCCTAGTGAGTCATATTGGGTTGCAGCTGAATGAGAAAACAGCAGGTAGTCATCAGAAAGGTTTATATGAAATCTAATGAATCAGAAAGAGAAAGCAAGTGGAAAGAGTTTCTTTTCATACAGGGCCAGATTCTCATCTGATGTAAGTTGTGGAGAATTAGCCAACATATGGAAATTATCCCCATGTTGTCATATGGGACAGCAGTATGAGGAATCGTTAAAGGAATGGGAATATTTAGCTTTGTGAAGAGAAGATCTGGGTGGCACAGATAGCTCTTTTCAAATATTTAGAAGGTCAGCATGTAGAGAAGGGAGTATTGTGTGTTGCTCTCAGGGGCAAAACATTGGAGACATTGGAGAGATGGGGTGTGTTTTACTATTCCCTTGTCTCCTACTAGGGCAAACAGAGCATGGCTACTTCCTCACAGCAAAATAGGCTCATGTGAGGGGACAGAAAGATGTTTCTGGAGCCATCCCCTAAGAACTGGGATGGGAACTAATGGAGACTGACCCAGACATAGGACTGACAGCAAAGTTTCCACCTACCAGGCATAGCTTGACTCTAAATATCAATATCCATATGCAGTTCAGGCAAACAGGCAGCAAGGAGGAATGGGAAGTACCTGGACTTTGGAGTCAGGAGAGTGTAGGCTGAAACCCTGGCTGTGCCATTTATTGTCTGTGTAACCCTGGGAGATATGTTTGGCCTCTCTGAGTTGCAGTTTCCTGGTCTGTAAACAGGGATGATGTCACCTGTGCTAATGGACAGCTGTTACGTCCACTCAGAATTCGCTCTCCCTGCTCTAGGAAAATCACCTTGATTTCCTCCAAGTCAAGTAGAGTCCTCGTGTCAATCATGGTCAATCATGGATAGGCCTGCCTATCCCTGGACAATCAAACTTTGCCTCCCTGGAATTTTAAACCTGAGTGGGGTGACCCAAGGATGGAAAATGGTTGGAGTTGAGTCCTTCTGAAAATGACATCATGAAGGGACTGTCCATCAGTTCCTGATGCCAGAATTTCCTGAGCTACCAGGCTGCTGTCCTTCTTGGGGCCTGGTTTTTCAGCTTCTTCAATTTTATGAGCTACCCCATGTTCTGCCAATAGATCATGTTTTTGCATAAGTTAGCTGAATCAGTGTCTGTAGTTTGCCAAAACAAAGAACCATATCTGTACACCTACCTCATAAAGATTGCCGGGAAGATTAAATGAGAAAACGTACATAAAGCCTCTGACACTGTTGTAGTGCCTGGTACATAACAGGTTTCAATAAATGGTAGCTGTTGTAACTATCAGGTACTATGAGCCCAAGATGAGTAAAGAACAGTTCCAATAGACGGGGAAAGCCACATTCTGAAGTTAAGGTAGGCACACACAATCAAGACTATCTGTTCTTAAATATCTGGCTCCAGCTACTGTCTGTGTAAATAATAACTTGTTAACCACTGAAGTTGGCTTGGCCTTGAGATTTGGTGGGACTCCGTGACTGTGGAAGTGATGAGGCTTAGATTGAAAGGCCCCAGTCAGAAGGCCGTAGGAAAGTTCCCACAGTGGGAGGAAGGCTGGACTTGAGGGTCTCCAAGGTCTCCCCCAACTCTATGCACTTCCATGCAATCGATGCTCCAACTGCTGGAGATTTGCAGGCAGGGTCCGGAGGCTCAGGGCCTCCTGGTAGCCAGGAAATACTGTCCAGTCCCGACATTACTTGACCCTGTGCCATGTGACACTGTTAATCCTAGCTTTCCTGTGCCATCCCTCCTTCCTGATTTTCCCCCTACCTCTCTGGCAGTGCCTTTGCATATGCTATTCTCTCTGCCCTTAATGTCCCTCTTTACTTCAAGCATCAGGCTGACTCCTACTCATCTTTCAAGTTTCAGTTTCAGGATCAGGTCTCCTCAAAGCCTTCCATCCCACCCTCATCACCCCAGCCCTTCGACCCTCCTCCCCTCCCCAGTGTGCCTCAGCGCCCTCTCTTCCAGCAGTCAGCACACTGGGTTTTCATAGTTGATTCTTCATCCCATCTTGACTGTGAGAACAAGGCAGAGCCCAGACCTTGTTCATTCTGTAGCCCCAGTGCCCAGCACAATGCCTGGTGAAGGCGGGAGGGAAGGAAATGTACCAAAGGCAAAAGACCTTATACTACACTTTTGAGTTTTATTTGTTGTGTGAATGTTGGAGGTCATTTGTTGGCATTTGTTGTTATAGCTGAAGACCCAGTTTGTGCAAACGTGTCCAAATGGGGCAGGTAGGAAACTTTTTAACTACTCACCACTTACCTGGCTTTGCTGCCAGGGAACACAGCCGGGCCCAGAGAGTGATCCAGCCTGAGAGGCCATTGAGAAGACACTGGGGGAATCAGGTTGACTGAATGTTACAGGCTAGCACTTTCATTTCCTGCTCTAGGTAGCTCCAGCCCTGGATAATTCTGAACATGTTTCTCCCAGAATCAAAGATAACAGGATAGTTCATATAAGGTATGCTTGAATATGTCCAGCTTAGCTTTACGCAAACCATCCTAAATCAAAACGTTTACCACATGAACCCAAAGCGAACAGAATATATTACCTTATTTCTCCTTCATTAGTCAAGGAATGGAGTCGGTGATGTGTTAGGTGCTTTAATCTCCCTAGGCCATAATTCTATGACTAACTTTAAAACAAAATGAGAAACAAAACCCCCACTAGCCTGGCTTTATTCAGTTCTGGTTTGTTTCCTCCGGCTGTCTTTATGAGCATCTCCAGTGACAAAGAACATGATGGTCCCTCATCATGAAGGGCACCACACCCGGGAACACTGTAATTATTCTAACTAGTTAGATTAAACTTAGGTCTTACATTAGCAGAAAACATGGTTCTCCTTATACTTTGAACAGTGAGCTCCTAGGGTAGGGGCTGTGGTATAATAAGAAGCTGGGCTATGAGTGTTGTTATCCTCAGTCATCACGCCAAGCCTTGCTCTTGCTCAGGCCTCAGAGAGGGTGCAAGCACTGGCCTGCCTCCCAGGGCACATGCGGATGGAGGGAAGGAGGGTGGGCACACGCCCTGAGTGTCTGACCTCAGCAGGAGGCCTGGGCATGGGCTCCTCGGGTGCAAAGGCAAGAAGGTGTGAATGCTCACATTTCTTCCACAAACGGGCCTGCTTGGGTTCCAGGAGTCAGAGGGCTTCATCTCTGTCCCACAAGGCATGACACCGGCAGCAGCCAAGCAGCTCTCTGTTGGAAGGAAGCAAGACTGTTCAGCGAGGAGGAGAAAAGACTTGAGGATGGCTTCTGAGATGGAGGAAACCCGTGAGAGTCATCTTCAAGAGCGATCCGGCTTATTCTCCAAGGTCATGGGAGGCAGAACTCCAGGGTGGACTTGTGTCCACGCAACATGGTAGAGTCCTTTCTGTCAGAGCTGTTCAAAGAAGGAAAGAGCTTCCTGTCTCTGGAAGGCTTCAACCAGAGGCTGGGAGCCCACCTCATGGAGAAGTTGGGGAGGGATTCTGGAAACCCAGTGAGTGACTGGGCGAGAAGACCATGGAGATTCCTTTCTTCCTCAAAAATCTAAGAAAACACAACTTAAAAGAATCTGAGAGCATGTTGGAGAGGAAAATGAATTGGTTCTCTTTTTCTTAAAATGGGTTTTGTGGGGTCTTCATGAATGTGCTAGGGATGATCATTAACCAAAGAAACCCCCCTAAACAAAAACCATACACATAGCCGGAGTAAGCTGGCAGGAGTCTGGAGATACCATCCCAGAATCACAGAACAGTTGACACATGCTGGACAGCATGTAGAACTATTTTCTTTAATCATGCTGAATTGCCTGCTATACACAGAGAACAGGTGTAGGTATTGGGAGAGTTACAGGATGTTTATGGCCCAAGGAAAGTACAATATACTTGGAGAAAGACATTTTTACAACCAAAAACTCAAGATCAACACTGAAAAAATTTTGAAAATATTCAAATATGAAAGAAGAGGTAGCAATTGAAGGGATTCCGGCTATAACTTAGAAGGTTGACCATCCTCAGATCTATGCCACACCCATGTTTAAAGTGTTCCATGGGGGTGGACCTATAATGTGACCACCCGCATCTCCTTCTCATTATCCCTTGACCCTGTCAGGGTGGGAGGTGGGGTGGAAGAAACAGGCACTCTGCTCTCAGTGGAGGCTTTTCCTTTCACTCAACATATTTTAGTTGGTGAAAGCAGCTCATGCAAACCCTCAGCTTCCCTTCCTGATCTTTTTTTCTTTTTCTTTTTTTTTTTTTTGGCCATGCCATGAGGCTTGTGGGATCTTAGTCCCCTGACCAGGGATTGAACCCGGGCCCTGGACAGTGAAAGCACCGAGTCCTAAACACTGGACCGCCAAGGAATTCCCTCTTTTTCTTCTTCTTAGTGCTGTTGTGCTTTATGATACTTTGCCTCCACTTCCCCCAGTGGGACAGGCAGGGAAGGTGAACAAGGGGAGAGAGAAGAAGAGAATACATTTTCTGCCTCCCCTCTTTAGGCTGTACTACTAATTCTTGTTGTCCAGGTGACGTGAAGCCTCACAATGCCATGTGAAGCCAGAGAAGTGCCCACATGATGGTAGCATCCCAAGCTGCCTCCAGGCCCAATGGGCTTCTACTTGATTGTGTTAAATACACAAGTGCACGCGCGCATACACACACACATTTTGCATTCAGGTTTAAGAGAAAGAATGACTCCATTCTCACTTGAACCAAATACCAGAGGACATATTTCTGACTTGAGAATTACTGCTTAATTTTGTAGACTTTGAGATTAGAAAAATACCAAGCCTATAGGGCTTATATGCCAGAGAAGGGCATGAGAAGGAAGGAAGGTTTAAGACAGGAGGAACTCTTGACAAACAATTTCAGTGAAGCTTTGTATTTTCAAAGCAGTTTTAAATCATGAAGTAGCCCACCCAGCTATCCTGAGAAAGTAGGTCAGCACAATATTTTCACAGGTGAGGAAACTGAGATACAGTGTTTGGTGGTTCACCCAACATGTACAACTCGGGTAGGAACACAAACTTCCGGATTTCCATCCGGACACACTCAAGTAGGCTGCCTTCTTCCCAGAAAGAAAATACAGGCAGTTAGCAGCTTTTATTTTATATTTTAATATGCTAACTAGGCTAAAACACGGTTGCTGTAGACCAAGAAGTCTTAAGGTGAAAGAACACCAAAGGGTAGAGTTTGAAGCTTGTGAATATTTCCCAACCTAGTCAACAGTTCAAATGCTCTGTTCTGGGCATACTGTGGCCAAAGCAGCTGCTAGAGAATCAGGAGGCCTGGATTCTAGGAGTAAGCAGCATGGCTTTGCAAGAGTCATTTAAACTCTCCGAGCCTTGCTTTTTCATCCTCAAAATGAAGACACTATTTTTGAAAGTTTTCCATTTGAAAAATGCAGAAAGACATAAAATAGTTAAATCACTCATAATTTAACTGTGCTTTCTGAAGTAGATAGAAACAGGAGTCGTAGTGTTCCTTCTCTACCCCTCCAATACCATCCCAGAACCTGAAGCATATTTTTCTAGGCTCATACCAATACATAATATATATTTACTTAAATATATGTAAGGGTCACACTTTACAATTTTTAATAAAAAATGGAACCATGCTGTACATGTTGTTCTATAACTTTTTCCTTTACTCAACAATATGGCATCATTCCACTTCACACTGATCCTGTTTTTTTTTTAAATTATGAATTTATTTTATTTATTTTTTTATACAGCAGGTCCTTATTAGTCTTCAGTTTTATACACATCAGTGTATACATGTCAATCCCAGTCGCCCAATGCATCACACCACCACCACCACCACCCCGCCGCTTTCCCCACTTGGTGTCCATATGTTTGTTCTCTACATCTGTGTCTCAACTTCTGCCCTGCAAACCGATTCATCTGTACCATTTTTCTAGGTTCCACGTATATGCGTTAACATACGATATCTGTTTTTCTCTTTCTGACTTACTTCACTCTGTATGACAGTCTCTAGATCCATCCACGTCTCAACAAATGACTCAATTTCGTTCCTTTTTATGGCTGAGTAATATTCCATTCTATATATGTACCACCTCTTCTTTATCCATTTGTCTGTCAATGGACATTTAGGTTGCTTCCATGACCTGGCTATTGTAAATAGTGCTGCAATGAACATTGGGGTGCATGTGTCTTTTTGAATTGTGGTTTTCTCTGGGTATATGCCCAGTAGTGGGATTGCTGGATCATATGGTAATTCTATTTTTAGTTTTTTAAGGAACCTCCATGCTGTTCTCCATAGTGGCTGTATCAGTTTACATTCCCACCAACAGTGCAAGAGGGTTCCCTTTTCTCCACACCCTCTCCAGCATTTCTTGTTTGTAGATTTTCTGATGATGCCCATTCTAACTGGTGGGAAGTGATACCTCATTGTAGTTTTGATTTGCATTTCTCTAATAATTAGTGATGTTGAGCAGCTTTTCCTGTGCTTCTTGGCCATCTGTATGTCTTCTTCGGAGAAATGTCTATTTAGGTCTTCTGCCCATTTTGGGATTGGGTTGTTTGTTTCTTTAATATTGGGCTGCATGAGCTGTTTATATATTTTGGAGATTAATCTTTTGTCTGTTCATTTGTTTGCAAATATTTTCTCCCATTCTGAGGGTTGTCTTTTCATCTTGTTTATGGTTTCCTTTGCTGTGCAAAAGCTTTGAAGTTTCATTAGGTCCCATTTGTTTATTTTTGTTTTTATTTCCATTACTCTAAGAGGTGGATCAAAAAAGATCTTGCTGTGATTTATGTCCAAGAGTGTTCTTCCTATGTTTTCCTCTAAGAGTTTTATAGTGTCCAGTCTTACATTTAGGTCTCTAATCCATTTTGAGTTTATTTTTGTATATGGTGTTAGGGAGTGTTCTAATTTCATTCTTTTACGTATAGCTGTCCAGTTTTCCCAGCACCACTTATTGAAGAGACTGGCTTCTCTCCATTGTATATCCTTGCCTCCTTTGTCATATATTAGTTGACCATAGCTGTGTGGGTTTATCTCTGCGCTTTCTATCTTGTTCCATTGATCTATGTTTCTGTTTTTGTGCCAGTACCATATTGTCTTGATTAATGTAGCTTTGTAGTATAGTCTGAAGTCAGGGAGTCTGATTCCTCCAGCTCCATTTTTTTCCCTCAAGACTGCTTTGGCTATTCGGGGTCTTTTGTGTCTCCATACAAATTTTAAGATTTTTCGTTCTAGTTCTGTAAAAAATGCCATTGGTAATTTGACAGGGATTGCATTGAATCTGCAGATTGCTTTGGGTAGTATAGTCATTTTCACAGTATTGATTCTTCCAATCCAAGAACATGGTATATCTCTCCATCTGTTGGTATCATCTTTAATATCTTTCATCAGTGTCTTAATAGTGTTCTGAGTACAGGTCTTTTACCTCCTTAGTTAGGTTTTTTCCTAGGTATTTTATTCTTTTTGTTGCAATGGTGAATGGGATTGTTTCCTTAATTTCTCTTTCTGATCTTTCATTGCTAGTGTATAGGAATGCAAGAGATTTCTGTGCATTCATTTTGTATCCTGCAACTTTACCAAATTCATTGATTAGCTCTAGTACTTTTCTGGTGGCATCTATAGGATTCTCTATGTATAGTATCATGTCATCTGCAAACAGTGACAGTTTTACTTCTTCTTTTCCAATTTGTACTCCTTTTATTTCTTTTTCTTCTCTGACTGCCATGGCTAGGACTTCCAAAACTATGTTGAATAATAGTGGTGAGAGTTGACCTCCTTGTCTTGTTCCTGATCTTAGAGGAAATGGTTTCAGTTTTTCACCATTGAGAATGATGTTTGCTGTGGGTTTGTCGTATATGGCCTTTAGTATGTTGAGGTAGGTTCCCTCTATGCCCACTTTCTGGAGAGTTTTTATCATAAATGGGTGTTGAATTTTGTCAAAAGCTTTTTCTGCATCTATTGAGATGATCACATGGTTTTTATTCTTCAATTTGTTAATATGGTTTATCACATTGATTGATTTACGTATATTGAAGAATCCTTGCATCCCTGGGATAAATCCCACTTGATTGTGGTGTATGATCCTTTTAATGTGTTGTGGGATTCTGTTTGCTAGTATTTTGTTGAGGATTTTTGCATCTATATTCATCAGTGATATTGGTCTGTAATTTTCTTTTTCTGTAGTATCTTTGTCTGGTTTTGGTATCAGGGTGATGGTTGTCTCATAGAATGAGTTTGGGAGTGTTCCTTCCTCTGCAATATTTTGGAAGAGTTTGAGAAGGATGGGTGTTAGCTCTTGTCTAAATGTTTGATAGAATTCACCTGTGAAGCCATCTGGTCCTGGACTTCTGCTTGTTGGAAGATTTTTTTTTTTTTTTTTTTTTTAAGAATTTTTGCTATGCCAACTGGTAGTTTTTTTTTTTTTTTTTTTTTTATAAAGTAGGCTATTTAATTTTATTTATTTATTTTTGGCTGTGCTGGGTCTTCGGTTCGTGCGCGGGCTTTCTCTAGTTGCGGCAAGTGGGGGCCACTCTTCGTCGCGGTGCAGGGACCGCTCTTCATCGCGGTGCGCGGGCCTTTCACTATCGCGGCCCCTCCCGCTGCGGGGCACAGGCTCCAGACGCGCAGGCTCAGCAATTGTGGCCCACGGGCCCAGCCGCTCCGCGGCATGTGGGATCCTCCCAGACCAGGGCTCG
The DNA here is from genome assembly GCF_009873245.2 of Balaenoptera musculus. Classification (NCBI taxonomy): domain Eukaryota; kingdom Metazoa; phylum Chordata; class Mammalia; order Artiodactyla; family Balaenopteridae; genus Balaenoptera; species Balaenoptera musculus. Next base: position 56,339,662 of record NC_045793.1, read on the forward strand.
AACCCGTGTCCCCCGCACTAGCAGGCAGACCCTCAACCACTGCGCCACCAGGGAAGCCCTGTTGGAAGATTTTTAATCACAGTTTCAATTTCATTACTTGCGATTGGTCTGTTCATATTTTCTATTTCTTCCTGGTTCAGTCTTGGAAGGTTATACCTTTCTAAGATCTTGTCTATTTCTTCCAGGTTGTCCATTTTATTGGCATAGAGTTGCTTGTAGTAGTCTCTTAGGATGCTTTGTATTTCTGTGGTGTCTGTTGTAACTTCTCCTCTTCCATTTCTAATTTTATTGATTTGAGTCCTCTCCCTCTTTTTCTTGATGAGTCTGGCTAATGGTTTATCAATTTTGTTTATCTTCTCAAAGAACCAGCTTTTAGTTTTATTGATCTTTGCTATTGTTTTCTTTGTTTCTATTTCATTTATTTCTGCTCTGATCTTTATGATTTCTTTCCTTCTGCTAACTTTGGGTTTTGTTTGTTCTTCTTTCTCTAGTTCCTTTAGGTGTAAGGTTAGATTGTTTATTTGAGATTTTTCTTGTTTCTTGAGGTAGGCTTTTATAGCTATAAACTTCCCTCTTAGAACTGCTTTTGCTGCATCCCATAGGTTTTGGATTGTCCTGTTTTATTGTCATTCATCTCTAGGTATTTTTTGATTTCCTCTTTGATTTCTTCAGTGATCTCTTGGTTATTTAGTAACATATTGTTTAGCCTCCATGTGTTTGTGTTTTTTACGTTTTTTTCCCTGTAATTCATTTCTAATCTCATAGCGTTGTGGTCAGAAAAGATGCTTGATATGATTTCAATTTTCTTAAATTTACTGAGGCTTGATTTGTGACCCAAGATGTGATCTATCCTGGAGAATGTTCCGTGCGCACTTGAGAAGAAAGTATAATCTGCTGTTTTTGGATGGAGTGTCCTGTAAATATCAATTAAATCCACCTGGTCTATTGTGTCATTTAAAGCTTCTGTTTCCTTATTCATTTTCATTTTGGATGATCTGTCCATTGGTGTAAGTGAGGTGTTAAAGTCCCCCACGACTTTTGTGTTACTGTCGATTTCCTCTTTTATAGCTATTAGCAGTTGCCTTATGTATTGAGGTGTTCCTATGTTGGGTGCATATATATTTATAATTGTTATATCTTCTTCTTGGATTGATCCCTTGATCATTATGTAGTGTCCTTCCTTGTCTCTTGTAACATTCTTTATTTTAAAGTCTATTTTATCTGATATCAGTATTGCTACTCCAGCTTTCTTTTGATTTCCATGTGCATGGAATATCTTTTTCCATCTCCTCACTTTAAGTCTGTATGTGTCCCTAGGTCTGAAGTGGGTCTCTTGTAGACAGCATATAGATGGGTCTTGTTTTTGTATCCATTCAGCAAGCCTGTGTCTTTTGGTTGGAGCATTTAATCCATTCACGTTTAAGGTAATTATCGATATGTGTGTTCCTATGACCATTTTCTTAATTGTTTTGGGTTTGTTTTTGCAGTTCCTTTTCTTCTCATGTGTTTCCCACTTAGAGAAGTTCCTTTAGCATTTGTTGTAGAGCTGGTTTGGTGGTGCTGAATTCTCTTAGCTTTTGCTCGTCTGTAAAACTTTTGATTTCTCCATCGAATCTGAATGAGATCCTGGCTGGGTAGAGTAATCTTGGTTGTAGGTTCTTCCCTTTCATCACTTTAAGTATATCATGCCACTCCCTTCTGGCTTGTAGAGTTTCTGCTGAGAAATCAGCTGTTAACCTTATGGGAGTTCCCTTGTATGTTACTTGTCGTTTTATCCTTGTTGCTTTCAATAATTTTTCTTTGTCTTTAATTTTTGCCAGTTTGATTACTATGTGTCTCGGTGTGTTTCTCCTTGGGTTTATCCTGTATTGGACTCTCTGCGCTTCCTGGACTTGGGTGGCTATTTCCTTTCCCATGTTAGGGAAGTTTTCGACTATAATCTCTTCAAATATTTTCTCTGGTCCTTTCTCTCTCTCTTCTCCTTCTGGGACCCCTATAATGCAAGTGTTGTTGCGTTTAATGTTGTCCCTGAGGTCTCTTAGGCTGTCTTCATTTTTTTTCATTCTTTTTTCTTTATTCTGTTCCACAGCAGTGAATTCCACCATTCTGTCTTCCAGGTCACTTATCCGTTCTGCTGCCTCAGTTATTCTGCTCTTGATTCCTTCTAGTGTATTTTCATTTCAGTTATTGTATTGTTCATCTCTGTTTGTTTGTTAATTCTTCTAGGTCTTTGTTAAACATTTCTTGCATCTTCTCGATCTTTGCTTCCATTCTTTTTCCAAGGTCCTGGATCATCTTCACTATCATTATTCTGAATTCTTTTTCTGGTAGCTTGCCTACCTCCACTTCATTTAGTTGTTTTTCTGGGGTTTTATCTTGTTCCTTCATCTGGTAAATAGCCCTCTGCCTTTTCATCTTGTCTATCTTTCTGTGAATGTGGTTTTTGTTCCACAGGCTGCAGAATTGTAGTTCTTCTTGCTTCTGCTGTCTGCCCTCTGGTGGATGAGGCTATCTAAGAGGCTTGATGGCAAGGACTGGTGGTGCGTAGAGCTGACTGTTGCTCTGGTGGGCACAGCTCAGTAAAACTTTAATCTGCTTGACTGCTGATGGGTGGGGCTGGGTTCCCTCCCTGTTGGTTGTTTGGCCTGAGGCAACCCAACACTGGAGCCTACCTGGGCTCTTTGGTGGGGCTAATGACAGACTCTGGGAGGGCTTATGCCAAGGTGTACTTCCCAGAACTTCTGCTGCCAGTGTCCTTGTCCCCACGGTGAGCCACAGCCACCACCCGCCTCTGCAGGAGACCCTCCAACACTAGCAGGTAGGTCTGGTTCAGTCTCCCCTGGGGTCACTGCTCCTTCCCCTGGGTCCCAATGCACACACTACTGTGCCCTCCAAGAGTGGAGTCTCTGTTTCCTCCAGTCCTGTCGAAATCCTGCAATCAAATCCCACTAGCCTTCAAAGTCTGATTCTCTAGGAATTCCTCCTCCCGTTGCCGGACCCCCAGGTTGGGAACCTGATGTGGGGCTCAGAACCTTCACTCCAGTGGGTGGACTTCTGTGGTATAAGTGTTCTCCAGTCTGTGAATCACCCACCCAGCAGTTATGGGATTTGATTTTACTGTGATTGCGCACCTCCTACCATCTCATTGTGGCTTCTCCTTTGTCTTTGGATGTGGGGTATCTTTTTTGGTGAGTTCCAGTGTCTTCCTGTCGATGATTGTCCAGCAGTTAGTTGTGATTCTGGTGTTCTCGCAAGAGGGAGTGAGAGCACGTCCTTCTACTCCGCCATCTTGGTTCCTAACGGTCCTGTTTTATTTTTTTTTAATATTTATTTATTTAGTCTACGCCAGGTCTTAGTTGTGGCATACAGGATCTTCGTTGCAGCATGCGGGATCTTTAGTTATGGCTTGCAGACTTCTTAGTTGTGGCATGGATGTGGGATCTAGTTCCCCAACCAGGGATCGAAACTGGGCCCCCTGCACAGGGAGCTTGGAGTCTTACCCACTGGACCACCAGGGAAGTCCCCGTGATTCTGTTTTAATGGTTGCAAAATACTCCATTGCCTGGATGTTACGTAATTTGTTTAGCAATTCCTTTTTCTATGGTCTTTTGTAAAGTCCAAGGAAGATAATACATGATAAATTGCTTTGTCAACCATAAAACTTGGTTTAAATATAGTGGATTATTTTCATTATTGATCAAATATAAATGACCTAACTATATTGGTTTTAGCTTCTAAGCTCTCAATGTATTTAACACTTGGTAGATATACAGAGAGAGAAGTAATACACCTCCTGTAATGCAGTCAACAGCATCATTTGAAAATTGATTTATTGCATTGGTTTAGAAAGAACTGTTGATAAATGAATGTACAAGGCAACATCTAATGGGTACTCTCAAAGGGGAAAATTCATTTTTATCCAATGAGTAACCTCTACTTATTCAGCTTATAACTTATATTCTAAAGTAAATTATTTAAATCTCATACGTTACTCTTGCAAGTAAATCAGAATTGAAGGTTAAAAACTATAAAGTGACATATGTGAAAGAAAGACGTATTGATGTGCTCTGATACACAGAATAAAGATGAGCTTTTGTTTCTTGCTTTGTATATGTGTCTGTGTTATGTTTGTTTTACTTTATTTTAAATTGTCCCTGAAATAGCAGTGGAGTAATAGCAGGTCTTTTTGGCAAGGGACAGAACTGAAATTTTTACTAAGAAAGTGGAAGCTGAATTTTCTATCTATCTCTCATGTGCTATCTACAAATTTAAAATAAAATGGAGCAGTAAAGTTCTTATAAACAAGCCTGCTTATAAGAGGAATATATGGGTCTTGGCCTTAATTTTCCAAGTTCCTCATATGCTCTAATTAATTGGACCATTCTCCACTTCATTTTGTCTGTGCAACACAAGAGATGGTACACAACAGAATTTGCTTTACTCCCATGTCTTAGGGTAAGCGGTGACATTTAATGGGATCTTCTCCTAAAGACAGGGTTGGGATATACAGTTTACAATCCTCCCCAAACCAGTGCAATCCTTTTTCTTGTCCAAGGGCTGGAAGACAGAGGTCAAGGGTAGTTGGCCTCTGCTACTACCCACCACTCTGGTAAAAGTACAAAACCATAGGCTGCCTGTTAGATCTCTGAGGTCACATCCCCAAGTACTTGGAAGGGGTGTTGCTAACACTGCAGCAGAACCTAGACCCTACCAGCGGGCCTGTGGATGTGGGACAGCCATCTGCTAATGGTGACTGAATTCTCAACCTTTATTCCTCCATATCTTCATGGTAGATATTGTTCACAAGCACAGCCCACAGTCACAGATACACACAGGCTATAGGAAGTGGCACCTTCACTTAGTCATCCAGGCAAGAAAACACATCAGAATGCAAGTGAGGGAACGTGACATTAACCTAAGGATAATCTTTAATCCCTTCTGATGTGCAAAACTTTGACACTTTGTTCACAAGTGATTGTGACCTATCAGCGTAGTCCAGTGCATTGTCTCAGGAACACTGGAGAAGGTTAACTTATTCAAGTCTCTTTCACATCTGAATTCTCCGACTCTATGAATGATACAAACATCCCAGTCACAACCAGGCAGCAATTCCTCATAGGATTTTGATCAACCAGAGTGATTTTGTATAGAAACACCCAGAAAGCTGGCAGAGGACCAGCCTTTCTCTCTCACATATAAGACAACATTTCCTAACATCTGGCCTGGAGAAAATTTCCCTCTGCTCCCTCACCCACTCCACAAACTCCAGAAGACTTACTTCTGCCTAAAGCTGCATTTGTATGAGATGGTTACAGATAACAGGTGGAAACTCAGTTCTACATCATGTAAAAATGCATCCAGGGAAAGGTCCACAGAGGACAGGACCCAAGGAAGCCAAGAGACCAAATATCAAATATTTGACTATCAAATTTCCCCATCCTGATCTCTCCCTCCCCCGACCCTTTTTTTTTAGTTCTAAGTCACTGGTTAAAGGTTTTCTTACAGATAGCCTCTTCTCTGTATTTAAATTCACCCAGAGATGGTACTGGAAGTGTGTCTCTGAAGGTTTTCAGTGCTGCTCTCACCCTGGGGGAGGGAAAAGTGGGGCCCTTTGCACAGAACTCTCTCCCTTCCCCCCACCTCAAATCTGTCTTTTCACTGTTGGTGAACATTTACATGTCTCCTGCTGGCCGCTGATCTCACGTGCACTCAAGTGGTCATACGCGGAAGGGACATGTCACTAAATGCTGCTGCCTGCTGAGCTCTTGATTTGCACGGATAGGAGCACTGCGTAATGGCCTGCTGAGCTAATCTTCACAGGAAAGAAGGTTACCCTCGCCTTAGTTACTCTCCCTCTGGAAAGGAGCTCTGTATTCAGCCTTGTGTTTATGAAACATGAAAACACATGTTGTAAAAATGTTCTGCATATAAATGAAATAATGCAAAGCAATTATTATGCTTATTAAGAAGGCAACAATACGATTATGACATGAAAAGTGTTAATAGTGAATAAAATATGTTTTAACTTGTTGAAAATCATTTGCCTCTTTCTTAAAAGCACTGTGTGCAACTAAAACAAGGAAAGATGTCACACTGAAGGAGCGTGTAAAAGGCAGAAACCTAAACACAATAGAGACAAAAGCCAAAAACCCAAAAGTCAAGTTCAATGTGTTATCTATGCAGACTGGCTGTCAATATTTTTCAAATTAGCTGGTTAATTGCCAAATCTCCAGTTTACTTCAGGCTGTGAAGATGGAGTTTGTGTGTCAAAATTAGATGCTTCATAAATGGCTCTTCTGATGTTATCTTCAACTTCATCTCCTTTCCTAAGTAGGGCTATTAAAGTAGCTTTTACAGTGGCAGCAATTTTTCTATCTAAAGGAAAATAGCTTAAATGCTTAATGGGTCCAATTCTCTGCAGAAGTCCCAGGGCAAAGATGCTGGGAGTGAGTCCTACAAGTAGTCCCTACAGGAGCCTCTGGTGGGGTAGAGTGAGTCAGTGGGGGAGTAGATTGAGCTTCTCTGCTCCCACCTTCAGGGTGCTCCATAAGGGTAATGGAGATTATGAATAATCAACCTTATTCATAAGAGCTCTCAACCTGTCATGCCAACTCATGCTCTTCCTCTTCTCATATCTCCCTTCTCTTCAACCTCCAACCCATCTCCCTGCCACACACCTCCGCCTCTCAGCCCCTGTCTTTCCACCCCACTCCCAGAGAAACATCAAAGGTATCACACAGGAAGCCTTCCTCTTCTCCCTCCGTGCTTACAAACCATTGCCCATCCACACGCATCCCCTCTTCCTTCCCCTGTCTAGGGTAAACCCCTCCACCTGGGCTTTGGATCCCATCCCTTAATGATTCTCAGGGGCTTCAGACCACTCTCAAATATAGCCTACCTTCTCTCCTTTATATTCAACTGGTCTCTTTAGCCAGAGAGTTTCCACTGACATTAAACATGGAAAATGTCATCTGACCAGAGTGGGCTTGCCAGATTAAATCCAGGGTAAACAACAAATAATGTTTTAGCATAAGTATGTCCCCAATATTGCATTGGATATACTTATACTGAGAAGTACTTGTTGTTTACCTGAAATTCAAATTTGACTGGGCATCCTTCATCTTTTTTTGCGAAATCTGGCAACCGTACACCAGAGAGGTCTTTCTTGACCATTCATTGTATAAAATAGCATTCCCCCCACTTCAGATAGTTTCTATCACCTTCCTTCACTTTTTTTGTCCTCATACACTATCACCACTGGGCTTATTATGTATTTATATGTTTATTTATTGTCTCTGTCCCTTCACCTTCTCACTAGAATGTAGATTCCATTGGAACAGGGGTTTTTAAATTCTTTGCTGCGTCTCTTTTGCCTAACATAGGCAAAAGGGCTTAGCACAAGATAAGTGTCTGATAAATGTGTGTTGAATAAATGTATGTTTGAGTCTCTCTCTCCTTTTAAAACAATTATCACACAACCCCATAATCCCCCTAGATCTACACCTCCATCTCTCTCATCCACTTCAGAAACTGATTTTGTAACTGGTCTTAACACTCATTGTCCCTGTGACTTCATCCCACTTCCTCTTCTTCCTACTCCAGCCTGGCTCCACTCTTCTTATTCCACCAAAGCAGCTCGAAGGTCACGGATTAATTCCATGTTGTTAAATCACATGGACATTTTTTACCCCCATCTAATCTCTCAACAAGAGTTGATGTTATTGACCACTCCCTGCTTCATGAAATTAGTCCCTTATTTCACTGGCACCGCACCCTCCTGGTTTTCCTTCTACCTCCATAATCACTTCCATTGCCAGTTTATCCTTCTCTACCTGGCCATTAAAGTTTGACTTTAGTCCTAGGCCCTCTTCTCTTTTTACTCTATGTTCTCTCCTCCAGGTAACCTCTATGTGGCTTCAATGGCCGTTCATTTGCTGATGACTCCAAAATTTGTACATCCAGCCCAAAGCTCCCCTCTTAGTTCCAGACCTATATGCCTATTTGGTATCTCCACTGGATGTCTCAAAGTTGTATCAAACTCAATTATTTAAGACTGAATTTAATGCATCCTCTGCTTATCTAAGTCCTGGTCCTCTTCTTTTGTACCACATCTTGGTGAATGACACCTCCGTGCATCTAATGGCATAAGCCAGACAACAACAGTCATCCTTGACTCCTGTAAATCTCACCTCCCAAATAGCTCTTGAATCCATTCATTTCTCTTTACCTCCATGGTCACCTAATACAAAGGACAATTAACTCTTGCTAGACCACTGCAATGGCTTCTTAACCAAAAGAGCTATATTCAATGACTCCAACCTCTTCCTAACTTGTTTTCCACATTTACAGCCACAGGGATTCTTCCACCTGTCAAAAATTCTTCCTTGGTTTCTTAAAAGGCTCCAATTTCTCTTTCCAGTTTTATCACATGCCATTCTCTTCTCCATTCTCTCAACAGCAGCAACACTGGCCAGGAATCAGTTTCTTAAATGCAACTATACATTCAAGAGGGCTGGATGAGAAAGTGATTACAAAATAACTCACTTAAAAGAGTGAAGTAGTAAGAAATAATGTTTCATATGAAAATCTGCCATCAGCCATCTGCCAAAAACATCATCTAAAATTTCGGGCTGAAAGGTCCCTCACACATCATCTGGTCTAATTCTTCCCCTCCAAATAAGGACATGAGGAAATAAGGGTCCAGAGAGGAGCATGGAACGACTAAAGCCATAAAGCTATTTAAGGGCAGAGCTAGGAGATTAATGCCTGAATCTAAAGTCACACCTCTTGCCCCAAGTGAAGAGTGAATGAGATGAGAAATAAAGTGACCTGAGAATTACCAGAGCTCTAAAGACATGGAGGAGCGATCAGAATGAGGCTGAGGCAGATGAAAGGAGCTAAACCAATCTGCCAATCAACCAGCAAACATTCCCACAAGAGAACTAGTGAGCCTTCAGACACAAGAATCAGGAACTTTGTCAATGAGCTTTTCAACCAGATTGAAAAGGCCTCTTATAAATATTCAATAGCTTCCAGAAAAATAGTCAATGGATGTGGATTGGATCAGGGTTGGGGGCTTGGTGTACCAACTGCTCAGTATATAAGGAAACAAGTGGGTCCTGACCAAACTTATCAAGTGAGAGCCCACCTTCTATTGAGTCAGCCACACAAGCCACCTGTTACCACCTGAGATTTTCACAAAGAACCCTTTCCAGCTTCTATGAGTCCTTGAAGAAACTAAAAATCATCAACTTGATGTTCACTGAAAGTTACAAAGTTAGGGCCACAGATTCAAGGCACCACTACTTCCTGACAATTAGGCAAAGATATCATCAGAGAGATCCTAGTCCATTGCCTTTCAAAGGAAATCCCAAGCTACTGAGCACAATTCATACTTTGAAACTAAACTCACCATTCAATGGCCAAGGGAAGCTTTCTGGAGGACACTTCTATTGAGATCAGGAGAGGCTGAGTAAATACCCTGTGTGTGCTTATCACTACAGGCGCTGAAGTGTAAATGAGTGTGAAAGTTGCCTTTTGGTGTCAAAAGACCTGACAAGATTCTTTTCCAAATGGGATTGAAATTATTAGTAAATTTGTTGAGCTAAGAGACACTGTTTATCAGCTGTATTTTTAATTGGTTTCCAGGGAACACCTATGTTAGGGTTATAAGCATCAAAGGTGACATACAACTTAATTATCCTCCCAGAACCATTAGGAAAAAGTATCACTGTTGGTGAGTTTCCTTTAATGCCTTCTTTTGAAATGCCATCCTGCTACTATTGTCGGACTATCTGTAGTTTTATTTCCCAGAGCTTTGATGCTCCCTTCATAAATAGAAAAGGCAGTTAGAATTAGATTAATGAAGTTAACAACATTTACACTGGTCAGATATATCTTAAGTTACCATTGGGCATAGCTTCTCCTTGGAGAAGCAGCAAGTTAAAGGGAATCAGAAAACCTTGAGAGAATTTTGAGGGATGAGGCAGAAAGCCCATGAGGAGCTGGAAAGGCCTGGGCATGGTACCCATTCTTTATTATGGTGGTTTCCGAGAAAAGAGAGATGCCAACTGGGAGGCTGTTATAGGGAGGGGAGGGAAGAGTTTCGTATTTTGTTTATTTCCATTCACTGTCTTTAAATTTTATTCATGAAGAAAAATGGAATGTGGTAGTTGTTAGTAAGCCAGGCTCTCCGTTCAACATATATTTCTTCCCTCAGATTCCATCATTGGAGCATGAAGGTTTTTTCATTTTCTAGACTCTACTCAAATATAATGTCCCTGGGAGGACTTTTATTTTTTTTAATTACTGCTATAACAGAGAACAATAACCTTTCTGTAGAGAACAAAGAACAAGTAGGAAGTGGGATTTGAATAGAGGCCAAAGACGGACTTTCCCAAATTCAGTTTTGCTCAGGACTAACACTGAGTTGCATTTTGGTTTTGCCTCCTTTTCTTATTTCTTTGTTATGTGGAAAATTTTTCTGAATCTCACCTTCACTCTTTGAACTGGGGTTATGTGGTTAGACTTATCTGTCTTTTTACCTGGCAGAAAATGAATGAGAAACACTCTGTTTTGAGTGTCTCAAGAAGTGATGCCATACAGAATCAGGCAAATATACTACAATCACTTTTACACACCTCATGTTTTTAAAGATGTTAACTGGGGTGAAAAACAGAGTTGGAAAGGGAAGCTATTCCTGTCTCATTTTACAAAGAAACTGAGGCCCATCTGGAAACAGCTATAAGCCCAGGGCTCCTGGAGAACTACCCCATAGCCTTCCCACTTGATTCTGCTAAGGGAAATCTTGCACCATGGTTGGGACTGGAATCATATTAAATAACTGTCTCCATGTGATATCGTTGATGTTGAATACAATTAAAGAGAAACACAGTGCCACCATCCTTTCAGCCCTGCCCCAAACTGGCAATCTAACAAGTAGGCCAAACATTAATTTCTCAAAGTCATTTTGAAGCACAGAATGTTATATCACCATAAAAATGTCAGTTGGACATTAAAAATAAGTGCTTTGAAAAAAGAAGTATTTTCAAATACCTGTCTTAATTGCTTTGGATTTAATCTGAGAGTGGAGCAACTGAGTAGTCTCTTCATCTGACTTTATTCAAAAGAAGTGGGATCTTCTTTTAGCACTAATGGGTCTATTAACCTGAGATCTAGACTGTGAACTTACAGCAGGGCTTGTCTTTCTTCACATTTATCTCTACCATCATCAATTTCCCCTCTCCTCTTCCCTTGTCCAACTGGTCAGGTTTAAATTCTTTCTGAATGTTGATGGAAATTGTTTGTTGAAGAACAAAAGGTCCAGCTATATCCATTTATATAATACAAGCTTTAGAGAGAGAGAGAGAGGCTATTCCAATCTTATGAGTCCATATTTGGCATGTGGTATGTTTTGGCTCCAGAAAGGTATTTTAAAAATCCCGGTTATCTCAGACAAAACTGTCTTAGTCTGCCATGGGTCAAGTAGGAATTTCCATGCTGCCTGCAGACCCCAACACCTCTGCTCCGTTTCCTCCATATTACCATCACAGCCATATTTCTGGGATCTTTCTAGAGGATGCAGATAAGAGAGATCCTTCCTCCGGAGTTCAGTTTCACACTGGAGAAAGAAAGACATCTTCCTGCTCCGGGTTCTATTATTGTCGACAGGGAAAGGGCAAAGACGGTGAGTTTTATAGCATTTAATAGGCAAGCAGTCCATGGCCCACCATATTTGACTCTCTGGCAATTTCTGTCAGCTCATGTTGATGTTGGTCAGCGACAAAGTCACAGGATTATAGGAGCCCGACGCCCACCACACTTCTGGTTTGAGTAGAAACAATGGTGTGGAAAGCATGATGGTTTTTAGAGACTAAAACACATGTTTAAGAATTCTGCATTTCCAAGACTTGTCCCAAGTTTTCCTCAAGATCTTTTCATACCCTAACTACAACAAAGAGATGTAACACAAAGTCCCCAGTATCTGTGGCTGTCTGTGACTGTGACATGGCAGATGTCCTTAAGGGAGCCTTTGTGCCCTTAAAATATTTGCCCTGATTTATTTATGAAATTGTTTTATAAAACAATTCTATCTACTATTACTAGCAGTGCTAGAATTAATAGAAAGATAGTTATCATCCCAGCGCTATTCTTCCCCACCAGGCTCGGGTTAGGGCTTCAGACTGAACCTCAATACTTGTTGAAGTCAAAGCTGCAATCCAGGTGATTTATGTCTATGGAGAGTTTTCATCTCTATATCTTATTTCTCTAGTACCCGCTTAGCATTTTTCATCCCTGAATGGCCAATGGCACCCTCACTGTAGCACCTAATCAGTGTCTTACCTCTCTAAACAGTTCCTCTCAAGAATGTCACCCCACCTCCCTTATTAAAACTCTGCATCTTGCCAGATCATCTATCTTAGCAAAACTTTAGCATCCTGTGTTCCTTTTCCTCAAGATCTTGTAGACAACCATTAAGAGATTAAATATCCAGCACATAATAAGGTTACATGGGCAATATAGTATAGCCCTTAAGAGTAGTTGCTTTAAAGTCAAACCGTGATATATAAAACATTTCATTGTAAATAATAATGGCTGAATCAAAGAAAAGCTATTCATCAACAGCAGCAGCAGCAGCAACTATTAATGGTATGATAATCACCCTCCCCAGATATTATAATTTCTCTTCAGACTTTCAATGACTTTATCCATTAAGGTAACAAATGTGAAAATTTCTGCCTTCTAGCTGGCCAACTGGGGCATGGTCTTTCTGAGATGTTTTCAATCCTTCCGATTCTTCTCCTGCCCTGCACTGAAGGCTTCCAGCCCTGAACAGTCATAGCTGCAGGCAGGGCTGGGGCAGCGCACAGCAGAGAAAGAAATGGCCAGGTGGGGCGGGCTCAAGTGTAGCCACTCCAGGTCCCCTCACTTCCTCTCCTCTCAGGAGCCATATGGCCAGTGCAGCCCTGAATTCCTCAAGTTCCAAAGCCGAGGTTCATGAAGTATCTTTAAGCTCAGGGTAAGACGAGCAGATGAGAAGACAAGGATACTCCTTCCTCTAATTTAAGCCCAGCAGTCTTAATATTCCACATGACAGGGTTTAAGATAAATGAAGAAGCCTTTTTAATGTGTGTAGAAGAAATGGGCAAATACACACCCTTCCCTTAATCCTCAAGAGTGGCACAGGAATTGGTATCTCCTGAACCACTTATAAGTGAAACTAGCAGAGTGGTGATAACATTCCAGAGTGAGCCATTGAGTCTTGCTGGTTCAGATTGATTGTGGGGCCTTTCCCATTTCTAGTGACTTGTAGTCTGTCTGCAAGGAGGCTAGCAGTGAGCCATGTGCCGAGCACTAATGCTTTCCTGACTTTGGCTACCATGTTGTGCTGGCTCTAAAAGAGAACATATTTCTCAAGTGAGTTAATGCCCACTTACTACTTTGTTGTAATGTTTAATTATCATAAATGACACTTAATTGTTTAATTACTAGACCAAAGAATAGATAAGGACTTGCAGCAAGCAAAATATAAGACCAAGCTTCACTCTCTATAGAAAGCCACGTACATTGTATATGCATAGGTACTGTACATGTATGTACATATCTAGAAGTATTTTATATGAGCATTTATATATAAATCTATACTTGCATATGTTTTAGACATACCAGATTGTCACGAGTCTGATTATCATACATGTGGACCGCAGGAGAGATGCAGCTCTAAGGAAGAAATGGTTGGCTCAAGAGGTGAACTCTCTTTGCACAGGCTGCTTTAGTAACAGTGTTACTGAGGACTATTACTATAGACACTGCTGAGCAGTGCTGACCCTGTCCTCTTGTTGCTCTCCTCTTTGAGAAAATAATTCACACTGCAGTGAAAGCCTAGTGATTGGATTGTACATGGCACCAATTCAAGATAAAGAGAGGGTAGGCCAACCGAATATGGTCTCTTAGCTTGAGTCTTACCCAAAAGAAGGACTGATCCTTTGAGGAAATATGAAGAAGGAATATTCACTTAAAAGCCCTCTGTGATTTGTGCTGACCAGTACCTACAAGTCTAAAGGAATGTTGACCTCTTTTTTTCACAAGAGGAAAAGATAATGAGACCCGAAAAAATTCAAAGCAATTCTAGGAATGCGCTCTTCTCACAACCAAATGTTTTCAGAGAAGCTGCTCCTTATGGATCATTTCTCAAATGCAGTCACTGAGGGCACTGGGAAGTTATTCCAGTTTATAGAGGCTAATAGTAATAGCTCCTGTTAATTGAGCACTTACTATGTGCCAGATGCTGAGCTAAGTGTTTTACCTGTGTTCCTCTATGTATTTATTTCTTACAATGATCCTACTAGGTGCATCCTACTTCTATCTGCATTTTATAGATAAGGAAACTAAGCCGGAGAGGGTAAGTAATGAGCCCATCATCACACAACCAGTAGGTGGCAGAAGAAGAATTTGAACCCAGACAGTCAGTCTCCAGATCCCATCACTTTAACCTCCCACCCATACTAGTACACCTTGCACTGGTTTGGGACTGATGCTGAGGGTTTCAAAAACTCAGAATTAGGCTTCCCTGGTGGCGCAGTGGTTGAGAATCTGCCTGCCAATGCAGGGGACACGGGTTCGAGCCCTGGTCTGGGAAGATCCCACATGCCTCGGAGCGACTAGGCCCGTGAGCCACAATTGCTGAGCCTGCGCGTCTGGAGCCTGTGCTCCGCAACAAGAGAGGCCGCGACAGTGAGAGACCCGCGCACCGTGATGAAGAGTGGCCCCCGCCTGCCGCAACTAGAGAAAGCCCTCACACAGAAACGAAGACCCAACACAGCCATAAATAAATAAATAATTTAAACAAAACAAAACAAAAAACTCAGAATAAATCAGGAAAACTGGATTGGTTCTCACCAATTTTGAGTGTTCTCCTTTGCTGATGGGGAGTCTTGGAAAATATCTACCAAGAAAATGGAAACAACAGCAGCAAAGGTTCTGGTGAACCAGTGTCTCATTGTGACTCAATCCTTAGGAACAAGTCAAGACTCCTATATTCCCCTGCTTGGCACTGACTACTGTAGTAGAGGCAGGAGGCTCAGTGGAGGTTAACTGTTGGGAAGTGTGTTTCACAGCTCCCACTCCTGGGGTTCATTAACCACCAAGGAGATGGATGTCAAAGAAATGATATGTCACCCGGGGAAGAAATGGCTAATGACACTAGTCTCACATTCCCAAGCCCAGAGGTAAATCACATATTCCCTTCAGAGGATGCTTTTAGTGCTGCCACAAAACTATTAGGGTTGTTAGAAAAAAGACAGGTGAATCTTTATATTTTCTTGGCTGCCTAGTACCATCATATGTGTACTCAATATTTTGAAAAGAGGCTTTAGATGTCATAAAACCCACAGGAGGATCTGATGATAATCATCTTGTACAAAGTCCTCCTTAATTGCCTTCCTAATGTCTGAGGTGACTCTCCTCATTTGAAAATTGCTTCATTTTAGCAAAGGGCATTTTATAAAATATATGGCCTACAAACTAGCCTTACCCCTGAGGGGGAAGGGGAGGATGCTCTTTTATGTGTTTGGGGAGGGACTTTTTTTTTTTTGATAGGGATCCATTTTATTTATTTATTTTTAACATCTTTATTGGAGTATAATTGTTTTACAATGGTGTGTTCGTTTCTGCTTTATAACAAAGTGAATCAGTTATATATATACACATATCTCCATATCTCTTCCGTCTTGCGTCTCCCTCCCTCCCACCCTCCCTCTCCCACCCCCCTAGGTGGTCACAAAGCACTGAGCTGATCTCCCTGTGCTATGCGGCTGCTTCCCACTAGCTATCTATTTTACATTTGGTAGTGTATATATGCCCATGCCACTCTCTCACTTCGTCCCAGCTTATCCTCCCTCCTCCCCGTGTCCTCAAGTCCATTCTCTACGTCTGCATCTTTATTCCTGTCCTGCCCCTAGGTTCTTCAGAACACTTTTTTTTTTTTTGGATTCCATATATATGTGTTAGCATACGGTATTTGTTTTTCTCTTTTTGACTTACTTCACTCTGTATGACAGACTCTAGGTCCATCCACCTCACTACAAATAACTCAGTTTCGTTTCTTTTTATGGCTGAGTAATATTCCATTGTATATATGTGCCACATCTTCTTTATCCATTCACCTGTTGATGGACACTTAGGTGGCTTCCATGACCTGGCTATTGTAAATAGTGTTGCAATGAACATTGTGGTACATGACTCTTTTTGAATTATAGTTTTCTCAGGGTATATGCCCAGTAGTGGAATTGCTGGGTCATATGGTAGTTCTATTTTTAGTTTTTTAAGGAACCTCCATACTGTTCTCCATAGTGGCTGTATCAATTTACATTCCCACCAACAGTGCAAGAGGGTTCCCTTTTCTCCACGCCCTGGGGAGAGACTTTCTATGTACTCCTTCAACAAAGTTATATGGAGCAGCTTCTACATGTACCCAGAGGCTGAGGAAAATACAGGGATAGATGGCATGGTCCTTTTCTTGAAGAAGACTTTGGAGTAATGTCTGATATTATCAGAAGGGATAAGATGAAGACAAATAGCAGGACAGGACTTGCTGTCACACAGACATAGTGGGTGTATTGCCGACATTTTGTCTGGACCATCCTTATTTGTTACCACCACTCAAGTTCTTCTACCATGAAAATAAACAAGTAACACAAACAAACTGAGGAAGATAAAATTGAAGATAGAACACCACAGAAAATGTTTTAAAGTCCAATTTATCGATATTTTAAACCCTTAGCTTCTAGACTCATTTTGACGTATGAATAAGTCTTACAATAGCATATTTACAAAGGCAAAAGTCATGAGAAAGAGAATTTCTAGATGGAGAGAAAAGATAAATTGGCTACATGGTACATGAAAAAAATCACTTTCTGGGTAAATAAATTAGATTATGGGCTCCAGATCTGTGACTTACTTGCTATATGAACTTTATAATACACAGCCTCTCTGAGCTTTAGTTTTCTTCATATAAGACTAATAGTACCTGCCCTGATGTGAGAATAAAATGAGACATAAGTATAACATACTCCATAACCAGATTCTTTTTGGAGGAAAAACTGAGTGAGCCCATAGGCCTTTAGTCTTTAATTACTTTTTCTTTAGGTGTTTTCTTTATTAATTTGTTTGAAGTGACAGAAATAGGGAGGGTACTTCTGTAATGCTAAGTGATTTCTTACCTCAGGAAGATGGAAACACCCTTATATCAGATACCTGACATGCATCACTTCCAATTCTTTCTGTCTTACCTGTCTCTAACTCCAGCCACTGCTGTGGTGACTAGTTCTGCATAGTTTCTGATAAAATTCATCCAGGCTCAACTTGACCGTGATGAACTATATGTCTTGATTTTGCACCTGCTGCCAAAGGGTCCCCATACAGAAGTTTAGAATGCCACAGGACGCTTCCAGGCACTCATGCAAATACAACCTGGAAATGCAATGGACTTAGCACCCCCATGGGATGAAAATTTGACCAGTGAGTGACAGGAGCCCATGAACTGATGTATTTCCCCTTTCTCCCCCTAGAGAAACAGTCCTGAGAAGCAGCTGTATGGTTTCTCAGACGATGGTCTTTCAACATGAAACAATCAGTTGAACTTAGCCTCAGCCAGATTGATCAGCATTCTTGTGTTTTCCTCCATCCTTCTCTGTTTCATACTCCATATTCCTCATTCTGAATTATACTGCCTAATTAAATAGTACGATGTAAGACTTTGGTTCAAATTCTACTTTCTGGTGAACCAAGGCGAAAACAACTGATAGCAGAGTGGCTCCAGAAAGCAGCCCTTCAGGAGGGTATTTTGGATCTTAGTTTAAAAGACCCCATTGCTAGCAGAAGGTATGGTGATGATAACCCCTGGCATGTAGTGACATTATAACTAAGACTTTCACCTGTGGGCAATTGGGCTGAGATGCAGGTGGTAAATGAGGGGGCTATGGTAGTTTAAGGCATGGATAAAATGTGAATGACAGCAATTGTGGAATAGAGACAACTGCTGTTAGCTGCAGTGGAAGCTTTAGAAAATAATAGACTCGAGGAAGCAAAGTGTCAACTTAAACCAGTCTGTAAAAGCCAGAAATCCCCTACAGCAGCTTCAATGGAAATGGTCATCTCCTGGAAACATAGGGAAGACCATGCTGAAAATCGAACCCAGCATCTAATTGTAAAGGTGGCAGAGTGAATATGTAGCCTCACAAATCTCCGCTATCAAAGTTAGTACCTTGGCAGGAAAGGAGTGGATGGGACTATTTGGCTGAACCAGGCTGAGAATCTTGAGCTCTCACTAAACCCTCCCTTACCAGAGGACAGAAGTGTCTGCCTGCCTGGAGACTATTCAAGGACTTCCCCTAAGGCAGGTGCCTCATAAAATGAAAATTTTTCTCCTTAAGATATGCCCCAGCATCCCTCATTGCCTCGAGACTGCTGACCAAGGTGAAGTCTCAGTCCAGCCCAAGCACTACTCCTGGAGGATGCGCACCAAAAGAATTGCAGAGATTTGTTAATACGGCCTGGCAACAATAGGGGCTACACAGGTGAGAATGGAGTTTGAGAGTCCTGGACTGGAGTGAGGAGGTCAGGTATGGGGCTGGATAGAGGAAAATTTACTGACTTCGGGCACCCATCCATGACTGGAATTCAATATCCTACAAAGAACCCTGGGAGCCAGTCCTAATTGTCTGTTGAGACATGCCTTGAAGTTTGGTGAAGAGAATACTAACAGCAACTACCATGGTAGAAAAATCACAGCCTATCATCCAGTATCCAGGTCTAAATCAGTTCAGTTCACAGACCCAGGGTACAATGATTGTTAGGGAGGCCAGGATCCCTTGAGAAAGAACCCTTCAATGTCACCACAAGTATCTACAGGAAATCTCCCTCTGACTTGTCCCCTAAATGTACCTGTGGCCATTTGTTAGAGTAATTGTTCACTGTTGAAAGGGAAAAACCTAGCCCTTTTAAAGTCTGTTAAAGAGTTGGGGCTGAAATGAAACCAAAAGACCTGAAATGCCATCAAGGACATTCAGTTAAAGTAAAAGCTCATCTGAGAACCATGATAAAGTTTTGGCCCAAAATTGTCTCACAGTGGGTCCATAGTATTCATAGACCCATCTTGAGGTTATTTCTCATTCTCTGAGTGTATCATTAGGATAAATACATTTATCAGCTGTTAGAACCCTCACACTGGTTTCCAGATCTGTAATGTAAAGGCCATTATGGTACAAAGAGCCAAGTAGATACTGCCTCTATCTCTGGCCAAGACCACAAATCAGAAGCAATGCTGCATCCCAGGAGGAACTGCAGAGCTTGGTGCCACTGTCAGACTTACTTGAAGGATACAAATGTGATTGTTTCCATCATATCCCTTGTTCAATTTACCTGTCTGGCCCTGAAAAATCCTGAGGGATCACGGCAGATGATGTAAAACTACCATAAATTTAGCCAGGTGTTAGACCCCGTCACATCTACCATGCCAGAGGTATTATCTTTCCTGTGAGTGGATTAAAAGAGACTCTGGTACCAGCTATGAGACAATTAATCTGGTGAATGTATTCTTCTCAATGCCCATAAGAAGGATCAAAAGCAGCTCACATTCACATTGCAGGGGCAGCAACTCACTTGTGAAATTTTGTAATTTCAGTCCCCACAAACTTAAGGTTCTGGTTTCCACTGTGGGGTGGATAAGGGGTAGGGGTCTTTCTACCAGGTGCACAGAAAGGGTTCCATTGAACTTGAACCTTTAACTAGCATGTTGTAACTCTTCATGCCAGTGCATCAGCAGAAAAAGAAGAGAGTTATTGTATGTTCTCATCAACCTAATTACTATGTGGAGCTACAGCTGCTGCGACAGGATACCTCCAGGGAGGAGTACGGCCAGTATCAGGAAGAGGACCTTAGTGGCAGCTCTCTTAATCATGTGTACTTATATTGACTCTCCTTCTTCCTTCCCTGATTCACTCCTCTTGCCCCTCACTCCAGCACTCTGAAAGCTGGGAAAGGAATAGTCCAGAAGCCTTTGCCTCAGGTTCCCCTTTCAGGAGAACCCAAGCTCAGGCTGCTGTCCTGCTGGTAGGTTCAAATGTACTTACTTGCTGGGAGAGAATGGATATGCCAGGCACATTACATATTTTATTTTATTTTATTTAGTCATCACGATGATCTTGAGAGGTAGAACAGTTATTTCTCTTTTCCAGGGAGGGTGACAGTTTCAGATAAGTCAAGGATTTTGCCAAAGGACATACAGCTTATGAGTTGCAGAGCCAGGTTTTGACCCAGAAAGTGTCTAACTCTAAAGCTCAAGGTCCTTCCTCTATACCTTCATGCCTAGGTCAGTGATGACAAAAATCAGTACTCAGAAAGAAGACAATTCCCGCTCTTGTATCATTCTGATAACTCCCTTTGCACTATTAGTGGTTGGTTTTCACTTTAAGTTTTAGTTTTTCTTTTTAATATGTAAATTAGTACACAGCGCACTTCTCTACAGGTAAATATTGTAGGAATGTTAAAGGGAATGGCAGGGGTCCATCATTCTGAAACGTGTGATGGAAGAAATCAGAGAGTGCTCTTTTAATGAATCAAGATCTAAGAAGTGAAGTAAGTTAGAGAAAAACAAATACTGTACGCTAACACATATATATGGAATCCAAAAAAAAAAAGGTTCTGAAAAACCTAGGGGCAGGACAGGAATAAAGATGCAGACATAGAGAATGGACTTGAGGACATGGGGAGGGGGAAGGGTAAGGTGGGACCAAGTGAGAAAGTGGCATGGACATATATACACTACCAAATGTAAAAGAGATAGCTAGTGGGAAGCAGCCGCATAGCACAGGGAGATCAGCTCAGTGCTTTGTGACCACCTAGAGGGGTGGAATAGGGAGGGTGGGAGGGAGATGCAAGAGGGAGGAGATATGGGGATATATGTATATGTATAGCTGATTCACTTTGTTATACAGCAGAAGCTAACACACCATTGTAAAGCAATTATACTCCAAAAAAGATGTTTAAAAAATAAAAGATCTAAGAAGTGAATATAGAGACTAAGTAAAAAGTCAGCTCATTAAAATTTTTTGTCCTTCAGGAAATAATTTGCTTCTAAATAAATTCAACACAACAAAAATATGAGAGAAGAAGAAAAATATGAAGCATCACATCATTTTAAGTTTGATTATGTCACTGAATAAATTAAATGGCTGTAGAGTAGAAAGAAACATAATCCATAAAGGAAGTGAGAAATGTTAAAGCAGTCAACAGTAATTAAATGGTGACTGAAGTTGAGTGGAAATTGATTTGTATTAGCTGAAGGCCATTCCTGTCTTTTAGAATGTTATGCATCAGGAAAGAGAGAAAAGAAAGGTTTCTACTCTTTTGATATAAAAATATGTCAGTTCTCAGCCAAGGTTACTAATTCAAGACAGCAGTAGATTCCGAGTATACATTCTAATATTCCACACCTACTGTCAGGTATTGAAATAGATAAGATCCTTTAATAAGGCTGTTTGGGACTGAGTCATAAGAGCTTCATTGGTTTGCTGGCTGTTTATCCTTGTGGAAGCTGAAGGCTGATTGACTCAATCCAATGCAAATAGAGGTAAAATTGGCAGCTCGAGCTTTTAGCTGACATGGCATCTGATGGATAGTCCTCTGTCCCCAGGGTTATATCTGCTCAATAGGGACTCAGATGACAGCAGGAGGCTGCAAAAACTTGTGCTCTACCTCAGATTCTGTTATGGTGTTGGCTCTGGATGTTAAGCTTTCTTATGTAACACATCTAATAGGAAACAAAACTGCATGATGTTTATCATTTTTGTTATGAACACTAACATTATAAATGATCAATCATTATTATTAATGATGATGACTACCATTTATTCAGTGCCTACTATGTTCTATATTCTACTTTATTCTGGTTCTTTTATATATATATTGCTGTACCTAGAACTCTGGAAGGTAGGTATTATTATTATCACTTTCTGTCTGAGGAAACTGAGGCTCAGAGGGAATAAGTTACTTGCCTAAAACGAAGGCTGAGGTACTAAATCAGTGTAGGCTCCTCTCTACTGTTTCCATTATACAATGTGGCTGCTGATTCACTCCCAGGAATCTTGATTAGCAAGGGCAGACTTTAATAAAATCCTTCATGTTACCACAGGTGTGTTACAGAGTAGAATTAATGCACATTTTTGGAATGGTAAGTAAATATGATTAAGGCCACTGCCATAGAGCATGGTTGAATCAATAATAACAGCAACAAAAAACAGAAATTGATTCACTATGATAGGGTCATAATCTCTATCAAGTCATGTAAAAGACAGTCTCTTCAGCAAGTGGTGCTGGGAAAGTTGGACAGCCGCATGTAAATCAGTGAAGTTAGAACACTCCCTCACACCATACACAAAAATTAAACTCAAAATGGCTTAAAGACTTAAATATAAGACATGACACCATAAAGCTCCTAGAAGAGAACATATGCAAAACATTCTCTGACATAAATCGTAGCAAAGTGTTATTAGGTCAGTCTCCCAAGGCAAAAGAAATAAAAGCAAAAATAATCAAATGGGACCTAATCAAACTTAGAAGCTTTTGCACAGCAAAGGAAACCATAAACAAAATGAAAAGACAACCTACGGAATGGGAGAAAGTATTTGCAAACGATGTGACCAGCAAGCGCTTAATTTCCAAAATATACAAACAGCTCATAAAAACAAACAACCCAATCAAAAAATAGGCAGAAGACCTAAATAGACATTTCTCCAAAGAAGACATACAGATGGCCAACAGGCACATGAAAAGATGTTCCACATCTCTAATTATTAGAGAAATACAAATCAAAACTACAATGAGGTATCACCTCACAGCAGTCAGAATGGCCAAAATCAACAAGTCTACAAATAACAAATGCTGGAGAGGGTGTGGAGAAAAGGGAACCCTCCTACACTGTTGGTGAGAATGTAAATTGGTGCAGTGTGGAGGTTCCTTTAAAAGCTAAAAATAAAGCTACCATATGATCCAGCAATCCCACTCCTGGGCATATATCCAGAAAAGATGAAAAGCCTAATTCAAAAAGATACATGCACCCCAACGTTCACAGCAGCACTATTTACAATAGACAAGACAGGGAAGCAACCTAAGTGTCCATCAACAGATGAATGGATAAAGAAGATGTGGCACATATATACAATGGAATATTACTCAGCCATTAAAAATAATGAAATAATGCCATTTGCAGCAACATGGATGGACCTAGAGATTATCATACTAAGTGAAGTAAGTCAGCCAGAGGAAGACAATTATCATATATAACTTATATGTGGAATCTAAAAATATGATACAAGTGAACTTATTTACAAAACAGAAACAGACTCATAGACATAGAAAACAAACTTATGGTTACCAAAGGGGAGAGGGTGGGGGGAAGGATAAATTAGGAGTTTGAGATTAACAGATATGCACTTCTTTACATAAAATAAACTACAAAGTTCTATTGCATAGCTCAGGGAACTATATTCAGTACCTTGTAATAACCTATAATGGAAAAGAATTCTGATAACTGAACCTCTTTTCTATACACCAGAAATTAACACATTGTAAATCAACTATACTTCAAAAAAAAACACCCCACTTCTTAAGAGCTTTTAATATGCAAACACATAATGTTGTTTTCTAAATATGTTAATCCTGTATCTTATTTGGCTCTCAATGATTATTTGTAACCCTTCATTGTCACCAAGATAAGAATTACCTTATCTCAGAAGACCTGAGACCTTTTTTTTTGTTTTCAAGTACTACTTCAAGGACCATTGAGAGATAGTGTTTGTTGTTATCACTATTAAAACTTTATTCAACATTTAGTATCCCCGAATGAGTAAATGAACCTCTTATAAAAGATTGAGAAGCAATAAGTGGAGGTTAATTTATATTGTGTGCATATTTAATGCTCTGGGATTGTAGAATAACACTAAACAAATTAGCGAAAGAAGGGGCAAAGAATAAAGAAGACCCTTTCTTTTCATTCCCCACATGTAATCAAGTGAATATACCATAATATTCCCATGACCTAGAGCTTACCACAGGTGGGGAGGACAGTATGTATGACGTGGGCATGGTATAATTTTAGCATGCAAGCTTTTTCAAGGCTGGCACTGTCCAGTCTTGCAGATGCTCGAAGCTCTTATTAATCAAGGCTTATTCCTTTATCACCCCCCAATACTTGTGCCACACCAACCTCATGGTACACTGTCAACCAAGGTCACCATTAACTACTACTATTGAGGGAACCAGGCAAACTCACATTCCCCACCTGCCTGGATCCCACCTGTGACTTGTTGAAGAAGAACAATGCAGGTATGAAGTTCTTGTAGGCAGGTTTGTAATGCACAGACAATAAATCATATTAGCAACGACAGAAGTGCACTGGTTTCCCTTCCCCCTACAAGCTGCTCTGGAAAGGCACCTCTGCTGTACATCTCTTTGGAGAGCAGTGGTGATCTGAAGAAATGCTTCCTCTTGAAAGAACCCTTTTTATTCACAGTGGAATACTCTTGAATTTTGCAGATCGTCAAACACACACAAAAAGTTTTTTTTTTAATAGTTGAGGAAATAAGCCTAAAGAAGATGTGTACCTAATCCTATTAGCTGACTTAATATAGAATTATTAAAAGCCTTGATATACAGGATTTAACACAATCTTTCTAGCAGGGTGTGATGTAATCTGTTTTTGTTCCTCAGCTAGCAGATGGCTTACCTTTAAGTAATTTCCAATATGTTAAGAGATCAAAAGCCATCCTCTCGCCACCGAGGCAGTAATCGTTATTCTCTGCTGGGGGTTGCTTGGTACTGTGGTAGGGATATGCAAAGGCTCCTGGCATTTCCAAAGATAGAAAGGCGACATTTCTTCAGACTTTGAAGTTAATAATCCTTCAGAAGTTAAAAAACTGAGGGATTTTTCAAAACCTTTTAATGTTCTATATGCCATGTGTGAAAGTAAATATCTGTAAGAAATCACTGAGGGCTGGTTCGGAGCTTGGAGGAGCGCTCAGCAATCTCCCATGTCATGGACTGGCGCCATCTCTCGCCGCTGAGGGTATGAATAGGTTGTGCCTCCCTCAAGTAGCGCTCTTTGGAGCACGTGGTTTCCAAGTTGAATGTTTTGACAGTCATGCTAGAAATAAATGTGAAATGTGTTGTGCTGTCACTGTGAGCCCAAGCAGTGGCATTGTGACAGGTCTATCTATCCCTGCCGTTGAGACACGACTCTTCCTAAGGATGGGGTGCTTCCTCATGCATTGTCTAAGTTATTGGAAATGATCTATTGGTGAAAAGATGGAGTAAATTTGCATTCGGGATTTTGTGTGATCTTTACTACTAGAGAGAAAAATGGTTTATATCTCAATGGTTTAATATGCTCCTAATGAACCCAGAGCCCACAGTCACTTTTTGTAAAATCCAATCCAGATTTTTGTGATGTGCTGAGTGATAGAACCCTGTTGAATTTTGAGTTCAGACAAACCTTAGTGTGTCAGGGTTTGTTACCACCTTTGCTTAAGGCTCTTGCTTTTGAGAAAGAGAGGTTTCATTTTATTCCTTGGACCAGTCATTTTCAGGCTACTTAAAATCAGGGGAAAGTCTCAGTAGGAAAATATATTCCTAGGCATACAGGAAACCGAGGTTGGCTCTTCCCCTTGGAGTTAAAAAGGATTGTTTTAACTTAAGTGACAGGCATCTCTACTATCACCCCCTCCTTTTCACCATTTTGGCTTATGCATTTGATGGCTGGAATTTTGGCAGGCAAAGGATGGATAAATGAGCACCTAATAGTCATCAAGAGAAATAGAAGGGGAAAATAGGAAATAGAACTCCAGAGGCATATGCAAGAAATTCAGGCACCAAGTTTCATTTGGAAGGAAAGTATGGGCAAATGGCCTGGGACAAGAAAAATTACGAGATGGGAACTTGAAATGTCATAATAACATTTTACCCCAACACAGAAAATCACGCATGAATAGAATACCGATTTTCCCAAAACAGACTCTCCAAACTGGTGCTTTAAGTAATAGCTGTTCTCTGTTCTAATCCACAGACAACAATGAGCAAAGTCCTCAAAAGATTCTACCCCAACTATTCTACAAGGTATTCTCCTTTTCAGAATCTTCTGTTACTTTAAGCACCCTGAAATAACTGATGCAAGGAACAAAATGAAACCTCTCTGTATCAAAGGCATGAGCTGGTAAGAGTTAGGTGAATGATTTATATTGATTCTCACACAAATCTCCCTGGTTGTGCAATGAGCTCATTCCTTCTTTCCAGACTGATTTCAACGGAACTGCTCCCCATTCTCTCTAGATTCTCTTTTCTTGTCCTTGAAAACCATTGTTATGTCTCTGCTTTCTTCTCTTCAGGATTAAAGGACCCATCGTTTCTTTAACCTGGCTTTCTGTGAGGTCTCTTGCTCCCTCATAGGTCTCCTCTAGGTTTGCTACCCTCCATGTGGTGAATGAGGGAACAGGATGTGGTAATTCAAGTAGAAAGCTGAGACTGGCAGGCCACGGGTTTGTTCTTTCTTCAGTCACGTAATAAAGATAGCCTGACTCTGAATGGAATGCCTAAAACCTAACCATAAATGCTGGAGGATTCTGGGAAAAGGTGAAATTCGGGAAGTCAGGGATTCTGTTTGAATGTTGGTCTATCAGCTTGGATAATAATTTCCCATCCTCTGAGACAAGAGAGGTAAAGTAGGTAACTCTCATTGAACTGGGTCGGTGAGATTTGGGTAGGAGAGGTAGGGTAACAAAAAATCAAGCGTAAAAATGAGACTAGAATTATGACTCAGTTATTCGGCACTGTCGTAAGTGTCACTAAGGAGCAGCATGATCTACAACACGCTCATCCCCGAGTACTGCTTAAACAAAGAGTTGCTTAGTTCTCCTCCTATCCCCACCCAGAAGAGAGGATCCAAGGCTTAAGGTTCCAGGGCTTCCTGTTGGGGGAAAGAAATGAGTCAGAGGCTGAGAGGGAGGACTCTGTCCCTTCTGCTTCCACTCCTCGTAGCCAGAGCTGCTCTGTTAACCCCCTCTGTCCATCTTCAAGGAGGTCACAATTAGCAGGAAGTAGCCAGTGCCTAATTATTCAGCTCCCCTCTCCCGTGGGTGTGTGCCCCACATCCTTGCTGTACCTGAATCAGTTAATCCATGAGTCCATAAATTAACACTGGATAATGTCTAATCGATTGGATAAGATATTTGTTGGATGATCAGGCATCTAGTTTTGAAACATGGTAGAATTTTAGATCATACACGAATGTGACACTCAGCTCATAGAGAAACTGTGATAATCCTCAGAGAGTTCTGATTCCTTAAAAGGAAAACACCACATAAATCAGAAGGCTAGCTCTCCTCCTGGCTCCTTGGAATAACAAATTCTCTCTCAAGCCGGGGTGAAGAGACATATCCTCTCCAAGTGATATTAGCCAGTAGAGCGTTGACAATTGCCAACCTCCTTTCCCAACCTTCCCATATCACAGGCTAGGGAATGGGTTAATTTTCTACACTCTGGACTTGGACTGTCGATTCCTATTCTTGTTTCTTTGTTAAAATTACAGGGGAAAAAAACACTACCTGTAGTGAAAGCAGAATCACAGTGCTAAAAAGGACTTTTGGAGGTCAATAAATTCAACACTCTGCTTTTCTGCAGGATGGTGCCCCTTGCCCCCAGTTGAGAGCTCCTGGGATTTTGAGGCAGTGTAGGATGAATACAGGATATCTATGATTCTAGTACACAGTCAAAAACTCAGCCCAGCAGTGAATGCACAGCACTTTCTGTATTCCTACTGTGCCTTGCGTAAAGACTTTTCACTTCATACATCATTCACAACTTGCTACAGGGATTTCACAAAGCCAGTACATACTGTTTACACAAAGAAAAGCAGTAGAAGAACAGGTCTGGGAAAGGAAAAAGCAACAACAATAATCAAAGGTGTGTCTGCCAAGTGTAGCATTATCAACAGGGAAATTAAGAAGGCACGATGTAGTTGGGAATGTTAGTTAAACAAATGGAGTTTCTCACTCTGTTCACACATTTGAAGAAGTCTAGAGAATTCCAAATATGGTTAGTCAGTTTCGTTTTTTTACTGGGCTCTAGTACCATGAGGAGCAAGGCAGAAGACGATGGAAATTGGAAGCTACTTCTCCCCTCGAGAGATCTGGTAAACAGATGCTGAGTTAGTCCCAACCATCTGGCTCACAAAATCTCAGGGTCCCAGAGGAAGGTGCCACCTGGAGGTGCTGGAGACACTGTCAGGGCTGGGTGTGCTGCCCCCAATGACTGAAGGGAGAGGCCCCAAAGCACACAAAAGGAAGGGATACCTTCACTTGAGTTGTTGAACGTCTCAAGCCGGATTTTCTTCCACAGATAGGTGAAAGGATAGCATATTTCTAGCTAATTCTTGACGGATTTTTCTTTTTCCACAAGATGATTCCTTATGAGCATCATGAGTATTTTCTGAGTAATTAGCACTTCTACTAAACAGTAATTGGGATTCCTCCCCTCCCTCCAATTCTGTATTATATGTTATATTCTGCTTGGGCTTCATAGTAGCTTGACAAGCAGATTTGCATGGAATAAATTGAGCCATAGTAAATTAGTCAGAAGAATTAATCAGAGACAGAGTTATTAGTTTCCAAGGAGTGAATTAATTTAGGAAAACCACTGAAAAGTTCATTTTCATTGTTTTTTCCTCTTGAAAAAAAAAAATGTTGATTCTTGAAGCTTGCTGAAAAAGATCTGAAACTGTAACCCTGTGCTTTGATATTAGCCACTAATAGCTCATTCCATTCTTCTCTCCACTCACACTCACCCCATGTCCTTTCCCCTAAGCCTTCATGAAGAAATGAGGGGCAGGTTGTTTTGCATGTCTTGGTACTAGACCTAGGAGCCCACCAAGTCCATATCCACTGAGCTATAGACAGACCTCTGGGTGACCATTCAAGCTACTAAAATCCAGGTGCTGAACATACAGGGTCCCAGGACATGTCACCCACCTGCCCTGTCCTTAGCCTGGCAGGCCCAGAAGCCCTTCCCACACCAAACTGCTCAGGCACACAGAGAGCCTAGGTAATTGTACATGACCGCCATTTACTTACCAAGTCCTGCCTCTTTGGTTTCCTGATCCCTATTCTGTTAATCTTTTCCCTGGTTTCCCACATCTTTCCTGACCCTGGGTTTGGGGGCATCTATTCTGATTCCTCTTTTTGGATTACTAGAAGATAATCCAGAGGTTCCCCTACCCCAACTCCGAGGGGAGTGAGCTTGACTCAATTCCCTGACTTTGGAATACCCACAGTTCTGAGAGAGCTCCCTCCATCAGACCAGACCTGTGGGATCCTGTTGGCTCTGATCCCATTTAGTCAGAAAGGGAGTTGGGGTTTTCTGCACTCAACAGCTAGGGGAATAGAGTGGAAACCTCTCAGAGAACTCTGAATTCAGCTTCCCTTCCTCACATAAGAGGTCAGTCCTGCAAGAGCAAATGGAGGCCTAGAAGATCGTTGGGGGGAGAATCAAACTCACTGTTTCATTCGTTTACTCAGTCATTCATTAATTCAATAAACATTTGTTAAGTTTCCACTATGTGCCAAGCATTGTGCTGGACATTAAGATGCTGTTAGGTCCCCCATGTTTGTGTTGCTCAAGAGGATGTGGCTAACACCTATCCCATATTAACAGGCTCGGAATAAAACCACTGCACAGTGTTGCAATTTTATTTGGCCAACCAACAATCAAAGTGCATGATTGTTGCCATGACCCAGATGCCAACAATGCATTGCTCAAAATGTCACAATGACAGACTGCTTATAAAAAATGTAATGTGTAAACCTTGGTCAGAATGTGTGGTGTCAGGACAATGTCCAAGTCCATTATCTCTCCCTGTGGTTGCTTCTAATGATTATTCTGGGATCTGCTTGCTTCATGAGACATCACTGTAAGAGCCCAAGGGCTGACTCGTCCCTTTACCATCATTCAGCTTGCGGATTCTAATATTCACTATGTGTTTGACTGGCTTATCTGCCTCTTGCCTGGAAACTCAGTTGAGAGGAAATCCAAGATCACAAGATGATGGAACAGATATTTAAATCTCTTAGTACAAGTGGCTGGCTTTGTTTTCCTTTGTTTTATAAAAAAGAAAAGCAAGGCATAGCGGCAACTGGGTAGTGTAGTCTGTAATAGGACCCACATGTTTGGGCTCTGAGCTGAGTTTCCCTAAGAAGAAACAGAGGCATCACAGTAAGGAATAAAAATCCATGACAAGAGGAGAGTAATAGAGTGTGCTCACATAAAAATGCGTTTTGAGTATGTCTGCCTGGTAGCTTGGAAAGGTGACAAATAGTGTAAGGCTTCGAAATGAATAGAATTCTAATGATTTCACCGTGGAAATGCTACAATTGCTTACTTTCAATGGTACTGCAGGTAGACACCAACTTAAGGGCACTTGTTCATAAACGCAATGTAGATTGCATAGTTTGGCAACTGAAGAGAGAAATCCTTTAGATAAAAAAATTTATAGGGTTTTTAACGGGTAGCTTCACTCGATCAGCCATTATTCCCTCAGAAGTCTTTAATAACTCTGTGGTATCTTTAATGAAAAGCTTTCCTTAACAAAGATATCGTTACTTTAAAAAGACAATGTTTTTATACTAGCCTGAAAGATAAAGAAAAGCTATTGAAAATCAACTGAAGAACCATGGGCATGTTGCCTTCCTGTGATTGCTAAAGATTTGGAAGAATTTCTGCCTAAACTGCTAAATTTGTAAAGATTTTCATAATAGTTTTTGGATTCAGACCAGCTTCTGCTCAAAGCACTGAAACAGCCTAAAGGGGGTATGCAGTACAAGGACATGATTAGGACAGTAGTTTTTTAACTTGAGAGCAGAGAATCACTGACTACATTTTCCCTCACATATATCACTGGGGGAAACACTGGATCTTTGCTAGGTGAGCAGATAGCTGCCCAACTTCCTGGGATATGAGGTGAGAGAAGCACCACCAAAACCCAGCAGTGTTACACTAGTGGTCTCATCAGTGCTCCCGATCTAGACTAACAGGAGCAGGGGTTTGTAATGTGGGCCATGTTCTACCGTTTGACTTAAGAGGAACACAAGCATTGCTAGTGGGAACGTAAATTGGTTCATCCACTCTGGAAATGAGCTTGGCAGTATCTATTAATATGATGCTGAATATACCTTATTACCCAGACATTCCATGCCTAGGTAAATATCCAACAAAAATGCATACATATTTCACATGTACAAAAATTTTCATAGCAGCACTATTTGAAATAGCCTCAAACTGGAGACTACTCAAATGCCTATCAACTGTAAAATGGACAAATTGTGGTAAATCCACAAAAGAAAATACTACACAGGGCTTCCCTGGTGGCACAGTGGTTAAGAATCCGCTTGCCAATGCAGGGGACACGGGATCGAGCCCTGGTCCAGGAAGATCCCACATGCCACGGAGCAACTAAACCTGTGCGCCACAACTACTGAGCCTGCACTCTAGAGCCCACGAGCCACAACTACTGAGCCTGTGAGCCACAACTACTGAAGCCCGTGCGCCTCGAGCCCGGGCTCTGCAACAAGAGAAGCCACCGCAATGAGAAGCCCACGCACCGCAACGAAGAGTAGCCCCCGCTCGCCGCAACTAGAGAAAGACTGCACACAGCAACGAAGACCCAACACAGCCAAAAATAAATAAGTAAAATAAATTAATTTAAAAAAAAAAAAGAAAAGAAAATACTACACAGCAGTTATTACTGCAACTACTTACAACAATATAAATATTAAATGCAAGAAGTCAGGTACAAAATAAGTCCATTTTTAAGGTTCTAAACAGGACAAGTTATTTTATGATATTAGAAGTCAAGATAGTAGTTACTCTTAGGAGGTGTAAGTGACAAAAGGAAGGTTTCCATTTTTGATCTAGGTGTTGATTAAAGGGGTGATGGAGTTTTTGAAAATTTACTGAGCATTTTTCTACATGTACATGTCTTAGTCTGTTCAGGCTACTGTAACAAAAATACCATAGATTAGGTGGCTTATAAACAACAAACACTTATTTCTCAGTCTGGAGACAGTGAAGTCCAAGATCAAGGCACCAGCAGATAAGTGTCTGGTGAGAGCCTGCTTTCTGTTTCGTAACAGCCATTTTCCACTGTGTCCTTGCGTGGAAGAAGGGACAAGGGAAATTTCTGGGGTCCCTTTTATAGGGTCACTAATCCCATTCATGAGAGCTCTGCCCTCATGACCTAATCACCTCCCAAAGGTCCCACCTGCAAATACCATCACACTGGGAATTGGGTTTCAACATACGAATTTGGAAAGAACACAAATATTCAGTATGTTTTTCTTCAATGAACTCCCTCCCAAAAGATTGATGCAATAAAAAACAAAAACTTTCCTACATAGCAGAAATAATAAATATGTAATAGAAGAAAAGATCCCATTACAATATCATAAAAAGTACAAAACACCTATACCTAAGACCATACCTATAAGAAATTTTCAAGACATATTTGGAAACAAGAATTTTTGAGTAAATAAACAAATGTATATACAATGTTCATAGGTAAGAAAACTCCCTGCAGTTCAATAGCTCAGTCATGCCTGCAGAAACTTGGCTGCATCTGTGAACCACCCTTCTGTGGTCCACCCCATTATGGGAGAGCAATGCCAGCTCTGGAGAGCAGAGTGGGTCAGATTCAGACTACAGAAGAATCTCACATTCAGCAGAGTTGGAGGCAGAACTGGTAAAATATAGGTATCACCTGACATTCTACTTGATAAGATAGAAAAAGAAAGTGAAATTCTCTCATCAGTGTCTGTGTCTTAATGTGTATAATTTCTACCTCATTATGCTTTTAAAAAATATTTATTTATTTATTTATTTGGTTGTGCTGGGTCTTAGTTGTGGCAGGTGGGCTCCTTAGTTGCAGCTCGCTGGCTCCCTTAGTTGTGGCATGTGCGCTCCCCATTTGCAGCACGCTAACTCTTAGTTGTGGCATGCATGTGGGATGCAGTTCCCCAACCAGGGATTGAACCTGGGCCCCCTGCATTGGGAGCCCGGAGTCCTATCCACTGTGCCACCAGGGAAGTCCCCCTCATTATGTTTTTAAAAACAATCAAAATGCGGTATTGTCCAAGAGAAAATGGCTCTAATTTTAGCAGAAACTAAGACAAATGTCATGCCCTACTAGATAGCAAGACAGTCATAAAACTCTAGTGGTTAAAACAGTGTGGAATCATCACAGGAATAAACAGATCAATGACAAACAATGAGTTAAGAAACAAATCCACATAAATGTAGAGATTGCATTTAACATGTCTTGGTGGACCATTCATTTATTTCATCATCAATTTAACTATATTTACTAAGATAGGCACAAATTATAAGGTGTCAGGCATACTATTTCTATTCTTGCTTTATCCCCAATATGGTTGGAATAATGGGTTCAGCTGCAAGAGAAATATGCTGACTGCCACACTGCCTTATTTAATCTAATGTTCACTCAGGTGTCAATAAAATACCTATATTTTTTTCTTCTCTCTATATTTTTTAATTTATTTGTTCTATGTATAAAAAATTACATTTAGCTAATATTATATATGATTCCTAAGAAAGATAATAGAAGTTAACCTTGTTAACACTATACTCCCACCAAATTCACAAAAATCGAAAGCCTGACAATAGCAAATATAGGTGATGATATGAGGCAATGACAACTCTCACACACACTCCCTGTGGGAGTGTAAATTGATACAATTACTTTGAAATTATCTAGTTACGTTAAATATATGCATAACCTGTGACCCAGCAATCCCATCCTTAAGTATGTACTTTTTTATACTGGTGTGCCAGGAAATGTATACAAGCATGCCCATAGCAACATTATTTCCAAAATGCAGAACTACCTACATTCCTACCAACAGCAGAGGGATAAATGAATTGCAGTATAGCATATAAAGGAAAATCATGCAGCAGTGAAAATAAATGAATCTCAGCCACACACAGCTGCATCATATCAAGTGACAGAAGCCAGACAAAAAAGAACACGTACACTATGAATCCATTTATATAAAATTAAAAACAGGCATTATTACACTGCAGTGTTTAGAGGTATATAATCAGATGGCAAAAGTATTAAGAAAAGTGAAGGGTTGATGACCATAAATGTCAGGTAAGTGCTAACCTTTGAAGGAAGGAAGAGGATTGGGACTGGGGAGGAACCCATGGGAGCCTCTGGGGTACTGGCAATGGTTGGTCTCTTGACCTGGTTCATGGTTACACAGGTGACACTTATTAAACACATCTTTAGATTTTATCACTTTTCCACGTGTGTTATATTTCATTATTCTTTAAATATTTAAAAAATAAGTCAAACATTTTAGGTACTTTTTCTTGGGAGGCCAAGGACATCTGCCTCTGGACCACGACTTTCCTCACCCTGTGGTTTGGCTTCCCCCGAGGCCCAGAACGCCTCATGATTCAGGCTCACTGCATGCAGCACGCTGTGTTAAGAAATAAATAACTCGTGGTCCTGAGATACCCCGAATTTCACATGAAGCTGAGCTAGCTCAGCAGTCAATATTTTAGAAATCTGGATTTATTTCTCCTCATAGGATATACCATGAGTCTGTAATTGACTTTTTTTAAACTAAACTTTTAAAATGAATCCAGGCTGTTTAAAGTATATTTTTGATCTAGTGAAATACTGAGTGCTGTCAATTAGATATTCTGAATGTCATCTGTTTGTTATCATTTGTTATCATTTAGTAATGTGATATGCCTTGTATATCCACTTTGGGGGCTTTTTTTATTCCTTTATTCACCACTATTGCAAAATCTATCAAATGTGAGCAAAAGCAAAGGCAACTTGAATGACCCAAAACTGAGATTTGAGCTGCCAAAACAAGCAGTAAAACAGTTTTTACTAGCTCTAGTGATTGTCAAAAAGATATAGTTATAAACTTTATTTCAAGTAAGTTTCTGAAAGATCTGGAAATGTGATTATCGGAATGTAGATTGTACAGAACTTTATGTCCCCTGATTATTCACAGATGCAAATTATCATGCGATTGGAAGCATACTAAGATATTGCAAACATGTTCTGAGGTTAGTAATATTCTGCCTTTGTTACTTTAGGGTCAGTCTGCTCATTCTTTCCAAAGCAAGAGCCTTACTGTTTGTATTCTTTCATAGATGGGGAATGATCGGGTAAGAATAAAACACACCAGAACTGTTAATCACACTTCCTACAAAAGAATGGAATTTTTGTAGGGAGACAGGTAAAAAGGAGTCACTTTTTTCTTTTGGAATTGTTTGATTTTGATTAAAAGAATATTTCATAATTGTATTGCACCTCATATTCAAATTTCATATTAAAATCAAGATAAATGAAATTGATCAGCTATCCCCACTGCATCTTCTTTGCATGGCTGGCTCCATTTTATTCTTCACATATCATTTAAAAAATCATCTCCCTTTCTCTCTCTGAAGTAGGTTCTTCCTATTTTTCTCCCTCATAGTACCCTTTCCTTCCACTTTGTAGAATTTATAACATTTTAATCACATGTTTATTTGATTGTTTATTTTGTCATCTCTGTGCCCCATGGACTCAAATGTCCAACAGGGTACCACAGTGTCTGTTTTATTCACCATACAATAGCCTGTGCCTAGCACACTGCCAGTCATGTAGTCACTCAACTATTTGGTGAATGGATGAATGAATGAATGAATGAATGAAAAAATTATCAGATTGAAACTACCAGATGAAAACTACCATCTTATTTTCTTGCACAAACTATGAAGTTGGAATCCCAGGTATGAATTCATTCTTGCATTATTTTGCTAGACACTTGCTTATAGTACTAAAGGGAGCTCAGCACTGGGAATCAGCATCATGGACTCCATCTGGCTGTCTAATAAACCCACTGTGTTAAATAAAGCAGGTTTCACCTTAGGTCAGAGATGCATTTCTCCTCTCCTAACTCCATCATCTTACACACTAACACTCACGTCCTCCTTCCTCCCCACAAAAGCAACATAATGAAGATAAATAGGCATTTTACAGACAGGTAATCTCATGATAACAGATCCCTGTTATTTACACCAGCAAAGCCATTTCCACGGTGTCAGGGCTTGCCTGCGCCCACCAGGGTCGGATTCTGCCAGTCCGTGATCTGTAAAGGTGTAGGGTTCATTAGGGCTCTGAGAACAGCTGTCCAGGACTGCTGGAGATCAGATTACAGGATCTCATTAACTCGCTCTCCTTGCCTGCTTCAAGCCTTTTGTCAGAACCAAGACCTATTATTTCAACATGTCTGGTATCAAGAGGGCCAGAGGCTGAGAGTTTAGTTTTATCTACTTCTGGTCAGTATCATTTTAAAGTGCATGCTAAGTAAAAGCAATACCAATCATGTTCATTGCAAATGTTGCTATAAAATATAGAATTGTTTCATATCACCATGCAACTAGTTCTTGTTTGAAACTTCCTCGTTACCTAGTTAAAAATGACACAGTTTAGGCTTCCCTGGTGGCGCAGTGGTTGAGAGTCTGCCTACTAATGCAGGGGACACGGGTTCGAGCCCTGGTCTGGGAGGATCCCACATGCCGCGGAGCGGCTGGGCCCGTGAGCCACAATTACTGAGCCTGCGCGTCTGGAGCCTGTGCTCTGCAACAAGAGAGGCCGCGATAGTGAGAGGCCCGCGCACCGCGATGAAGGGTGGCCCCCGCTTGCCGCAACTAGAGAAAGCCCTCGCACAGAAACGAAGACCCAACACAGCCAAAAATAAATAAATAAAATAAAAAAAAAAAAAAAAAGACACAGTTTAAATCGTGGTTAATTTTACAATAATCTGTTAAATATGGAGAAATTAATAAACTCCTAGGACTTTTTATAGTTTTATGTTGCTTTAATTTTTTTAAAGTTTGGTTTGTTAACTTATCTGAGGAATGAAAACAGCATGAGCATTATTCAAGACATGTGTGTTTACTTGGGGTTCATTCAGCACAACAGGCTTAGCTCAGAGAGTGGGCCAGCATACTGGTCTTCTGTAAGAATCTGCTGTGGACAAGTGAGGATGATTGGAGAATGTTCCAAGATAAGGGGAAAATATGTGTCCAGGCCTTGAGTTAGACAGAATATGGAGGGATCAAGAAATAAAAAGATGCCCTATGCTGAAGGATAAAGTACAGAGAGAGGAGTGAAGGCAGAAGAGGAGCAAGGTAGGTAGAGGCCAGATTATGCATGGCTTTACAGAGGGTGTTAAGGACACGGCTCTTTAACCCAAAAGTGAAGGAAGGGACTTTGAATAGTTTTAACCGCACATGAAAGTAGGAAGGTAGGAAAGTGGTCAGAATTGTTTTTTGAAAAGACACACAGACTGGATGAGGAGGAATTAGTAAAAGTGGGGCTGGGATGCTATTGCGGTGATCCATGGTGAGAAATCATGGTAGTTTGGATTGGGCTGTTGACTATATAAAGGAGAATGGAAACGAAAGGATTTAGGACACTTTTAAGACATAAAAGTCTTTATTATCTTGTTAATGAATTGGTCATGTGATGCGAGGAAAGAGGAAGGGTCAAGAATGATTTTTACATAGC
Organism: Balaenoptera musculus; assembly: GCF_009873245.2. Classification (NCBI taxonomy): domain Eukaryota; kingdom Metazoa; phylum Chordata; class Mammalia; order Artiodactyla; family Balaenopteridae; genus Balaenoptera; species Balaenoptera musculus. The sequence continues at coordinate 56,377,349 of NC_045793.1, forward strand.
TTTTCAGCAACAGGATGAATGGTCATGCCATTCACTGAGAGAGATCACACTGGAGAAAAACACATGTGAAAGGAAAGAATGAATTCAGGCTTACAGATAATGAGCTTGAGGTCCTTATATCCAAGAGAAGATGCTGCATAAGCAGTTAGAATTCGGTCTAGGGCTCAAAGGAGAGGTATGTCATCAGCACCGGTAACTCAGGTCATGGGAATGGATGAGGTGGCCTGGCAACAGAATGTAAAGTGAAAAAAGAGGGCCTGAAACTGAGCTCTAACAAGCTCCAACATTCAGTGGTCGGAGGAGGAGAACTGGCAAAGAGGCTGAATAAGAGCAGCCAGAGAGGTAGAAGCAAAACATGAAGAGTGGGGAAGGGGGAGGGGGGAGGCCAAGGGGAGAGGGGGTTTTAAGATGCAGGGAGCAATCAGTGGTGGAGGGGTGGAGGTTAATGCTGCTGAGTATCAAACAAGATGAGAACTGGAAATTGTCTGCTGGATTTAGCAATGTGATGGTCACAGGTAACTCTAGAGAGAGCCATTTTGTTAGATGGCTCTTTGTTAGATAGATGGAACAAAGGCCAAAATGAAATGTGTCTTTAGAGGAGTTATGGAATGTGAAGAAATGGAGAAAGTGGATATAGAGTTTTGACAAATTTCATTGTGAAGAGAAAAGGGAGGGCTAGCAGATAAAAGGGAAAGCAACATTAAATGGGGCTTCTTTTCTTATTATTAAATAGGAGAGGCTGGAGGGTATTTAATATTTAAATATTGATGGGAATAGGCCAGTTGAGAGGGAGGGATTGAACAAACAGGAACGAAGAGGGTTCACTGGTTATATGTCTAAGGATGCACGCTGCTGCCGGTATCACCCTGCACTAATTGCAGACTCCCCCTATACCTTTCTTCTGGGCTATGGGTAGATACTACAGAAAAGAGTCCCTCTATCTGCCGAGCACTGCCTCCAAGTTCAGCCTCCTGAACCAGCAACCTCCACTTTGGCCAAGCCGTTTGCTAATCCTTCAAACTTTAGTGGGCTCTTGCTCTCTGAGATCAGTCCAGTCCAGCCCTCCAAATTTACCTCTCCTTTGCTCCAGGACCATAGCTACAACCAGTGCCTTAGCCATGGATCTTGGGACTTCATCCTAGGTCAGAGCCCCAGGCTCTTCACTTGCCCAGGATGGCAAGTGAAAGGAATAAACACTAGACTCACAAAATATCAGTACTGTCCAATAGTTGAAAATATTTGCCCTGTATCATAGGAAGGGCCTATGACCAGCCTCTTACTCCATCTTAAAGAACACCCAACTTCAAGAACAACCTACAGTTGTAAGCCAATTGTTGTGCATTGTTGAGATTCCATCCCAAGCCAGGGCCCTCCCTATGTATGCTTCATGGATTTTCCTCTTAGTCCTCCCTCTAACTAGGTTTCCATTAAATTCAATATGGCCATCACTCCCCACAAAATCTAGTCCCATCTGTTTTACGTTTCTTTCTAGACTTTTTAATGTCCTAACTTACTTCTTTGGCAAAAATATTGAAAGCTGAAAGTTGTAGATAAAGATTTGTGTTCAGGAAACAAGCTGTCAGCACAGATGTATGGCATAATTTTTAGCAAAAGTTCAGTATTACCTTAATGTGTATTCAGGGAAAAATCTATAAATATAATGTTCACTCTAAATAGGATCATAAAACAATAGAATATTTTCATAGCTTCTTACCCAGACATTGGTTTGAGGCAGTATTACACTCTATTATGTCTGATTCTTCTATGATTACTATAATGAAGAGAAGGAAGAGGGAAGGGATGGAGGGAGGGAGGGAGGGAAGGAAGGAAGGAGGAAGGGAGGAAGGGAGAAAGAGTGAAGAATTCTGCTTTAGTTTTCCCCCTAACAAATTAATAAGCACATGGGCACCTGGTTTAAAAGTCCAGAGTCCTGTGATATTTCTTTTGGTTTCCCCTCTGCTCACCTCATGCTAAGAGGTAGCACAACACAGTGATAAGATCATGGGCAGATAGATAGATCTGGGTTCAAATACCAGCTCCATCTATGTTCACCTTCCATGAGATCTTGGGCAATTCTCTAATTCTTTGAGCCCCAGTTTCTTCTTGAAATGTTTAATAATATGAACCATGCTGGGTCACTGTGAGGATTACAAAAGATTAAGTGTGCAAAGTAAATTACATATCAACAAATGGCAACTATTACTGTAAAATGGACGAGACCTAACACATGCATGCTGGTCTATTTCCTTCATGAGAGAGGAATCTAACTGGAGTAAGACCCACTAATTGCAGATATAACCATTCACAATAAATGAAGTCATTCACACTCAAGTTGTGACTCTCATAATGGAGGGGGCCCAATGCTCCTTAGTATGATGATGTCAGCATTATGGTTTCCCATGAAATATGCTTTCTTCATATGAAACTAGACTGTGAGGTCTTTGGGGGGGGGCTGGAGGGGTGCGGTGAGTGAAAATGAATGCTTGCTTTGATGAATATGCTTTGATAAGCTTTGATGAATATGCTTGTTTCTTAGGGCCAGAGGAAATCAGCCACAATTCTCGCTGGTAGCGAAAATGAATCAGACAGGTACTTTCTGTCTCTTCAACACATAAACCCAGAGCATAAATCCGCTCTGGAGTCTGCAAAGCCTGAGAAGCTTCAGTTCATAACACTGGAAAGAGCATAAGGGAGGAAACTCCAGTGAGGAGCAATAGAGATTCCTGAAGAGTGGGTGTGGATACTGGACTGGGGGTCTAGAAGAAGGAGCTATAGGACGACAGGAGAGGAAATTGGGGAGAGAAAAAGAGGGTTGGAAAAGGGGGATAATCCATGTGGAAAACATCTTCAGTCTGAAGGTCTGAGTCTGTTAGCACCCTCCACATCCTTCTGTGGTAGGAGGGAAATAGAAAATCTGGTGTTCCCAGGTGATAATTCTCAGTGAGACCTTCCTGACATTTTCTTTTCTGCTTTTTTTTTTTTCTGCAACATCTTTTTTTTTTGGATGGAATATCTTTTTTTTTTTTAACAGTTTATTGGAGTATAATTGCTTTACAATGGTGTGTTGGTTTCTGCTTTATAACAAAGTGAATCACCTATACATATATATATATAACCCCATATCTCCTCGTTGTTGCGTCTCCCTCCCACCCTCCTCATCCCAACCCTCCAGGTGGACACAAAGCACTGAGCTGATCTCCCGGTGCTATGCAGCTGCTTTCCACCAGCCATCCATTCTACATTTGGTAGTGTATATATGTCCATGCCACTCTCTCACCTCATCCCAACCCACCCCTCCCCCTCCCTGTGTCCTCAAGTCCACTCTCCACGACTGTGTCTTTATTCCTGTCTTGCCCTTAGGTTCTTCAGAACCTTTTTTTTTTTTTTTTTAGATTCCATATATATGTGTTAGCATACGGTATTTGTTTTTCTCTTTCTGACTTACTTCACTCTGTATGACAGTCTCTAAGTCCATCCACCTCACTACAAATAACTCAATTTCGTTTCTTTTTATGGCTGAGTAATATTCCATTGTATATATGTGTCACATCTTCTTTATCCATTCATCTGTCGATGGACACTTAGGTTGCTTCCATGTCCTGGCTATTGTAAATAGTGTTGCAATGAACATTGTGGTACATGACCCTTTTTGAATTATGGTTTTCTCAGGGTATATGCCCAGTAGTGGGATTGCTGGTTAGTATGGTAGTTCTATTTTTAGTTTTTTAAGTAACCTCCATATTGTTCTCCATAATGGCTGTATCAATTTACATTCCCACCAACAGTGCAAGAGGGTTCACTTTTCTCCACACCCTCTCCAGCATTTATTGTTTATAGACCTTTTTATGATGGCCATTCTGACTGGTGTGAGGGGATACCTCATTGTAGTTTTGATTTGCATTTCTCTAATGATTAGTGATGTTGAGCATCCTTTCATGTGTTTGTTGGCAATCTGTATATCTTCTTTGGAGAAATGTCTATTTAGGTCTTCTGCCCATTTTTGGATTGGGTTGTTTGTTTTTTTGATATTGAGCTGCATGAGCTGTTTGTATATTTTGGAGATGAATCCTTTGTCAGTTGCTTCATTTGCAAATATTTTCTCCCATTCTGACGGTTGTCTTTTCGTCTTGTCTGTGGTTTCCTTTGCTGTGCAAAAGCTTTTAAGTTTCATTAGGTCCCATTTGTTTATTTTTGTTTTTATTTCCCTTTCTCTAGGAGGTGGGTCAAAAAGGATCCTGCTGTAATTTATGTCATAGAGTGTTCTGCCTAACTTTTCCTCTAAGAGTTTTACAGTGCCTGGACTTACTTTTAGGTCTTTAATCCATTTTTAGTTTATTTTTGTGTATGGTGTTAGGAAGTGTTCTAATTTCATTCTTTTACATGTAGCTGTCCAGTTTTCCCAGCACCACTTATTGAAGAGGCTGTCTTTTCTCCGTTGTATATTCTTGCCTCCTTTATCAAAGATAAGGTGACAATATGTGCGTGGGTTTATCTCTGGGCTTTCTATCCTGTTCCATTGATCTATATTTCTGTTTTTGTGCCAGTACCATAATGTCTTGATTTCTGTAGCTTTGTAGTATACTATGAAGTCAGGGGGCCTGATTCCTCCAGCTCTGTTTTTCTTTCTCAAGATTGCTTTGGCTATTCAGGGTCTCTTGTGTTTCCACACAAATTGTGAAATTTTTTGTTCAGAGACTGGGACAGTCTGAGCCTTCGTGTGGCCAAGTCAGGAGCAGCTGGTCAATGGTCCCAAAGTGATAACATGTCAAATTCCAAGAACGCTTTCTGCAGCACCCGAGCAGTAGTCCCAAGCAGCTGCTCTGCTCAGCTGCAGCACTCTGACCAGGGAACTCGGTGGGACCCTCAAACGAGGATTTCTGCCTGCCCTAGAACCTGACTTGCCCACCCAGGCAAGGAGCTGAGGAGAGCGTCTCCCAGCCCCATCTCACCAGAGGAGCGGACCTTCCTGACATTTTGTAAAAGGAATGTGTGTACTTCCTTTGAATGCTGGCCTTTGAGTTTCATCTGGGGAAGACTAGCCAGGAGAGGAGGGCATGGGACAGGAAGGGTCATTATCTCCCAAACACCTTGTAGGGCATTCTCTGGCCACCCCACCAAACACCCACATTCCCACACACCATTAATCACCACAGAGGGACCATGAGCCAGCTGTGGCTGAGACTACTCACCAGGTAAGAAGGAATTTCCTCCCTCAATCCACTATGAGAAAGAAAAAGATGGGGCTCTATCATTCCAGGATTATATGTTAGTTCTTCCTTGATGTGATTAGAGAATCTTTCTGTCCAACATCACAGCTATGTTGTTTGGCATGACTTCTTCCTCCCACCCACCTTCACTGCCAACTCCTAGCAGCCTTGCTTCTCCTTTAGTCCCAAACCTTGCAAAGCCTTCTCATTTCCACACAGGATTCCTACTTTCTCCAGGTATCATTAACCAGGCATCTAATCTGTATTTAATTACATTTCAACTAAACATACACATACCTAATACATATCTATTTCCTCTCATCCTTCCATTGGAAAGAGATTTTGAAGTCAGTAATGATTCGTGGTGTGTGTGTGTGTATGTTTGTGTGTTGTTAATTATATACTATCCCTATAGAAATAGAGTCCAGAGTAGCAAGGAATAAGCTGTAGCAGTTGTTATTGAGAAAGTGTGAGGGGCGGGGGGCGGAGAGAGAAGAGATTTTTAGGAAGCTAATGTGTTGATGCAGAGGCCTTGAAGTGATGGATGGGTAAAGAGAAATTTTAAGTTATTTTGCTGTGTGATACACCCTTTAAACCCCATGCCACTCATCAAGAATGCCTTCAGAAGTCATCTACATAACTCTTCTGAGCCTCCTAGAATTGTATTTGGGTTTTTATTCAGTTGTGATAGCACAATCAGACCACAAAGGGATTCTTCCATATTTGTGTTAAAATTAGGTATAGGCCAGGATAGCTGGGTTGGAGGTCAAAATAATTCCAAGCAAAAGCCCAGAAAAGAGTGATTAAAGAGGCTTGGAACCATCAGATGGCCATGCCACATGTAGGTTAAAGATCCTGACTACTAAATGGGGGAAAGCATGGGTCCTAGCAGCCCTTCTGGAGCTATAGCTTGCTATAAATCCCTCAAATTTTTATCACCAATCCTAGATTTATTTTAATAATCCATCGTCTGGATCAGAGCTTCACCAGGACTGATCCTAAATCATAATCAGGAGTGTGAGGCCAACATTTTCAGCTTTTTTTCAGACATTCCACTTGGTGGCCTTTCTCAGACTCGGCATGTGCTGAACCGAATGCAGCATCTTCACCTTTCCAAATTCCCTGTAGTTACCCAGGAAACCAGGAAAGAAACATGGATTCCTCCTCTCCCTCAGTTTCTACATCCAGTTGGACAATCTGTTCCGTTGTTTCTAACTTCCTAAGTCTCACTATATTTTGTCCTTTTCTCTTGAGTGTATTTCCCCTGTTTCAGATTCTCATCACTAGCTTCCCACCTAGTCTCTCAGCTGTAACCTCCTTCATCTCTATTTCACCATCTACACTGTCAGCAGACTGATCTTTCTAAAACAACTTGATGGCCCCTCTTTGTCCACAGGATCCAGTATAAACCTGTCAGCAAGTTTCCTAACTTAATTTATGGTATACACTGACTTCCCCTCTGGCCTCACGTCCCACCACCTCATAATCCATGTTCTTTCACATTTCCGAGCTGTGACTTCTACCCGGAATATACTGTGCTCACCTTGTCTGCCTGCAAAATTTGGCTCAAATGTTAGTTTCTCTGAATCCTTCCTTGATTCCTCTCAACTAAAGTCATTTTCTTTCTTCTCAATAACCCCACAGCATTTTGACTGTGAGGAAGTACAGGATAAGGACTGTGTCTTATTTTTCTTTGGGTCCTGGTACCTGAAATAGTACCAACCACATAGAAGTTTGTCACTATTCATTGGGTGATTCAATTTAATGCTATATCTGAGATAACATGAACTTGTTTCTACATGATAATCAATAAGTTATTAAGATAATTAAAAACTAAACAAAGTGCAAGCTAGGAATAGAAAGATGCTTTCTTATTCTGACTAAAAAAAAAAAAACAACCAAAAACCTATAACATTATACTTAATGGTGAAATATTGGATGCTTTCCCCCTGAGATCAAGCATAGGGCAAGGATGTATATTATCACCATTTCTCTTAAACATTTTAGTGGAGGATTAGTCAGGGAAATAGGGAAAGAAAAAGAAATAATAATGTATGTAAAGTACATTAATCTATATGTTAGAGGTTAGTATCCTTTACACACAAATACATATGTATATATAGACAATAAAGTTCTCTTCACATATTAACTTCATTATTCTTTTGAACTGGGCTTGTATCTATAGTTTAAGGTCCAGCCAGGCATTTCAATCCCTTTTTCCAAGACTGCTCAATATAGCCTCCAGTACTATAGGATATGGTACAGTGCCAGAAACAGGGAAGCTGGGTTGATTCCCCATGGAGAGAGCTTATTCAGCCTGTGACTGGTAAAAAAATCTGCTTTTTTTTTCTTCATGTAATTTCTTTCAAAGACAAGTGACTTTTTCCATTCTTTCAATTGAGATATAATGTACATACCATAAAGTTCACCCTTTTACAGTGTACAATACAATCAATTTAAATATATCCATAAGGTTGTGAAACCATCATCACTGTCTAATCCCAAAACGTTTTATCACCACAAAAAGAAACACTGTACCCATTAGCAGTCATCTCGTCCTCCACTCACTCATCCAGCCCCTGGAAAGCACTGAACTATTTTCTGTATCTATGAATTTGCCTATTCTAAACATCTCAAATAAATGAAATCATACAATCTGTGGCCTTTTGCGAAAGACAACCGATTTTAAAGGAAAATCAGTAACACTGTCAAGTGGAATTTATAACAGATATAGAAGTATTGAATAAAAGGAATGACAATGATAGCATAAAGATCTAGGGTGCGGGTATGTGGCAGGCAGAATGCAGCCCCACAAATCTCTGAGCCCTGTGAATATATTATATTACATGGCAAATGGAATTAAGGTAGATAATTGAAACAGGGAGATCATCCCGTATTATTTGAATGGACTCACTCTAATCATGTAAACTCTTGAAAGTGGAAGAGTGAAGCAGAAGAGTGGGTTGGAGAGATGTGATGGGAAAAGGATGCTACTCACCACAGGTTTCTGGCTTTGAAGATAGAGGAGGATGGCTACAAGCCAAGGAATGTCATGGCCTCCAGAAACAGAACGGTCTTCCGTTTACAGCCAGAAAGAAAATGAGAATCTTGATCCTACAACCTCAAGTAGCTGAATCTGCCAACAATCCGAATGAGTGGGAAATGGATTCTCCCTCAGAGCCTTCAGAAAGGAACAGAGGCCTGCCGCCACTTTGGTTTTAGTCTAGTGAGATCCATGTCAGAATTCTGGCTTCCAGAACTAGAAGATAATAAATTTACATTGTGTTAGCCTCTAAATACGTGGTAATTTGTTATGGCAGCAATAGAAAACTCATACCAAATGTTGATGAGAACATTCAGCAATTGGAAGTCTCAAAGATTCTGGTGGGATTGTAAAATGGTACAACCACTTTAGAAAACAGTGTGACAATTTCTTATACAGTTAAATATAAACTTACCATGTGACTCAGCAAATCTTAGGCATTTACCCAGAAAAGAAACTATATGTCCACAGAAAGACTTTTACATGAATGTTCATAGCAATTTTATTCATAATAACCCCAAACTGAATACAACTTAAATATCCATCAACAGATAAATGGGTATGTATACATTTTGCTATACTCATACAATGGAATATTATGTAACAATTAAAAAGGAAGAACTACTGATACAAGCAACAACAGGGATGAATCTCAAAAACATTTAGCTGAGCAAAAGAAGACAAAAAAAAGAATACATACTGGGTTTGTTTTTTTCCCCTCCATTTCTTTGAAGCTATAGAATAAGCAGAACTAATCTGTAGTAATAGAAATTAGATTATTTACTGTATGTAAATTATATTTCTGAACTCCCATATTCATTTCTGTGAAGTAATGGGGTAGACCAAATCAGAGGTTCTCAACCCTGGCTGCACAGTAGAATCACTTGGGAAGCTTTTAAAAAGTACCGATGTTCAAAAAAAAAAAAAACCAAAAAGTACTGATGTTCAGGTTACATGCCCAAAGATTGTCATTTTAATTGTCCCTGGTGTTGGGTGTAAGCACTGTCATTTTCTTCAGAAACTTTTTAACTAATTCTAATATGTATTGTTTTCACAATCAGAGCTTTGGAAAGTTATTGAAGGAAAAGTCTGCAGTTTTATCTCCATGGAAGTTGGCCTCTGGTCTCTAAGAATAGCATCATTGATAATTGGACCATGGCTTAGAAATTATGAAAATGTTGGAAGAGTTGCCTAGAAAGACATAAGTGACAGAGAGTTTGCCAAAATATTAGATGGAAGTCATCTTCTATGAAGAATAAATAGTCAATAGCCAGTCCCAGCTTTCTTCACCATTATCCCAGACTAAATGGATGTAAAAGATATATTATCCGATTTATAGAAACCATCTTCCGAGAAAAACTAATTAGAATATACTTGAATCTTTTAAACTTTGAATTCATTTTGAATTTGTACTAGTTCAAATGTCCATTTTTGTATAATAGACCTAACTGGCTAGGAAGCTGGCTGTTTCTTTCTTGATGGCTTATCCAAGAGGCAATTGACTTCCATATCTAGGCTCTTAAAATGATTGAGGCACCTATAGAAGAACCTTGTCTGCTAGTTCTCAGTGAATCACCGGGAAGACTCATGAGTTTAATGTTTTGAGGCGAGTCAAAATTGCAATCCAATTTGGTAATTCAAAAAATGATTATTTTTTGTGGATTATCCAGACGCCCTCTCCCTTATTTCTTTGGTTGTTTGACCACCATTTGTCTATTTCTCCATTGGAAGAGAGGCTTGGACACTTGAGGTCATAATTAAACAAATCTGTTCATTTGGAAAATAGCTCCATTTGTGGGAAGAAGTAGAAACTGTTTCTTAAACAGTGGTTTTAGAATTGTTCTAAAATCATTTATGACAAGCTCTCCACATCTTGACGCTATTGATGTGAGTGGTGTGTGTGGGGGGGGGGGGGTGTGGAAAGGGGAGGGGAGAGAGATGGCTATGATAAACAGTAGATTCTTTCCATAATTCAAACCTGAAACATAGGACTAATTCTATTTTTAAAAGTGTTATTTGCCAAAATAGCTTTTTTATTATTATTTAACCTGCTACCTCTTAGTCATGGAGTAGCTATGAGCACAAGTCAATGTCATTCTTTTAAAAATTATCCCAGTGGGGGCCATAGGGGCCTTATGAAAGAAAACCCACACTTGTACAATAACATACGGTCTAACAAATTCACAATTGAGTGACTTCTCTTGCAGCTGTGGTTCAAATTATAGGCATTTCAGATGCTTAATGGTGACTTTAATTTACTGGGAGGAAGTGTATGCTGAGCATCTGGAAAGACATGATTTTACTTTAATCATTTTGATTTAGGTGACAGTAATTACAAGTATCATCATGGTCTATGGAGAAAACATTGGTTTTACTGTTACTTGCCAGGACTTGTTTCTAGCCTCCACCAGCGTATTTTTTTTCTTGGACCAAGAGGGGTTAAATCACCCTCCTGAAAGTTCCTTTGCTATTTAAGTGCATGGCATGAGCATGGATTCATAATAATGGAACAAACTGGTGAATTTGTTTAGCCAAACTGATAACATGTTAAAAGGTTAAGAGTAGTGGTATTTAAGGTAACTTTAAAAAGCAGCATTCATCTGCCCCAGCAATTTTATAGCTAAATAGGTGTAGCAACTTGAAAGATCTAAGAATAACAAACTGTTTCTCTCTCTGACTATGCCAGTAGTTTTGTGAAAAGCCCCACTAGGTATCCTGCCAAGAAGGCATTAAGTGTGGAATGGGGCATATGCCTTGCTCTCAGTTCTTCAGTCAATCTATTTCCTGTTTTAAAGGCATAGAATAGAACGGTTAGAATAATCATTTAACTCTAAATCCAAAGAAGAGATTTAAACTCAAGATCAAAATATCTCGGCCAACCAGAGGCTTTTCAAACTAGAGAGAAGATCCAGGAGATATGAATAAACATACTTCAATATGGAGAAGTATGCATGTCACACGGTAGGTACTCAGTAAGTATTTATTGAATGAACAAATGAGATTCCCAACCAATCAGAACTTTATTAGAAACTGTTTGTCTAACAGTTCTAGAATTTAAACATATAATATCTTATAAATATGAGCAAGTCAATGGTCTCAAAAATAGGTAGAAACCCCCAAAGACACTTCTCTATTGAAAAGATCCAGCTTTGGTGCTAGTTCTGCCAGTGTTACTTTACACCTCCAGGCTCTCTGAGTCCATATTTTTTATCTGTAGTATGAAGACCATAACATATTTTCTTTCTACATCACCAGGTTGTGGTGAAGATCAAAGGACCAAATAGCAACGCTTCATAAACTGAAGGATGTTTAAAAATGCAGTGTTTTCTATATTATCCTGTTTATGTTTTTCCATAAAAGATGCTCCCTTTGCCTCTGTTCCCCTCCCACATACATATTGATAAAGGTAATTGAGATCCAGTCATTGCATTTCTTCTGGACCTTACAAATGACAATGCTTTCGGTCATGGGATCATTTAGAAAGGCTGTACTTAGTTATTTCAGAAATGATCAGGCCCAGTTCTGTTCAGGTGGATTTGTTCTCTCTTGGGTTATCTGCTTTGAAGCAATTTCTCTCCTTATTTGCAAGGGGAGATAGCAGAAATTAAAGGACACCAACATTATATTTTCTTAGAGTTAAAAAGGGCACGAGAGACCTCAGCCTGGACCCTGCTGTTACCTAAGCAAATAGGGAAAGTTCCTTGGTTATGAGAGACCACACCTGCAAATAGCAAAACTGGGCATTCCTCGGGTCCCTGTCCAATGCTGTTTTCATTACCCTGATGTAATTAGTTTGACTAATAAAAATGCTTGTGGCTTAGAAGGGTTAAAGGCCTTAGTTAAAATGGGGATGATCATTTCTCCCTGTCCTTCCTATCCTCTTCTTTGCCTTGGCATTTGAGAAGCAGCATTAGTTGAGAAGTCCCAGAGCCTATAGTGAAGACATTTAAAGCTGGGAACCATTATGCAACTTCTTGGTTCTGTCCTTCAGATTCATTCTTGTAGAATCCATAAAACACAGATTTTATGAAGAAAAACTCAATATTAGATGCTTTTAATGTCTTGACTTAAAAAAAAATTTAACAACTTTAATATACTCAAATTAGAGTATATTCTGGATTGATAAATTATGGAATACTTAAGGGGATTTATGTTATAGGAATTTGAGCTACATATTCCTCAGATAATGGCATCATGGTGGCAGTCTCTCAATATAAATTCTTCCCTAACCAATTAGTTTACCAATCATGCTCACTCCATTCACTTTGCCAGTGTGTGGTTTAGAAAAGGAATGTGACTTGATCCTAGCCAATGATCTATGAGGGAAGGTCTGCTAAGAGGAGCTGGGGTTTCCAGGAAAGACTTCCTTACTCCTAAAAAAATTCACGCGGAAGATGTGGTGTCTTTATGTCCTGTGGACAGAGTTATGTCTGGATGCGATGACGCTCAGAGATGCTGCAGCCATCCTGACGTCCACCTTGGGAATGAACCCAAACTGGAAGCATTGAAGAGCTAGGGGAGATGTCAGAGTGGAGATAAAGCCCTGAGAAACTGTGTCTCTGGGAAATAATAAATTATTTAAACCACTTTAATAGAGTTTTCCTGTTAACCTGTAGCTGAAAGCATCTTAATTGATAATTTGGGTGACAGAAACTCTAACTTTATAATTGATAACCCATGCTTACACTCTCACCTCTCTGAAAATGTTTCAAAACATGTAGCTTGTTGATATATGGCCAGTCCCTGTAAACTTCTCTGGAAGGAACTGTGGATCTCAGAGGAAAGAAAAAATAATTTTTATAAAAGCTCATCTTGAATAATCGACCCTGCTTGCTTCAGGTGGGTTGGATAAAGGATAAAATTAACCAGATGGAAGTGGGGGTAGATCAATCAACAAGTCTACTGAGTGCCCAGCATCCTACCAGGAATTTAATCAAGAGTAGGTAAATTATTTGTATTATTTTCATGAGAAAGACTGTTTGTACTCAATTATCTGTTTCTGAAGGAAGTATTCTTAATTCCCAGCCTGATAGCTCTTATGCTGTTAGTACTTGGTGCAGAGAATGTGCTTGATGAATTTGTGTTGACTTTTCTCTGCTAGCCAACATGAAGGCAGCCAGCCCATGCCAAAATCAGCACTAAAACTATTTCTCATGAGTAACAGCAATAATATTCTTTTCCTTTATAGAACCTTTAATCCACGAATCTTAAGCCTATGTAAACATTTGCTTAACAATATACTCAAAATCTCAGTATTTAGTTAATGGGGAAATTCAACTAGATGCAAGAACATGGAAATAAAAATAGAACCCAGAACCTTGACTCATAATGGTCTTTCAATACTATTGTCCCTGCCTAACCATTCAAGGAAAATCAAAAATTACAGAGGTTTCAGCAAGATAAACAACTAAGCTTTTCCAACCCCAGCTGATGATTCACTATTTCTCTTTTCTTGCTTTTTAAGATTATGTTTAATTTTTTTTCATTTTTATTACATTTTATTTTACACAGTGGGAGCTCGGAATGCCAAAGGATGGGGAAATTGAGCTGATTATGACTATCTCAATATCTTGGGTCTGCAAAAAAATTTGGCAACATTTGAGGAATGAGGTTTCTTTGGATATTTACAGAGCTTCCTGTTGGACTAAAGTACTGTCAAAACCTTTCTCTTGGTTCTTAAATAATTCTTTTTCTAAATTGAAAGGGCAGAAAAAGTCATGTAATCAAATTTTGGAGGACTAAAACATGATGATGCATTAAATTTCCAATAGTCTGAGGCTCAGCAGATTATGAAGAGAGGTTTGAATTCCACTATTTGGGATTTAGGATAAGTCAGCAGAAGCTAGGTAGAAATTTAAGAAAATTCATAGTGAAACTAAGATTTCATGACATTATATTTAATAGACAACAAACTCTCTTTGAATACAAATGAACATTAATAAGCTGATTATAAATTAATCATTTCCTAATAAAAGTAGACCCACCAGGGTCTCAACTTGACAACATTTTGATTAATTCATTGTTGGCTGATTGATGATTATTCTGTCTTGAATCACAAAGGCTTTGAACTGAAGTATCTTCTTAGAAAATAATAGTATTACATTTAAAAAAGTAATTTTATTTAACTCATTCCATTTGTGTATCCCTTCATTTAGGTCTGTGTTGGCCAGGGGTCTGATCCTGTCCAGCACACAACTAGTCAGTTCTCAGAAAGCAGCTTGACAGTGAAGATTCTACTAAAATATCCCCACATTTCCCTGAAGCTGAGTTCACAAGGGGAGTATAGAGAAAGATGCAGTTTAGGTTCCTTTAGTTTACGTTTTGAGCCTCCCATCAATAACTCTCAATCATCCTTGCCAGGGACCTACACTGAAGTTGTGATGTCATAAGCTGCATAAAAAGATATATTAAAGCTGACACTTAATATGGAAACCCAAGATACCACAGGAAACAGATCTAGATTTAGTACATGTTACCACTTACATTTTAGTGGAATGCCAAATTGTATGTATTATTGGAGGTATACATTTGTCTTTTTTTTTAGATTAGGTAAGATCTGTCCATCTGTCCATCTCTTATTGTTAAACTTGCTCTGAAATAATAACTGATGGGTAATTTCTAATTTTCAAAGAACTTTAGTATTACTTAGTACATTAAGTGCTCATCTCACAAGTGCCATATGAGATAATTTGGTTAAGCATTATTATCCCCACCATTGTCACTTTCTCTAAGTGGCTCAACCGAATTGGTATTCGAATCTAGTCCCCTGATTTTACATCCAACAATCCTCCCTCTCCACCAGAGTTGTTTTCTTACAATCCTAAAATATGTGTGGATTAGCCTTTCTAACCCAGCTCATTTCTATTAAAATATTGTTACTATCTTCATCTTTATTTTCTTGTACTGTTTCCATAAGAACTGAATCACCACAGAAATCCCCATTTCTAAGCAAAACTTCTCTTCAGTGTTGCTATAAATTATTCAATAGATTTATCCTGTATCCCAAAGGCTGATGAACTTCATTGTGGAGTGTTATCTTCCCTACACTTAAAAACCATTCAAAATATAAACAGCTGCACGCCTATTGGACCAAGTCTGCATGACAAAATCCTTTATAAAATTTTTTAAAATTTCTGAAATTCCCATAAGCTACTCCATTCAGGGGGGAGGGGAAAATAAGAAATATTCACACTGTACTCAGCTGTTTGAAATGCCTGAGCCAACTTTACTACTGTACCATGGGAGAAATCCAAAGACCAACAAACCAGGTTCTCTATAAGTCTCTTCATTATTATGCTCTCTGTTATAACAAAGTACTTTACCTGGCATCAAAATTACATTAATGCTCTGTTCACACTGCTCTTGCAAGAAACAAACACTTCTTTGTGTCTGAGTTTTCCACATGGTTGCCCTGATGAAACATATGCCATTGGAGGACAAATATATTGCTGCAAGTAAAAAAGAGCAAATTAATTCCAGAACCTAGTTAGAGATAAAAGATACCATTTCCTTATTTTTGAAATGCAACTTATATAAAATGTCACACTGGGCTTTATTTGTGGAGGAAAAGCACGCTGCAACTTCATAACTGACAATTTTTCTAACTTGACATTTTGTCCATTGCAAAACTGCTTAACAGAGCTGTGGGCAACTGCTTTCCACTGCTTCTGGCTAGTCCATTCAGTAAATCTTAATGTTACTATTGAAGATGAATGAGCCACCCAAGGTTTTAGCAACTTGATTCCAAAAATCTCTGTAATGTTTTGGTACAAATGCAAAGAGCCAAATTTTGAAATTTCCTGGATCAGAAAGAATACCCTTTCTCAGGAGGACTTGAAGTACTTCCTTTTTCTGATTGAGCTGTGATTCTACAAACCCTCCTTGAAAATTTTGGTACCTCTGCCAGAAATTGGAGAATAAAAGGAAGATACTGTAAATCCTTCTTAATTGTTATCCATAAAAATTAGCAGTAAGTACATATTTCATTGAGTAATTATTTGCTGGAACACCTGATCCAATAGAAGAGAGAGTTTTACACATGAATAGGACGATTTCACTCTCAATCAGCACATCTAAGCCAGTCTGCTACCACATTTCAGACTGAAGCTGAAGTAAAACTGTTTTCCAAATAACTGGATGAAAAGAGAAAATTAAAACAAGTTTTAACAGTTATGCAGGGTACAATCTGAATGAATTCAAGATTTGTGTGTGTTTATTTTCATTGAATTTACGTGTAACAGTTTATGAGCTTAGACAGCCTTGGATATATCCATGGAAGCTAACAGAAACAGTATGCTGACCCTAAAATTCTGATATAACATTCATTCTTTGGAAATAACACACACCTCTTCCATCACCATGCAGCCCAGTTTCTGATGTATATAGGGCAATCCACAAATAATGAATGGAAGAATAAATAGGAATAGAGTGCTGGTTTTTTGGTAAATGATGCCTTCTTTCTCTTGGGAGACATAACCGTTCATTCTCTTACAGAGTGCTCTTGAAAAAAATAATTTGATCTTGATGCTAATGGTCAAGTATGAGTTAGAAGAAGTGTAGGGAAGGATGCAAACAAGTGCTAGTCAGAACTTTACTGAACTGATGGTCATGTCCTATTCCCACTTCAGAATTTGTCCCTATATCAATTCTCTTTAAGGAAAAAATAACAGGAAATTAATGGAAAAGATTACTGCTTTAACCCCATTTAAAAAAATCCTAGACTATAACCCTTCTCTGGAATTTAAAAATTGGTCTTGAAATACTTTGGTCCTCAGCGTTTTGGAGTTAGAGCAGCACTACACTGCATCCTGGAGTAGAAGGACTTTGCAGGTTTGCAAAAAGTCTCTGTAATAGCAACAGCGAAAAGTCTCTCTTGGGTAATATTTGCCCAGTGTATCTGAGTCTCCCCATATGCAGAATTCCCAGTGGCTTCAAGGAGATTTTACATCCTAGAAATAGGTTTTAAAATTCCAGATCTCACCCAACACTTAGAAGAGGGGACTATACTTTTCTTCCACTTTGACATCTTAGTCACAAATATTCTCTATCTTGTTAAAATCAATTAAAAGATAAAATATGTCATGTTAAAGTAACAAAATAGAAGAATCTAATGGATCTTGAGTGTCAAAATACAAGCACAGTCAGCCAAAAGAATAAGTTTTCCAATTCAAATTATGTTTGTGGATGGTTTTTGTCAGGTAAGAACAAGAAGAGAGGAATAAAATATAAATAGCTGCAATATAATAAAAAGAGATAGACTACTATATGACTACAGTCACTAATTATAGAATAAAATGTGAATGACAGAATGGCTTTGCTTTATAAAGAGAATTAGAATGGAGCTTATCATAGTGAATAGGAAGGAGAGTTGAAGGGACTGAGGGGAGGGTTGCTAGAAGAGAAAGAGGGATTTGTTAAATTTATTGAATATCTACTACAGGTTTACTACGCGTACTATATTAATAGCTTAAAAACAAATTATTCAGAGGTACAATTGTTTACAGACACAGTTCACCCTAAGCTTTATAACATTTTAGATTTTTGAATGGCTTATCCTGTTGGTGCTCTGCAGATGAATGATCTGGTCATTCAGGTCACTTGCCTCTGAATGGCTGGGAATCGCATTTAAATTAGAAATTACGTGGAGTTGATGGAAATAGCCCCCAAGTCAAAGGAATTGGGTTCTATCCTCTATCTTGTCTTTAATGCACAACAGGGCCTTTGGTGGTTAGTGTACAACTTCAACCAACACTATGGCACTAGGGCCTGGCTCACATTCATCAACTAACATTTGAAAACTGGCTATTTTAGTGGAAGAGTAAAACTAGGTGCAACTGAATAAATGTTAATCCATTCAAATGCTTCATCATAAAATCCTAAAAGGTATAAGATTTGACTCCTGAAATTATGAGGGATCTGAGATTTCTTTTTCCTCTCCGCTAATGTTAATTGTCATCTACCTAATAAAACTCTAAATCCATAAACCTTTTATTCCTAAAATGTATCATTCCTTATATAGGAATTATCCTGAGGAAATAATCTCTATAAATTCTGGCTATAATAGTGTTATTTATAATAGCCCCAAATTTAAAGCATCATAAAAATCCATAAATGTGATATTTGTTAAATGAATTAGAGTTAAAACAAAATATAATGGGAAATGATATTTTAAAAGAAAGGAAAGAATGCCAGTGAAAATGGCAGAGTAGGAAACTCCAAGGGCCCATCTCTCAACAGAAACACTGAAAAGGCTGGCTAAAAATGTCAGAATCAACTCTGTCAGAACAATGGAAGATAATCAAAGATTTACAGCAGTCAAGCAAATGCTTAATCAAGAAACCCTCTGAAACCCAATAGGAGAACTTTGTGGTGTTTTAACTTACCTTTGTCCCACCCAACTCCCTCTAGCACAATGACAGTCTTAAGGACAGCAGCCTACATCCCTGGTATGGATTCCTGGTGCTGGCGGAAACAAAGAGGACTTTATTCCCAAAGAATCAATTACTTCACATGCAAATGGATTAAGTTCTCCAATTAAAAGACAGAAATTGGCAGAATGAATTTTTTAAAAAAAAATGATCCAACTAGGGCTTCCCTGGTGGCGCAGTGGTTGAGAATCTGCCTGCCAATGCAGGGGACACGGGTTCGAGCCCTGGTCTGGGAAGATCCCACATGCCGCAGAGCAGCTAGGCCCATGAGCCACAACTACTGAGCCTGCGCGTCTGGAGCCTGTGCCCCGCAACAAGAGAGGCCACGACAGTGAAAGGCCCGCGCACCGCGATGAAGAGTGGCCCCCGCTTGCCACAACTAGAGAAAGCCCTCGCACAGAAACGAAGACCCAACACAGCCAAAAATAAATAAATTAATTAATTTTTAAAAAACGCATTACATATTTAAAAAAAAAAAATGATCCAACTATACAACGATACTATCCTGTCTATAAGAGACTCACTCACTTTAGATCCAAAGGCACAAACAGGTTGAAAGTAAAGGATGGAAAAAATATATTCCATGCAAATAATAACCAAAAGAGAGCTGGGGCTTCTATATTAGTATTTGGTAAAATAGATTTTAGGTCAAAATTATTATAAGAGACAAAGAAGAACATTATATATTGACAAAAGGGTCAATATATCAAGAAGATATAAAAATTATAAACACATACACACATAACAACAGAGCCCCAAGATGAAGCAAAACTTGACAGACTTGAAGGGAGAAATAAGAAGTTCCATACCCAGTAGTTGGAGACAATTATACCCCACTTTGAATAATGGATAAAACAACTAGACAGAAGATTAATAAGGAAATAGAGGACTGGAATAATACAAAAACTAACTAGACCCAAGACACATATACAGAACATTCCACCCAACAACAGTAGAATGCATATTATTCTCAAGTGCACTTGGAACATTTTCCAGGGTAGACCATATATTAGGCCACAAAATGGGTCTCAACAAATTTTAAAAGATTGAAATTATACAAAGTATCTTCTTCAGACCACATGGAATGAAACCAGAAATCATTAACAGAAGGAAAATTGTCACTCACAAATATGTGGAAATTAAACAACATACTCTTGAACAACCAATGGGTCAAAGAAGAAATTACATAGGAAATAAGAAAATACTAGTTGAATGAAAATGAAAATGAATCCAAGGACTCTGAAGGATAAATGAAATCATTAAAATGTAAAAGTATATATATTCACATGGGAAGATGAGCTCACATTATATCAAGTTTAAAAAGAAAAAGGCCAGCTGAAAAATGTAGATGTGTATAGAAGGATCCTATTAAAATACCTCATACACACATATTCACACAAGCAGAAAAGCATCTGAACAGATCATAGAAAATATCCATTATGATTATCTTTAGTTGATCACCTTTGATATTATGTTTATTTTTCTTCCTGTTTATCTGTATTTTCTAATTTTCCCTAGTGAATATGTATTACTTGAGTAAATTTTAATTAAAATTTAATAAAATACAAAGTCAAATGAAAAACAAAAAGTTATTATGAGGAAATAATTGCACATGTGGTTTTGGATAGGATTATTTCTTCAGTTACTATACTTTAAAACATAAATTCACTGAAACAAGCAGCTGAAGAAAAGGACATAGAGATTATTTAAAACCAGCAAAATATTGTATGCATATTACAGGCAAATTTCAACAAAATTATTACATGATGTAGACTTTTGAAGAATTTTTTAATCAGAATATTTAGCTACTGCCCTGATTTCTCTTTGATGTGATTTACAGTTGGATAACTTTGGCTTCAAGGAGAAAGTAAACATACCCTAGCATTAAGAAACACTATTTCAGGAGAATGATTATTTCACTGCTACCAGTATTTGAAGCAGGCATTTCAAGATGATTGATCCTCTGAGGGAAAGAAAGGAATTTCCCCTTTTCGACAATCTGGGGCTCTTTAAAACTCAGCAGTGCTTGCTTTGTTTCACATTGTTGGAAATCCCGCTTTGCATTATATTAGTTTCAAGGATAAAAATGTTGTGGGAATAAAACATCCAAATACATTTTTTTCCCTCTGGAGCCTTGTCTTTATTCTAATGTGAGAAAACTTTTATCATCTCAAAATCATGTGTAAATTTGGTGAGGAAAACTCAAGTCATAAAATGTGAATCAAATCATAAAATATGGACTTAACTGGCAACGGAAAAGCAAGAAGAGGTTTCTTTTGTCTTTATTTCTGACCTTAGTACCAAGTATGGATTGCCTTTATGAAAGAATTAAGCTTGAGAACTCCACTGCCCCATCACAGAACAAACAGGGAAACTGACAGTACTCTTTCCATTATTTTCTGTAATATAAAATGCTATTCAGTGGGAGAATTATTTTTAAATTCCAAATGTAAAAAAACACACGAATAATGTAAGGATTAATGTATGTTTGTAAAACATTCAAAATTTCTCAAAAGAAATCCAGTTCCACATGACCCCTGACATTTCTTAGCCCTGCATCCTGTTTCTCACTAGCTTTGTTCTCAGAGAAAAGGACCTCGTCTTTTTCCCTTACTCACTACACTGACTTTTCTAGTTTTCCTCAACATTTAGCTAAGTGATGGACCTTCCCCATTTCTGTATGTGAAGTATGCCATCCTCTCTGGCCACAAGCAGGAACTTCTTATGTGTGTTAACTGTATGTCTATTTATATCTAATTTATGACAAATAGTAAAATGACATTGCATAATGAATTCAAGGAGGGAAAAAAATGACAATTTGTAATGGCTCAGAGCTACCTAGAGAGAAATTACAGACCTCCTCCTAGATACGGGTTGCTGAAAATCGAGACAAAAATGGGCTGCCTTTCTCTGTCCAGAGGATATCTATGAGGTACACTGTTAGAAAAAGAGCGTCCCAACTGAATTTTTTTGCTTGTTTTCATCCACTGTCATTAGATTGTGTATACTTTCACAGTCAGAAACACTTCCTCAAACATATTCCAGTGCCCTAGATGTTTATTAGACTCAATGAATTTTAATTCATGTTTCTAATGATTCCCTGCAGAGTTGGGAATCCAAATAGGCACTGGGAGGAAGATCCAGCCATGAGGCCAGTGTAGGCTCTTCTCTCATTGCCAGTGTGATGTCAGCTGACGAGGCCAGTAGCAAAATCAGAGGGCCCCCTCCATGGGCAGATGGTGGTGTTTTATCCCTTACAGACCCACAGCTCTTTAATACTCAGTCCATTAGTATTTGCTCATTTCAGTTTCTACCACTACCAAAAAAAAGACAGTTTTCGTAGTAAGATTGACTTCTATTATCTTTCTTAGAAATCATAAGTGATATTAATTAATTTTTTGTTCTTCATTTTTAAGTAACATAAACCAACAAATAATGGAATATGGAAAAATAGTGTTGGGGACAAGAATAAACATTTTACTTAATATCAATTGAATGCATATGATGGAGTATAGTATTCAGTATGTTTTTCCATCTGTTAAATCCGTTGTTCTAAAACTAGAATTCAGAGATAAAGCAAGTATAGAAACAGTGTGCATGACATATAATAATAATGTACCTTAGTTATGAATGTTGAACTGATGATAAATTAATAAGTAAATTGTCCTTCTAGCACACTTTTGGGTGCCATTGAGTCTGTTTCTTAACTCTCTATTTTATTCCACTGGTGGATTTGTCTATTCCTGTGATAATTCCATACTGGTTTATAGTGTGCCTTGATATCCAGCAGAGTATGGACCTTGTAGTATCTTTGGCAGATGCCAGAATTAGACCTGTTTCTCCTTTCTGGACTACACACACTGATTCCTTTTTATAGATGGAAGTTACACAATACCAGAACACAGGCGCTAGTCAGAGTTTTAATTTCCCTTTATTTCTTATCAAGTAGAATGCCAGGTAATACCGATATATTTCCTGCTCTTCTTTCAACCCTCTACTGAACGTGAGACTCTTCAACAATCTGAACTGTTCTGAGTCTCAGAGCCAGCACTAATCTCTCATTAATCTCAGATGTATCCATGTTGGGGGGAACAACAGAAACAACAGAAGAGTCTTCCACCCTGCAGCTAAGTTTTTGCAGGCATGACTGAGCTATTGAACTACAGGGAGTTTTCTCATCTATGAATATAGTATATATCTTTATTTACTAAAAAATTTTTTATTGTTTCCAGAGCTGTCTATAAAATTTCTTGTAGGTTTGTTACTAGGTGCATTGTACTATTTATTCCTATTTTGAATGGGGTATTTTCTTCTAATGCATTTACTAACTGGTTATTGATCACACATAGGAAAATGTTACTTTTGTTCTGTTTTGGGTTTTTTTGCAGTAGTCTTTTGGAGAATGATTTTATTGAAGAAACTTTATCTGCAGAAAAGCATATGTCTCAATACAGTTTCACAAACTCAGTACAGCACCCAAGTCGAGAAAAGATGTCTCCTTTGTTCTCCCTTCCCACCACTGCCTCCACCCGAAGAGTAACTGCTATCCTAACTTCAGACACCGTGGAACAACTTTACCTCGTTTTCAATTTTGTATAAACGTACTCAGACAGCATGAACTCTTTTGTGTTTGCCTCCTTTCATCCCACATTATGTTTGCAAGATTCATCCTTATTGTATATAGTTGACATTTGTACATTCTTATTGCTGAAAAGTACTTTCTTTTTCTTTTTTTTTTTTTTGCTAATATACTACAATTTGGTTGTCCACCCTACTTTTAAGGGCATTGTGTAGTTTGGGGCTATTACAAATAGTACTTCTATGAACACTCTTCAACATGTCTTGTACATTTGAACTTGTTTATGCATTTTTGTTGGTTTCACACCTAGGAATGGAATAGCTTAGTCACAGATTTAAAAGGTACTGCCAGGGTTTCCCTGGTGGTGCAGTGGTTAAGAATCCGCCTCCCAACGCAGGGGACACGGGCTCGAGCCCTGGTCCGGGAAGATCCCACATGCCATGGAGCAACTAAGCCCGTGTACCACAACTACTGAGCCTGCGCTCTAGAGCCCATGAGCCACAACTACTGAAGCTTGCGTGCCTAGAGCCCGTGCTCCGCAACAAGAGAAGCCACCGCAGTGAGAAGCCCGTGCACTGCAACGAAGAGTAGCCTCTGCTCGCCACAGCTAGAGAAAAGCCCGCGCGCAGCAACAAAAGACCCAATGCAGCCAAAAATACAATAAATAAAATAAATTTATGGGAAAAAAAAGGTACGGCCAAACAGACGTCTACAGTAGTTGAACCAATTTATAGTTCCATCAGCAGTGTATGAGAGTTCCAGTTTAACTTAGTACATAAACCATCAGTATTCCAGAGTTCCAGTTGTTCCATACCTCTGTTGACACTTGGTATTCTGTACCCTTTTCTAGTCATTTATTGTAGTAGTGTGTAGTATTATCACACCGTGGCTTCAATTTTGCTCTTCTCTGATGACTAGTGAAGCCAGGTACCTTTCCAATTGTGTCTAGACCATTTGGATATCATTTATGAAATACTTGTTTAAGCCTTTTGGTCATTTTTCTTTTGTGTTGTCTATCTTTTTCTTATTGCTTTATAGGAGTTTTTTAAACATCCTGGATATGAGTCCTTTGTCAGATGTATGTATTGCCAACAGCTTCTCCCACTGAGGACTCTTTAATGGTGGCTTACGGTGTAATTTACCATTTTTTCTTTATAGTTACTGTTTTTTGTAATGAGTTTTAAAATTTTTGTCTACTCCAAGTTTATGATGATGACCAAGCTATTGATTATTAGATGCCATTCCTCCATCTGTCCACTTTGTTAATAAACCTTCTTATTGGTTCCAATAATTATGATGTGAGATCCTTTTTTTTTTTTTTTTGGTAGGTAATCATATCATTTGAAGTTATCGACTGTTTTAGGTCTTGCTTTACATATAAGTCAAGAAGTAACTGAAACATATGATTAAATTGACATAAACAACATAAGATCGTATTGTTTTACATACCAGGAAATTCCAAGATAGGGTGGCAGCAGGTACAGCATGTCAAGTTCCAGTTCTGCTTTAATGAAAGTCTCTTTGCTTTGTTATCCTCCTATGTTAACTTCATCTTCAGGCTGGCAGCCAGGTGTTGCAGTAAGCCCTGGTTTGCTAAGAAATATGTAGGAAATGTTTCATCATGATTGAATGTTAATTATTACCAAATGCTTTTATTGCTATGATTTAGTTAATACTGTTTTATTCCCTTAAAGTGTTGAGTAATATACCAATTTATTTTCTAGTTTTGAACCATTCTTGAATTCCTCAGGTAAATATATTCTTAGATATCTTCTTTTAATCTCCTGCTGGATTCAATTTGCTAATATTTTATATAACATTTTGGATTCTTTGTTTATAACAGAATGGGCCTATAATTTTATTTTCTTGTGTGGTCCTCAGCTTAATTTGGTATCAGGGTTAAGCTGAGTGGCTTAATTCCTCATATTTTTCTGATACATTAGAAATTGCAGTTGATCCTCATTATTTGTGCATTCTGTATTTGTGAATTTGCCTACCAGCTAAAATGGATTTGTAGCCCCCAAATCAATACTTGCAGCACTTTTGTGGTCATTTGTAGACAAATGCAGAGAGGTGAGACTTTTGAGTCATCCCACATGTGCATTCCCAGTAGAAGTCAAACAAGGCAATGCTCTGCCTTCTTGTTTCAGCTCTCCTACTGTGATCAAGTATCTTTTTCATGGTCTACTTAGTGCCATGTCTTTTGCATTTTTTGCTTTTTGTTGGTGATTTTGCAGCTTAAAATGGTCCCCAAGCATAGTGTTGGCATGTTGTCTAAAGTTCTTAAGCAGAAGAAGGCTATGACATGCCTCATGGAGAAAATCTGTGTTTCAAGTAAGTTTTGTTCAGGCATAAGTTATTGTGCTGTTGGCCACGAGTTCAATGTTAATGAATCAATAATATCTATTAAATAAAATGTTTTTAAACAGAAACATACATAAAACAAAGTTATGTATTGATCAGTTGGTGAAAATGTTGTGGCCAGAGGCTCACAGGACTAACCCTATATTTCCACTATGAGCAATAATTCAGGGTTCACTAATTCAGTGTTAATAATGACTTTATAGAGCATAATTGCCACCAATAACAAGAACTGACTGTACCTATTGTTTGCAGAGTTGACAGCAGTCACCTTCGTGCCTTTTGCAGAGACAGATCAATAACTACCATTTTGGTTTCTTTTCTGGTCTTGGTCTATTCAAGTATCCTACTGGGCCAGTTTTAGTAATTTACACTTTTTTTAAAAAGTGTCTGTTTCATCTGATATTCACATTTACTGGTGTTCCTTCTTATAATATTTTATTCCCCTGTGTATGTTCCATTTTGGTTACTATTCTTAATATTTGGGGTATCTGTTTTCCTTTGATTCCTGTCAATGTCTATCTTTGGTGTTTGCCTATGAGTATTTTCAAATAATGAGGTCTTATTTTGTGATTATTTGCTATTTGTTTGTTTTCTGTTTCCTTAACATCTTCTCATATCTTTACTAACTCCTTCCTTCTCTTTTTTTTTTTAAGTTTAATACAGTCCATTTATTTTAATTATTTCTTATATTCTAAAATAAAATCATATTTAACACTTTAAATTTTCCCTTGACTCTCTTTGGCTGCATCCCATAAGATTTTATATAAAATTTTTGCTGCTGTGTACAAAATATTACAAAATATTTTGTAGCTTAATTTTTATTTTCTTGAACCCAGGAGTTATTAGAAGTATTTTTCCAGAGTACTAATTATTTTAATTAATTAATTTCTAATTTTACTGCACTGTCATCAGCGAACATGGCTGCTGTATGTGGTAAACTATTGAAACTTTTATTTCTTGCTCTAGTACTAGGCTGAACACGAAGCTTCTTAGAAAGGTCTTGAAATAATACTGTTGTGCATCAGGGAACAAGCTTCACTGTTTTCAAAATTTCCCTGGCTATCTGCAAATGCTAACTCCTCCCCTCCACCAGGGAGGGGCTGCCAGGCCCCACCCGAATGCTAGTTTGCCCTTCTTCTTTGATCTCTTCCCACCTCTAAGACCTAGAGCTGGTCACTTCCTCCAACGAAGTCAGGGACTTCCTTTTTGTCTTATAAGCCCTTTCTACCTGTATCTTACAATAAACATTGACATTCATATTCCTGAGCTCTGTTTTTGATACGTAAAAGGGAATTCTGGAATTTGAAATCTGTTTTCTCTCCCACATAAGCCTGACCTTTAAAATTATTGCCTTACTACAGCCTCAAAAAGCCTAATTTGAGGCTGAGCAATGACTTTATTGTTTCAGAAGACATATATTCAGGCCCTGAAGCACTGAAACCCGCTGATTCAATGGAAGGGAAATCACATGGCATAATGATTTAAAGGGAATTAAAAATACCTTGACTTAACATTTTAAAAAATACCCAATTGATTCTGATTGATTTGATTTTTTTTGTGATCCAATTGGCCTGAACTTCATTTAGCAGCTTACAGTAACCAGCTGTGGTAAATTATTTTTCCACCATTCTTTTTCTCCCCCCTCCTCAGCTGAGACATATTTTTAGCAGAGACACTTCCCAATGTCACTAGCTTGGAGTTTGGCCAGGTGACTTGCTTTGGCCAATGAAACATGAGAGGACTTACGTGCACTACACTCAATCAGACTTCAAATGTGTATGTGTGGTTTGGTTTGCCCTCTCACATTCTTGCAATCCACCATGAAGAGATTGTCCCAGGGCACCACAGTTTCTTCATTCTGAATCCCAGAATAAGGACACATACGGAACAGACCTGAATCTAATCCACATCCTGGTGCCAAGTCCAGCCAAACCCACCCCAACCAAATCTAGCTGAGTCATAAGCCAATCCACAGACCTCTGAGCAAGAAACCAATGTTTGTTGTTATAAGTCAACTGAGATTTGGGGAGTTGTTCATTAAATAGCACTATTGCAGCAAAAAGCTGACTAATACAGTAATCTTGCAGTAAATTATTCTTGCATGCTCTATATTTTATATGGTTCATAGTAGATTTAATTCAAATTATATATCTGATTCTCCAGTTTAATCAAGTCTCCATATGAATTAGCAAAGAAATAGTTTGTACCATATAGTTTTGCAACCACACTTGGGAAATATATCTGCATCTTCCCATCAGGTCAGAAATATTTCAACTGGTTTCTACTAGCAGGTCAGGAACCTAGCAAGGTCTTCACATATGCAAGGCCTCCTACTGCATCTTAGAGTACAGCCACTCTTACAGGCTTTATGTTGGCTCAGAATAACATACAATCCAGTGGGAGGATAAGTACAACAATTTCCTCACGACCAGCTGTTCATTTACATAACTCCAGCACAAGGGCAGCATCCTATCAATGTGATGATGGGATGAAGTAGGGACGAATCTCAATATTCACATATTACCGTGGGTATCTATCTCCTCCACCTATGCTGACATCTGTGATGGCCTTTCTAAATAACTCAGGGCATCAGAGGGTTGCTCTTTCCCACAAGCCAAGATAGCTTTGGCAAACACATCTGTATAATGTGTGCACTGGGCACATTTCCTTGTTGAATTATTCAACTAAATCTGATAATGAGAGCACATTGACACAGTTAAACACTCAGGTGAATAAAGGATTCACTTTGAAGTGCAGAAATTTTTGGAGTCATCTGTGTTTTAACAAGTGATGATTCTCACGACCCTCATCCAGGGAGGAAGAAACTTTAGAAAAGGTAAACTAGAGTTGAGTATGCTGGAGGCTTTTTCTGGCATGATTTGAAGGAGAAGAAAGGTGAGGCAGTTTCCAGTGTTCATTTGAGCCACCAATCTTTCTTGAATAAATGTAATGATTTTAAGAGCCAGAAAAATGAGACTCGGTTCTTAAGCAAATCTTATTCCTCTGAACTCTAATGGGACATAGAGATGAACACAAGTATAGGTATCAACACATCTGATTTCTGATCTTCCCTCTGTAAAGCCCCTCATGCACAACCTTACAAAAACCTTGTGCTTTTTTCACCTCAATTCTCACTCTGTAAAATGGGAGAAAATTGACTGATCCCCCCTTTATTACCATAGTATATATTATAAAGCATCAACAAAACTTTTTGCAAATACAAGGGCCATCCAGAAATACAAATTTGGGTAATAGTTGTATTTAAATATGATGCATACATTATGAAACACCTGACAGTCACACTGGCTGTCTCTACAATAAGGACATCATTACTGATAGTGGTTTGGCACTTGGCAAATGCCAGCTTGTATTTTTATTAGCCTGCCCTGTCTCTCCAACTGATCTGTATATCCTTACAAATAAGGACTATTTCTCAACTCTCTTTTAATCTTCATTACTTAGTACAGTATGGAAAGCACAAGGTAGGTGATCATTGATTTTATAATAAAGGTAGTTAATAGTTGCCATTTGCTGATCCTCTTCCATGTGCCAGACCCTGTGCTAGGCATTTTACATACACTGTCTCTAATTCATACAACTGTACAATAACTCCAAAAGAAAAATTTATTCCCATTTTACAGATCAAGAAACTGAGGGTCAGAGAGATTATGAGACTAAGCCTAGGCTATACTGCTAGTTTAATAAGAATGATTATGCATGTAATGAATAAAACATATTTTAAGTAATTAGATGGTCATAGTTAATAGTTTAGAAAAGCAGGAACTAAAATAAAGCATCACTAGTAATTGCTAATTGTTGACACAGTTCACTATTCTCATCAACTATTTAGTGTCTGCTAGGATCCGAGAACTGCCATGAGTGTTACTTAACCTCTGAACCCAAAGCTTTCTTTCAGTGTCTAGAAAAGAAATTAAACTGTGTGAATGTTCATTTCTTAACATGGAAATAAGTTCAGTCACCTAAGATGTCTGTCTCGTCTAAATCTTTCTTTCCAAATGATTATATCTAACTTATGAAGTGATATTTGTCAAAATTTCATGCTTACTTGCCATTGAAATCATGTCTACCCAGTCATATCTATATTTTATACACTATTTGCCCCAAATTATATGCTCAAGAAGAAAACTGTAAAAGCAAGAGAAGAGAGAGAATTTGTAAAAGTTGGGTGTTATTTCTCCAGTGACCTCCTCATGATCGTAATCTGATAATGTGGATGAATCATTTAGATGAGTTTCTTCCTCCGAATATTTCATTCACGATCAGGAAAGGACCACTTAGCTAACCACTCTCTTTTTGCCTCTGAGGCAATGACAGCCCAGACACATGAAGTGACCAGACTGCGGTCAGTCAGCTGGCCAGGGTCAGAGTTACATTTAGAAGCCAGGCTTTCTTTCCATTACCCTAACTCCAAATTTCCAAATTACACTTTTTAAAATGCACTATCCTTTTCTTGTGTAATAATTAAGAAATACAACCTTAAGGAACATATAGTTTCCTTCTGTCTTGAATTAGCCAGTGACTTGAATAGTAAGCCTTCAAAAATATATAGTAAATCTAATTTTAAAAAATCAACTCTGCTTAGCCACAGCTGCAGGAGCACTAAGCAGCCCTTTCTCGTTTACAAAGACCTTCACATTTAGTGCTGTATTTAGTTCTCACTGCAATTCTGTGAGCTGTTATTGTGATCTTGACTTTGTAGACGAGGAAACTGTTGATCAAAGAGACTAAATCATCCACCTTGTGGGTGGCAGAGCCAGAACTCTAAAATGGCTTCATAAACTTGACTTCATTGATTCCTCCATTTCAACACAATTCCTAATTCTTCTCATGGAAAAGTTGTCTGTCTCCCAGTGGGATCAAGCTCCACCTCGCAGGGTAGAGAGTTTTGGCCAAGAGTGACTGCCAGGCCAGGGACTACATTCTCAACCCTATGCCCCTTTGGTTGGGGCCATGTGATGAGCGCTCATCAGTGGAACATGAGCAGAAGTGTTACGTGTCAGAAGCAAATGTGCCTTTACACTCTCTCCTTCCCCAACCATTGGCTTGCGTTGTTGTCCAGGGTGTCCTTGGAAGGCACGTGCTGAAGATGGCAGAGCTGCTGAGCCAGAGTCCCTGAATAACAGTGGAACAACTGTGCCTTCCACCACTCTGCTCTGTTAACCAGTAATAGCCACAACGGACTGCTATATGAGCAAAAAAAAAAAAAAAATGTATCTTGTGAAAGCCAATGAAATTGTGGGGTTTGTCTGCAAACCTAGCTAGCAGTACCTTAGCAAAATGAATATACTTTTTATTGGAGGAGAGAATTCAGATTTCTGTTACTTCTTGACAAATCTCTATAAGCACATGTTTACTAATTTACTGACTTTAATTTTACTAAATGGAAATGACTCTCCTGAGTCATTTCCCAATGACCGCCTTTTCTCTCTTGATTTTCCATTAGTTTAAGGTTAATGATAATTACTAGACTATATTTCTATGTATGGTACTCAAACAGAAGTGCCATAAAAGCACATTTATGGCATAGTTATTTGTAAACTAGTTATTTGTATTTATAAATAGATACCTGACAAAAAAATTTTTAAAGGACTCCTGTCTTTTAAACCCTTTCAAGCACTCCTCCTCTTCAAAAACATTTTTTGAGGAAAATCTACATCTCTGACTGGGAAAGAAGTGGTGGTCTGGAATTAATCAGTAAGGATTTACTGTTTCCTAGGAATATAGTTCATACAAGGGCTTCCCTGCTGCTTGACAACCCTCAGAGCTTTACCACTGAGGATGCTCCCTCAGGAACACACAGGACCTGTTGTCTGGGCACTGCTTCCAAAATGTGGCCTAAAACATATGCCAAAACCTCACATCACCCACATTTCTCCACCACACAGAGGGTCTGAGGCCTTCATTCTTTTCATTCCCTTGATGCGGCTGCTCCAGGAGTGACGAGTAGGAGAAATGATGGTTTTGAGAAAGGTACCTCAAAAATTATTTTGACAACTCCCTCCTCCACTCTAAGCTTTAAACTTTCTCTCTCCCCACAGTGTTAAGGCATTGCTCCTCTTAATATTTCAAGTCTAAAACCAGAATCAAAAGTCTGAAAAAAAGGAAAGTCTTGCCAACAAAGAAGTCCCCATAGCAAATGATAAATACCCCAAGTGCTTTTTGGAAACAATCCTGAAAGCAAAGTTTGGTCACTAGAGTAAATCCCCATAGAAAAAGAAATAAATCTCTGTGACATCTGCTAATGTACACCATTTCCCTTAAACACCTCTTCCTGTCCACTTTCCACACCTCCTTCCCCCTTTTCCCAATGCTCCTTTTGTTCTGTGTTTTTTCACCTTCAGGGCATGACTTAGCCAGCAGAAGGTACCAGGAAAACCAAGGGTATTGCATACAGCTGTGTGTAAGCATATTGGTGAATTAAAACTCCAGGTCTAGGGTCTGAAATAAAAATCAGTGTTAGCAAAAAGACGGATACTTTTTTTCCATGCCTTATTCATTCATGTGCACAAAAAGCATTTGCCATTCACCTGTGGTGTTAGCACTGTTTAAGGCAATGGAGAAATAAAAATAAAAGATGTGGTCTCTGTTTCCTTAGCCAGGTACAAGTTATATGTTTAAGAACCCCAAACAAACTATACAACTAAAACACAGAGACTGAGAGATTCAACTAACTAAACAGAAAAGATCCACATGTTGGAATGTATCATACATATGAGTCAGGAAAAGTGTGCTCTTGTTTTGTTTGTTTGGAGGAGGAGGAAGACTGCCCTAGAATAGATTATCAGGAATCACATGTTATATGACAAGTGGTATATAACACCTGAAGAGACATCCTTGGGCTGCAAGCATCATGAGTCAGACTCTAATTACAGCCTGGAGTTCAGATTTGTTCTCCTCCACTTAAGAGGTGGATAGGGACACTAGGGAGAGTCTAGTGGAGATCCACAGAGGGGAGGAAGGCCTACAAAAGAGGGCTCTGGAGGAGCTGATGGAAGCAACAGTAGGCCCCATCCTAGCTGGACTCACATTCAGTTCTACCACAGGTCAAAGCATGTTCCCCAAAAGAGTCCCAAAGAGACTGTCTGGATTGAACTTCCACTATGAAACTTCCACTCTTTTCTGGCTCTTTTGCTGTCAGAATGGGCCAATCCAGAGCTGCCCACATAAGTCACCTTGAACTACACCTGCTTTGCATTATTCTTGTTTCTCTTCCCTGGAGATTCTTCAGCCATCTGGAATGCATTGTGGCATGACACACTTCTCATTTTCCCCACAAACATCCCTGATTGAAGGCAGATGACACCTAACCTTAAGCTCACCTTTAGGAATCTGTGCTAAGTCTGGTTTAGCGCAACTAGGTTATAATATGGATGTTATTCCTATCTTCCAACTCTATGGGTCATGGGTTATTTTATAAAACTCCAGCTGTTGTACATTGCCAGGGAGATCAGAACCAGACTGAAATGGTGTTTTAAGTTAAACATCTAGATAATTAGACCATGAACCCAACTATTAAGAAAAGCCACACCTTTAGAAGTCCTTAGGATAGACTCTCACCTGTCTTGGATATTTAAATACAATTCTACATAGAAGATGATTTCTTGATGTTTCCTCAACACTGTAACCATATATCCCAAACACACAGGTGCTAGCAGTTCTCCTGGCTTTTATTTCCTTTGTCCGTGTGTTTGGGGACTGTGGGAATGAAAGAGAGGTAGAAAATCTGCCATAAACTGTAGCTACCATATGGCTCTTTCATGGCGCTGGAAATATACCAGTAATTTTTAAATCTGATTAACTCTTGCTTCATTTAAGTGCATCTCATTGGTTTGAAATGAGATTCATTGGCTTGATCCTTTTGGCACTGTCTTCAATGTCTTCCATTACCTTCATCACCCACACCATCATCATCATTAAACTATATTGAGCTCTCCCTCTATGACGGGTTTTGTGCTAAGTGCTTTACATATATTATCTATTAGAAATCTCACAATAATTCTATTACGTAGATACTATTAGTGTCCCCATTTTGTATATGAGGAAACTGAAACTGAGAGAGGTTATGTGACTTGCCCATTGGTAATGATGACATCTTTTTTTTTTTGTTGGTCTAACCTAAGCCATTTGATAAGGAATCATTTTTCTGACCTGCAGCCTCATATTTGCTGGATGATTTTACATTTCTTGCATGTATTTCAAGTGAATGAAACACACTTACCCCTTTACTCTCAAAGTCTCTCTCTATGCTACTCTCTCCTCTCTGCTCTTCAGGTCTACTATCTTTTCCTCTCTTCTACTTGTTCTTTTCTCTCAGTCACACTTCTGTCCTCATCACCCCCATGTGTGGGGCTCCTAGACAACTTTCCTTCCATCCTTCTCCTCCGCCTACCTACATGAAGTACAAAGCACATGACACGGGTTCAGAGAAGCACTTTCTCATACAGGCCCATATTAGAGGGGCTTTTATTTGTAAGAATTCTGAAGGGCTTTAATGGCAAAAAGAGAATTTTCCCCTGCTCTGAAAAACTATTGGGCAAGTTTCCAAACTCCCACTGTAGCAGGAAAAAAAATCCAACTATCTGGAGCATTTTATGCACCTGACACCATCACATTAGTGGCATCAGATTACATACTCAGTACAGACTTCTACCACATGCTGTTGCAATTAACCACATGGGAATGTGCAGGCAAGGACCCCTCACAGTTATGCAATCATTGCCATAGTACAACATACAGAGCAGTGAGAACTAAAAATGCCCTTGGAACATAATGCTGTATTTCATTAGGAAATGAAATTGTGACTTTCCTGGGAGTGACAGCTCTGGTAGAAAGAGATGATGGCCCGGATTTCTACTTATCACCAGTGTAACTACTCTAATCCTCCATCTCCAGGTCAGGTCTTTGATAAAGAACCTCCAGAGATGGGGCTTCCCTGGTGGCGCAGTGGTTGAGAGTCTGCCTGCCAATGCAGGGGACACGGGTTCGAGCCCTGGTCTGGGAAGATCCCACATGCCACGGAGCGACTAAGCCCGTGAGCCACAATTGCTGAGCCTGTGCGTCTGGAGCCTGTGCTCCGCAATGGAAGAGGCCGCGACAGTGAGAGGCCCGCGCACCGCGATGAAGAGTGGCCCCCGCTTGCCACAACTAGAGAAAGCCCTCGCACAGAAACGAAGACCCAACACAGCCATAAATAAATAAATAAATAAAATTAAAAAAAAAGAACCTCCAGAGAAACTTCGAGATGGTTTGACTGAGGCATGGCTTAAAACAGTGTCTATAGATTTTAGATGCCTGATCAGTCATAAGAACCCAGTTAAGGGATGGGTATTAGGAATTTGCTAATCCTTAACCCAGACATTGTATTGAGACCAAGGGAGGTCAGTTCAGTTGGAAATGCCTGCAGTACCTGCCCCAAGACACTTAAAACAGCACCTAAGAACTATGCTTCGGGAATTTACTCCTTACTTCCATCTTTTCCAAGGACACCAGCACCCTCAAGCTCCTCCTGTGCTGCTAGGAGCTCCTGGCCATGTCTTCCTTCCCTGCCCTAAGTTCTAGATCTGGACCTACTCTTCTCTCTGCCTCCTAACACCTGCACCTGTTGAAGGCCTCATTCCTAACATGTGCTTCTGACTTAGGTTTGGTACTGCTACCATCTAACTAGTGAAACAAAAATCTGAAGGCATTATTTTCTGACTGATTTTAACTATCTTCTATTTTAATCACAATGGGATATACTGATTAACAACACTGCTTAGTGATATAATATTAGAAAGTAGAGAAATAAAGCAACACTTTAGAAGTCCCGTAATGGAGTCCCTTCTGTTGTCTTCTGATCAGCTAAAGACTTTGCATAGCCTTCGAAATACATATGATTTTAGTCCTGCAGAGAAAATCTATTCTGTACAACCATTATATAATCAATGCCAATTGTCAAACTGTAGGTTAAAGAATAAGCATTGGGGACTTCCCTGGTGGTGCAGTGGTTAAGAATCCACCTGCCAATGCAGGGGACACAGATTCAAGCCCTGGTCTGGGAAGATCCCACATGCCATGGAGCAACTAAGCCCGTGGGCCACACCTACTGAGCCTACGCTCTAGAACCAGTGAGCCACAACTACTGAGCCCGTGCGCCTAGAGCCCATGCTCCGCACCAAGAGAAGCCACTGCAACGAGAAGTTTGCGCGCCGCAACGAAGAGTAGCCCCTGCTCGCCGCAACTAGAGAAAGCCCGTGCACAGCAATGAAGACCCAACACAGCCAAAAATAATTAATTAATTAAAATAAATAAATTCAAAGTCCATGTTCTTAATCACTACAAAATGCTACTCCTCATAAAAAAAAAAAAAAAGAATAAGCATTGACCCTGAAGATCGTACAAGAGTGACAAGGTTACTGTCTGCAGTTAGACAGTGCCAGCCCACGCCAAGACACAAACAAAAAAATAATTACCATAGGGTTTGGCTTCAAGGTAGATGCCAATTACACCCTCTTTTTGAAGTAGGAAATTTTGGCATATTGGTGTTGAGAAATATCTGTTTTTCTTACCATCTTCTTGTTTTTCTTCCTGAATAATAATATCAACATTCCTTGTAGGGCTGTGCTCTTTCCGCCCACCTTTGTGGCCTGATGGGACCCCACTGGCATTCTACAACCACTCAGTGGTTTTCATCTGAGTGAATTCAAACAAAAGGAATGTGGTGATTCAGGCAGTAAAGTAATCTCAGCCCCTTGGGTTCCTTGGCCTTTCACACAGAGCATATGTCCTCAGCCGAAGCACTTGGGAGTCAGACCCTGTATGAGTGCACAGCGTATGGGAAAGCGGCGATGACTTAAAACAGATGAGAGTTTTAAGTTCAGCCTGTGCTCAACAGTTACATTTAATTTAGAGACTTCCCAAAACCTTTCTGAAGTTACAAAATGGCCATGAGAAATCAGCTTCTTTCTTATGTGGTTGCAGATTTAATTCTGAAGTTCATGAAGCTGCGTCAAAGTGCTTGCATAACACTGTAAGCTGTCGCTGATGGAAATGAGGCTGGTTTCTTCTTTGTTGTTAAATACCTACAGTGATTACACAAACATTCAGCTCCCACTATTGTGTTAGATGTGTGAGCCATGTTTCCTGACCCCAGAGAATTCAAAGATGCATAGTGAAATATCCATTGAAATGCCTTAGAAAGGAAAATACTAATGGTAGACCTGGTGCCTCAGAGGTTAAGCTTGAAACGCCCATCCCTGGAAGGAAGGAAGGAAAGACTTGAAAGTCTAAGAAAAATACTCAGAGTGACAGGATTGAGAGGGGTACTGGAGACTCTTAGCTGAGATCAAATTCCCTGCCTCTATGCAGTCAGTGCAAGCCTTTTTCAGCACCACAGAAAATCTGCCTGTTCCTAATTTTGCCTCACAACTCAAACGTAAGTTCAGGATGACCTTCGGGGAGGGTCTAGCACCTTCAAGCTCTAGCACCTTGAACCCCTTTACACTGACTTGGTGTGCCATACTATTTTTTTCTTTAATACCAAATAGTCTAAATTTGGAAGCTAGAAATATGGTCCCCATCCAATAATTAATTGGTTAGTAATGTGACCTGGAACAAGTCCCTTCCTGTCATCTGCATCTGTGAATTGGAGAGTCTATTATATGAAGGCACTCAATAAATATGTGTTGATCTGACATCCCCTAACTCCTACATCATTTGTAAGAATATTTAAAATTTAAAAGCCTCTATAGAACAGTGTTCCCTAACCTAGGAGTACATCAAAATTACCAGGGAAGACTGCCATTCTTTGTTAAGATAAACTTAACAAAGTTATTTGGTTTTTTAGTTGCCTTTTCTTTGTTAAGCTATAACTTACATGCAATGAAATGCACAGATCTTAAGTGTAAGATGTGTTTTGACAAATATATGCAACCTTGTAACTATCACCCCAATCAAGACATAGCAGTGCCATCACCCCAGAAGTTTCCCTAGTGCCCCCTTACCAGTTAACTGTCCTACCCACCTCCCCCACACTCACAGGCAACCACTCTTTGACTTCTGTCACTATCTAAATGGAATCAAAAGTATGTACTACGTAATATCTGGCTTCTTCCACTCCTGATGCCTATGAAAGTCAGTAATTCTTTCCTTTTTATTGTCAGTGGTATTCCATTGGATGAATGTACCTGTTATGGGCTAAATTGTGTCCCCTCAAATTCATATGTTGAATCTCTAACACCCAAAGTGATTGTATTTTGAGATGGGGCTTTTAGGAGGTAATTAAGGTTAAATGAGGTCATAATGGTAGGGTCCCAATCCAATAGGACTGGTGTCCTTATAAGAAGGGGAAGAAAGAGAGAGATCTCTCTCTGAGTGCACGCATCAAGGAAAGTCCATGTAAAGACAAAGTGAGAAGGCAGCAGTCTGCAAGCCAGTGAGAAAACTCTCATCAGAAACTGAATTGGTTGGCACCTTAGTCTTGGACTTCCCAGCCTCCAGAACCATGAGAAATAAATTTCTGTTGTTTAAGCCACTCAGTGTATGGTATTTTGTTATTTGGAAAATTTTCAGCAAGTGAGTATTTATTCAAATATGTTTCTGTCCTAGGGACTTCCCTTGTGGTCCAGTGGCTAAGACTCTACACTACCAATGCAGGGAGCCCGGGTTCGATCCCTGGGCAGGGAACTAGTTCCCACATGCGGCAACTAAGAGTTCGCATGCCGCAACTAAAGATCCCACACGCTGCAACGAAGACCTGACACAGCAAAGTAAATAAATTATATATTCTATATATATATTTTTTTTTCTGTCCCATTTTCCTTATCATTCAGGACTCCAATTATATGTATATTAAACCTCTTGATATTTTCTCACAGGTTACTGATGTTTGTTCAGTTTTTAAATCTTGTTACTCTCTCTGTTTCAGTCTGAATAATTTCTATTGACCAGGGGTTCTTCCCTGGTGGTCCAGCAGTTAAGAATCTGCCTTCCAATGCAGGGGACATGGGTTTGATCCCTGGTCGGGGAACTAAGATCCCACATGCCAGGGGGCAACTAAGCCCACCCACCACAACTACTGAGCCCACGCACCTCGACGAAGAGCCCATGAGACGCAACTAAGACCTGACACAGCCAAAAATAAATAAATAAATAAATAAATTTTAAAAAATTTCTATTGACCTGTCTTGAAGTTCACAAATTCTTCGTTATGTAGTGTCCTACCTGCTATTAGCATACCCAATATTTTATTTTGCATATTGAATTTTTCAGTTTAAGAATTTCCATTTGCTTCTTTTTAAATAGTTTTCACCTGTCATCCTTGATGTCTACATTCTTTGCAAATTCTTTAATACATTTATATTTTTGAAGTCCTGTTGACCAACGTTTAAAACTGAGTCATCTGTGTATCTGTGAGGTTTTCTCTTGATTATAGGTCACACTTTCCTCCATCATGTCATAATCTTTTACTGTATTCTGAACATCATGTAAAACAAAATTTTGGAGACCAAATATAACATTTATTTTGTTTACTTCTCTTTCCTCTTTATGGTACTAGTATGGTACAGTAAGATAAAGTATTAATAGTTCAGATTTCTCCTAGAGTCAACTTTTGGTATGGCTGGGTCACAGCTTTCATTGGATTGAGTTCATCTGTGATTAACATAACTCCCCAAAACTGACTTAAGTTTGTAATTTCCATATGGCTACTTATGTATTAGAATTTTATAGAGAGACGTGCAATGATTGTTTCTATATCCTTGAAAAGCAAATTGTTCCAAAAATTCTTGTGATCACAGTTTTCAGTCAGAACAGCAGCATCAACCACGTTGTAAACATACTGAATATCCACTATGTTGTGGGCCCTGACCTATCTATGTTCTGGGAATACAAAAAGCTATCTGGACATTTATTGCCTTCAAGAGCATTAAAATCTAATTGGAGAAATAGGACAGATACCTAAAAACTCAAATAATCTGGCAAAATAGATTTTATAGGATGCCAAACGAGTGAGAACAGCAATAAATACAGCTCTGTGAAAGTATCAATAGTAGTCACAAAGAGCTCTGGGGATCAGAAAAGACTTCATGAGGGAGATAAGACTTTAAGTGAGGCTAAAAGAAAATATAAGGTAAATGAGGCAGGGTCAGGGAGGCCTTTTTGAGAGAGAAGGTGTTGTGAACATATGAACATGGTGCATATTTAAGAAGAGGAGAGATGATTACAAAGATTGGAAAATATCATGTTTTGGAGAGTCTAGGAATTTGGTTTGGCATGGGCATTAATGCAAAGCCAAAGATCAATTAATGTAGTAGCCATGTAATCATAGCCATATTTTGAAATAAGCAATCTTACAGTAAACTGTGAATACTGGCAATGCCTCTTTGCCCTCAGACCCATTTTTGGCCTTTTCCCTACTCTGTATCATAGTGGGGCTAATTCCATTGGTAGGATTTGGCACATAAGATTGAAGAGTGCGTGGAAAGGAGAAGCCAGTGTATTTCTCCCCCTCTTCCTTTTCCTTAGACTTCCCCAGCAACAGCTAGATAACTTCCTTGGCATCTCTTCCTACCACCCCCTAGGTGACCCTGGGCCCTAAGTTCTGGTGACAGTGCCTCTCCCTTTCTCTCTCCAGTTTGGGATCTTAGTAGCTTCCTGATGTCACCAATCACTGAGTTACTTCACGCGCCCTGGTAAACTTTTCATCCTCTTCCTATTGCTACTATAATGAAGTACCTGCATTAAGTTCCTTCTGTTTTAAATAGCCATAGTGCTTTCTATTTCCCTGATTAGATCTGGTTAGATCTGGGGACATGATTATAAGTCATTTCCACTTTATGTATCATATTTACACTTCTGAGTTTTAAAAATTTTATTCCAGATATTACTTTGCAATCATAATAAAAACAAAAAATTTTTAAGAAAATTAACACGAATGTGGTATGTAAAGTGGATTGAAATTAGGAGATACTGGATGCAAATTATATAAGGTCTGTGTATGAATAGTTCTGTGAGTTGTAACTGTAGAAGCTGAAAGAAAAAAGACACTAGATAGATATACCAATGACAGAGGCAGACACTAAAGCAGTGGCTCCAAACCAGGGAGTAATATAAGAATCTCCTGGGGAGCATTTTAAAAATACATATGTTGGTTATCACCCCAGACCAAGTGAATCAAATATCTGAGGCTGGCTATAGGCGTGACTATTTTGAAATGACTTCCTGAGTGGTGCCCATTGACCCCATCCTTATCACTCATTCTCCCATCACTACTGAGAACCCTTAGACATGAAGGAGCCACTAGAGAGAAGAACAGTTTCACCAAGAGAAAGGCCTAGAAGAAGTAGAGGTAAAAGAGAAGGGAATCAGAGGGAAAAAAAAAAAACTTCAAAGCAAAATAACATACACTATAAATTTATGGCTAGAAATTAACATTTAGTAGGAAGATATTATAAAAATGTTTCATGTCTGTCTAACATATTAGCTCTAAAAAGGTAAACTTCTCAAATGTACTAAGGCAGTGAAGAACTTGGGGGAAAATAAATAATTTTAAAGGCAAAGATTTTGCTACCTAAAAATACCAAATAAAAGAGAGGGACTCCATTTGGAGCAATATGATTTTCTAAGCCACGAGGACTGTGAAGAAGATTCAATAAACAACAGCATTTTAAATGCCAAATTAGAATGAATAAATAAATGACCTTCCCAAGGGAAAACTGGCTCTTTTGAAATTTTAGCAAATAGAGTTATAATTGCCAGATTTCCTTATCTATGGAAAACTAAGCTTCATTAATATTGAACTTGCCAGTTATCTACATGAGTAACAGAGATCTTCATGAAAAGGGAGATTCAATAATTAGCATTTAACTCTTCATTAAAATATATGAATAGCAAGATAAAAATCAACTTAGTCTTGAATTCCACAAACATAAAAATTATCTTTTATTATCAGAACACCATTTATGGGAAGTTCAATAAACATTTTATCAAAAGTATCTAACAAATAAACCCTAGGTTTAATTGACATGAAAAGTTTTACTATATTTCATAAGACACCACAACCCCATCCACAGGCCTAACTTAAAAAATACTGTCTCTAAGCCAGACAAAGAAGCAGTCTAATGAGTAAGTGTTCTGCATACAGACTGACCCAGGGTTGAGCAAACTTCTAAGAAGTCGATACTACAGCACTCACAGTCTGGCCTCCCACCCACAAGGTCATTAGGAGGGACAGCTCCTCTCCCAACTAATCCTGCACGGAGGCTTGGGCCCTCTGTGCTGCACGCACAACAGACACCCTGGGCATGTGCAGAGACAGTGTGGGTTATGAGGGTGCTCTCACTGTGCAGGGCTAGAAATTGGGCTGCAGGGGATAAAATAGTGGTAGGAGAGGCAGATTGGGGCCCTGCAGTGCCCGGGAGAAGTGAGAATGAAGAAAAGAGGGGTGATTTAGGTTAAGCTAAGGCAGTGGTTCCCAGACTGTTCAGGTGTCAAAATCCCTATTGTTCTGTTTAATTCTAACATGTAAACTAGCAGAATATATAAGACTATGTTATAGATATGCATTTTATATGTACATATAAATATACATACATAGAAATACACAATATAAAATTATTATTACCATCTGTCTAGCAAAACAAGTTGTGTGCTAGGCACAAGGGACTATTTCTCTGTTTTCCTATTAACATTTCTTAGCTTGTTCATTTTTGTCATCTGCTAGTGTCCACAACTAGGCAAGATGTCACAAGTGCCAATGGTTTGAGAAATAATTTATGAGAGAAAATGACGGAGATTATTCATTAACTTACATTTTCCTGAGAATTGGCAAAAGACCGTTATTTGTATTTTAGTGAAAATAGGCTTGGTCTATCATAAGAAACACCCATAATTTGTTAAGACCCTTGGACTGTTAACAACTGAAACCTACTTGAACTAGCAGAAACAAAAAAGAGGGAGTTACTATAAAGATAGAAGATTATCTTTTGGAATACAGGGCAGTGATGAAATAAAGATTCATAAATTTCTGGAACCAAAAACAGCAAAGCCAGAAAGAATCTTTCTCTATCTGGTTCCTCTGTTTTCCTCTGCATATCTGATTTTCTCTGTCTGTCTCTGTCTCTCTCTCCCTCCCTCTCAAAATAATTCTCTGCCTCTCCATCCATAAAGCAGTAGTGTATGGTGAATTTCTCAGCTCCCAAGATCATCAGAGATAGAATCTGTTGTTTGCTGCAAGGGGAAATATATGCCCGGCTCACTACACCCACATTTTCAGTCCTTTTCTGAACTCTAGTTTGAGACGAACTGCTTTTCATTGGGACCCTGAGAAACAGTAGAGAATGGATGTCATCTTCTTCATGATCATCAAATTCTCGATCCTTTATGCACAGAGCTTTTATTTAAAAGTGTTTCAGCTATGCATGTTTTAGATTATGAAAGTGGCAGTGGGAATAGGCTAAGGTCCTGTTCTTAGGGCATTTGCTAGGAAGTTACCGATCAGATGCAGAATTCTGCTCTGTTAGCAGCTAGGATTCCAGATCGCCTCACAGGGTACCTGGAGGGAGATGCTGCCCTCCCTGCAGTGATGGTAAATACACAGAACAGCAGCTCATAGCCCCCAGCATCCCCCAATACAGGGCTCTCTGCTCTTGGACCTTCCTATCAACAGGCAAAAAGCTACCATGTCCTCCGGACAGGACTAAGACGCCTCGGTGAGTGATGCCTGGAGGAGGGAGCCAGATAGCGGCAGAGCTGGCTCAGCCTGCAGAGCCTGGGGCGGAGGATTACACTGCTTCTGTGGCTCCAGACTTGTCCGTATTCACAAAGAATTTCAAGTAAAAGAGTGACCTGACGTTGAACGCTCTAATCCATCCAGTTGGCACTGTCACATCTAACTTACCTGTGAGCGCTGAGCTGCCTAAGCAGATTAGGCAGCAGTCATGCACGGCAGACAGGGAAAGCCCAGACTTCTGTGACACCTACGACTTTTCTGTACTTGCCAAGGGGGTTGCCTTGCCTTGCTGGGGGTTTATTTTGGCTGGAGGAGAAGGTGGTAAAAAGATGATGGAAATGTGAAAACTAATAAATGGCTGTTTTGTGCGGGAGAGAAATAACTTAGGTTATACTTCAGGTATATTGCAGGTGACTCCTGACTAGATTATGTAGTTGGTCAACGCAGCAGATGACTTTGGGTAGAATTGAAAGATTCTAGATGCTCTTGCTCATGTGTTTACAAGCTCCATGATACAGATGGGTTAAGTGCAGCTGCTTGACTGGTGTCACACAGTGCCATGTCCCTTGTCACAGATCCTGAATGCCCCAAGTTATAGGTACCATATGGGGATTTCCCTCTTAGATCCTGTTGGGTCAGAATCCTGTCTGTATTTCTAACTGCAGAGCCTCTGCAAGCCAGCTTTATGCCCAGGCACATGGAAGTGTGATGTAACAGTCAAAAAAATAAATAAAAAATCCTGCACGCCTAAAACCTTTTCCACATCAGTCTGCCACATGCCTGAAGTTCCTGCCTATCTCTCCTCCTTTGTGGCAATGCTTCTTAAACCTACCTCATCCTTTCCATCCCCACTGTCATCACCCCCCACCACCCCACTTGCCTGGGCTAGCACCATCGCGTCTCAATTAAATCTCTGCTTCCAGCCTTTCCCTAAACTAATCCATCCCATTACATACATTAGAGGCACCTCTTCAAACACATTTCTTTCTTTTTTTTTTGTACAGCAGGTTCTTATTAGTCATCCATTTTATATGCATCAGTGTATACATGTCAATCCCAATCTCCCAATTCATCACACCACCACCCCCACCCCACCCCCCGCCGCTTTCCCCCCTTGGTGTCCATACGTTTGTTCTCTACATCTGTGTCTCAATTTCTGCCCTGCAAACCGGTTCAACTGTACCATTTTTCTAGGTTCCAC
The DNA here is from genome assembly GCF_009873245.2 of Balaenoptera musculus. Taxonomy (NCBI): domain Eukaryota; kingdom Metazoa; phylum Chordata; class Mammalia; order Artiodactyla; family Balaenopteridae; genus Balaenoptera; species Balaenoptera musculus. The sequence continues at coordinate 56,421,898 of NC_045793.1, forward strand.
ATATATGCGTTAATATACGATATTTGTTTTTCTCCTTCTGACTTACTTCACTCTGTATGACAGTCTCTAGATCCATCCCCGTCTCTACAAATGACCCAATTTTGTTCCCTTTTATGGCTGAGTGATATTCCATTGTATATATGTACCACAACTTCTTTATCCATTCGTCTGTCGATGGGCATTTAGGTTGCTTCCATGACCTGGCTATCGTAAATAGTGCTGCAATGAACACTGGGGTGCATGTGTCTTTTGAATTATGGTTTTCTCAGGGTATATGCCCAGTAGTGGGATTGCTGGGTCATATGGTAGTTCTATTTTTGGTTTTTTAAGGAACCTCCATACTGTTCACCATAGTGGCTGTATCAATTTACATTCCCACCAACAGTGCAAGAGGGTTCCCTGTTCTCCACACCCTCTCCAGCATTTGTTGTTTGTAGATTTTCTCCTGATGCCCATTCTAACTGGTGTGAGGTGATACCTTATTGTAGTTTTGATTTGCATTTCTCTAATAATTAGTGATGTTGAGCAGTTTTTCATGTGCTTCTTGGCCATCTGTATGTCTTCTTTAGAGAAATGCCCATTTTTGGATTGGGTTGTTTGTTTCTTTAATATTGAGCTGCAAGAGCTGTTTATATATTTTGGAGATTAATCCTTTGTCTGTTGATTCATTTGCAAATATTTTCTCCCATTCTGAGGGTTATACTTTGGTCTTGTTTATGGTTTCCTTTGCTGTGCAAAAGCTTTGAAGTTTCATTAGGTCCCATTTGTTTATTTTTGTTTTTATTTCCATTACTCTAGGAGGTGGATCAAAGAAGATCTTGCTGTGATTTATGTCAAAGAGTGTTCTTCCTATGTTTTCCTCTAAGAGTTTTATAGTGTCTGGTCTTACATTTAGGTCTCTAATCCATTTTGAGTTTATTTTTGTGTATGGTGTTAGGAAGTGTTCTAATTTCATTGTTCTACATGTAGCTGTCCAATTTTCCCAGCACCACTTATTGAAGAGACTGTCTTTTCTCCATTGTACATCCTTGCCTTCTTTGTCATAGATTAGTTGACCATAGGTGCGTGGGTTTATCTCTGGGCTTTCTATCTTGTTCCACTGATCTATGTTTCTGTTTTTGTGCCAGTACCATATTGTCTTGATTACTGTAGCCTTGTAGTATAGTCTGAAGTCAGGGAGTCTGATTCCTCCAGCTCTGCTTTTTTCCCTCAAGACTGCTTTAGCTATTCAGGGTCTTTTGTGTCTCCATACAAATTTTAAGATTTTTCGTTCTAGTTCTGTAAAAAATGCCATTGGTAATTTGATAGGGATTGCATTGAATCGGTACATTGCTTTGGGTAGTATAGTCATTTTCACAATATTGATTCTTCCAATCCAAGAACATGGTATATCTCTCCATCTGTTGGTATCATCTTTAATTTCTTTCATCAGTGTCTTATAGTTTTCTGCATACAGGTCTTTTGTCTCCCTAGGTAGGTTTATTCCTAGGTATTTTATTCTTTTTGTTGCAATGGTAAATGGGAGTGTTTTCTTAATTTCACTTTCAGATTTTTCATCATTAGCGTACAGGAATGCAAGAGATTTCTGTGCATTAATTTTGTATCCTGCAACTTTACCAAATTCATTGATTAGCTGTAGTAGTTTTCTGGTAGCATATTTAGGATTCTCTATGTATAGTATCATGTCATCTGCAAACAGTGACAGTTTTACTTCTTCTTTTCTGATTTGGATTCCTTTTATTTCTTTTTCTTCTCTGATTGCTGTGGCTAAAACTTCCAAAACTATGTTGAATAATAGTGGTGAGTGGGCAACCTTGTCTTGTTCCTGATCTTAGTGGAAATGGTTTCAGTTTTTCACCATTGCGAATGATGTTTGCTGTGGGTTTGTCATATATGGCCTTTATTATGTTGAGGTAGGTTCCCTCTATGCCCACTTTCTGGAGGGTTTTTATCATAAATGGGTGTTGAATTTTGTCAAAAGCTTTTTGTGCATCTATTGAGATGATCATATGGTTTTTATTCTTCAGTTTGTTGATATGCTGTATCACATTGATTGATTTGCATATATTGAAGAATTCTTGCATCCCTGGGATAAATCCCACTTGATCATGGTGTATGATCCTTTTAATGTGCTGTTGGATTCTGTTTGCTGGTATTTTGTTGAGGATTTTTGCATCTATGTTCATCAGTGATATTGGTCTGTAGTTTTCTTTTTTTGTGACATCTTTGTCTGGTTTTGGTATCAGGGTGATGGTGGCCTCATAGAATGAGTTTGGGAGTGTTCCTCCCTCTGCTATATTTTGGAAGAGTTTGAGAAGGATAGGTGTTAGCTCTTCTCTAAACGTTTGATAGAATTCACCTGTGAAGCCACCTGGTCCTGGGCTTTTGTTTGTTGGAAGATTTTTAATCACAGTTTCAATTTCAGTGCTTGTGATTGGTCTGTTCACAATACAGTATTATTAACAAGAGTCACCATGCTGTACATTATATATTCATGACTTATTTATTTTATAACTGGAAGTTTGTACCTTTTTGTCTACAGTCCTCCTAAGAGGTCTGTAGGTAGAATTCAGGGGGTCCATACATTTAGATGGTAAAAAAAACTACATCTTCATTTTCATTAATCCCCAAGGAAATTTAGCATTTCCTTCAATTATGTTGGTAGGCAAAAAGCTACCATAGTATTAGCATACCTGTGCCTTGTTACCAACATGTTAAAAATCACACACATATTCATATCATATTATAGGTGTTGCAAATATGTCAAAATATTGTTTCCTCTCATCATTACTTTAAAATCATGTTAGTTATTAGATCCATCACTAAATCTTGTTACTTCCTACATTAATAAAGAAGCACATATATTACTATTTTATAAATTTTAAAATATTTTGGTAACTATGTTCCTAAATAATTGATTTCAATTGAAAGCCCCATGTATTTTTTTTTTTTAAGTTTTGGTTAATTTTTTTTTTAATTTATTTATTTTATCTATTTATTTTTGGCCACATTGGGTCTTCGTTGCTGCACACGGGCTTTCTCTAGTTGTGGTGAGCAGGGGCTACTCATTGTGGTGCACAGGCTTCTCATTGCAGTGGTTTGTTGTGGAGCACAGCTCTAGGCAAGGGGGTTTCAGTAGTTGTGGCATGCGGGCTCAGTAGTTGTGGTGCACAGGCTTAGTTGGTCCATGGCATGTGGGATCTTCCCGGACCAGGGCTTGAACCCACGTCCCCTGCATTGGCAGGCAGATTCTTAACCACTGCACCACCAGGGAAGCCCAGAGCCCCATGTATTTTCAAGGCATTTAAAAATATTCTTAGAAGGGGTCCATAGGCTTCACCAGAATGCTAGAAGTTTCCATTGCACAAAAAATGTTCAGAACCCCTGCCAGAGGTGGTGATAATTCATAATATTGTCTGTATTTTGCAAAGTGGGCTGTTTTATCTCCAACAGATTTTGTTCTTTCTACATCCCAAACATTTATTCAACAAATGTTTATTGATCCTCTATGTGTTCCCGGCACAGTTCTAGATGCTGGGGAATCAGAAGTAGTATAAACAAGGCCCTTGCCTTCAAGAAGCATAATTCTAGTGGGGAGACACAGGCAATAGACAAGTAAATAAACCCAGTAATTTCAAATTGAGAGAAGTTCTGTAAAGGAAATAAACAGAATGTTAAGTAAATGGGGCAGAGTGAGGGATCAGAAAGCTCTCTCTGAAGAGTTTAGGAATGAAGGATGAGCATGTATGAAACATGGGAAAAGGTGGGGGAAACGTATTCCAGGCAGAAGAAAAAGCAAATGCAAACAAACCAGGGCTGCGAAAAACCTATGCTGGTTCATGATAGATTGACTGCATTCTGGCCACAATGCTGATAAGTCCAGAAAGTTGTTTCTCCCTTGGTTTGCAAGTTCTGAACTTCTGCCTCAGTGTTTAGAGTTTGTCAACTGCATGTTGCTCTTACTCCTTTTCCATTGCTCTCACACACATCCAAGTAAGACATGAGCCATGGGATTTGTAGCTCACTTGTGCAACTCCCACAAATGCCCTCAAAAGGCTGAGGTGGGAAGAATGATCATCTTCCAGCCTAAGTGCTACCAGAAGGCTCCCCTAATCCAGCTCCTGTTACTTTGCTCACTGCAAATATCCCGGCTCAAGACAGGAAAAGTAAGAGTGAGTAAAGAAGCACACCTCTATACTTTCAATATAACAGCCCTTTGCACCCTGTTGGTAACAACTTCTAGAAATACTTTAGATCTTCGACCACAATTAAGTGTCATAGTCTTTAGCTAACATATCTTCTCTGAAGGTTATATATGATACAAAAAAGATACATGGATGTGTCTAACACAGAAGACTAATAACCATTCATTAGGGCACTATTTCATTGTTAATGCTATTTTTTAAATTTTGTAGTAATGTATTTTTTCCTTAATAGCTACCATTAATGGCTATGCTATGTGCAGTAGACACTGGCTTTTGGACCTATGGCATCCATTTGTTCTCTTTCCTTTATCAGTTCGCCATTCTGTTTTGAGTATCCACTATCCTCCCCTCTCAATCCACAGTAGTAATGGCAGAACTAACTCCACACCCAACTCCATAGATGTCATGTGACCCAGGCCCCACCAATCAGAGCTGCAGGTTCTGCTGGCTGCAGGGATTGTTTCAGGGAAAAGCATCAGAGATGTGAGGTGCCGTGAAACCCTTAGTGAAACTTCTGGACCTTAATTTGAGCATAATGAGGGTAAACAGTTGCTAGAACCACCTTGAAATCCCATGAAGCCCAGGAATGAATCCAACACGTAACAGAGACACAGCCAAGTCCAGAGATAGAGAGACTGGGTCCTGGTGCCCCTGCTAAGTAAAGCCTTTCCTGAAACCAAATTTACCTGGAATGGTTAGTTTTACATCAGCGAATAAATTCCCTCTTGACTTAAAACAATTTGGGTTGGGTTTTCTGTCACAACAGAAATAGTCCTGATACCTACCTGATAATCACTGAAGACAAATTCATTCATAAACTTGTTAAGAGGCTCTTCCATAGCCTTTAGCCATAATATATTCATCCTCAAATGCATTTATCAATATATTACATTAGAGGAGAATTATTTTCTCTCCCCATTCTCAGTCCTCATTCTATTTTTTTGCAGTATTCTTCTGGATTTAAAAATCAAATAGTCAATTCACTCCACACTAACATACTGTTTTACATATTTGAAAATAATTTCTTAAACACAATCACTACAATCCCTCACTGTGATTCACTGAACTAAAAGACCAATACAGCCTTTGTAAAGGCCAGGCAGGAAATAACTAGTAGCCGTCTTCATGAGTCTAGAACAGAGAAACAAGTTTCAAATAATACCTTGTATTTCAACTGTATGATATTTATATTCCAAAGGGCAATCAGCAAAATTCTGATATGATAACCCCCCACGTGATCACAAAAGTACATCAAAGTTTCTTTGACAGTTTAATGAGTGGAATTTACTCCATTCCAAAGTCTTGCAACTCAGCAACACACTTTGGGCTATATAATTTATCCATCTAGCTGATACCTTGTCTAAACTGGACATGTGCCTCTCCCTTTTGCTAAAAATACTTGGGTAGTCCCTTGTAAAGTGAATTGCTATTCCCCACTTAATCTTTCTCTCAGGGGACTATTAAGGTTAGACTACCAGGAACTTGGAAGTTTCAGTACCAGAACAAGCAGCTGAGACCACCTTCAAAATTTATCTCCACTCACTTATCAGGAGACCTCCGGAAACTCACTTAATTTCTCCTGAGACTTGGCTTCTCCACTGGGAGCTCAGAAATGATGAGACCAAAGCCACCAGCCTCCTGGAGCTAATGTAAGAATTAAAGATAACATCAGTCAACTAATGATACAATTTAAAATAATTATGGAAAGGGAAAAAGGTGTACTATTTAACTTTTGATCTATTTTTACAGATTTTTTAAATCCTCCAAACTGTTTCAAATCAGTAATTTGATTTAAGAAATAGAGTTTTCTTATTCAGTCAGTCAGTCAGGCTAGACAGTTATGTGATTGTTTTTTCTTCCTCTCTGCTCCTGACAGAGGGTTTGAAGCACCCAGGACCAGAGTTTCTGGCAGAAATGAGGCATTCCAAGCCTTCTGGGGACATAGTGTGTATCCCTTATCTTGTGCAGGGAGAGTTCATTACTGAAAAGTCTGTGCTATGGGTCGGAAATAAAAACAACAGGCCCCAAATAGCCTAGGGCTGAATTCATTGCCTGTGGACTTGCTACTAATGATCTGGGGAGCACACTGGTGCTTAATGTTTTATCTGTTTAGTGCCAATGTGAGGGCTGGGCTCTCAAGCAAGCCCCAAGCTGAGAATCTAGTGTCTGAAATTTCTGTTCTGAAAGACACTGAACTGGGCAAGAGCAAGGCACGTCGGGAAAGAGAATCGTTTTTCTCTTTGGTTTTTACTGCTTCTGAAGCAAAGCCCAAGCCTCCTGGAGCTGGTGCCTCTCCCGGGCACGGCCTCCCCGTGGGGAGTGGGAGTGAGGCCTCCAAGGAGGGGACTCAGGCTGTGCATGGAGCAGCAACCTGTCAGAGGCAAGTCCCCATCCCATCCTGTGGCCCTTCATACACACGCTGCCAGGACAGTGGCAGAAGAGCAAGAATTGGTGCTTGAACTTTGAGTACTTTTGTCATGAATCCCTCCAACATTTCGAAGACGCGAGAGGCACTGGGGTAACGTTCACAGCAGGAAAGAAGAACAGGGGGCTCCAGGAGTGGCAACTGAGTACTGGATTATTCCTAATATCCTAATTTCAGTTGAGCCAGAGCTGGTGGAACAGGATTCAAACCCAGACTGTGTGGCTCCAGGGTCTATGCTCTTAACAGCCATGCTATACAGCCCATGAGAAAAACAAGATGAAACAAGATGGAGGAAACATCAGGGACAGTCACAGGCAGTTACTCAAGTAGTCCACAGGAGTGGCTATGAGTCTTCATGACCAAAGCTGGAAAGGAAGCCAGAAAAGCCGCACAGGCTCATGAAGTAGAACATTCAGATGCTCAGAACATACACTTATACCCACACCTGCACCTGCCCACCCCCCCACACATGCCATCCCCAGCGCACACACACTTCGCCCATCTGGGAGGATTGAGTTCTTCTTCTCCTAGAGTAGAGCTTCAGGTGGGACTGAGGGGAGGGATGGGAGATGATCGTCAACTTCCACCGCAGCCAGCCTTACTTACAGCAGCAAATTACACAGGGCTATTGGTTAAAGAATTCTTCAGAGCAGACCAAAGCTGTAATGCTGATCCACAATTCTAAGAATGATTTCTCAAGGGCTGGGGAAATCCAGTAAGATGCAAATAGCCATTTCTCTGATAATCTGGTTTGATCCAGAGATAAAAATCTAGGATATCAAGTGGAATAAAATAACTGCACATCTTCCAGGCAATCTTCCATAAATATTATTTCTCATAAACAGGCTTTAGGCAAATGTTGAGCAGCAGATAGTTTGAGCCTGGAAAGAGGGAAATTTTGTTTTGCTAATTAAGAACAAATCTATATGCTTTCAAAAAATCAACCAAGAAGGTAGGAAGGATGTTCCATTAAAGACATTAAGAAATATGACCCAAAGGTTGGCTGAAGAGGCCACCCAACCACCCTATGTATATGGTCAGCATATCTGCCTCTCATCCTAGATTTTATTTTTCAAAATAGAATCAATCTAGAAAAACAAATTTAAATTTCAAAAGTCACTGAAGTCACATATATTAAGTATAAGAGAACCAATTTTATTTTTAAAAAAATGTAAAAGCTGGCACTGAGGTTACACATGGCTACAAAACTTCACAGAGAGGGAAAATAAAGTGCCAGTGACTGCTTTACTGCTGTTTGTTTTTAACTTTAATATTACCTATACTGCAACTTCTTCCACTGTAGTAATAAACCAGAATAAGGCCCTTGAGTTGTATAAAGTGGGTGATTTCATTTTTTAAAGCCTAGGATAATCACATATCTGGCACCTTATAATTCAGTGTAAGGTTTTTCTGAAAAATGAGATCCACAGTTAAGTAACTCCTCCATCTTGTTTATCCCACCCCCTACTTCCTTGGTCTCCAAATCAGTGAAAGTGTGACTTGCTGGCCAAATCTGAGTGTAGCATCCAATCACCTTATATGTCAGCGTGTTCACCAGCTCTGTTTCGTGAAGATTCCATAGGTTGCCCCCAGGGGACAGATTGATAGTTTTGCTGATGAATGTCTCATGCTGTTCTTAAGGAGAACATTTTTTGCTCTCACTGCAAATGGCTATAAATCCAGCCTAGCTTCATCTGCTTCTTCAGGTGGACCTCATCAGTTGTAGGCATCTTATCAGCAAGAAACAGCCTCTCATAATGGTTGATAAATATTCTAGCCTCCCAAGAATCAGTTATCGAGAGATTCAAATCATGGTCAGTACTTAGAGCAGCTATTACTACAGACAATGCCAGTTACCCTTTGTACTTATCTCTGTAACCAGAGAGGCTGAATAGCTCTTTTTATGTCTCCACTCCTGGTCACTAAAAGCTAAGTTCATTCAAAATTTCCTCCTGCCTGCCTAGGGAGCTCACAGGCCTGTAATAAAAGTTGAAGAGATTTGTGTGAATATAAAATAAGATGTATGTTTCCCACTCCCTCCACCCCAACCCAGCCCCAAATTTGGGTAAAGGCATACCCAAGGGTAAAGGCATATATATCTGAAATGGTGGGGCAGGTAAAGGTAGAAAGAAGCCTCACTGCTTAGTTCAGCATAAGACAAGATTGTTCCAGGGTGATGTGTTTTTTTCCTTTTGCCTCTTTGTTTTAAAGAAATTGACCTACAGAGTCTGAAATCTGAAAAACACAGGGTTTGGGATTTATGAAAATTTGCCAGGTCTCGATGGAAAACAAGCATTTTTTCCTGCATGGTCCCAACAACATATCTCTAATGAAAGTAATTATAACATCTCAATGGTTGGGAAGATTAAGGGGAGCTGCTAAGTAAAACCCTCACACTTTTTGTGGTGATCATTTTGCAGCATATACATATATTGAATCATTATGTTGTACACCTGAAACTAATATACTGTTATATGCCTTATATGTCAATTATATCTCAATTTTAAAAAAATCAGCACACAAGAAAAGAAAAGGGTCTGGAAACTCTTAAAAGGAAAAGTGGTAGAGGATATGCAACATGGTACCTCCTCAAGAAAGCTAAAAGGTATCTATGCTCAGAAGAAGGCCCATGAAAGAGTAAAAATCCACAGACATTTCAACAGCTCTTAAAACTGTCATCACTTATCTCTCTACATTTGTAGTTAATCAGATCTTTCTATGCAGGGAAGCAATGCTCTACAGAATGCCGACCTTACATCTTGATTTTTGTAGAACTCACACTTATACACAACGCTCTTCAGTAGCCAAAGGTCTTCTTTTTCTATTCTTGTAGTTGAGTCTCATGGCAACCTTTGCTATAAGTGTGAGTATCCCCATTTCACTGATAAGATAAGTGAGGTTCAGACAAGATTAAGCAATTTGTCCAAGGAAATGAAATTATTTAGTGATGGAGCATGTACTGTGGTTATATGCCCAGGTTACAAAATTCTGGCTCTTCTCATTTTGCCACACTGTCACCATGGGTACCAGGGCTGGGAGGTGATGGGTGTGGGGAGGGACCAGACATGAACGAGAGGGGTAGACTGACCCGTCAGTGGCTCTTTCTGAGGTACGCACTTACAGTCCAGCCATATCTATATCTAGTTTTATATCACTTGTAAAAATTTCTCTTTTCCAGTTATTCATTTCCTTTCTTCATAGGGTCACACTCTTTCCATAGTAAGCAATTTCATTCCCTTGATGCTTTGTCAATATCTGAAACTGATCTTCCCCAGGAAAATTTCACTATCTGTCAGACTGTCCAAACTCTAACAGTGAGAGGAGAGCGGCAAGAACTGAAGCGGAGACCTGTGTTCTGCTCTGGGTTGTGGATCTCTAGCCTCATCGTCCCTTCCCAAGCCCAGAAAGAAGCCCTCCAACCCTTCTGCTGTGAAGAACTGCTAAGAATTACGTCCTCCCCGAGGTAGCCAGTGAGGAGAACAAAGATGACCACGACATTTTCGGACAACGAGTGAGCTCAACATCTGAAATTGGCCCCAGAACTCCCAGGACCATTAAAATTATTTGCTTAAGAGCTCTTGGTTTAAAAGGTTAAATTCCCCCCAAGTAACTTTTTTTTCCTGTAAGTGGAAAAACTTGCTAAATCTATGACCTCAAGGTTGACAACTGTATAATTGTTGTACTGAATAGATGGCAAAAAAAGATTTTCCTCTGGTTTTTCAACACCTTTCAGTTCCGCACTCATGAGGCAAAGGTACCATTCGCTGCTGTCTTTCAGCCTCTACTGCCTCTTGTACAGAGTGGAAGAAGAAAATTTGTGTTGGGTTCTCCTTTCACGCGCAGAGATTAAATGGTCAGATAGTGCATACGGGGAGGCATTCCAAGTCCTTCTGAGGCCATTTAGAAGCATTTCATCATTGCAACTGTTTCAGTTTTTCATCTGCTCACAGCTCAGCCCCTCCAACAAGCCTAGGCCTGCCCCCTCTCCCTCCCTCTGAAGTTTTTTTCCTCACAACAAGCCAGGAATCTCCTCCCCTCGTCTTACACACCGAGGAACTAAGGAAAAAAACATGCCCTAACTCAGTGAGCTGCAGGTTTTTGTTTGCTTGTTTTTTTCCTTAGCATTCAGGCTCTCAGCCCCAAATGAAGATTTATCCATAAAGGTTTTATTGCTTCCTAACTCCACAGGATACCTTAGTCCATTTGCACTACCTCTCTCTCACTTCTTATCTGGCACAAAATTCTTCTCACTGATACATATTCCTCTTGGGTGGCCCTTTTGTCTATTTTTCAAAGTTGTCAGAAAACAACATTGTTACACTACCAAATGTGAAATAGATAGCTAGTGGGAAGCAGCCGCATAGCACAGGGAGATCAGCTCGGTGCTTTGTGTCCACCTAGAGGGGTGGGATAGGGAGGGTGCGAGGGAGACGCAAGAGGGAGGAGATATGGCGATATATGTATACCTATAGCTGATTCACTTTGTTATACAGCAGAAACTAACACACCATTGTAAAGCAATTATACTCCAAAAAAGATGTTAAAAAAAAGAAAAAAGAGAACAACATTGACAGAAAACTCGGGAGCGGTGCACGTCAGCTAGGCTTTTAGTTTCTGTTGCTCACTCTCTTCTCTAAATCATTCCAGTTTCATAGACTGTCAGAAGGCCTGGCTGAATCTCCAACGTCTAAATGCGTTGTGCATTCTCTAGCTCAGCCCTTTGGACACTTCCTTGGCAGGATCTCACGCAGGAGGGAATACCAATGAAGATGAGCCCATACCACAGCGACCTCCACAAAGACAGTGGCTCTCCAACTCAGGCTTGAAATATTTTCTGTCAGTGGTGCATGGGAAAGGTAAGTATTCTGAAAGTGGCTTTTAAAACAGCCAAATCAATCACCTGGGTAACTGGGCAAACAGAAAGTTAAGTAAAAAAATAAATTTAAACAGAAACCAGTGCCACCCACATGTGAACAGGAGGCAAAGAGCCTGAAGCAGTCTTGAAACAAAAACTCTAAATGGCTCTAAGAATCAAAAGAAACGTAAAGAGTACCTTAGGGCTCAGAGAGGAAGTTCCTTTGGACTGTCCTGCTCTGATCCTAAATGTCTGGAAATGATTCTTGTGCTTTTTTTAGGGTTATTTTTCATGAACCAGCTCAGACAAGATAGGAACCAACCCAAATCCATCTCACAAACCCACACCAGCCTTGCGTCCTTCATGGGGTGCAGGTCGTGCTAATTCACTTCTCCTGAAGAAGAGGGCCTGGAGGCAAATTATCCCAAGAACTCCTTGTTTTGGTCTTAAAGCACTCTAAGGCATCAAGAAAATTAAAGTCTGACCTGGGCAAAATTATTAAGGAGAACTTCTTATATATTTCTAACCCTGATTCCTGTACCATAAATTCTCCTTGTGGCTAAAGAATTTGTGATATTAATTACTTTCTTCCTCCACTTTTTTCTCCTGCTACCCCTGCCCATAAAAGTAGGCTCTCCTTTACCTTGCCCAAGGGGAGTTCAATTTATAATCAATAAGCAGAAAGTCTCCAAGGCTAAATGTTTAGCAAAAGCCTATATGTTTAGAACATACTTTCACTGGAGAGGTAAAGGGAAGAGAAGGGAGTTTGTGGGTAGAAACAGAGCTGGAGAAGCCTGAGAAGACACCAAAATAGAGAGGTTTCTACATGTCTAGAAGTAAGAGAGCAGGAGACAGAGAAGCTGGCTGGTTCCAGAGAGGCAGGAACTTGGATCTGCTTTCTGGAAGAACCACCAGGAAGGGTCGAGAGAGGCATGACCATTCATTCGGTTGATCGCCGAACAGGCATGATGTTTCTTGCCCACCTCTGCTCATGGACTGAGATATTCAAATCTACTCTGCCTGTGGTGACCTCATTAGACTCACTAAGAATTCTCGTGCAGCACATGCCTGCTATGTGGACAGATTTCAATGCCAGAATTGAAATCAGAAGAGAAAAGAAAAGCTTCAAGATTTACTTACTCATTTTCATTTTCTTAGTTGATGAGCTAGTTTTTCTACAAAACTGTTAGTTCAAACCATGTAAAATTACTGCAATTCAAACATTTGTCGACCCCCAGAAATGGCAATTTCATGTGATTCACCAATTAATGAAAAGGTAGTTTATCCACGTGGCAGGTACTGATCCTGCTGGGTCAGCAGGGACCTCTGCTTCTCTGAGGGTTTCCCAAAATCAAGGTCTTCCACAGAAACCCTTGCTGTTCCCCTTATTATCTTTGGAGAACCTTCTGAGGGCATTGCTGTAATTCCCAGCAGAGGAAAAGTGAGAGAGGGTGGGAGGAGTTAGGTGACTACAAGCTGGGAACGAGAAGGATCTCAAGTTAAAACACAAATATATCCGGCAGCCTCCTGTTTTCTTTTTGGGAGGCTCAGCTTTCCTAAATAGGGTGCATTTTCCCATCTTTTTGTTTCCCATCTTCAAATGTATCCTTGTGTTTGTAAGTGTATCTCTAAACAACAATGAAGAATAAATTAACAGTGGTCCCTCAGCTGCAGTAAAAGCAGTAAAATAATATCCTTCCATTGATGTCAAGAGAAGAAAAGGCTCTGACTTAGAACGTTTTAACAGCAAACCATTTTTTAAAATATTAAAAAGTCAAAGTTGAATAGGCATCCATTAGATACCAAGGAATGAAGGAAGGATGGACCTATCTCCAAACTTAAGCCCAGATCTCTGCTCACAAGCAAAGGAAAATTCAATGTTCCATTTTACTTGGGTGTATTTTACTTCAGAACTGTCAGCTAGCTCCAAAGCCGCCTCTTCAGTGAAGCCCTCCCATATTCCCCCAGCCACAATGGGTTTCTGCCTTCTCTATCTTTTCATGAAATGAAAATGTGTTATAGACTAAGATTCTTTGTTGGGTTATGTAAACACCACCCATCTATGAGCACCTACTGTATTCAAGGCATTGACGTGCAGGCCATATAAAGACATGAAAAATACAGTCCTGCCCTTAAGATTCTTAGAGTCTAGCAGGCAGCTATGTTTGTGGTCGGCTATGTTGGTCCCTGCCAAATGTCTTGGCATGTCCTATGTCTTCTACTAGTCTGCAAGTTCCTTGCAGACAGAGTTTGTGTCCTGTTCTTTCTTGGGCCCCCATGAAGCAGTGCCCAGCATTGTGCTTAGCATATACAAATATAGGTAAGGCTCCATAAATGCTTGCATTGAGTCCCCAGACATGGGGATAACTTCAAAACTTGATGGATGGATGCATGGCACCTGCTCCACACTGTGTCTTTCCCCACAGCCATCTACTTCTCTTTCTGGCCTGTCTCCGGCAAGCTGTTGCACTCTTGTCCCTTTCCTCATTTGGTTCTCCCAACCTCACGACTAGGACAGTTGCACTGTATCTGAAGCCGGTGCTCTACTGCATAAATATTAATTAGCACAGTCACTCAGTTTTCTCCACCTCCCCCTTATCCCCCACCGCTGACAGGAGATGTGGTTTGCTTTTCCTTTAAGTACATTTTCTTTAAGACAGTTACGGAACTCTTTTCTCATTGTAAGTTCTCCAGGCAACCATTCTGCCTCTTCTCTCTTTATGGTGTGGTTTGTTCCTTTTTTATATATATAAATTTATTTATTTTATTTATTTTTGGCTGTGTTGGGTCTTCACTGTTCTGTTTGGGCTTTCATTAGTTGCAGTGAGCGGGGGCTACTCTTTGTTTTGGTGTGTGGGCTTCTCATTGTGGCGGCTTCTCTTGCTGCGGAGCACAGGCTCTAGGCGCGTGGGCTTCAGTAGTTGTGGCACGCGGGCTCAGTACTCGTGGCTCGTGGGCTCAGTAGCTGTGGCTTGTGGGCTTTAGAGCGCAGGCTCAGTAGCTGTGGCGCACGGGCTTAGCTGCTCTGCGGCATGTGGGATCTTCCCAGACCAGGGCTCAAACCCATGTCCCCTGCATTGGCAGGCGGATTCTGAACCACTGTGCCACCAGGGAAGTCCCTGTTCCTTTCTTAATGTTATCTGACTTGTAAAAGAGTACTGCAATTCATGAAAAATTTCACGTGCTGGTCAAATTAGATTTAAAGCTCCAAACATTGGCAGGTACATCAAGCCAAGAGGTAAAATTATAGTGAGGAAGCCAAGGGTCTTAATATGGGTTCCCCCCAAAAGCAGACTCAGAGACAAGAATTTGGGTGCAAGGATTTAGAAGGTAATCCCAGGAAACATGGAGAGGGAGTGAGGAAATGAAACAAGGAAGGGAAGAAAGTCAACAAAGGGAGTGTTGATAAGCAAATGGCCACTCTGGGCAACTGGGGTTTGATCCTCCTGAGGACCCCATGCGACACTGGGCAGATGCACCTCACTTTGACCCACCTAGGGATAAGGAGGCTGGGGAATGTACCCACTCCATTCCACCCCTCTGTGATTGAAGACTGCTCCTGGACATTAACCCCTGTCTCGTCTAGCATGCTCCTGGAGCTAGAAAAAGCCCTCAGGCAGAGAGAAACAGGAGCTTGAGGTAGGAAGTCTTAGCTTATACACAAAGCTGAACACTGAAGCTGCAGGTGACTGAGGGGATGTGGCCAGACCCCAACAGCATCGGCTGTGCCCACTGATGTATAATAGAACCTAAGATCCAGCAGGACCCACCCTCTGGAGCCTGAGAGAATGTTGCTCCTGGGACTGCTTAAGGGCATCCAGAGGAGAGTGACAAAGAGACAGAAATCCAGCCCACATTCTGTTTGCCAAACTGTATGCTCCGTTTGGGGCTGCATCCACCTGGAAGAAGCAAAGTTCCTTTTCAAATCTGCACAAAGGTGGCAAATGGACTAGCAGTGGCCCTGATGACACTACCCCCATATTACAACAGATGCCAAAACAATATCGGCATTATGTGGTCTGATTGTACACACCACAGTCTCCTTGATGTGGAAAAGAGGGCACACTAGAATAATAAGGCAGTATTTGCGTAGTCTTTGCATTAGGTAATATCCATTTTTGGATATACAGGTGATTCTTAATGCAAATATAATTTTTGCTATCACCCCATTCATAGCAAATCTGAGATCCTTTGCAGCAATAATTAATATGTGCTTTATCATGAGCTTTTTCTTCTATTCCCAGAGGATATCTGATCTTTCTGCCTAACTGAGTGAAGTGGCCCTGTCAGACTGTGCCTTTCTTTGCCAGTCACTGGAATTGGCTGCATGGCTGTGCCTGACCCAGAAAGCATTTGCACTGGACCAGGGTCTTCTTTCCAAACCCGTCGCATGAGTGAATCTCTTAGACTCCCCAGCGCTCCCCATTAGAGAGAGTGGCCTGCAAGTGATGTCTCTGGTTATTACACAGTTTGGAATCTCAATCAGTCTTGTGGCTCCCGCTTCCCACATTTACAATAGACACATTAACTTTGCTGAGTATATTTCCTGCACTTGCCTATGCTTCTGGGCAAGGGCTTTTAATGTTCTTTTCTCTTCCACAGACTGTGGTTTGCATGTTTTCCATCTGACTGCTTAATGGCAGGATGCCTTTCTCCACCTCACAAACAAATTGAATTTTCTGATCGTAGGTTATTTACTTAGTGTTTGAAATCCTATAACTTGTCCCAGTTATTCATACTGACTGAATAACTCCTGCAGCATGAAATATCTCAGGGGTAGTCTCACAAAACGGAACTCAAGTCAAGGACCCTTTAAGTTCTGACGTCTACAAGACCTTGTAAAGACCCCCTTGGAGGCTTTTCTATCTTAGCAGTTGTTCAGTTCCTAGAATCAGAGAAAGCTAGGGCTGGACTAGGCCTTGGAGATAATTCCAAAGTGGCGTCTAATGTCTGTAGCATGTAGATTACAATACCTTGCTGTGATTTGATGAAGAGGGATTATTTTAAGGAGGACTAAAATATGTTCATTCTCTCATCATGGCTTTACTTAAAATGGGAGGAGGCATATGACTCATGAAGAGCAGCAATTCCATGATGGAGAGCTTGGCATGAGCCTGATATTTCCTATTGTTACTTTATACTTAATTATTGATAGCTGTCATCAAGGCCTTAGCTCTAACCCTGGGTACTCTGCAGATACAGTAGGTAAGGGGTGGCAATTGGCACAGAAGTACACTTTGAACACAATGAAATTTGGTCTCATGCACCAAATTTTATAATAATTAGAGATGACAGTTTCACATTTTGAAAATAGGTACATACAGACAACTACTACATATTTAAGGAGCTCTTAAATTCCAGGTACCTGCTTTTATACTTACTTATATAAAGTGATTATATATTAATGTTAATGATTAAAATAGATGGGCAAGCCCATTTTTCTTTCTGCATATGAGAAACAATTTTGTTGGATATCGTAAAGCTTCTTTTATCAGTATGTAATGTGTTTTCATGTTGCCATTTATGTTTCTAACTTGAAATTTGATCCTTCAGCTCTATAACAACTTCTTGTGTTTTAAGGATTCAATCACAGCAATTTTTAAAATAATTGAAGCCACTTGAAATAATGGAATGGTGGCTCTGGGGTCAGATAAACCTGTGTTTAAATCCTATTGATTAAAAAAAAAAAATCCTATTGATTAGCTCTGTGACCTCAATCAAGTTATTTCATTCCTTAAGCTTGCCCCCATCTGAAAAACTTGGGCTAATAACATCTCATGGAAATGCTGAAAGATTAAATGAGATAGATAAATGTATTTTAAAAACAAATGTAGTGTCTTATACATAATAGATCTAGATCTTACCAAATTATCTATCTATCTATCTATCATCTATATATCTATCTTTCTCTCTATATTTCCTGACTTTCTTAAATGACTGTGTCAAGAACTCTAGTAAAATATTATTTCTCTCCAAGTTAAAAAAAGTGTCTATGAAGATTGCTAATATTCTACATATTTTCTTTTAGGACAGTATTTTTGTCCCTTGTAAGTCAGATGCTGAGGTTCATATTTTTGAGGATTGTGATTAAGCCTGTTACTCCCAGCATCCCTTCTAGTGCTAGATTCTGCATTGGTACAAGAGTTCAGCAGGATTTCAGGTTTTGATAAATCAAATAAACCATTGCTTCCAACTCTGAACTACTCCCCTCCTTTACCACGAGGACAAGTAGAAATGAAAGAACTTTCTAATTTGTCTCTGTGACATTTATGGGTGTCAGCTCCCTTAGCTGACTCCTTAATTTAAAAGATGCCATCCCTCTGTTGTGTTGTATTATCTGATTCTCTTACTAGCACTCTAATAGCTGTTTCTTCCGCCCTTGGTTTGGAAACTGGCAAATACAGTTAGTTCCTCGTCAGCCTTTCTCTACCCTACCAACTGTGATTCTATGGCAAACACTCTTGGCCAACATCTAGAGAAACGGGAGAAGTTGTTTGAGGAGTTTATTTTCTTTTCTTTTTAATGAAATCATTTTGGAGCTCTGCCACAAATCACTGAAGAGAAAATGTGAATTTTTGTCTTGCAAATGCTAAGGTTTGTTGAGAATATCTAAAGAGTGGACAAGTAAGAAGTTCCTTTGTTAAGTCCTCAGTGTTGGGTCTGGAAACATATGTTTGCCTTTCCCTTCTCTCCCTCGTGTATAGAGACATGCCTAAGGCTGGCCCACTGAGGAATCACTGTGTGAAGCTGGGAATCACCCAGCGCCTCGTGACTGCTTTAGAGACCGGATCCTTCTTCAGGTAAATGTTGTGTGTGCCATGGAGTCCTCCACAGTGAGGCCAAGTGGCCTGTGGATGCTTCTCAGAATAATCTTTTTAAAAAGAATAAACTATAGTATATAACATGTCAAGGGAAACCAATATACTAAAATACAATTATCAGATTATTTTATTATACTATGTGCTTCTTCACTAGTGCATAAAATAACAAGATCTTCTGGCAGGTCTAATAATTACCAAAATTCCTAGTAGTGATGAGTATAAATAATAATTAGAGATATCTGAAACAACAGTGAAATGACATGAAAATACCCATGAGTTTTACTGGTGACAAAGTCATACGTATTACTAGTACTATCATGGTTTGTTTCCTACATTTGTAATGTAAAGGTATGCTAACTCTCAGAGATCAGCAAAAATAAAGATGTCATTTTTTTCCCATCCAAGTGTATGGATCTCCCTGATTTCTACTTCATCAACTCCTCGGATGTTCACGGCCCACAGGTTAAGAATCCTCAGGTCTTGGCTCCCAGTGTGTGAACCAAACTCTCTGGTTAGAGATTCTCACCCCCTGGCCTGTCTCATTGCCAATGTTGCAAGGATCCAACGGCAAGAGGCAAAATCTGAACATTTGAAACCAAAGCTGTGCTTAAGAGAAGGGCTTTTGTCTTTGCTGATGATGGAAAGGATTCACAGTGAAAAGATCATTGTGTACCTTGGATGTTTGGTCAATGTGCCTTTGATGGCTCTAGAACACACCACCAGGAGAATTCACCTCCCTACGGACTTTAATGCCACCGCATAGCAAATATTGTAGGGAAAAAGGCAAATCAATGTATTTAGTCCACAGAAGAAAAACACGTTTCCAGTTTATGTCTCCACAGCAGTGAAGTCCATCCTGCTGGATCCTGCTGGAGGTGAGCCTTGAGAGAGAGGACCGGGACACTGTCTGGGCGTTCCCAGCATTACCTTCTGTCTGTTCTCTGGTGTTTGTTTTTCTATCCCCATCCCTCCTCCTTCTCAGCCTGGCTCAGATTCAGCTCTGAAGCAGAGCCCCAAAAGGCTGAAGGCAGACTTCCTCTAGGCAACTCTCCTGAAGCCACCCTAGGGCTCTGTCAGTGGGAGACAGGAGTCAGTGACGGGGACAATCACTGCCACCTTCCTCTCTCCTCTTTCCTCCTCAGTTCCTGCCAAGCCCTGACAGCTATGGAAGCCAAGAGCCTTCCTTTGACTCCCGCGTAGGTCTCCGCAATGTGAGCTCCTGCCAAGCCACGGGGCCAGCTCTAGGAATGTGTTTTTAATATTCATTGTTCACTCTGTCTGTTACCGATGTGTGCACTGCAATTACTGTAATTCTTTGCACATGTGTTGTTATGAAATGGGTGCCTTTCAAGCTATGCCAGGTTATTTTTTTTTCTTTCTGAAACCCAAATCTATTATTTCTACCTATGTTTCAGTTAGTTTGCCATGCTTCTTTATTTCATTTCAAAGATCAGTCTGGGCGGCAAAGAAAGAGTGGCGTGTGCACAAAGCAAGGTCTGCCTGCTTTCCTCATGGTACGACAGTTGCTTTTGATTTAGGTTTGTGTGGTTTTTACCTCCCTCTCTTGTTTTCTTCTTTCCATGTGCACAACCAAGCCAACTTTCAGACATACACATCATACACATCGCACATGCACTGCTGCTGGAGTAGCCATCTGCACCCAGGGGAAGGCACACATGCGGTGTGCAAAACACACACACACACGTGCATGCAAACAGCTTTTGGTTGAAGATTTCTTGGGTATTAGGATTTTTGTCTCCTCTTAGTGGTAGAGAGGGAAAGGAGGTCTAGAAAAAGTCATTCTCTTTTCTTTTTTTTTTTTTTTTTTGACTTTAATTGGACCTTTTCTGACATGATGTAGAAACTTCAGCCACTGGGGTACAAAAAGGATTATATGCCTTCATTAATTCAGATTGTCTTATTTTTGGCTTTGATTTTTTTTTAATCAAAGAACAATAGCAAACGTAAAACCAGATTTTAAAATCTGCTAATATTTTTTAAGTTTCTTAGGACAATGACAAAACCTTAGTAAATTAAGAATAACTATTATTCTGCATTTGAGAACTTACTCTCACAATTTACAGGAGCTAAATTAAAAATAAAACAGTGGCAGTGTCCACCTGGCAAACATCACCAGCTATCCCCACATATATATTCCTTTCTTTAGGGATTTTCAGGATACCCTCTGTTTTTGCCAGGCAGAGAAATCTGACCCGGTCGCACCCCTGCCTGCTAAGCATTTTACTTTCATTGTTAACTATATCCATTTGTTACCATGAAACATTATTATTTTAAGGTAGCAGGGAAGCAGGACTGCTTGCTGCATAATGGTGCCGTAACTCTTATTGCCAAGAAGGAATCAAAGAAATGGACAGTGGCTAATGTGGGAAATCACACCAGAGAGAAAGAAACATGCAGAGAGACAGAGACAGAGAGAAGCAGGGGAGGAAAGGAGAGAAGGAAAAATAGACACAGGCAGAGGGAAAGACACTGAGAGACAAAAAAACACAGAGAGACTCACATAGAAAAGCTAGAATTTCCATGAAAAGATTTATAAAAGAATGACATAGCTGTTGCTAGGGAGCTGGGAGGACAGCAGATAGATACGCCAAAGATTTTTTCAAAAATCCACCAAAGATTTTTAATATAAACCTGCATGTCTCTGTTTGTATCATCTCTCCAGTGAGGAGAATGGATAAAGAAGGGAAAGAAATATGGAGAAGCAGTCTTCCTAGACACACACTATTTTAACAGCACACTCTGCAGTTGCTGTATTGCGGGTATGCCTGAGGTCAGAGGGCAGTTCTCACTCCCCAAATTCCAAGGCCAAGGCTGCACCCATCCAGCTATGCGGAATAACCCTACTCCCATGCATGATGGCTTTGAGATGTGTAACCCAGGTATGGCAGATCCTGCCTTCCCCTGATTGAAAGAACACATCTTGATGACCTGTGTGGGCAACCAGGGAATTTGGTCTTACTCTTGCTCAGGCTTGGGATTGAGGAGAGGAATCTGGGAGAGACCAGCAGTGGCTCCACAAGATTCAACTCCCAGCGGGAATCTGAGGACGTGGATGGGGGTCAGTGCTACTCAGGATCACCTGCCTGCCTGTATTAGGGTTCTCCAGAGAAACAGAACCAATAGAATGTGTGTGTGTGTGTGTGTGTGTACACACACACACACATATATGACAAAGAGAGACACAGAAAAAGAGATTTATTTTATTTTAAGGAATTGGCTAACGCAATTGTGGGGCTAGCACATCCAAAGTCTTCGGGGCAGGCTGTCAGGCTGGAAATTCCAGCAGGGGTCAACGTTACAGTCTTGAGTTAGAAGGCAGTCTGGAGACAGAATTCCTCCCTCTTCTGGTCACCTCAGCCTTTTCTCCTAAGGCCTTCAGCTGATTGGATGAGGTTTACCCACATTATGGAGGGTGATCTTCTTTACTCAAAGTCTATAGATTTAAATGTTAACCTCATCTAAAAAATACCTTCACAGCAACATCTAGACTGGTGCTTGACCAAACCACTGGATACCACAGCCTAGTAAGGTTGATGCATAAAATTAATGATCACATAGCTCTATAAGAAAACTGGGATGAATATGGCCATCCCGTCACTGAACCAATGTATCAAAGATTCAGAGGTATGAAGTAGGTGGATCTCCACATTGGAGCAAGTGTGAGAAGCTGGGACCTTTATCTAGCAGAGCTGTTGCTTCGTTCTACCCCAAGAAAATTCTTTCCAAAATTGTGTCTTTGAAAAGAGGCTCCTCTAAGGAATCTGTCCCTGTCTTGAATTCACTCCCTCTCTCTAATCCAGACCCTCTGTACTCCAACCCCTTATTCCAGTCCCCCAGTTGGATGTCCAAACCACCACCACTGGAAACTTCACCCGACCACACCCCTTGGTCCATCCTCTATCTGCTCTCTTAATTAGTGCCCAGCACCCTGGCCTGACGTTCACTGAGCTATCCTCTGCTCACTGTGAGCTCCAGAATGGCTGAAGGAGTCAACTCTACTCCTCTGAAGGAAAGCAAATACTGGTGCCCCAATTCTTTTTCAGTCTCCCCCAAAGTGAAAACTTTGGCTGTTTACCTTACAGGTAGGGTTGTCAGATTTACGGGGAAAAAAGCCCAATTAAATTAGAATTTTAGAGAACCAACAGATAATTTTTTAGTATAAATGTATCCCATACTTGGGACATATATTACAAAGTTATTCATTGTTGATCTGAAATTGATGCCTAGTTAAATTTCTATTTCAGATCAAGAACTAATCATTTTTAGTACAAATATGTCCTGGGTAATATTTGGAACATACTTATACAAAGAAAATTATTCCTTGTTGATCTGAAATTCAGATTTAACCAGGCAATTTATACTTTATCTGGCAATCCTGCAAGATGACCTAAAATATAAGGATACTCCTCCAACTCACGGAGTGGTTTTTTTTCTCAGAGACAACATAGGCTGACTTCCTATCTAGGACCAGATATTCTTCCCCAAGCAAGGCTCCCTCTGTAACAATAGCTTCTGACTACCTCTCCTCCCAACACCAGCTGCCCTGGAGTGATGGGGCCACTCCAGGTTTATCCCTCCTCCTAATCGGAGTAGGGTGGAAGAAGGGAAAATTTGTCCTGTTCAGGTCGATATGTTTTCAGAGAAGGAATCATTGACATCCCCATTCATCCAGGCTCAAGACCCTGGAGTCATCCTCAATTCTGTCTTTCCTTTAGTTCACCCTTCTAGAGCTTTATTCCACAATGGTTTTTTGAGCCCTCTCCCTTTCATCACAGATATCCTCTTAATCCACATTCATTATTTTTCACTTAGGTGACAACGTGAACTTCTGGATTTTTTTTCCAACCTGTAGCACCTCTCTTCTGCAGCTCATCTACCACACTCCCTGTCCTGAAATTCAGTGCCATCGTAAACACACAAATACTCCCAAGGCTCAGAAACATTCTGTTTCCAGAATGTCTGTCAAATGAAATCATATATTTTGGCCTACGTCAAGTCCAAATATCTAGGCCATATATCAAGTCCCTCAAGCAACTGACTTTAAACCAGGGGTCACAAACTTTTTCTGTAAGAAGCTAGACAGTAAATTTCTTAGGCTTTAAGGGCTATACAGTCTCTGTCCCAATTACTCAACTCAGCTGTTGTTGCATGCAAGCAGTCATAGACGATACATCAATAAGTGAACATGGCTGAGTTCCAATACAACTTTATTTATAAAAACAGGAGGAGAGGACAGATTTGGCCCATATTCTTCAGTTTGCTGATTCCTTCTCTAGTTGCCAAATCAAACCTGATCTCCAAGTCCCAGCTAAAGTGTCATGCTCTCTGTAAAGTTCTCCCTGATCCACCCAGTTTGAAGTGACTCTTTCACTCCATGCACACAACACTTTATATCTCTTTTATGGCCAGGCCCACATTCTGCCTTGTATAGCGTCCATGCCCCATCTCTCTGTTGGAGTGCTTGGCATTCCTTGCTGAGACCATACTGTCCTTTACACAGGGTAGATGTTCAATAAGAAGGTATTGGTGGGAAGAATTGTTGAAAGTCAGTGGAGTGAGTCTATAGAAACGGCAGAGCCTTAATCAACTACAGTTTCCTCCTCTCCTCCAGGAAAAAAGTGTGAGTTCCACTGAAGATCATGGAACACCGCCAAATGCCTTCTGGAGAAACTCAGCTTCTAGGCCAGTCAGCCATCATTTAAAACACACAGAAGCCTGCCTATCAAAAATAAACTAGCTAAGCATTCAATTCCCCAACGAGGAAGGTTGGTATTGCAAATGGATTTGGGCTGAAACCATTTTCCTTTTTGAAACACACCCAAGCTTTAAAAGAAATAGCTTCATCTGATCTGAACTGCCAACACAGTCCTGCAAAATCCATCCCTTGAGAGAACCTCGTTACCAGCTTCAGTTCAAAATCCACGTGACTCCGAACCGTCCGAGGTTTGCAAAGCAGGGTTAGAAATTGCCAGGCCCTATGCACCTCAGAGAAAGGGTTTCAGAGCAGGGAAAAATGAATGGAGGAAAAGAGCAATAATGCAAACATTTCTCCAGCCAACTTACTAGGAAAGTTAAAAATTATTTTAAAGTTAGCTATCATTGAAAATTGCAAGCAAATTTATTTCTCTGGTTCCTTAGTATTTTTTGTCATTTTTTGGACTTAGGGGTGGTTTAGTTATAGTACTACATACTTGATTTTGTCTATCTAATCATTTTAGGTGCGCGTCATGTCTTAATTAATCTGTAGGTTTCTCAAGAAAAGGGTACACGTTTTCTGATCTTGCACACCTCCTAGAGCATTATATTACCAGGGCCACAGCAAATGCTCAATAGGCACACAATAAACAAATGAATATATGGGGTATATTAACCTGCTAAAGTCCTTGGTGAGGGAACTAAGTTACTTAAGTTAATTTTTCTTAATTCCTCCTTTCTCTTAAAATCCTGATCCCACCTCTTTTTCACCACCAATTAGTACTATTTTAAGTCCTTTGAAATTTTCATAACAATAAAAAAGAAAAACCAAAATTTTGCTTGCCGTTGTGTTTTACTAGATTTAAAAGTTCTTTGGTGGCAGGACACGACCCACTGACATTTGGATAGATGAAAAGCAGAACTTTTTGTTATTTGCCAAAGTAGAGAAGGCGCAGGCAGAGCCACACTGAGGGTTACACCCTGGGGCAGGGGCAGCTGATGTGTGACAAGCAAGGTGGGGTTAACTAGGTTTAGCAGGCTCCCTGTGAATTGGCTGATTTGAATAATTTCACAGGCTCCAGGACTTAGGGGCTGTTTTTAGTTGTCTGGTACCTGGCCCTGTGGCAGTTAAGGCTGGCGCATAGACGCCAGGAGTGGAAGAGTTCGATAGGGAAGTCACTGGGGATGTGGACTTAATCAGCTGCTCAAAAGGAGGAACCACCGGCCTCCAGCCAGGTCCTCAGAACTGGATCAAGACAGCTTTTTTTTTTTTTTTTAAAAAAAACTATATTATACACTATAACAGAAGTCACTGACAACACTCGCGTCTATGTTTCCTGAAAGCAGAGGCCTGCCTATACTATTCTCCCTGTCACTGTACCCTCATGCCTAGCATGTCAAAGGCACACACATTTTCTCGAATAAATTGAATGAATCCGGATTTTCACTCCTACAACAGGGCAGAAAGATACCCCACTGAGACTGCTGGCCTGGATTCTACACTTTCAGTAGGTATTGAGACTTGCACTGCAGGGAAAAAAAGTGTAGTAAATCTACTATTCGGGGGGAAAAATGTGAATAAGGTCAGTATTAGTCTGTCAAAATATTACATCCACAATCTGGGATGTTTTCATTTTATCAGAATGACAGACACAAGTAAAACAGATCAGTGTTTATTGTACTGATCAAATCTGAGAGCAAAATGACATTTGGGGATAAGAGAAATGGGAATGAGAGAAACAGAAACTGACCAAATTTCAAACTGAGCTAAATTTCAATGGTTCTACTATGGGATAGAAGATAACAAAGCTTTGAAAATCAAGAAGCAAAGAAAGGTAAGAAATGACACTGGATAACAGAAGCTCATGAGCTCTGGAAAGAGAATCACTGATTTTATAAGATCACATAACACTAAGAGCATTTGGAGGGGTTATCATCGTCTATTGGCAGAGAAGAACTGAAAGAAAATACATCTAGATTTAGCTTAGTAAAATAAATAGGAAATAATGTCTCGGGACTGTAGAAAGTTAGTCATTAGCCCAATGAATGCAAGAAAACAGACTTAAAGAAAAAATATTACATCACTACAGTGTTTCTACAGGAAGCAACACAGAATGAGGGCTTCATGATAAACTCTAGAAAGCTTTAGAAAACTCCAAGAATGGTTTCTTCATTGCAGGATCAATCAAATTCTTTATTATGTTAACATATGTTGGGAACCTCCAAGAGCAAGGTGAGGTGGGTCTTGGCCACAGAGCCCTCTTTTCGTGGAGCAGCTCACGTGACTCACGTTCCATATAACACTCTGTGATAAAGCCTATGCTAACGTGATTTTTTTTTCTTCCAGTGTTATTTTCATAGCAACACAAGTTATTTTATTTTGTCAGAGTTTAAGCAACAAAATTCCAGAACACACAGTGCCACCCTACCTCTTAGGGACTAACTAGAAAATTCTCCTCGTGTCTAATATGGGTATCTATGTCCTTTGAGAAAATACATCTGGTCCCTCTATGACATTCTCGGGAGAGACTAAATGTATACGGTAATGTCCACTCTCCTCAGTGCTGAACAATAAAAATTAAAAAGAATTGAAGCAGGATGTGGTTAGTGCTGAGAGAACCTCAGACTGACCCTAATGTTCATCACTGTCCCATTATGTTCCTGTTCATCTACTTAATTAAAAGCCCAGAAAAAAAATCAATTTAAAGCCTGGAGCCAAAGCAGCAAGGTAAGAACAGCATTAACAACTAGAATTTCCATTTCTGCAAGTCTGCAAAATTCAGAAGTGACTTCTATTGAATGAGCATCTGATTAGGATATCAAAAAATATCGAATATCAGCACTTAGCTAGATAGCTTGACATGTCAAGCAGAGGCAAAAACTGTAGTAGGCATTCCAGGAACAGTAGAATGTGATAGGCAGGTCTTCGTCCAGTGATTCTGAAACAAGTGGTCTCTCTTTTTTTGCAGGAAACCTCCTTGCAAGATCTTGTGATTCTGGTGCTCTAATGGGGCAGTTGTTTACTGACATTTTGAATGATGTAAGGTCATTTTATGATGACTTTTAAGAAACTACTGACATTACTTTCTGATTTTTTATTTAGATTTCCATTAAATATCTATATGTTTATATGAGTTATAAACACATAGCCATGGAAGCTCCTCTGAGATCACTACTGTTACAAGGAAAACAGACCCGAGGAAGTTGGTAGCTTTCAATAACACCTCCAACAATGACTCCTTTATTGAAGTATTTATTAACTACATAGCATGTGCTAGGTCTTTTTGTCCCCTGGCTTGCTCAGCTCTGTCCTTATAACTAAATGACCAAGACAGCCTAGTCAATCAGGCAGCTTTTGAATTACTTTCAATGGCGAAAGAAATAGACTGATGGTCACACAGCCACAGGTATCAAGCTGGCATCCTGGGCTCATGTACTGCCATTAGCTAAGTGAACTCAAACCTAGGAAACCACACCTTTAGAAAACTCAGACACACTAGTATACCAGGTAGCAAAATTACAAACACCATTCCCAAAGGGGCAAAGAAAAATGAAGCTTCTTTATTTTCCTGTAAGTGGGACAATCCCAGTTTACACCTGTTGTCCCAGGGTCCCAACTGCCCTAACATTTCCCTCAGATTTTTAATTTTGTAATAAAGAATTATTAATAGCTGCACTGGCAGACTTCTACTTTGTATTTCAGCTTCTGACATGGTCTTGGCT
This sequence comes from Balaenoptera musculus, assembly GCF_009873245.2. NCBI lineage: Eukaryota > Metazoa > Chordata > Mammalia > Artiodactyla > Balaenopteridae > Balaenoptera > Balaenoptera musculus. The sequence continues at coordinate 56,449,642 of NC_045793.1, forward strand.
AGTACTGTGGGAGATGTATGCACAATAAACAGATTTTTTACTTTGACATATGATTAAGTCTAAAAGATGTCTAGCAATAACCCATCTCTCTTTTCCCTATTTTTCCAGACTCAGTTTAACAAGTTCCTTCCTTTCAAAGACAGCACACATATTACCTGCTGGTAAATGCAGTGCCCTCAGGCAAGAGAGAGCTCAGGAAGCTAATTTCTTGCAGTTTAGGTGGCAGTTGAGAAGGACTGAAGATCCCTGCCCCTACAAGCCATAGTTGGGCCAGTCAGTTGTGCTGTGGCCTATGCCACACCCACACCCTTCCAAATGCATATAGCCACTGAGCCATCAGTTGGTAGGGTCAGTAGAAATGTGAGACTTCATTGGTTAGGTGGGAAACATAAATGGGAACTAGAGGCTGGGCCATCTTATCATGGAGCTTATAGAGAGCAGCCTGAAAACTATCATTACACAGGTTTGTGATTCACCGTATGATTTATATACATATAGCAGTAGCTATTATTATTTAGCAATGCTGTTTTATTTTGCAATAAACTCTTTCAGCAGCCAAGAACTCAAAAAGCCAAAAGCACATGTTTAGCAAAAAGTTAAGCTCTAAATTCAATTTCACAAGAAAGTTGATGATGAATATGGATGTTACAAAGAATGTTTATCAACACAGTTTACCGTCTGTCATGAGGGCTAAGTGATACCACTGACCACACGAAAACCAGAAGACACAAATCTTTGGAAGAAGCATGAGCATCTATTCCAAAAGTTAGAAGTTACTTTAAGACTATATCCAAAAATGACTGAACATGTGTGCCTGCAGAAAACATGTTTACAAATCTCTCACTGAAGCATGACTTTTCACTTACCTCAAATGTTTGTTCTTCTTCGTTAGATTCACGCACTTCAGAATCCAAGTTTCCTTTTGGACACATGAAAAGTGAAGTGATAACTCCATTGCTGGAAGAACTGCACAAACAGTTGAACGAGGCCAGTTTTATTCCAGTGTCCTAGATACATCAAAGAGAAAGTCAGTTAGTCCCAATAATGATTTGTTTTTCTTTATTAAATTCATGAAATCAAAATACATCTTTTGAATATTCATTTTGTCAATAAAAAATATCTGACATTATCGTGAATGCTATCATAGGCTCACATAAAAAGTTGGACATAAAAGATAAAATTATTTCTTCTGTGGTACAGAGATACAAACTTTAGCAGAGTCCAGTGTGGTGATAAAAACAACATTCTTACTAAATTAAGAAGCATTTGGAAGAGAAATGTACTTGAAACTGGATATGGTAAATGTATAATTAATAATTACATCCTAAAAAGCTGCTGTATTCTACTAATCAAAACAGAAACTGTGTTTGTCAAAATGTATAAATATTACACACACACACATATGCAAACTTAGAGTAACTGAATTATAAAACTGTTTATAAGGAAGCTAGTGTTCAATTTCATTACGGAGATACACACTTCCGTTGCTGCCTGCCATTCACATCTGCCCCTAATGTTTGCAGAACCCATGGCAAGAACAGAAATGGAAGCCCACAAACTCTAAGTCTAGAGTTTTATAAGTTATAAATTAAGCTAGCAAACTGTTAAATATGTTTGATGCTATCATGACAAATATACCTTCGATGATGGCCTAAAAAGCCAAGTTATAATTTAGAATCCTCAGAGTGCTTGGAATTCTTGTGTAGAATGTAGCAGTGTGGAGGGAAACACCCTTCCCTAGCCCTTCCTCCCTCCAACTCCCTCTGGCACAGCAAGGGGGCCTCAAAAAACAGGCAGGAACATCCCAGACCAGCCCACATGTCCAAGTTCTGTCAATAGTACCCCCTTTCCTTACCCCTAAACAGCTGTCCCTTGGCCAAATCTTAGGCCAGGGGGTGCTAATACTAGTAGTAAGGTTCACCCTTGGGAAGAAGTACCTGAGGAAGATGCCTGCCCATCCCTGGGAGCAGGTCAGGGCCAACTGGACAAGGAATTCTGGGGGCTTAGCCACCTGGGCACTTGTCTGGGAAGGCATGTCTCTTTGGCCCCTCAGATTTGAGTTGAGCTGAACAAGAGAGCTGACCCCTCTAACATGTAGGTCCCTAGGCAGCAGTGTTTCCTACTCAGATTTAGATCTAAGACATTCTCAACTGCCTGTTAGAAATGTTTGAGGTTTTAAAGAGCCATTTTGAAAATAAACAAGTGCTTTAAAATAGCATTGAAATACACCCCCCACACACACACACACACAGACAATCATCACATCCCTGATGCTTTGAAAATGGAGGAAGCAGTATTATTAAGTCAGAAAATGAGAATAATGTAAACCTTCAGAGACTCCTAAGCAGGACCAGCTTCTGGGAGTGTGACCTACGCAGTCACACAGGGCCTCTGAGCTCAGAAAGGTCCCACATTTGGTTTCATGTTCACCTGTCACCTTAAAATTTTTTAACACTTTGAACAAGAGGCCTCACATTTCCATTTCACACTGGGCCCTGCAAATCACGTAGCCAGTCCTGTTCTCAAGGGCCATTCACTCAGCAAGAGGGTTTCCTATGAAACTTGCGCACTGTTTTCCCTTTGAAAAAAAAGTCAATAGAGCCAGCATTTCACTTTCGATTATTTCACTTTCCCCTATAGGCCTGGACAAAAACATAAGGGCAGAGGGGGAAATGGTTTTAAAGGGCACTGGAGTATTTGAAAACCCTGACAAAGGTTCCATTAGAGGGTTCAAGTTGGTTCTTGTTATTCTGGAATTGCCTCACCCACTTCCTGCCTAATCCCTGATTAAATGCCACCATTTCACCCAGGTGTCATCTGGTCCTTTCTTTTGCCCCTAACCCTATCTCTTTTGATTATGGAGGTTTGCTTTTTCTTTGTGATTTTTTTTTCAATTCCTCTCTACTTTTTAGATTAAAGTTTGGAGTAGTAATATTATTAAAGCATAATGTCAGGCAGAGATAGGAAGCTCTCCAGAATATCTTTATTAATCCAGGGCAAGTCCATTTTGAAAGAAAGAAAGAGAAAGGAGATTTATAAAGGGCAAGGGCTGGCCTTGGCAGATCCTCACAGCAGGGGCAGAGCCTGACACACTGCAGAAAGGTCTGAAAGGAAACAGAGGAAAACTGTCCTCAGCATCAAATCTCCCAATGACTGATACTCCCTTAGCTTCCCCTTCCTTCCACTAGCCCCAGCCCTCTATCTCATGAACCCTGACTTTGAGTTTCTTAACTCACTATCTATTCTGCAAACTTTCTCCTACAAATCTCCAAACTCCCCCTCAGCCATTAAACAAGGAAAAGCCCCCAAACCCCGCCTTCTTCAGACATGCACGGCACCCAGGGAAATGGGGCAACTGTATAGGTGACGATGAAGGGCTGCCAGCTACCAGCTCAGCAACACAGATGTTAGGAGCAGCCTTCAGGCTCTTAGCAAGCTGCCAGTCTCCCTCTTTAAGGTAAAACAGGGAAGCCCAGCCTGACTGACTTCAAATGCAGAAGCCTGGGGAAAAGCTGGCTCTTCCCTTCTCTGCCTCACACTGTGTGCACACCTATTTTCTCTCTGGGTTATTCTAAAAGGACCACAGGGACTTGGGGTTCAGGACAGAGGTGCAATCAAGGCTGAAACAGGGATGGCCCAGAAACAGAACTGGGCTTTCTTGACGATGGGGACAGACAAGGCCACCCCTCCATGCATTCACCCTAAAGCTCCCTCTGGGGCTCATCCCTCCAAGGAAATCAGCCACAGGACAGAGGTACAGAAATGATAAGAATTTTCTGCAATGCTCTAAAAAAACACTCAGGTCATCCTCCTTCTTGGATTTCTAAAAGGTTTGTGTATGATTATCGAGTTTCATTTACTGGATTTGTTTCTAGGAGAGATTCTGAACATTAAAAACTGGTAAGGGGGTGGGCACAGACCCATCAGAGCAGGCCCTATCTTTGCAGCTGGGAGTCGTGGGGACAGAGGGGGAATGGTGGGCAGGTTCTACTCAAGAGACTTGAGGCAGCAGCCATTTACCACCCAATGGGGAAATAGTCAATATTTAAGGTGGGACCTATCACACCAGTGCTTACCAGCTGAATACCAGCTCTATTAACAAGTTTTCCTTGGCTCAAATAAATGTGGAGTCAGATACGTCTGGGTTGGAATCCTTGATCTTTCACTACCAGATGTAGTAGTGAGCTTAGGTAAGTTATTTAACGCCTTGGACCTCAGCTTCCACATTGGTAAAACTGGAATAACTCACCTCTTAGTTCATTGTGACATTTATATGAGACAATATATGTAAAGGGCCTCTCAACTCAAATTTTGCTCACATAGAATTCAAGATCATGTTCCTAGAGAGTGTGGCATAGGAAAAGAACAATAGATGTGACTAACGTTTAATGGCATATATTAAGTGGCTAGTGTGTGCCAGGCCCTGTGCTGGTGCAACACACCTGCTAGCCAATTCATCCTTACCAAGACCCTGTAAATTGGGAATTTCTATCTTCATCAAGGTCCTTTTTTGTTGCAAATAATAACAATAGCTAATATTTACTGAGTGCGAACTAGAACCCTATAAGGAGTTATTGTTACTGACCTCGTTTTGCAAATGGGGAAACTGTGATTCAGAAAGAGTAATTAATGTGAACAGTAATTGAACTGATGTGTACAGGCTGTGAGGGTTACCACTGGAGTCAGACACCTTGGTTTAAATCCCAGCCCCGGAGAAGTTACCAAGCCTCTTAGGCCTCAGTTTCCTCATGTGTAAAAAGAATTAAAAGGGTTTTGAATTACCCGGTGTCCTGGCAGGAAACAAATGGCACACTCAAACAGGGAAAGTGAGGATGGTATACAGAGCCATGGGCAGGATTAAGGGAAAAGTACAAGGGATGATGGAGCACATGATTGGGGGGTGGGAAAGTGCTAGCAATGGCCTTAACCAACTTAGACCTAAAGACCCAGAGGAGAGAGTGGGCAGGAACTCAGTGAGAGCTGAGGCTGGAGCTAATGCTGGAGCTAGAGCTGTTGGAGAGGCCACAGATCGACAGTAAAGGAACACAACCACTGCTAACCTGTAGCCTGGCAGGGAGAAAGCCAAGAGAATAGACACCCTAACTTCACTCTCCTCCTGCACTCTGTCCTCCTGCCACTACCTCTCATCATTGACCCAACCCAACTGGAAGCTACAGGACAAAGAAGTCAACTGATGCACATGAATGGTTACAGACAGGGTGGAGGAAAGTGGAGAGTGAATCTGGAGGGGTAAAGGGAATATCTAGCCTGGCTATCTTATACTACATACCCATAATTGGTATTGTATTAGTTAGGGTTCTCCAGAGAAACAGAACCAACAAGGGGTGGGGGGAGACAGAGAGAGAGAGAGAGAGAGAGAGAGATTTGTAAGGAATTGTCTCGTGATCACCAGGGCCGTCAAGTGTAAAATTTGTACGGCAGGCCAGCAGGCTGGAAATTTTGGCAAGAGTTGATGTTGCAGTCTTGAGTGCAAATTCTACAGAACAGCAGGCTGGAAATTCAGGCAGGGTTTCCATGTTGCAATCGTGAGGAGAATTCCTTCTTCTTAAGAAAAACTCAGTGTTTGCTCTTTAGGCTTTCAGCTGACTGGATGTGGCCCATACACATTATGGAGAGTGATCTACTTTACTCAAAGTCTACAGATTTAAATGTTAATCTCATCTAAAAAATACCTTCACAGCAACATCTAGACTGGTATTTGACCAAACCACTGGGTACCATAGCCTAGGCAAGTTGGCACTTAATCTTAGCTATCATAGGTATCTACAATTATTAAACCTTTTAGGACATCTCTTTTCTTATCTACATCTGAAGTAGGTGGTACAAGCTCCCTTATAGTTCCCAAATACCACAGCAAACTAATGACTTCCTGATCATCACTTCCAAAAGAGGTGCAGGGAAGAAGTCTGTGCTAGGCTGTTAGATCCTTACATTCAGGACAAGGGAGGTGTGGCCAATTCAGCCCAAGTTTCTGGGGTAGCACTTCCCAAATAACTGTGAAAGGGAAATTGTTCCAGAAGGTTAAGAGGTGGTTCAGGAAAAAAAATCTTCCCCTGAACAAATGTAGTTGTTTATTCAAGCACTAAACAGTCTTAAGTAGGTATCTTATTTACTGGGGAGACTTCCCAGAACCTCTACTGTGTTGATGAACATTGTAAATCTCCAGATGGGGTTTTAGGTTGCTGTTTCCTGAGTTTATGTGACCATTGATCACTATGCCCTCCAAGCATGTGTAAACATCTTGAAGAGCCATGATTGCAAGGAATGAGATTTGGGAATGTGGTTCTAGGCCCACCCTGAGAGCTCTTCTAATAAGACTGCTGGTTTGCTCTCTGCTTTCCTGCCACTCCCTTATAGTGAGAGAGAATCCTAGGGGAAATGAGGATAAGCTAGTTCTTGGGGGACCCAGGTCCAGGACCAGCTACCTAATTTGTAGTGCCCAGTGCAAAATGAAAATATGGGGTCTCTTGTTAAAAAATTATTAAGACTTTCAAGACCTTGATAACAGAGCATTAAATCAACTGTGGTGCACTTCTGAGAAAGATGGGGCTCTGTGCAACTGTACAGGTTATACATCCATGAAGCTGACCCTGCTCTGGTCATTCACTTATCTAATAAATTTAACATGTGCCTACTATGAGTCACATTTTCTTGTCCTGAAAATCTTGCAGAATAAAAGAAGAAAGTTCCTTGGACAGACCCTAGGGCAAACCAGTTCTCCAGTTTTCCTCAGGCCCAACCAGTGAGTCACCCACGACCTACACATCCTTGTCACGTGGTCTCAGGCAACAGACTGAAAGCAAATCAGAAGAAGGGCACCGGTTTGGGTTGAGGTTGGGTTCTCCAGGAAGCAAACTTCCTGAGACAGAGCTTAGTATGCAGGATGTTTAATAGGGAGTGCCCTTGGCATTAACATCTGTGGAAAGGAGGGGAGGAAAGCGGGACTGGGCAGAAGGAGAAGTTGGGCTGCAATACAGACTGAACAACAGCCGCAGCCTACTTCCTAGGGAAGCTCTAGAGCTAGAATGGCCCTTCAGTATTGTCCTGAGATTGGACATTGTCCTGAGATGGCCAGCCTTTATACTCCTCCATGGATCGGCAGCTAGATGGGGCAGCCATAGAAAGGGGCCTGACCTTGGCCGAGGTGTCTTCACAGCTGAGGCAAACCCTATGGTGGGGGGCAGGGGCTGTGACAGCTGAGGCTGTCCACCAACATTACTCCCAGCTGCTGGAGCAAGAAGGCCTTTCTTAAAGATATGTCAGGTGGGGGTTAGTGGCTGTGGAGAGGCCATTCAGGAGTATTGCGTTGCCCACCTGAGCACGGATGTGGAGGACAGACCAGAGGGCAGACAGCAGAAGCAAGAAGAACTACAATCCTGCAGCCTGTGGAACAAAAACCACATTCACAGAAAGATAGACAAGATGAAAAGGCAGAGGGCTATATACCAGATGAAGGAACAAGAAAAAACCCCAGAAAAACAACTAAATGAAGTGGAGCTAGGCAACCTTCCAGAAAAAGAATTCAGAATAATGATAGTGAAGATGATCCAGGACCTCGGAAAAAGAATGGAGGCAAAGATCGAGAAGATGCAAGAAATGTTTCACAAAAACCTAGAAGAATTAAAGAACAAACAAACAGAGATGAAAAATACAATAACTGAAATGAAAACTACACTAGAAGGAATCAATAGCAGAATAACTGAGGCAGAAGAACGGATAAGTGACCTGGAAGACACAATGGTGGAATTCACTGCTGCAGAACAGAATAAAGAAAAAAGAATGAAAAAAAAATGAAGACAGCCTAAGAGACCTCTGGGACACCACTAAACACAACAACATTCACATTATAGGGTCCCAGAAGGAGAAGAGAGAGAGAAAGGACCTGAGAAAATATTTGAAGAGATTATGGTTGAAAACTTCCCGAACATGGGAAAGGAAATAGCCACCCAAGTCCAGGAAGCGCAGTGAGTCCCATACAGGATAAACCCAAGGAGAAACACTCCGAGACACATAGTAATCAAATTAGCAAAAATTAAAGACAAAGAAAAATTATTGAAGGCAGCAAGGGAAAAACGATCAATAGCATACAAGGGAACTCCCATAAAGTTAACAACTGATTTCTCAGCAGAAACTCTACAAGCCAGAAGGGAGTGGCATAATACACTTAAAGTGATGAAAGGGAAGAAACTACAACCAAGATTACTCTACCAGGCAAGGATCTCATTCAGATTCGATGGAGAAATCAAAAGCTTTACAGACAAGCAAAAGCTAAGAGAATGCAGTACCACCAAACCAGCTCTACAACACACGCTAAAGGAACTTCTCTAAGTGGGAAACACCAGAGTAGAAAAGGACCTACAAAAACAAACCCAAAACAATTAAGAAAATGGTCATAGGAACATACATATCGATAATTACCTTAAACGTGAATGGATTAAATGCTCCAACCAAAAGACGCAGGCTTGCTGAATAGATACAAAAACAAGACCCATATATATGCTGTCTACAAGAGACCCACTTCAGACCTAGGGACACATACAGACTGAAAGTGAGAGGATGGAAAAAGATATTCCATGCAAATGGAAATCAAAAGAAGGCTGGAGTAGCTATACTCATATCAGATAAAATAGACTTTAAAATAAAGAATGTTACAAGAGACAAGGAAGGGCACTACATAATGATCAAGGGATCAATCCAAGAAGAAGATATAACAATTATAAATATATATGCACCCAACATAGGAGCACCTCAATACATAAGGCAACTGCTAACAGCTATAAAAGAGGAAATCGACAGTAACACAATAATAGTGGGGAACTTTAACACCTCACTTACACCAATGGACAGATCATCCAAAATGAAAATAAATAAGGAAACACAAGCTTTATATGACACAATAGGCCAGATTGATTTAATTGATATTTATAGGACATTCCATCCAAAAACAGCAGATTACACTTTCTTCTCAAGTGTGCACGGAACATTCTCCAGGACAGATCACACCTTTGTCACAAATCAAGCCTCAGTAAATTTAAGAGAATGGAAATCATATCAAGCATCTTTTCTGACCACAACGCTATGAGATTAGAAATGAATTACAGGGGAAAAAACGTAAAAAACACAAACACATGGAGGCTAAACAATACGTTACTAAATAACCAAGAGATCACTGAAGAAATCAAAGAGGAAATCAAAAAATACCTAGAGACAAATAACAATGAAAACATGACGATCCAAAACCTATGGGATGCAGCAAAAGCAGTTCTAAGAGGGAAGTTTATAGCTATACAAGCCTACCTCAAGAAACAAGAAAAATCTCAAATAAACAATCTAACCTTACACCTAAAGGAACTAGAGAAAGAAGACCAAACAAAACCCAAAGTTGGCAGAAGGAAAGAAATCATAAAGATCAGAGCAGAAATAAATGAAATAGAAACAAAGAAAACAATAGCAAAGATCAATAAAACGAAAAGCTGGTTCTTTGAGAAGATAAACAAAATTGATAAACCATTAGCCAGACTCATCAGGAAAAAGAGGGAGAGGACTCAAATCAGTAAAATTAGAAATGAAACAGGAGAAGTTACAACAGACAGCGCAGAAATACAACGCATCCTAGGAGACTACCACAAGCAACTCTATGCCAATAAAATGGACAACCTGGAAGAAATGGACAAGTTCTTAGAAATGTATAACCTTCCAAGACTGAACCAGGAAGAAATAGAAAATATGAACAGACCAATCACAAGTAATGAAATTGAAACTGTGATTAAAAATCTTCCAACAAACAAAAGTCCAGGACCAGATGGCTTCACAGGCAAATTCTATCAAACATTTAGACAAGAGCTAACACCCATCCTTCTCAAACTCTTCCAAAAAATTGCAGAGGAAGGAACACTCCCAAACTCATTCTATGAGGCCACCAGCACCCTGATACCAAGACCAGACAAAGATACTACAAAAAAAGAAAATTACAGACCAATATCACTGATGAATATAGATGCAAAAATCCTCAACAAAATACTAGCAAACAGAATCCAACAACACAGTAAAAGGATCATACACCACGATCAAGTGGGATTTATCCCAGGAATGCAAGGATTCTTCAATATACACAAATCAATCAATGTGATACACCATATTAACAAATTGAAGAATAAAAACCATATGATCATCTCAATAGATGCAGAAAAAGCTTCTGACAAAATTCAACACCCATTTATGATAAAAACTCTCCAGAAAGTGGGCAAAGAGGGAACCTACCTCAACATAATAAAGGCCATATATGACAAACCCACAGCAAACATCATTCTCAATGGTGAAAAACTGGAACCATTTCCTCTAAGATCAGGAATGAGACAAGAATGTCCACTCTCACCACTATTATTCAACATAGTTTTGGAAGTCCTAGCCACAGCAATCAGAATAGAAAAAGAAATAACAGGAATACAAATTGGAAAAGAAGAAGTAAAACTGTCACTGTTTGCAGATGACATGATACTATACATAGAGAATCCTAAAAATGCCACCAGAAAACTACTAGAGCTAATCAATGAATTTGGTAAAGTTGCAGGATACAAAATGAATGCACAGAAATCTCTTGCATTCCTATACACTAATGATGAAAAATCTGAAAGAGAAATTATGGAAACACTCCCATTTACCATTGCAACAAAAAGAATAAAATACCTAGGAATAAACCTACCTAGGGAGACAAAAGACCTGTATGCAGAAAACTATAAGACACTGATTAAAGAAATTAAAGATGATGCCAACAGATGGAGAGATATACCATGTTCTTGGATTGGAAGAAACAATATTGTGAAAATGACTATACTACCCAAAGCAATGTACCGATTCAATGCAATCCCTATCAAATTACCAATGGCATTTTATACAGAACTAGAATGAAAAATCTTAAAATTTGTATGGAGACACAAAAGACCCCGAATAGCCAAAGCAGTCTTGAGGGAAAAAAATGAAGCTGGAGGAATCAGACTCCCTGACTTCAGACTACACTACAAAGCTACAGTAATCAAGACAATATGGTACTGGCACAAAAACAGAAACATAGATAAATGGAACAAGACAGAAAGCCCAGAGATAAACCCACGCACCTATGGTCAACTAATCTATGACAAAGGAGGCAAAGATATACAATGGAGAAAAGACAGTCTCTTCAATAAGTGGTGCTGGGAAATCAGGACAGCTACATGTAAAAGAATGAAATTAGAACACTCCTTAACACCATACACAAAAATAAACTCAAAATGGATTCGAGACCTAAACGTAAGACCGGACACTATAAAACTCTTAGAGGAAAATATAGGAAGAACACTCTTTGACATAAATCACAGCAAGATCTTTTTTGATCCACCTCCTAGAGTAATAGAAATAAAAATAAAAATAACAAATGGGACCTAATGAAACTTCAAAGCTTTTGCACAGCAAAGGAAACCATAAACAAGACGAAAAGACAACCCTCAGAATGGGAGAAAATATTTGCAAACGAATCAATGGACAAAGGATTAATCTGCAAAATATATAAACAGCTCTTGCAGCTCAATATTAAAGAAACAAAAAACTCATTCCAAAATTGGGCAGAAGACCTAGACATTTCTCCAAGGAAGACATACAGATGGCCAAGAAGCACAGGAAAAGCTGCTCAACATCACTAATTATTAGAAAAATGCAAATCAAAACTACAATGAGGTATCACCTCATACCAGTTAGAATAGGCATCATCAGAAAATCTACAAACAACAAATGCTATAGAGGGTGTGGAGAAAAGGGAACCCTCTTGCACTGTTGCTGGGAATGTAAATTGATACAGCCACTATGGAGAACAGTATGGAGGTTCCTTAAAAAATTAAAAATAGAATTACCATATGATCTAGCAATCCCACTACTGGGCATATACCCAGATAAAACCATAATTCAAAAAGACACATGCACCCCAATGTTCATTGCAGCACTATTTACAATAGCCAGGTCATGGAAGCAACCTAAATGCCCATCGAAAGATGAATGGATAAAGAAGATGTGGTACATATACACAACGGAATATTACTCAGCCATAAAAAGGAACGAAATTGAGTCATTTGTTGAGACGTGGATGGACCTAGAGACTGTCATACAGAGTGAAGTAAGTCAGAAAGAGAAAAACAAATATCGTATATTAACGCATATATGTGGAACCTAGAAAAATGGTACAGATGAACCGGTTTGCAGGGCAGAAGTTGAGACACAGATGTAGAGAACAAACGTATGGACACCAAGGGGGGAATTCCGCAGTGGGGTGGGGATGGTGGTGTGCTGAATTGGGCGAATGGGATTGACATGTATACACTGATGTGTATAAAATTGATGACTAATAAGAACCTGCAGTATAAAAAAACAAAAAAAAACAAAAAAAAAGGAGGACAACCCTCAAAACTGGTTCTTCTCCAACACTTTTCAGAAAAAAAAAAAAAAAAAGATCAGTCAGGTGGCTGCATCAGTGTCCACTCCAGTGTTTATGTGGGACTCCTCTGAGATTGAAGAGTTCAGGATTGGCCTTTTTAATGTCACTGGGTATGAATTTCATAGTCACAAACTTGGGCATGCAAAAATGTCACTTTTGTTATATCTACAACTAGAGTGACCAATCATCTTGGTTTGCCCAAGACTTTCCAGGTTTTTGCAGTGAAAGTTCCACATCCGAGGACAAACTGGAACAGTGGGTCACCCTATCTCAACTCAGTTTAACCTTTTTGATTTTAAATTCAGAGCTCTCATTCCCAATTGAAAGAAGAAATTTGAATCTGGGATTTCCTCATTCCACCGGGAAATTTTATTGACAGTTACAAGCTTAAAACAGTCCTTTCAGGAGTTTTCATTTTCCCAAAGTTCTTTCACTCTCCTCCTTCCTGGGACTTTCTAAACCCCCAGGGGTGTGGGCAACCACCATGATAAGCCTTTGGGGCTGATTTTAGCCTTTGTGGTCTCAATCCTCTGCAGGCCTCCTGTTCCAGGTAGAACTCACCCATGGTTCCTGGGTGCCTTTGGTTCTGTCTTCTTTGCTCTTTGTGTGTGTGTGTGTGTGTGTGTGAGAGAGAGAGAGAGAGAGAGAGAGAGAGAGAGAAAGAGAGAGATATGTCAGCAATTCTGTAAAAACTTCTAGATCTATACAGCTGTGCCCTCTGAAGCCTCCTCATACTAACCCCCAGGATCATCATCTTTTTACTCCCACTCAGTGCTTATAAATCATTTAGTGATGCACAAATTAAATAACTCACAGAATTTTTTTTTAATTTTTTAAGGGAATCTTTAAAAATTAATTAATTAATTTATTTCATTTTTGGCTGAGTTGGGTCTTCACTGCTGCAATGTGGGCTTTCTCTAGTTGCAGCGAGCGGGGGCCACTGTTGGTTGCAGTGCACGGGCTTCTCATTGCGGTGGCTTCTCTTGCTGCAGAGCATGGGCTCAAGGCGTGTGGGCCTCACGGGCTCAGCAGTTGTGGCTCACAGGCTCAGTGGTTGTGGTCCACGGGCCTAGTTGCTCCGCGGCATGTGGGATCCTCCCGGACCAGGGCTTGAACCCATGTCCCCTGCATTGGCAGGCGGATTCTTAACCACTGCACCACCAGGGAGGTCCCATAACAGAATGTTATTAAAGTGGATCCTGATTATATCCTATTACAACAAATATCATAGAATTAATTTTTGTCCCCAAAGAAGTGCTGAGCCCCCAGATTATAACTCATTTATTTAGGTAATATTTGATACCAAAAATTCCAGCCAAGCAGAATAATTTTGATGGTTCTTTTATCAAAATATCAGGCTCTGCTTTAAATTTTCACTTATCCATTCATTCAACAAACATTTATTGAGCACTTCTAGGCATCAAGAACTGTTCTCCATGATAGAGATTCAAAAGTGCACAACATAAACAAGATTTCAGCTGTCAATGAGGCTTATCTCTTAGCTACGAGGAGATGACACATGTACCTAAACATGTGTAATAAAGACAGTTAAAACAGGCAGATGTAATAGAGCATGACAGGGTGGATCCAAGTTATAATGCATGGTCAGGGAGGCTACTCTGAGAAGTTGATGTTTGGGCTGAGATCTGAATGACGAAAAATAGGCAGCCTTGCTAAGGTCGGGGGAAGAGTCGTCTGGACAGAGAGACAGCCAGACAGCCAGTGCAGAGGCCCCAAGGCAAGAATGTTTGTCATTTTCAGGAACCAAAAAGTTGGCTAGTGTGGCTGAAGCATAGTGGATATGGTGGAGGTTGTCTGAAATGAGGTCAAAGAATTAATCAGGAGCCAGACCATGGAGACTTCTATTCAGAGTAAGGAGCCCGGGATTCATTCCAAGTGTGTTTGGAAGTCATTGGATGGCTTCAATAAGGGAAATGACATAATCTAATTTACATTTTTAAAAGATCTCTCTGGCTGCTTTTTAAAGAGTGGTATCAGATGGGGTGGGAAGAAGGGATAATAGAGAAAAAGCCAGAACACGTGTTAGGAGGCTAGCTCAGAGACATCCGGAAAAGAAGAGCAGCGATCACTAGGAACCTGCGTTAGACTCCTTGCTGCATCACTTCATTTTTTTAAAAATAAATGTAAGTATGGTGATTTAGACTAAGGTAGTGATGGTGGAGGAGAGAAGAAGATGGCTTTAGGATATAAAAGAGTTGGAGGCAGAATCAAAATGACTTGCTAATGGATAGATTATAAAAGATGAGAAATCAAGATATCAAGGCTAATACCTAGATTTTTGGCCTAAGCATGTGTACGGATGGTGATGTCCACGGCATAATTTGATGAAAAATTCCATGGACAAGCATCTTTAATAAGGAATCATGAGTTCTGTTTCAGCCACACTAGGTAAGAAATGCCATTTGACATTGTCATGGTGTCTGTGGGTGTCTGACCGGTTTTTAAATATTTCCACATCAACAGTATGCTACAACATGTGTGAATTTGTGTGTATGCACAGTATGCTATAACATGCATTAATTTAAGCTACACTCTAGGTTAGTTGTCCTAATTGAGAATTTGACCTTCCAGGGTGTTTGAATTACATTATATTAAAAATATCTACTCTCCAGATGTCACCACTATGAGTGCTTCAGCTATCATTATTTCTCACCAACCTCAAATCTTTGGCTAATTAGCATAATGAATGTTATTAATGGGGTTTTTTATTGGTGAAATTGGTAGAAATTGATGAAATCAGTGAAAATAAATATATACTCATTGGTTCAAATGTTCTAGAGACACTATCTAGACTTTCATGAACAGGATATGATATTCTAGAGTCTATTGTAGCCTGTACTCTTGTGAATAGAGCCTGAGTCTTCTTGATCTCTTAATGGTGCTGTGTTCAACCATTGGTTCTGAGGATTCTGGATGTCAATGCCAACTATAAGGGTAAAGATCCTTTATCCAGCATATTGTTGCATCTGACTTAAATGAGCATTTCATGAAAGTGCAGTTGAATCACCTGAAAGGACAGAGAGCTGCGACTTCATCAAAATTTTTAAAGAACAGCTTAGATCCAGAACAAAACGGGAATGTCTGCTGTAACCACTTCTATTCAACATTGTACTGGAGATTCTAGCCAGGGAAATTAGGCAAGAAAATGGAATAAAGCATATCCAGATTGAAAAGCAGGAAGTAAAACTATCTCTATTTGCAGATGACACAATGTTGCATATAGAAAATCCTAAGGAAACCATTAAAAAAAAAACTATTAGAACTAATAAACGAGTTCAGCAAGTTTGTAGAATACAAGATCAATATACAAAAGCAACTGTATTTTTATTTACTTGCAGTGAACAATCCAAGAATAAAATTAAGAAAACAATTCAATTTACAATAATATCAAAAAGAATAAAATACTTAGGAATAAATTTAACAGTAGAATTCAAAACTTACAGTCCGAAAACTCCAAAATTCTGTTGAAAGAAATGAAAGAACACCTAAATAAATGGAAAGACAACCCATGTCATGGATCAGAAGACTTAATATTGTTGAGATGGCAATACTCCCCAAACTGATCTGCAAATTTAATGTAATGCCTATCAAAATCCCAACTGATGTCTGACCCTAAAATTGATATTGAAATGCAAGAGTCCCAGAATAGCCCAAACAATCTTGGAAATTAAGACCAAAGCTAGAAAACAAACTCACACTTTCTGATTTGGGGAAGAGGGAAGAGTATTGACAGGGGGCATGGAATACCCCTTCTACACTTGTGGTCATGGATTTTAAGTGATTCCAGTCAAAGTGGCTGTGTGTTTACACAAACACATCCAGGCAAGAAGGGTGAGGAAGTAAAGGGTGTTTGTATAAGGGAGTGTTAAAGGTAGTTGAGATAAGAATGAACAAAAAAACAATGGACATGATTAGCAAATAGTTCACAGGTAAATATTTGACTTTCCTTTATCTACTAAATCTTGTCCCTATGCTTTTTTGGAGGTCGATATTAGAAAAAGAATCATCCATATCACTCATTAATCCAGGCTGGATATAACGGCATCTCCAACAATAATCCTTCTCTCTCTCTCACCTTTCATTCTTTACCTTGTTCCACTCTCAGGTAGGAATTTTATATATGTAACATCTTCTAATCACAGAGTGTTTTGCCCAGTGCTGCTATCAGATGTGGTTCTTTTTAACAGTGTACACTTTCACTGCCATATGTCAGACATGAGTCCTATCCAAGTCTTATTGTCCCCTCCAAAAAGCAATCTCAGTCTCTGTGTTTATATGTCAGTCACACTCTTTGGAAGCCACACTCTGGACACCTGGTGGATAGGTGAATATTGTGCTTGACTTCCCCACCTCCTGATTTCTTCTCAGCATTACAGGGGCCCTCGTTCTCCATTGTTTTCCTAGGACAAAATGGGTTTTCCACAGTATCTAAATTTATCTTGTTTATTTTTTCTTTCTCTCCAAATTCCCATTTCAGTTTCCATCAATTTCAGTTTCCAACTTCTAGATCACATCCTTGAGTCCTCGGTCAATTGCAAGTGACTTTAAATAAAAGCCAATAGTTTGGAGAAAGAGACAAGAAATGTCATGAATATATACAATCCATGATGTCCTGTGGTGGAGGGAAGCAAATCTGTAACTTCAGATTCTGTGTTTAGGAAATGACTTAACATGCAGAGAATATTAACTATAGAACCCAAGTATAAATCAAGCTATATTGACTAAAGAGTCTAACTCAAAAATAAATTACATATACATACGTGTGTATGTGTATGCACCTTTGATTACATGGAAAGATGTTTCTACATAGAAATTTCAAAAAAATAAAAACAGCTCCATTAACCACATGAAATAAAACCCTCATGCTGTAATAAAATATTGCAAACAAATATGTAGTCTCTGAAATATAGAAAATAAAAGAAAACCAAAAATTCCTTTAAATCTGCAACTATATTCATACTCAACCACACCCATGCTTCACTTAGATTTTGGAAAATTCTCTGGCTTACTTCTTTTGATTTTATTTTGGCTCCTATGTCTTTTTTAATGTTCAGAAGCTTTTTAAAAATACCAGTTCTTTTGCTAAGCATTGAATTTGTAGTGGGTCATTCTGCATTTTAATCTCAGTCACACTAAACTCCCACTGAAGAATCTGAGCCTGTCATTTGATCCCCAAGTCTCAGCTCTACATTAACACCATCTTATTTTATACTCTTATTATTAACTAAATAAAATAAAAAGTACATTTTCAGCAATAATTTTTTTAAAATATTATTTGTAGTGTGGCATGTTCACACAGCAGTCCTCACGTGTAGGTGATTGATGCTTGGTTGAGTTACTTTTATATTTTAGGCGTTCAATAAATAGTTGCAGGATTGATTTTACCTCTTCTACCCCATTACCTGATGCCTAAAATTTCTTTAACAAGACAAGTGCTTAACTAGACACAGGGCTTAAAAATCTGAGTATCCCTTGAGATATAAAACATTGACTTAAATGCATAACAAGAAGTAAATGACTTTTTGCTAAACTAAATATTGTTAGGCAAGAGAGATCACTGGGTTTGTAGCTTGGGGTGGTGTAATGTGGTATGGGAGTGCCTCGTTCTTGCCATATTGATGATTTTCCAATGTTGACTCTATTGTGTAAGTACATATTTGAATTGTGAATTGTTCTCAAAAAGTCATTATACTTTTGTACCTCCAAAATCACCATAAGGAAAAATTTTAAGTAAATAAAGTAGAAAAAAAATATGTTCTACACTACACATGTGAAACACAGAGTTTACATCAATAGTAAAAGGCAAACCTCCTAATTGAAAAATAAATATAAGACATGATCACGCAAAAATAATAAAATATTCAATACTGGTAAAGATTCAAGGATTGTAAATTATGATCAAAATGTAAAATTAGTATATCCTTTCCTAAGGATAGTCAAGCAATATTTATAAAATGCCTTATGAATATTCTTTTTTAAGCCACTAATCCCACCTCTGGATTCCTAAGGAAGTACTCAAAATGTGCATAAAGATTTATGTTCAAGGAGGATCATTTCAAGATTTTTTTATGACTCATAAATTGAAAAGCTAAAATTTCCAAAATAGAAAAGCAATAATTTTTCCAAAAATACAAAAGCAATAACTATGAGAAGAAATTTTTGTAGCCAATGAACATCATTTCATAGAAGAATATTAACATGAGAAAATGCTTCTGCTATATTGTTAATTTTAAAAAGCAAGTTACAAATTGTATGTACAACATTCTTCCAGTTATATATAAAAAGAATCTGAAAGGATATAGACAATGTGTGGTTATATCTGGTTGATGGAATTTCAGCTGATTTTATTATCTCCTTCGTGTTCTTTTACAGTTTATTTTCAAAATTTCTATAGTAAACATGTTACTTTCTTTGAAATTTATTTATTTTACTTATTTTATTTTTGGCTGCATTGGGTCTTCATTGCTGCACCAGCTTTTCTCTAGTTGCGGCAAGCGGGGTCTAGACTCTGTTGCGGTGCGCGGGCTTCTCATTGCAGTGGCTTCTCTTGTTGCGGAGCAGGGGCTCTACGTGCACAGGCTTCAGTAGTTGCAGCACACGGACTCAGCAGTTGTGGCTCGCGGGCTCTAGAGCGCAGGCTCTGTAGTTGTGGCGCGTGGGCTTAGTTGCTCTGCGGCATGTGGGATCTTCCCAGACCAAGGCTTGAACCCGTGTCCCCTGCATTGGCAGGTGGATTCTTAACCACTGCGCCACCAGGGAAGCCCAACATGTACTTTTATAATTAAAAAAATAGCAAGAAATTTTCCTGGAAAAAAGTTTTCACCAAAACCCCAAAATGACTAGCCTCAACCCTGGAGGTCTTTTGGACAGTTTGCTCCAAGAGGTCGTTGGTTCCAAACCCAGTACTTTCAACTGCATATCAGTTTGTAAGTCCTGCAATGGAAGGCCCACCTTTTATTTGCCAGGGACACTAAGTGGGGCCAGATGTCTTGCAGGTTAGAGGAATGATTCTCAACCTGGTTGCCCATCAGAATTGCCTGCAGTGCTTTAAAAATACATCCACTCAGCCTTCACCACTGGAGATCCTTTTTCTGTAGATTTGAAGTAGATAGAGCTTGGGAATCCTGTGTGTTTGTGTGTGGGAGAGAGATTTTTCTAAAATTCATTGCCATTTGTGACAAGACTTCTTTTTTTATGCAAACAACATATTTTACTATCTTAAGAATGGGTTTAGGAGATAACTTTTTCCTGTAGATATTTAGCACCAGAAAATAGGGCTACAGACAAATTGATCATTCTAAAATATGTTATTATTTTGGGAAGATTTTTCTTCTGCTTTGTGAATAACTATACCATACAACACACTTTGTCATTTAGCTACCTTGTCATACAGTATATTAGGGAGGATAAATACAGAATTAGCATTGCTAATTTAGGGGCATTTATTTTACATGTATACTTCACAGAGAGTTTATGGTGGTTTGGCCAAAACGAACATATGTTTATAACTGTCTCATAAAATTCTAAGCTGAAGCTATTCTGATGATACTACATAAGTGAAACAGTAGGACCTTGACTGTACCCTGAAGAAGATTCAAAACTCTTTCCTGCAGAAAAGCTCAGGACTCTTTACTTAAGAGAGGAGGTGGGATGGTCTTCTATCTATGCATGTTCTTCTAACATTAATAGGTTCCTTAGCGTCAACAAAAGGATGTTAATCCTATCCTTAGAATTAATGGTTAAGACACAAGGTTTCATGGGCAACCAACTATATAGACCAGATGCACTCCAAGGAGTTGTCATAAAATAAAATCTCAAGTTCATTGCAATGCAATATTTTTTTTCAAAAGTTTGGTTAGAGAAATAATATTTGGATGAAATGGCTTAAATGTCACATTTAGGTACTATAAAAAAGATCCTTGGATCAAGACAGACATGCAGAGACATGGACCTTTTCAGAACTTTTTGCACTAAATATGCCTTAGAGGAACACCAGTAGCTTATATTGAGAATCTCTATAAGAAATAACCTTATAAATGTATTTCTGTACCTATTTTTATGGACATTGCTTATCAAATTGACAAAAGATTTTTTTCCCAAAGTACTTTTGTTTTAATAGTATAATTTATTTATAAAGACAACACATTCTCACTGAGTAAAATTCAAACAATATAATAGAAATTATAAAAAAGAAAACAAACCAAACCAACCCTACCACTATAATTATCCTTTAGAGATATATATAAGAGATATATATAGATATATATACATATATCAATACTTTTATATGTATTTATACATCTAATATATATATATATATAGATAGATAATATATCTAACATATATAGATAGATATACTACACATAAATGGGGTCTTATTACACATTTGGCCCTCCATGGATTTTCCATCTGCAGATTCAGCCAACAGTGGATCAAAATTTCCATCCATAGTTGGTTGAATCCGAGAATGGAAAACCCACTGGATAAGGAAACTGACTGTATTCATTGCACTATGCCATTTTATATAAGGGACTCGAGCATCTACGGATTTTGGTTACACACAGGGGCTCCTGGAACCAATCTCCTGTGGATACTGAGGGACAACTGTAGCATATTATTTTCAAACTGTTTTTTCTCATTAAAATATCTTAATGAATATCAATGCACATCAACCTTCTCAGTGACTGTATATTTTTCTATTGTATGAATGTACCAAATTCATTGATTAAATACCTTATTGATGTATTACTAATTGATTCTAATTTTTCACATTAATATAAATGGCACCATATTGAACATCCTTGCATGTACTTATGTCTTTGTGCAATTATATGATTATCTCCTTAGGATAGATTTCTAAAAGTGGTATTTCTGAAATCACACTTTCTGATTTCAGGAAGAGGGAAGAGTATTGACGAGGAAGATGGAAGATGGAATCCCCTTCAGGGTACAGTCAAGGTCCTATTGTTTCACCTATGTAGTATCATCAAAATAGTTTTTTGGCTTAGAAGATTCTAAGGCAGTTATAAAGAATATATACCTATTCATTAATATGGCTAAACTGACTTTCTAAAAATATTATCCAAACGTACACTTTCCTACCACCAGTCCTAAGACTGACCATTCCCTCCACCTACTCCCACCATTTTGTCAAGTTTTTTTCACTTTTTTCATACTAATAAATGAACAAATTTTCAAATGTATACTGGTCATTCATATGTCTTCCTTTATTAATTGTTCTTTCATGTCTTTAGTCCATTTTTCTACAGAAGTGTTTATTCTTCTCTTAATGATTTATAAAATGCCTTATATATATCAGAGCTTGTAACATTTTGCCATACAAGTTTCCAGATTTTTTGTTATTGTTGTTATTGTTGGTTTCTGTATTTAATAGCTTGTCATTTGCTTGCTGGAAAAGAAAATGATAAACGCAATATGCCACTCACTCTATAAATTGCAATTTCCCCCTTATCCCTCAAGACCCAACTTGAATCCCACATCTTTTCCTAAAGCCTTACCTCCTTCCCCATCTTAACATGATCTCTCCCTCTGTAACTCATTGTCTGTACACTTATTTGGCAATTTATCCCACAATGCCTGGTGACACACCTAAGTACTGTCAGTCACACTCAAGTCTTATTTTTACAAGCCAGCAACCAACTCCTTAACAGGAGTTAAGTATTCACTCCATGCCCTCAAAGCTGGTGCTCAATAAATAATAAAGCAAGGGCTTATGTAAAGCAATGAACTGGGGGAAAAATAGATGACAGAAGGCACCTCAAATTTTCCAGGCTTGAGAAAGGGCTTGGCTGAAGCATTCAGCCTGACAGTTTATGCAGTTCCATTGCACTTCTTGCCTCAACATTCTGACCCAAGGTAAAGCTCATTCCAATCATGTCAACTCCTGAGACATAGCTATTTTCTTTCCTGCAAGGGCACCCATATTTCCTAGTTTACCCGAAACATTCCCAGTTTGCTCTACTTGTGTATTTCTTAAAAGTTCCTTTCATCCCAACAGTTTTGGATGATAAATTACATGTTTACCCAATCTATTGCTGGTTCTTACCTTATTTATTTCCTAAGCTAAAAATCTACCACACAATTTAAAAGACTTGGTAGATGAAGATCAAAATTTCCAAGCAGGATACAAATTTTGGCCCATTCATCTTGGTTTAATTAATTAAATATATATGAACCTAACCTTGAAAGATTAAAGGGAACATTTAATGTGCAAATAAAAACACTTGCTATTTATATGAGGTTTTTAAAAGGTCATAAAGTGGGGTTTTTTTTTTTTATTATGTTCATGTTTTCTTCAACTAAATTGAGAACTTTTTGGAGTACCATTATTCTTACTTTTTGTACCCCTTCATCATAGCACTTAAAAGAGTACTCTGTACTCAGTGGGCATGCAATAAATACTGCTGTGAAACCACTGGGGGCCTGGAGATTTTAATTTGCTTTTTGATTAAGGTTGTCCTTCCTCTTGACTCCTACCATGTCATCATGGACATGTGAGGGGATAATATTGATTAGAGTGCTGAATGGGAAGTGGTATCACAAAAACCCAGCTGAATTATAAGATTCACTTTTATGTCTTTGGCTCGGTTGTCCACCCACAGATAGAGCTCATCTGAATTAGATGTGTCTGAAAATTCAATTACTCCAAATGGAAACATCTGGATCCTTTTTTCTTCCTTTAATCCTTTGTCCTGGTGCCTCTGCCAGACAGTCCATATTCCTTGTTGGTTTGGCAGGAAACCTATAAGGGCATAGTTAGAAGTGGGGGTAGTTGATGGAAATGTTTCCTTGCCTGTTTTTTCCAGTCTATGTGGTCACTTTCCTCCTCTAGATATCAGGATCACAGGTTTTTATCAGAGTGAAGACCTTAGAAGAAAAGTTAGTGTAACTCCATCTTTCACAGCAGGAGAAATTTGTACCCAGCAAAATTAAATAAGCTGCCCCAAAATATATATGCAATGATAGCAGACCTGCACTAGAACTTTTTTTTTTCTGATTCTCAATCTAGAGCACTTTTTACCATACCAGATTCTAGATACTGTCTGAATATTAGCTATTGCCTCATTTCAGTCTGTGATACTGGTGCTAGACTGATTTAAACTATAGAAAACAATTGCTCATTTAAAATAAATCTGAACGTTATAAGAAACAACAAAGGTTTCCCCCCAAATTTGCCTGATATCTTTAGTAGATGCTGAGGGATAAAACTGACTTCTTTTTTCATGGAAGGTGTCAGCCAAATTCAAACAGACATGTTTTTGTGTGTTCATAAGCTAGAACAGAATCAGAGAAAATAGGGTCTGACAGAAGAGATCATGAACCATCAAATACATCTCATTCCTGCTCCAGAATTCTTTTCGTAGAAAAAGAAACATTCTGGGAACAAAGAATAAGGGAGAAGTAGACATATATTTGACCTGTGGTTTTAGGTTTAACTTAGGAAAAGCAGAAAATGAGATCTTACTATAATTATATCTGTAGCAGATAGAGACAGCCAATATAGATAAGCTGAATATCTAGTTTTCTAAACCGAAAAGAACAGTTTTGATTCTTTGGGCAAGCTGTGACCTCATGCAGTGGAGAGGCTACAAAATACTACTGACCAAGAGAAGGGATTTTTATATAAGCTATCGCACATCTGAGAATACTAAAAAGATATTTTAAAGTCTACTTAATCTTATTTTGGACATAAATTCTTATCTTTCCCTCCCCCCAAAAAATACTCAAAGTGACATTTCTGCTTCTAGCACACATTAGAAAGTTATGTGAAAACACATTTGGTTCATGTACACTATTTTAAAAATCTTTACTGAACTAGCTACTCTCAGACGTAAATTGATCTTCTCATCTCTACCTGCCTTAAGTCTCAAATATGACATTGGGGTTGTAAAGGAGGATCATATGACATAAAAGAAATAAAATTCAGAGGGAACAGAGGCGTGACACACAGGCTCCTTCCATCCAGCAGAAGAATAAGAGCAGGAACAGTGATTTGGGGTGGAGAGGTGGGAAGGGATAGAGGGAGAAAGTCAGGAGAGGCAAGAGGAGGTAGAACATAGGAGTCTGGTGTTGCTTCTCCACTGTTTGACCCAGAGACTTGTGGAGAACAGATATTACCTAAACTGGAGTGTTGGGGGGATGCTGAAAGTAGAGGTGCACCTGCCCTGCTTCCCATTTGGTTGCCTGGGAGGAATCTACTGAGCAGGGTGCTCTAGGCCAACATGGAGTAGGCCCAGCAGTATAAAGAGAGTGGAGGAGTCTGGCCAAAGGAAAGTGTCACCTCCCTAACCCTCAGGTGGACGACACAGCAGATTCCATATGCTCCCACAGAGGAAGCAGTAGAAAGGATGGTAAATGCATGAGTTGAGACCCAAAAAGTCTGCCATGGGGCCCACCATGGTAAGAGGTAAGGAACCCTGCACAGAACTTGCAGAGTGAACTACCCAAGCCTGGGAATTAGATGGTGGATATGACAGACGATCAGCAAGGTCTTCATGAAGAATCTGGATGGTGCCAAGGAAGCAGAGAGGGACCACTTCATCCTCCCAAGATGGGAAATAAGAAGAAAGGAGCATGTATGTGTTCATAAGCCACAGATTTCATGGTGGACACCAGAAGGACACACATTATGCACATCTGAGAACAGTGTGAGTTTGATTTTGTAACCACTCAACATATAGTTATTCAGTATTTGGTAGCATAAAGTTTATGGTCTTAAAAAGTGGTCTAAAAGTCCTAGCTGATACAAAGTTGCAAGGCCACCATCTACTGGTAATTTGCTCAAATTTCAGGCACATGATTCTTTTTTTTTTAAATAGATTTTATTTATTTATTTATTTATTTATTTATTGGCTGCGTTGGGTCTTCCGTGGCTGTGCACAGGCTTTCTCTAGTTGCCGAGGGCTTCTCATTGCAGTGGCTCAATAGCCACATGGGGCTAGTGGCTACCCTGTTATACAGCACATATCAAAGCTGACATTTAGCACAAAATTGGGGCAAAATTGTTGTATATTGAATGAACGATTGAATAACCTGTCTGAGCTCCACAGATTACTAGCTGCTACTTTCATATTTTTGCACTGAACAATTATCTGAGACTAATTGGATATGAGAGTAAAGAGAGGAGCCAAAGAGTTTGGGAGGAAGCCATAAGGAGAATTAGGGAGCCACTGACAGAATCGGGGACACTGAGAGGTAGGACTTGGTTCAAGAGGGAACAAAATTAATATTGGAGCTCTGAAAGTTCCCCACTGTGAGGAACAAAGCTTCCAGTGACAATCAGTAGCACCAACAGAATTTGCCATCACAACTGCTCGTATTTCTTGGTCCACACTATCCAATGGCTGCCCATAATTCTGTCCTATCTGTTCTGGAATCAAGGTCAAACTCCAGCTGTATGTGCTGTGGTTCTGCTTGTCTGATCCATGATTTTCAGGATGTTGGTCTGAATGTAACACCTACCTGTTTACTCACAGCTGCTTTGAACCCTAAATTTCAACTTCTGCCTATTCTGATCTTCCTAGTGCCCTCCTGCCACCCTTGACCACAACCTTCTGCTTCTGACTTTTTTCCAGTCTATGCCCCTGAACCTTGTAATGTCCAGCCCAATCTATCCTTTTTTTTTTTTTTTTTTTTTGGCCATGCTGCACTGCATACGGGATCTTATTTCCCAGACCAGGGATCGAACCCCCACCCCCTGCAGTGGAAGCACGGAGTCTTAAACACTGGACCACCAGGGAAGTCCCCGATCCATCCTTTTTCAATGAATTCATTTTAAAAATTTCTTAATTCTTGACATTACAGAACAAAACTGAAATTTATTAACATTCCACTCTTACATTTCTTATTGACAAACAGAAATAAAATTCATGAACAAAAAGCTGAAAACAAAACTAAAAACAGGAAAAAGTTATAAAACTAAATATGGATCCCAGCATTAACAGCTGAACAGAGAATGTGATTTTTAACTGAACACTTACAAATTATTTACCTACTTGGACTCCAAGTCATGCCTGGGTCACCAGTTCACCTGGATACCTCAGCCTCTGTGGTAGGCAGCCTCTCAGATGACCCCTAGTGATCCTCACTTCCCCGTATCCATGCCCTGTGTAATCCCCTCCCCCTGAGTGTCAGCTGGACCTAGTGGCTCACTTCGAACCAACAGAAGACAGCAAAAGTGATGGGCTATAACTTCTGATATTAGGTTACAAAAATACTATGGCTTCCATCTTGGACTCTCTTTCTTACTCTCTCACTCACTTATTCTGAAGAAAGCCAACTGCAGTGTTGCAAGGCTGCCCTGCGGAGAGGCCCCCATGGCAAAGATCTGGGGAAGTCTCAGTCCAACAATCCATGAGGATCAAAATCCTGCCAACCGCTACAGGAGTGAACCTGGAAGTAGAACCACCTCCAGTCAAGCTTTCAGGTGAGACTTGTGTTCTGGTCAACACTTTGATTGCAGCCTTGTGAGATACCTTGAGGCAGAGACTAGCTAAGTTGCATCCAGATTCCTAACCTACAGAAACTGTATGTTTTAAACTGCTAAGTTTTGGAGTAATTTGTTATGCAGCAAGAGATAACTAATACAGCGTAGAACTCTAATTTTCTTATAGAAAACTCATGTAATCTATCCTATCTACAATGAATTTTGGACATTTTAAGTGATCACAAGATATTCAAACCAGAATGTGCACAAGATATTTGGTAATAATAGACCTGGAGCCTAGGGAAGGGGTTAGCATCAAGGTTATAAAGGAAGTCATGACAATGTGTTGACTGTCTTTGAAGACTTTGAATGTAAATAAGAAGCATTTGTCAAATGCATGAGGGGAATAATTCGTCTCTTCCCTTGTGAGTCTCACTTGACAGAGAGTAGGGAGCTCATGAGAAACATTTGGGGAAATTTACAAATATATCCACAGCCTCACCTTCCCCCTTTAATCCAGACTTAAATCAGAATCTCCAGGAAGAAAATCCAGTCATGTACATTTTTCTAAGTTCCAAGAGAGTAGAACTTAAAAAAACATTAATCTCTTATACAGAATTCCATATGGGCCAGATCTGTTAGAGGTTCAATATAACCAAGTCTTCCAGAAGTCCTCCATTATAGCACAAGCATTTCTCTAACAAGACAGTGTCATGGCACAGAACTGTACCACAGAGAGCTGATAGCATAAGTCATCTTCTCTTGTATTAAAAGCATCCCCTACCAATGAATTTCAATAATTAGTGACTTATGCACAGGAAGTTCTTTTAATATCTCACCTGGCCTCTCACTGGGGCAATGAGAAACTTGAAGTTTCACTGTGATACAATTGAGGATCTGTAAATTATTTCTAGATGCCTAACAGAAATTATAGAAATTATGTCTTTAGCAAGGATAAAGCTACAGGCTAACTAAGATGTCAAGTGTCTTTGACTGGACAGAAATTATATCAATATATCTATTATTAGCATATTATTTGTGTTATTATCATATGTTAGTAGAAAGTTGGACAGTTAATGACACAATAGAAACTACCTACGTCAGTACCCGTATTGATTTTGTAATTGATCTTGTATCTAATATAAAGTGACAGCCAAATTAAAGTGAATCACACTTGAATATCTCTAGACACTTTTTTTTTTTTTTTGGCTGTGCTGGGTCTTCGTTGCTGCGCGCTAGTTGCGGCGAGTGAGGCTGCTCTTCATTGCAGTGCGCGGGCTTCTCATTGCAGTGCGCTGCCTTCTCATTGTGGTGGCTTCTGTTGTTGCAGAGCACGGGCTCTAGGCGCACGGGCTTCAGTAGCTGTGGCACGTGAGCTCAGTAGTTGTGGCTCGTGGGCTCTAGAGCACAGGCTCAGTAGTTGTGGCGCACGGGCTTAGTTGCTCTGCAGCATGTGGGATCTTCCTGGACCAGGGCTCGAACCCCTGTCCCCTGCATTGGCAGGCGGATTCTTAACCACTGCACCACCAGGGAAGCCTCCCAGACACTTCTTAATTTTGTTACTAGCAGTCAATATAGTAGAAAAATCAAGAGTATTAGAATTAGAGAAGCTGTGCTGTCCTATCTGTACAAAGGGAACTTCTAAACGTCAGCTTTTTCATCTGTTATGTGGGGATAATGCTAAAGGGGTGCTGGGAAATTAAATGAGAAAATGTGGTAGCCTAATGTTTAGCAAATAGCACAAAGCTTGGCACATAGTAGAAGTTCAACAACTGTTGTTATTGCTTCTTTTCTTTAGTGCTGCTTAGCAACTCAATCATGATAAACATTTATACAGTATAATATCATTGTAAATCTTGATGAATATAGATCATTGATTATAATTTAGATCAATGATTCAGTCTCTCAAGGCAAAAGAAATAAAAGCAAAAGTAAACAAATGGGACCTAATCAAACTTAATAGCTTTTGCACAGCAAAGGAAACCATAAACAAAACGAAAAGATAACCTACAGAATGTGAGAAAATATTTGCAAACGATGCAACCAACAAGGGGTTAATATCCAAAATATACAAACTCATACAACTCAGTATCATAAAAGCAAAAAACTCAATCAAAAAATGGTCAGAAGACCTAAACAGACATTTCTCCAAAGAAGACATATAGATGGCCAACAGGCGCATGAAAAAAT
The DNA here is from genome assembly GCF_009873245.2 of Balaenoptera musculus. NCBI lineage: Eukaryota > Metazoa > Chordata > Mammalia > Artiodactyla > Balaenopteridae > Balaenoptera > Balaenoptera musculus. The sequence continues at coordinate 56,478,780 of NC_045793.1, forward strand.
GTTCAGCATAACTAATTATTAGAGAAATGCAAATCAAAATATGTGAGGTATCACCTCACACCAGTCAGAATGGCCATTATCAAACAGTCCACAAATAATAAATTCTGTAGAGGTTGTGGAGAAAAGGGAACCCTCCTACACTGTAGAGAGTGTGGAGAAAAGGGAACCCTCCTACACTGTTGGTAGGAATGTAAAGTGGTACAACCACTATGGAAAACAGTATGGAGGTTCCTTAAAAAACTAAAAATAGGAGCTACCATATTATCCAGCAGTCCCACTCCTGGGCATATATCCATGAAAGACAAAGACTCTAATTTGAAAATGATACATGCACCCCAATGTTCAAAGAAGCCCTATTACAATAGTCAAGACATAGAAACAACTCAAGTGCCCATCAACAGAAGAATGGTTTAAGAAGATGTGATAGTATCACACACACACACACACACACACACACACACACACACACACACAATGGAGTATTACTCAGCCAGAAAAAAGAATGAAATATTGCCATTTGCAGCAATGTGGATGGACCTAGAGAATATCATACTAAGAAAGAGAAAGACAAATATTTATGATATCACTTATATGTGGAATTTAAAAAATAATACAAATGAATCTGTATACAAAACAGAAACAGACTCACAGACATAGAAAACAAACTTATGGTTACCAAAGGAGAAAGGAAGGGCGGAGGGATAAATTAGGAGTATGGGATTAGTAGATACAAACTACTATGCATAAAATAGATAAGCAGGGACTTCCCTGGTGGCACAGTGGTTAAGAATCCGCCTGCCAAAGCAGGGGACACAGGTTGGAGCCCTGGTCCGGGAAGATCCCACATGCCATGGAGCAACTAAGCCCATGTGCCACAACTACTGAGCCTGCGCTCTAGAGCCCACGAGCCACAACTACTGAGCTCACGTGCCACAGCTACTGAAGCCTGTACTCCTAGAGCCCATGCTCCGCAACAAGAGAAGCCGCCTCAATGAGAAGCCCATGCACCACAACGAAGAGTAGTCCCAGCTCGCGGCAACTAGAGAAAGCCCGCACGCAGCAACGAAGACCCAACATAGCCAAATAAATAAATAAATTTATCTTTTAAAAAAATAATAAAATAAAATGAAATAGATAAGCAACAAGAATTTACTATATATCATAGGGAACTATATTCAATATCTTGTAATAACCTATAATGGAAAATAATCTAAAATATATATATAACTGAAAAAAATAATTTAGATCAATATTGAAATAAATAAATTCTTTGATATGAAATTTTTTTCAAAATATAGAGTCCATAGGGAAAAAATAATACAAGGGGTCTCTGATGATTTTTAAAACTTGAGAATATCTGACAACCCAAATATGTCCTAGTATACATTAATCCTGCTCAATGTCTTCTTTGATAGAAATGACAAAAAGCAGCTTGTTACATTTTATATTCTTCATTCATATCCTTCGTGTTTGTGTATGTGTGCATATATATATAACCCAAATGGGACCATGTTAAATGTTCTTCTCTACAGCTTAGTTTTCATTTGTAATAATAAATTGTGGACACATTTCCAAGTTAGTACATATAGCTGTAACTCAATCTTTTTAATATACTAACATTTATTTAATTAGTCTCCTATTGAGGCACACTTAGATGTTTCAAATTTTTCATTATTATAAATAACCCTTATCTGTGAATCTCTGTACATATATCTTTGGACACTTGGGTATTTCTGTAGGATTACATAAATTATGAATGCATTTGGCTGGCAGTAACAAAAAAAAAAACCATACCAAGAATGACTGTTAAAATGAATTTTCTCACATAATAAAATACTGAAAGGTAAGCAATTGCTAGCATTGTTCTTTCAACCCTTCTACTCCACCGTGCTCGGCTATTGTTTATGTTCTCCAGGTACCACATCTGCACCCCAGCATCCCAGCAAGAAGGAAGTAGCAGGGACCAAAGCTTTCTCCTGGAAGGGAAGTCCCCCAGCAGACTTTCCCTAATGACCCTTTGCTCAGAACTGTGCTGCATGCCCATCCCCAGACCAATCACAGGGAAAGCGAATGGAGTCACCACGACTGGCTGAAATCCACCATGATTCATTTCCTGGGTCTTGGGACTAGAGCCCATCATCTCTGAACTCAATGAAGGACGGAACCTGTTGGAAAATTCAGAGTCTTAAGAGAAGACTCTTGGGAAAGAAAAGGGGAATGGAAAGTGGCTACTAAGAAGGCAGTGAACAATATCTTCGACAAAGATAAATTATGAAGGAGAATTGCTGAGCCAAAGGGTATATGGCACTACATTTTAAATTTGTGATACAGATTGCTGAATTACCTTCCAAAAATATTGTATCAAATGAAAGTTCCAGTAACATGTATGAAATGGCTGATTTGCCCATATTCAAAAACCCCGGCCTTCTAAATTTTTCTAAATGTTCGCCAATCTGATAGGCAGAAAACAATCAAATGCAAAGTTAGATAGATATGAATAGATAGATCATAGATACATAGATGATAGAATCTCAATAGTTTATTTTGTACATATTTTATTATTAGTGTAGATGAGCATTTTTTAATATATTTATTGACCATCTGAATTCTTTTTCTGTGCATTGCCTGTGTAACTGTATAAAACTTATTTTTCTGTGAATTGCCTGTGTAAAAGTACCTTTATCTACTTTTCTATTGTTTTTTTTTTTCTTTTTTTCTTTAATCTCTTTGATATATTATGGGCATTAACCCCCTTTTACAAATATATTTCCCAGTTTATTTCTTGACTCTCTCCTTTATTTACGGCCTTTTTTCCCATTCATATGCTTTTAATTTGTGTTAAGTCAAATCTATTCATCCTTCCTTTTATATATTCAAATCTTGGCAACATGCTAAGGAAAATCATGTCTGCTTCAAGACTGTAAAATATTCTCTCTTTCAGTCCTGCAATTTATACGGTTTATATGAATAAAACCTTAAGCTACTTGGAATTTATTCATTTTCAATGATAGTGTTAGTTATCTACCTATATATCTCCCAAATTGTTATCCAATTATAAGTGATATTTGTCATTTAAATGTCTGATTAATTTTAAATGTCCACACACATGTGCTGGGCCATTACCACAGTTTTAATTACTATAGATGTAGAGTATGTGCTGATAACTTGTAATTATTTTACTATTATTATTGTCCTCTACAGTTTTCTGGACATTCTTTTGCATTTTTTTTTTCACTATAAAAAGTTTGATCAAATTTTCAAGATTAAAAGAAATAACTGGTCGGTGTACTTACTGAAATTTTATTAAATTTATAGTTTGGGGAGCATATTTATAGCTCTGCATCTTCCTATTCAGAAGCATCATATTATTAGAAAATGATGTGATATATTGGTGGAACAGAATTAAATTCTACCTTGGCAGAGTCAACCCTTTTCTCTTTAAGGTCCCAAAGAAGACAAAGTAAGGAAAAACAATACTTTATTATCAGCTGAAACTTTGGCCCTACACCATATTCAGATCTCTGATAGCTAATTTGGATGTCCTTTTTTAAGCTACATCAGTGTTAATGGCCTAGCACCACCGAAGAATCTGTTCTGCTTATGCCACGGCACCAGTCCCCTTCATCCTTGTCCCACCACTCTCCACCCCCACCACTAACCAATAACAAACTCCATGCACCAAACTCGGCACTGCTGTGGGATGCAATGCCAAATCCATCAGCACTAAAGAGAGAGGATCCAGGGAAAACACATTTGCCCCATTGCTAAAAGCAGTATCTAAAATAAAGACAGCTAAGGAGGGAGAGAAAGAGTCCAATGAAAGAAAGAGAATGGCCAAGCTTGATGAAAAAAAAAAAAAGGAAGAACTGGGGCCACTTCATGTTCTCACCACAAATATGGACAAAAATCCACTTTCCAGTTCTTTCAAAGCTCCACGGCCAGAAGTGACCTAATCATTTAATTACCGCTAAAAGTGCCCAAGCGTTTGATTCCCACTCACTAACTGGATTGGCAATCCTCTCCATTAGGCTTGAAGTACAGACGTGAGTAAAGCGTTCAGAGAGGACTTCTATTAGAAGTCAACAGTATTTCTTTATATACATTCAGAACTTTATATCCTTCAGCCAACCCTTACAGTTTTCTTCATGTAAATGTTATACTTTCCTTGTCAAGTTTATTGCTAGGAAAATTAAGGATTTTATGGCTATGGGGAATAGAATATGTTTAAAGTTATATTTTCTAAATGGGTGACAGGTAAAAATAATTGATTTTCTGCATGTTTATTTTTACCCAACCTCATTGAACTCTTTGTTTTTTTAAATTCTGTGGAATCTTCTAAGCATACTGTTATATTCTCTAGAAAATAAAATAGTGATTTGACCCCTTTCTTTCTATTAATTTATTTAAAAATGCATTACACAGACAAAAGAATATTATAACATACATGGTACAGTTTAAAGAATAGTAATAATTTTAAAATAAAATAAATACTTATTCCCCAAATGAATAAAATACCAATTCCTCTGAAGTTTCCTGTGTGTCCTTCCTAGAAGTAACCACCGCCTTGAATTTTGTAGTAGTAACAATTCCCTTGCAGTTTAGTGTATATGTAACTGCGCATGTAATTTTGTTTTGCCTGAGTTTGAATTTTATATAAATGGAGTGATATTGTATATATTCTTCAGTGACTTGCTTTTCATCCATGTCGTAGAGAATAGGAAAAGTTTCTGTTGATCCTTTTCCCTGCTATACAGTATTCTTTATTTATTCTTTCTACTGTTCATAGACATTTGGATTTATTTTCTTCTTGTTTTTGTTTTTTTCCTATTACAAATAAGGCTGCCTTGAGCATTTTTGCATATATATCTTGATGAACACGTTTAAGAGTTTCTTTGGAATATACGCACATGGCGGTGGAATTGTTGTAAGTAGAGTCTATGTGCATATTCAGCTTGTCCAGGTCATGTTAATGTTTTCTGAAGTGATCGTGCTAATTTACACAGCCACCAGACATGTATTTATGTTCCCATCGCTCTACATCCTTGTCAAAACATTGTATTGTTTGTTTTTTTAATGTTTGTCATCTGATGGTGTGAATGGTGTCTCTGATTAACCTTGTCCTGATTACTAATAATGTTGAGCATATCTTCACAGTTATCGGCTTTTTATGCTTCCTCTTTTTAAAAACAACTTCTTCATGTCTTCTGCCTTTTTTTCCCTTTTTTGTTGTCTTTTTATCATTGAAATCTTTCTGACTTGTAGAAATTCTTCATATATTCTGAATATTAATTCTTTTTGGTTATAAGTATTACCAAAAAAAATCTTCTCAGTTTATAGCTTGTCTTTTGAATCTTTTAATAATGTTTTTTTGAGAAAAAGGAGTATTTCATTTTCAGGTGGTAATATTTATTTTTATTTATTTATAAATCTTTTCCTCCAAAAAATGGCTTATAATTTTGAGTCTTATTTAGAAAATTCTTCCATATTCTGAGGTCATGAAATTTTTGCCTTATATTTTAAGTTTTTGCCTTTTACATTTAAGAACTTGATCTGTTTAGAACTGATTTTTGTGCAGAAAATGAGGCAGGACACCATTTTTACTTTTGTCTGTATGAATAACATATTGGCCTGGCACTAGAGTTGCCAGAGTTTAGCAAATAAAAATATAGGACACCTAGTTTTATTTGAACTTCAGATAAAAATGAGTAACACTTGAGTACAATTATGTCTTGTGCAATATTTTAGACACACATACGGGAAAAGTATTTGTTGTTTATCTGAAAATCAAATTTAACTAAGTATCTTGTATCTTATCTGGCAACCTCACCTGGTACCATTTATTGAATAATCCATTCTTTATCAGCTGATACGCAGTATCATTCTGTCATTTGTCAGATTTCCATATTTGTGGATGCTTCCATATTCTCTATTCTGTTGCAATATCTGTATCTTCTCAAGCCTCCCAACCATATTCTTTTACAGAATTGTTGACTAGTACCTCCAGACCTACGTTAGATAACAGTATAGTAAAATTGGGCATTTTTGTCTTGTTCTTCACTTTACTGGGACTGCTTCCAGTGATTCCTCATTAGTCACATGGCAGGCTTCTTGGTTGAGATATATAAATATATATCAGGTTAAGGAGATGTCCATCTAGTCCTATTTAATTAAGAGCTTTAAAAGATCTAGAATGAATGTTAAAATTATGAAATTCACTTTCAGCATCTTTGGAGATTATTATAAGAGTTTCCCCTTTCATCAATAAACATTATACTATATTAATGAATTATAATCAGGTGAATTTTTTTATATTTAAATTGATCATAGTGTGTTACTCTTTAAGTATGCTCCCGGATTTTGCCTGATAATTTATTTAGGATTTTAAAATGCTATTTATAACAGATTGGTCTGTATTTTTCTTTTGTGAGAGACAGAGAGAGAGTGTGTGTGTGTGTGTGTGCACGCACACACTCAAGTGAAGGTGAGTGGGAAGGGGGAGGGATGAGAAGAAGGAGACTTTAGCATGTGTAACTTTAAAACAATTTTTAAGTATTTTAAGTACAAATAGAGTAAAGCAGAGCTGAGCCTTCTCTCTCTCTCTCTCTCTGTCTCTTACACAACACACACACACACACACACACACACACACACGCACACACACACTAAACCATACCCCTTCCCAGGATCCCCTAAGAAAGATCTTCAGAGCAGTTGGAAAAACACTGGATTTTATTTCATATCCTCATTTTGCAAACAAAGAAGCTGAGTCCTAAAAAGATTAAGAGTTCACGTACCTGGTCTCTTCTTGCTAACAGTATCTAAAAATTGAAAGGAAATAGGTCTTGAGGGAAAGCTAGTGGAACTTTATTTAAGTTGGAGAAAGGAGACTGACTGGACATTTCATTACAGTCTTCAAAATGATGAAGGGGGTTCAAATAAGCAATGACAAGCTGTCCTTTTCAATGTGCTTTCTGGATAGGAGAAGTAAAATGGCTCTAATTAATTCAAGAGGGATTTAGGTCAATGGTAAGAACTTCCTGAATGAACGAATTCCAAGACAATAGAAGGGGCTGCCAAAGGAAGTTGAGGAAGAGCTTTTTGTGAAGCTGGTAAGAAAAGTGTAGACTGCCATTTTTCTACAATGATTTCAGTACTGTTAGGTTGAGCCAGATAAAACTGCTGATATTCAAACTGTTTTTACCTATAGAAACAGCAAATTCATCTAGATCAACATAATATTATACATGGAAGCAAGTACGTAGGCTTCACTCTAGAGGACATTCTGTCTTCATTTCAGCCTTTAATTTTACTCAATCTCTATAGAATATGTAGACTGGAAATACACTTATTTAAGACGGTCAAAATTTAAAGCTTACAAAAGATCCTCTTCTAATTTAAGCTCTTGGTATTTAAAAGCCAGAATTACCAATATTCTTATTTGTACAATCAATCATTCCAGAATTGATAAACTAGAAACTATGTTTAAAATGAAATGTTAAGATCCAGGTTTTGGATGCTGAGTTTCCTTATGGTGCCAAGCTATTCCATCTAAATGAGATCGTTGGCAGTGGAGGACTTCAAGCCAGTGTCAGCTGCAATGATTCTGTTGATGAGATTTGGTATAAATGCTAGTTGAGTAGATTAGCTCTTGCCTTCATTTTTGGGTCAGATGCCATCAAGAGTACTTGTGCACATCACTAATCATTAGAGAAATGAAAATCAAACCTTCAATGAGGTATCACCTCACACCGGTCAGAATGGCCATCATCAAAAAATCTAGAAACAATAAATGTTGGAGAGGGTGTGGAGAAAAGGGAACCCTCTTGCACTGTTGGTGGGAATGTAAATTGATACAGCCACTATGGAGAACAGTATGGAGGTTCCTTAGAAAACTAAAAATAGAACTACCATACGACCCAGCAATCCCACTACTGGGCATATACCCTGAGAAAACCATAATTCAAAAAGAGTCATGTACCACAACGTTCATTGCAGCTCTATTTACAATAGCAAGGACATGGAGGCAACCTAAGTGTCCATCGACAGATGAATGGATAAAGAGGATGTGGCACATATATACAATGGAATATTACTCAGCCATAAAAAGAAACAAAATTGAGTTATTTGTAGTGAGGTGGATGGACCTAGAGACTGTCATACAGAGTGAAGTAAGTCAGAAAGAGAAAAACAAATACCGTATGCTAACACATATATATGGAATCTAAAAAACAAATGGTTCTGATGAATCTAGGGGCAGGACAGGAATAAAAACGCAGATGTAGAGAATGGACTTGAGGACACACAGAGGGGGAAGGGTAAGCTGGGACAAAGTGAGAGAGTGGCATGGACATATATACACTACCAAATGTAAAACAGATAGCTAGTGGGAAGCAGCCTCATAGCACAGGGAGATGAGCTCGGTGCTTTGTGTCCACCTAGAGGGGTGGGAAAGGGAGGGTGGGAGGGAGATGCAAGAGGGAGGAGATATGGGGATATATGTTTATGTATAGCTGATTCACTTTGTTATACAGCAGAAACTAACACCTTTGTAAAGCAATTATACTCCAATAAAGATGTTAACCGGGGCTCCCCTGGTGGCGCAGTGGTTGAGAATCTGCCTGCCAATGCAGGGGACACGGGTTCGAGCCCTGGTCTGGGAAGATCCCACATGCCACGGAGCAACCAGGCCCGTGAGCCACAATTACTGAGCCTGCGCGTCTGGAGCCTGTGCTCCGCAACAAGACAGGCCGCGATAATGAGAGGCCCACGCACCGCAATGAAGAGTGGCCCCCACTTGCCACAACTAGAGAAAGCCCTCGCACAGAAACGAAGACCCAACACAGCCATAAATAAATAAATAAAAATTAAAAAAAATTAAAAAAAAAAAAAAGATGTTAACCGCCCCCCCCAAAACAAAAGAGTAGTTGTGCAGGAACTCTTCCCACGGCCAGTGGCTTGGGGTCATTGTGTATAAATTATCACTAAGCTTTGACATTATTTTATGAACTTTTCCAGCCCAGGGAATTGTGTTGTGCAACTCTGTTGTAATTTCTCCTATGTAGTCATCCTCTGATCAGTTTCCATCCCTCCCCAAAAAACCTGTTAGATTATTGAGAACAGAATGATGGAAACTGTTAAAAGAATCATACTGGGCATACTAAAGGAATGGGGTTTTCTGTCAAATGAAAATGCATAATTAACTATTTGCCTGGAACATACACAAGTAAAAAGGACTGAGAATAAACTCCTTGATTTTGTTTACTCATCTTGATGGATAGAACACATCTGAAGGGGTTTAAAAACCCTACATGGCCTTGACATGTAAGCCAGAAACTCCACCTTTGCCATTTGCAATGGCCCTAAGGTTCTCAGCAGTGGGACCATATTTCCCATACAAATTCCCAAATACTCCCATATGGTCTGTTCTTACACTTTGGGGTATCTTCACCACCCATTGTTATCACCATATAACTTAGCATTTAATCCTACTAGATGATGTGTTTGTGTATGCATCTTAACATCTCCATCACCACAAGTTCCTTCATAACCTCAGTGACACCTGTATGTGTATAGTGACCTTAGGCCTAGAGAATCTAAGTCTTTATGCACCTCAGCGCTTCATCTGTAAATGAGATTGGAAATTCCTATTGCTCACTGCTCTCACAGTACCTTGCACAAATTAGACACTTAAAAACCGCTTGGTTGCTTTCTTTTATTTTTCTTCTTCTTCAGCTTTTTTTTTTTAACTTATAATCTTTTTTTTTGAATTTTATTTTTTTTTATATACAGCAGGTTCCTATTAGTGATCTGTTTTATACATATTAGTGTATACATGTCAATGCCAATCTCCCAGTTTATCACACCACCACCAGCCCCCACCCCCACTTTCCCCCTTGGTGTCCATACGTTTGTTCTCTACATCTGTGTTTCTATTTCTGCCTTGAAAACTGGTTCATCTGTATCATTCTTCTAGGTTCCACATATATGCGTTAATATACAATATTTGCTTTTCTCTTTCTGACTTACTTCACTCTGTATGACAGTCTCTAGGTCCATCCACATCCCTACAAATGACCCAATTTTGCTCCTTTTTATGGCTGAGTAATATTCCATTGTATATATATACCACATCTTCTTTATCCATTCGTCTGTCGATGGGCATTTAGGTTGTTTCCATGACCTGGCTATTGTAAATAATACTGCAGTGAACATTGGGGTGCATGTGTCTTTTTGAATTATGGTTTTCTCAGGGTATATGCCCAGTAGTGGGATTGCTGGGTCATATGGCAGCTCTATTTTTAGTTTTTTAAGGAACCTCCATACTGTTCTCCATGGTGGCTGTATCAATTTACATTCCCACCAACAGTGCAAGAGGGTTCCCTTTTCTCCACAGCCTCTCCAGCATTTGTTGTTTGTAGATTTTCTGATGACGCCCATTCTGACCAGTGTGAGGTGATACCTCATTGTAGTTTTGATTTGCTTTTCTCTAATAATTAGTGATGTTGAGCAGTTTTTCATGTGCCTCTTGGCCATCTGTATGTCTTCTTTGGAAAAATGTCTATTTAGGTCTTCTGCCTATTTTTTTTTTAATTAATTAATTTATTTATTTATTTTTGGCTGTGTTGGGTCTTCGTTTCTGTGCGAGGGGTTTCTCTAGTTGCGGCAAGCGGGGGCCACTCTTCATCGCAGTGCGCAGGCCTCTCACTATCGTGGCCTCTCTTGTTGCGGAGCACAGGCTCCAGACGCGCCGGCTCAGTAGTTGTGGCTCACGGGCCTAGTTGCTCCGTGGCATGTGGGATCTTCCCAGACCAGGGCTCAAACCCATGCCCCCTGCATTGGCAGGCAGATTCTCAACAACTGCGCCACCAGGGAAGCCCTGCCTATTTTTTGATTGTGTTGTTTCTTTTTTTAATATTGAGCTGCATGAGCTGTTTATATATTTTGGAGATTAATCCTTTGTCTGTTGACTCATTTGCAAATAGTTTCTCCCATTCTGAGGGTTGTCTTTTCATCTTATCTATAGTTTCCTTTGCTGTGCAAAAGCTTTTAAGTTTCGTTAGATCCCATTTGTTATTTTTGTTTTTATTTCCATTACTCTAGGAGGTGGATCGAAAAAGATCTTGCTGTGATTTATGTCAAAGAGTGTTCTTCCTATGTTTTCCTGTAAGAGTTTTATAGTGTTGGCTCTTATTGTTAGCTCTTATTGTTAGGGAGTGTTCTAATTTCATTCTTTTACATGTAGCTGTACGGTTTTCCCTGACCTTTGCATCCAATATGGTTTCTAGTACTAGGCTGAGCACATACATGCTGAACTCATCATCCTCCCCACGCCCATGCATATACCCAAAATCTGTTTCCAGACCTGTGTTCTCCATCCAGCCGCTCAACCTAGAAACCTCAGCTTCAACCTTGATTCCTTTTTCTCCCCCACCTGCCACATCTGATGGGTCACCAAAGTCTGCCAATTTTACCTTTTACCTTTACATTTCTTGAGCATATCTGCTCCTGTCCACATTTGCCGTCATTACCCCAATTCAAGTCTGGTTTACTGCAATCTCCTCAAAAATGGCTTCAATTCTCTCCTGCTTAAATTCATTCAATGCCTTCCTGTGGCATGTAAACTCTAAAGTGTCCTCCAAAGCCCTCTGAGATCTCTTTGGCCTCCTCTCCAGACTCATTTCACACCTTAAAATGAGTCTCACAGTTTATAATTGTCTCACAGTTTATAATTCAACAAAGCCACACCACTTATGTACACACACTGAGCCACCATGCACAGAAACTCCCCTCCCTCCCCTTGTCCAGCTGCCCCCTCCTCCTGGAACATTTGCCACCTCACTCACACCTTCTCTCCTTACCTGGCTAACTCTGATTGGTTCTCTAAGACTCAGCTCAGGCAACGTTTTTCTGAACCTCCCTGTGCTCCGCCTCCATCTGGGTTGGGCGTACCTCCTCTGTGATCCTAGAATGCCCTGTGCATGCATCTGTCACTGTGTCATCTCTGACACCTGACACCCCTTGCCCTCATTTCCACCCCAATACCGAGTGCTGTCAAGTCTATCTCCAAAACACATCTCTGATCCATCCATGTCTTTCTCTCCCCACTGCTCATACCTAATTTAAGTGTCTCCCACTTCACTTTCTGTGGTAGCCTCCCTACTGATCTTCCCAGTTCCACTGGCCCCTCTTCTGCTAAGTAGCAGCCAGAAGGATCTTTTCAAAGTCATACCTACAGGTTATGAAAGTCCTCTGTAGAAACTTCTTCACTGACTTTCTTACACTGACAATAATGTGGCCTCCCAAGGCCCTGCCCACCCCCCATCTCCAGCCTCAGCTCCCATTATTCTCACCTCCTCACCAAGCTCCAGCCATAGGATTCTCAAACCAGATAAATTCATTCTTTCCCCAGGGCCTTCAGGACAAGCTACTCCCTTTGCTCAGATCATTCATCCCTTGACTTTGTATGTCTTACTCCTACTCATCTTTCAAGCTTCAGCTGAGATATCGTTTTCTCAGAGAGGCTTTTCATGTCCCCAGTCTCACTTAGCTCCTTCTAATCTCACTCATAGTACCAGCTGTTTTCATTCACAAAATTATATGTTTATTTATTTGTTTAATGTCTCTCTTTATCATACCCTAAGCTCTGTGAGGAGCATAATCAGGTGTGGGTTTTGTTTTGTTTTGTTTCTAACCTCTGTATACCTGGCACCCATCACACGGAATACATAATAAATGGATTAATTAATTAATTAATTAAATTGACCATATTATTTTTTAATTATCTCTTCCCCCACTCGTTGGTTTTCCTCATGCACAGCATTCATATAGAGGTGTTCCATAAATTTTACTGACTAAATTCCCAACAAATGCATTGACTGATTAAGAACTGATTTATTGTGGCTTATGTTTACTCAAGAAATTCTAAGTTTTAAAAATAATATAATTTTTATCATTTTAGGTGACTTCATTCCATATTCCTGAAATTAGCCTAAAATAAGTTTTATTCATACTTTTAAGAGACATGAAGACATACATATTTCTGGGGAAGTCATCTGAATATATTTTGGAAATCTCAAATTTCTAATTATGTTATATAAAGGATTTGCTGAAGCATCTAATCTATGCATCTGCTTCTAAAGGGCTTTATTAATATTATTTTAGGTGGCTAGCCACCTCTGGTGCCCTAAAAGTCTTCTGCTGAAAAGTCTATCGTATTAAAGAAATTTTTCTCCTTGTGTCTCTTCTGAACTACTACTAGTGTCATAAGCTGACAAAATTGTTCATTGTATATTTTTCAACTTTATTACTATATTTTAAAATTGCTTATAACATCTTTTTGAAGCTCCAAGATGGCATACTTAAATCCAGATACTATTTCATGAGCTGATCTGGTGTTAAAATTTTAAGATTGGGGGGAAAAATTCTCCCTAGAGCTTTTTACTTTGAAAAAGAAAGGAAAATTATACATACTATATCAATAAGAAATTATTAAAGCAGTACACACAATTGAAACCTGACTATACAAACATAATAAAAGATCACCACGATGACTAAAGAATCTTCATCGAGTTAAGTGTCTTACAGCAGCTGGAATTAGAGTTCCCTCTGGATACACTAGTCTGGAGCTGCGGTTGCAATCTGCTTTCCAAAGGAGCATCCAATTAGTCCCTCTTCCTTTTACCCTCACATGTAGATTATTAGTTCCACAATTACTCTCCTTGGCCTCTATTTGGAGAAATGTCAACAGCTGCTTTAACTCTTGAACATTTCACTGCCTTTGAAAAATCCAATTCCACTCAAAAATCCCTTATTTTGTTTGTTTGTGGTGCACACATCTTTAAAAAAATTTTTTTTCAATACAAATTGTCTGTTTCAAAGGCTCAAGAACAAAGAATTTTATGCTTTTTTTTCTCTCCCTTTAGACCCCTCTTTTCAACTGAAAATAGAAACATCTTGAATTTCAATAATATTTAAGATTTCAGAATAACTGCCTCCAGAGTAGAAAATTTCCATTTCTAATTTTCCCTAAATCTTCATCTTGAAAAACAAAATTGGTCTTGATTAAGAAGGGTGATTCTAATGGGTAATATATTACAAATTTTCCAAAACACTAAAGTTGTGATTCTCAACATTATGAACTATTTGGTGTGGGGTTTTTTTCCCAGTAAAAAAAATCCGTCTATTTACTAACAGGGTTTATCCTGCACACATAAAGCCAAAATGAATTTTCCACTGAGTTGACCAGGGACTGGATTTACTATAATACAATTGTCTTTTTGGTTCAGAATGTAAGTATATCTATAATTATGTATGCACAAATGATGAAAATCTGTTTTGTTATCTTAAAAGATTTATATCTTTATTATATAAATTAGTAAGAAAGACACTAGAACCCTCAAGAAATAAATGGATAAAGAACATGGAACAAGCAATTCACAAATAATCCAGAATGGACCCAAAATTATTATGTGAAAAATGCTCTCCAGAGTGTTGGTTCTAAAAGTGAGAAATGGGAAATGATTTAAATAAAAAATTAAAATGTGAGAAATGGTTGACATACAATGGAATATTATACAGCCATTTAAAATCAGTTTAGGATAAATTATTAATAATCTGGGAAAAGATTCTACCATGTGAAAAAAATAGAATGCAGTTATATGTAATTAAATACAATGCAATCATAACTTTCTCAAAAACACAAAAACTATGGGTTATTATTCTGCTTCAAAAAGAAAGGAAATTCTAATACATGCTACAACATGGATGAAAGTTAAAGACATTATGCTAATGAAATAAGCCAGTCAAAAATACAGTATGATTCTACTTTTATGAGGCATCTAGAGGAGTCAAATTCATAGACACAGAAAGTAAAATGGTGGTTCCCAGGGGCGGAGGGGTTGGGGGGAATGGAGAGTTAGTGCTTAATAGGTGCAGAGCTGCAGCTGGGAAGATGAAAAAGTTCTGGGGATGGAAAATGGTGATGGCTGCAGAATAATATGAATGTACTTAATACCACAGAACTGTACACTTAAAAATGATTTAAATGGTAAATTGTATGTTATGTATATTTTACCACACAAAAAGGATAGTACTGAGTTTCCATATACCCTTTAACTAGATTCCAGTGGTGTTAACATTCAACATAATCATAGCACAATTATCAAAACTAAGAAAAGAACATTGGTATAATACTATTAACCAAACTACAGACTTTATGCAGATCTTACCAGTAGTTCCACTAATGTTCCTTTTTTCTGTTCCAGAATTTAGAACATAAAACCTTTTTGTAACAACAGCGACAACAAAAACATGTAAATCCTTTATAAAATAATTTCCTATTTGGTTTCTTTAAGCTATAACCCTTATCATTATATTTTAAATATCTTTAAATTTACCCCCAAAAAAGGTTTAGAAACTTATCTGTTGTATAAAGCAAGTTCATCTTGTTTTATACAATAGAATTGTGGTTGATAACTGAATAAAGGCAGCTGGCTTGGGGGACCATATTAGTTAAAATTAAGTTATAACTAGAACTAAAATTAAAAATAAAACTATTAAACAATGTAGCTGTTTATTTCTCTGTCATATAGGAGTCCACAGGTGGGTGGTCCAGAGATGATATAGAAGCCCTGTGGTGTCAGGATGTCCAGCCTCTTCTACCTTGTTGTTCTGCATGCATGGCTTCCATTCCCAAGATCATGATTTAAGACAGCTGCAGAGCTCCAGCCATTACATACACATTCCAGGCAGCAAGAAGGAAGACAGAAGGGCAGAAATGTTTTCCCTCTCCCATTAAAGACAATATTCAAAAGTTGCACTTCCACTTACATTGCATTGGCCAGGACTGAATCATGTGGCCACATCTAACCATAAGAGAGGCTAGGGATTATAGTATGTATTCCAGGATGGTATGGACCCTGTAAAAAACACTGGGAGTTCAATGACTAAGGAGGGTAGATGTGGAGAAGAATTTTGGAGGACAAGTCTCTGCAACATGAAGCATCCTTCATTTTGGACTTAAGAATAAACTAGAGTCTGGAGAAAACAGTGACAAAAAAATTTTCTCTACCTTGATCACTGGCAAACATGTGTTTTCATTAAGAGGAGAAGTTATGGCAAAATATGCTACTGACCCTAATCTGGTGGGTAGAGGTATCCTTGGAATCCATATGAACCTGCTGAATTGGAGTCAATGAGTCTCTACCTTTAGACAACACACAAATCAATTCAAAAAATATTTGTGGAGCATCTACAACGTTATTGAGCACATACTTGGAGCTAAGCTAGGTACTCTGAGGAGTTTAAAAAATATATTAAAAAAAATTTTTTTTAAGTAAAACACATTCCTTACACTCTAGACTTACAGTTCTATTAAGGAGTAAAGATTTTCAGATGAGGAATGACAACATAAAACAAAGGTAAACTGAATATTGGATTTTCCCCAATCCCTCCCAGTACCATACCATCACCTTCCAGATCAAGTTGTGGTTTTTGTGACTATTTACTAACAAGGTTTCCATCCCATAGGTTGAGACCTATTAATAAGTTCAGATGCCCTATCTGATCAACCTTTAATAATTGTCATCCCCTTTTCAGCTTCGTAACAGGAAGAAAGTTCAGCATGCATCCCAACTCAGGATCTTTATTTCAGAAACCTTCCTCCCACCAATCTACACTCAACCGGACCTCACCATTTTGGCCCTCCACACCAGCTAGTTCTTCTGGGGGAAAAATAGTCCCTCTTTACAAAAAGATTGGGGCAGGTCTGGTTTCAAGAAATCAGATTTTCTAAAATAATCTGAGCTCCTCAAGAAAACAAAATACAAAAGGACCATTAAATGTGTTTTAACTATTAAAAGAAGTAGGCAGATGTTCATTCTCTTTATCAGTATGAAGAATTTCCTTTCCTGACATTGAGTCATGTTCACTTTTCCCAAGAGGGAATAAAATGTTCCCTGTAAAAGCACAACCTTTTCTTTTTCCAGTGTTCTGGACCCATGCCAACATAACAGAAACAGCCAAATAAAGGGCTGTGATAAGCTCCTCAGGTGCCAGGGGAATGTTATCAGAGGAAATCATCTTCCTCCCTGTGACAAGATGTATGGATCCTCAGCATACTCACAAAAAAATTGGGGCCCCCAAGGAGTAGAAATTCATCAAATACTCAGTGGGGAATTGTACACAAAACAGCAATGGAAATCAGTGGGAATACAATTTTATTAACTCCAAAAAGTTGTACCAATTGGGTTCTTAGGAATAGTTCCCAGACTGATACGCCTGGAGACAAAGGACTTTTAGTGACAAATCTGATAAAATATGTGAGAAACACTGTCTTTCCTCGCTTAAGATTCCAATATTAAATCCAGAGGACAGTTTTAGTCTCCTATATTTTAAAATATAGTCATTATATAATCTATTGTTCCACAGCAGGGACACAAATTTAATGCACTTGGATGTACAAAAAATTTAGAAATGCAATCTCTTTTATTTTGTCTATAACTAAATAGGTCTTTGCCACCTGCTGGGTAACAGGGAAGAAAAATAAATGTCCAATCTGGTTGAAGTTGTGCTTGGTTTCTCCAGGAAAGAAAGCTGAGTCCCAGGTTTTTCATTCTTACAGTCCTTTGCTTTCATTCAAGATGGCATCCAAGCATGGGGTAAAGGGGTGTGGCTTGAGTTACCAGGTGGAAGTGTCCTCAGGTGATTAGGTGTAGTGTATTTTGATGCCTTTGGTCTCAGGAGCAACATCTATTGCCCAACAGTTTACTGCCTGCCTTGCTAGTATGTGTGGCTAAAGCCTGTGGCTACTGTGATATCAGGTCTGTTCTTTTGACTTAAGAACTGCTCCCAGGAAAAATCTGAAAGAGAAATTAAGGAAAAACTCCCATTTACCATTGCAACAAAAAGAATAAAATACCTAGGAATAAACCTACCTAAGGAGACAAAAGACCTGTATGCAGAAAACTATAAGACACGGATGAAAGAAACTAAAGATGATACAAACAGATGGAGAGCTATACCATGTTCTTGGATTGGAAGAATCAACATTGTGTAAATTACTATCCTACCCAAAGCAATCTACAGATTCAATGCAATCCCTATCAAACTACCAATGGCATTTTTCACAGAACTAGAACAAAAAATTTCACAATTTGTATGGAAACACAAAAGACCCCGAATAGCCAAAGCAATCTTGAGAAAGAAAAACGGAGCTGGAGGAATCAGGCTCCCTGACTTGAGACTATACTGCAAAGCTACAGTAATCAAAACAGTATGGTACTGACACAAAAGCAGAAATATAGATCAAAGGAACAGGATAGAAAGCGCAGAGGTAAACCCATGTACATATGGTCACCTTATCTTTGATAAAGGAGGCAAGAATATACAATGGAGAAAAGACAGCCTCTTCAATAAGTGGTGCTGGGAAAACTGGACAGCTACATGTAAAAGAATGAAATTAGAACACTTCCTAACAGCATACACAAAAATAAACTCAAAATGGACTAAAGACCTAAATGTAAGGCCAGACACTATCAAACTCTTAGAGGAAAACATAGACACAACACTCTATGACATAAATCACAGCAAGATCCTTTTTGACCCACCTCCTAGAGAAATGGAAATAAAAACAAAAATAAACAAATGGGACCTAATGAAACTTAAAAGCTTCTGCACAGCAAAGGAAACCATAAACAAGATGAAAAGACAACCCTCAGAATGGGAGAAAACATTTGCAAACGAAGCAACTGACAAAGGATTAATCTCCAAAATATACAAGCAGCTCATGCAGTTCAATATCAAAAAAACAAACAACCCAATCTAAAAATGGGCAGAAGACTTAAACAGACATTTCTCCAAAGAAGATATACAGATTGCCAACAAACACATGAAAGGATGCCCAACATCGCTAATCATTAGAGAAATGCAAATCAAAACTACACTGTAAAGCAATTATAATCCAATAAAGATGATAAAAAAAAAAAAAAAACTACAATGAGGTATCACTTCCCACCCGTCAGAATGGCCATCAACAAAAAAATCTACAAACAATAAGTGCCGGAGAGGGTGTGGAGAAAAGGGAACCCTCTCGCACTGTTGGTGGGAATGTAAATTGATACAGCCACTATGGAGAACTGTATGGAGGTTCCTTAAAAAACTAAAAATAGAACTACCATATGACCCAGCAATCTCACTACTAGGCATACACCCTGAGAAAACCATAATTCAAAAACAGTCATGTACCACAATGTTCATTGCAGCACTATTTACAAAAGCCAGGACATGGAAGCAACCTAAGTGTCTATTGACAGATGAATGCATAAAGAAGATGTGGCACATATATACGATGGAGTATTACTCAGCCATAAAAAGAAACGAAATTGAGTTATTTGCAGTGAGGTGGATGGACCTAGAGTCTGTCATACAGAGTGAAGTAAGTCAGAGAGAGAAAAACAAATACCATATGCTAACACATATATATGGAATCTAAAAAAATGGTTCAAAGAACCTACGGGCAGGGCAGGAATAAAGATGCAGACGTAGAGAATGGACTTGAGGACATGCGGAGGGGGAGAGGGAAGGGTAAGCTGGGACAAAGTGAAAGAGTAGCATTGACATATGTATACTACCAAATGTAAAAAGACAGCTAGTGGGAAGCAGCTGCATAGCACAGGGAGATCAGCTCGGTGCTTTGTGTCCACCTAGAGGGGTGGGATAGGGAGGGTGGGAGGGACGCAAGAGGGAGGGGATATGGGGATATATCTATATATATAGCTGATTCATTTTGTATTACAGCAGAAACTAACACAACATTGTAAAACAATTATACTCCAATAAAGATGTTAAAAAAAAAAAAAAAAAAGAACTGCTCCCAGGAACCCTTGGGCACTGTTGGTGAGAATGTAAATTGGCATAGCCAGTATGAAAAGCAGTATGGAGATTCCTCAAAAAGTGAAAAATAGAACTACCATCGATCAATCTTTCTTCTGGGTATATATCCAAAGGAAATGAAAACAGGATCTCAGAAAGACATCTGCATTCCTACTTATTCACTATAGCCAAGGTATGCAAACAACCTACATCTCCATCAATGGACAAATGAATAAAGATGTGGTATATATATATACACAATGGAATACTATTCAGTCATGAGAAAGAAGGAAATCCTGTCATTTGCAACAACATAGATGGGCTTTGAGGGCATTATGCTAAGTGAAATAAGTCAGGCAGAGAAAGATAAATACTGTATGATCTCACTTATACACGGAATCTAAAAAAGTCAAACTCATAGAAATAGAAAAGTGGTTGCCAAAGGTTGGGGTAGGGGGGAAACGGGGAGATGTTGGTCAAAGGGTACAAACTTCCAGTTATAAGATGAATATGCTCTGGGGATCTAATGATGATTAGATGATGATTATGGTGATTATAGTTAATAATACCGTATTATACACTTGAAAGTTGCTAAGAAAGTAGATCTTAAATGTTCTCACCACAAAAAAGAAGTGGTAATTATGTGAAGTGATGGAGGTGTTAGCTAACACTATGGTGGTCGTCATTTTGCAATATGTAAGCGTATCAAATCAACAGGTCATACACCTTAAACTTAAACAATGTTATACGTCCATTATATCTCCATAAAGCTGGAAAAAATATTAAAAAACTGTTCCCATCTTTCCAATAGAAGTTTCCATACTGTGACCTAGAAATAAATTAGATCTACATTCTGGCTTGGGTTTCCTAAACCAGTTTCCTCTAAAGCAAAAATTTCAGCCTGGGAACTGTCTCATGCAAAGAAATATATATATTTGGACAATAACTCATTCATCTCTTGGCTCCATGGATCTCCTACCAGAAGGATTTATCCAGGAAAAAAAATGATGGCTATTGAATTTTTCTATTCCAATCGAGTGAGTGATTCATTCATTGGAGGTCTAAATGATGGTCATAAATAGAAATATAGAACAAAAGTGCTGGAAGGAAGTAATCTCTATTTTATAGGCCTTAGGAAACTGAGGCTACGTTAAACTGAAGTGACTTACTCAAAGCCACCTAGTTAGTTAGTGGTAGAGATGGAATTTGAATCTGGGATCCCTGACTCTTAATTATTCCACAGGAGTTTAAAATGTACCTCTTAAATTTACCTAAATTATTACTGATTTGCTACAAACTAAACCAGTCTGTATTTTCACTTAGCAATAATTAAAATGTTAGTGTGCATTTTGTTATTACATTTTTTAAGTAGCCAAATTGGGATATGAATAGTCTTCATTAATATGAATTAATTAAAAGTCTTTAACTTTCATACAAATATCTATTTTAAAACTGGAACAATTCTGAATCAATGTGAAAGACAGAACACTGGAATTTTCTCCTAGGTATTACGTCTTTGGAATGCTTTATTTCAAGCAAGTGTTTTTAATAA
Source organism: Balaenoptera musculus (assembly GCF_009873245.2). Lineage (NCBI taxonomy): Eukaryota > Metazoa > Chordata > Mammalia > Artiodactyla > Balaenopteridae > Balaenoptera > Balaenoptera musculus. The sequence continues at coordinate 56,500,201 of NC_045793.1, forward strand.
CACCAAACAAACTAATTCTAAGAGTTCTTTTACTTTTAAAAATTAGAAAAAGAAATGCCCTAAGAAAGAATTTGGATGGATTGGTAATTGACTATTCCAAATCATAATTATACTTTATGTTATGTCTCCATATAGGTCAAAGAACAGAATTATCTGACTCCAACTTTAAAATCCTCTTGAGAAACTCCCGCAGAGCTTGTCTCCCAGCCACGTCTATACATGTGCCTCTGTGGATAATACATTAATACCACTCACAATAGAAGGTATTGTTCTTTATAGCTAGTCAAATTAATTATTTGAGCACCCCAGGATGTACAACATGAAAGAACAGCTTTATAGATATTCAGGGCAGTATATAATATGCCATGGTGAATTATTGACTCTAATGAGAACATCCTCAAAAGGCTGAACTCCCAGGGGTGCTGGCTGAAGAACCGGGAGGAGGGGCTCGTACGTTAAATCAATAATTAGGAAGACAGAAGGAAGAGAGACAGATTGGGCAAGAGATTTCTGAAAATTGAACATTTGTCATCTGTGTATCTCCCTTGCTGATGATTCATTAAATGAAGATTAACTTCAGTAACTTATTGACCAAACTGCCAATAAATCCTGAGCTCTATTGCCTGCGATGCATGAAATGGACAAGTCTGGATATATTGCCAAGGGAGCTAAGTGTGATATGATTTAAAGAAATTCATGAGCTGGTATTGTGTTAGTTATGTATGTTTCACATTTGTATACCATGCTGAGTATTGTGTCAGGTTGATAAGGGATGTAAAAGGAAGCAAATAACATTCTTAAAGGAGTTTACAGTTTATCTAGAGACATCAACTATGCATATATGATGTTACTCAAGAGAATTTACCCATATTTCTAAAAAGACCACTGTAGTCGTTTGTAACACAGAATTGTATCTTTTACCTCATCTCTGACTCTATCTCATGCCAATGTTTTAATAAGTCAACTTTCCTTAAAAACAGATTGTTAAAAAAAAAAGAAAGAAAGGGCTTCCCTGGTGGCGCAGTGGTTAAGAATCCGCCTGCCAATGCACGGGACACGGGTTCGAGCCCTGGTCCAGGAAGATCCCACGTGCCGTGGAGCAACTAAGCCTGTGCGCCACAACTACTGAGCCTGCGCTCTAGAGCCCACAAGTCACAACTATTGAGCCCATGTGCCACAGCTACTGAAGCCTGCGCACCTAGAGCCCGTGCTCCACAACAAGAGAAGGCACCGCAATGAGAAGCCCGCGCGCCACAACGAAGAGTAGCCCCCGCTCGCCACCACTAGAGAAAGCCCGCGTGCAGCAACGAAGACCCAATGCAGCCAAAAATAAATATAAATAAAATAAATAAATTTATTTTAAAAAATAGATTGTTTCAGTTTTTGTCATACATTCAACCAAGAGGACAATGAAATGATACATGTTTTGTGAAACATGACTGAAATAAGGAAAAGTGTAATTATAGACTTCAGTGAAATTTTCAGAAGCACTCCTGGTCTTCTAGGATCACTTATGTATATTGCATTAAAGGCTTTTCTGACTGTGTAAATCAAATGTGGAAGAGTAATGTTTTCAGACCACCTCTCAAAGAGATGCAATCAGTTAAGGTCCTGGTACATGAGCAGAAATCCACAACAATCAGCTCCTAATACTAATAAAGAAATACTAATACTAATAAAGAAATCAACCTATATATATTCTGCACTACTCAGAGATGTTTCAAAGATAACTAGCAATTTGAGGTCTTAGGGAAATAAGAAAGGAGGTGTTATGGAATCCTCCATTCTTTGGTTTCTGTGGCAGTGTCAGGAGGGTTGAGGATGAGTCTGCAGATGTTTGGGCTTTGCTGGGTTCCCTCCACTATACTCTCCCTTCCATTTGCCCCATGCTCAGCTCAGACTACTCACATAAAGAATCCATTCCCACCAACACATCCTCAGACAAGGTCAGCACAGTGTCAAGGTCTGTCTTGCTCCTGGACCCTTCTATTTATTGCCAAGGCTTCTAGAACCTGATTTCTGCTCCCTTCAACCTACTTTCTAGTACCTTCATGACTGGGGCTTCTAGCCTAGGCTCTGGGTCCCTGTTGCAGTCTCACCCCACCTACCTATTCTGTAGTCTGAGACATTATTGCAGGTGAAGTTCCAACACACACACACACACACACACACACACACAGTTTCCTCATTCTGAGATTCTATGAGAGAACAATGGTAACTGTGGCAACCCTTGTTATCTCTCTATGGATTTTTTGAAAAGATTGATGTTTTGTATTGTTTTTTCATCCTAGGAAACACTGGCCTCAAAAGGCAAAAAGTCTCTGGCAAGAGAAATGTTCCTAGAAGGCCCTGAAAATACAATCTCCTTTCATGACAGTTAGCAAAATATCTTCTGTCACTTCTGGGGCTCTCATTTCCCCTCTGTGCAGTATTCATAGCATTAAAGAATATTAAGCATTCTCATCATTTATATGTGGCCCAGCCTCTGTTCTAATCCTATGTATTAGTTCAGCTAACTGCAGCTCACTCGGTGCTGCTGTTTGCACAGTTGGACATGTTGGATAGAATGAGTTCACCCCTTCAAAGATGAGCTTAAAGCTGCCATCTAGTAGTGTCTTTCTTTTTTACACCTACAACCATTCCTCATTGTTCTCACAAGCACAGTGAGTTTTAATGAAGTCATATCTTTTAGTGTAACGCCACAGGTGCACAAATGCTGATAAACCTCCTTAACTCACTGTCAGATCAGCATGTTTATCTTCAAGCTGCAGAATGTATTTAATTATAAGATATGAAAAGGTCCTTCAGATTTGTTCTCTGGGCCTGGAACTAATGACTCATCCATGAAGTGCTGTGTCTCCCCAAAGGTTATAATGACTAGTTGCTGATCATTTGAAGGACTCATTCATGGTAGCATCTGACTGCAAGCTATAGAAATTTCTTTTAAAAGTAAAGAAAGAAATAGCTTCTAAAGACCCAGGAAATTTTACCAAACATATATGAAACACAAACACTCACAAACACACATACACACAAACACACACTGGTGTGAATATATATGAATATATACAGACACATGAATGGTATAAGGAATTCACTCTCAAAAATCTTAAAATGGGACTACCTCTCAGAGGTTATTAACATCTTAGTGTAAATTAAACTTAATCACATTGCTTTCCTTAAGACTAGGTTTCCGAGGGAATGGGAGTTTGACCTGGAAATTGGAAGGGAGATGCCTGAGGAAGGTATGGTTGTTAAAAAGAGGGGAGAAAAGGGTTTTGGAGAGCAGAACTCTCCCCAGTAAGACAGGGCTGAGACGGTTCCTTCAGAAGGAGAACACCATGCATTCAATATTGTGAAAATGACTATACTACCCAAAGCAATCTACAGATTCAGTGTAATCTCTATCAAATTACCAATGGCATTTTTTACAGAACTAGAACAAAAAGTCTTAAAATTTGTGTGGAGACACAAAAGACCCCAAATAGCCAAAGCAATCTTGAGAAAGAAAAACGGAGCTGGAGGAATCAGGCTCCCTGACTTGAGACTATACTGCAAAGCTACAGTAATCAAAACAGTATGGTACTGACACAAAAACAGAAATATAGATCAAAGGAACAGGATAGAAAGCCCAGAGGTAAACCCATGTACATATGGTCACCTTATCTTTGATAAAGGAGGCAAGAATATACAATGGAGAAAAGACAGCCTCTTCAATAAGTGGTGTTGGGAAAACTGGACAGCTACATGTAAAAGAATGAAATTAGAACACTTCCTAACAGCATACACAAAAATAAACTCAAAATGGACTAAAGGCCTAAATGTAAGGCCAGACACTATCAAACTCTTAGAGGAAAACATAGACACAACACTCTATGACATAAATCACAGCAAGATCCTTTTTGACCCACCTCCTAGAGAAATGGAAATAAAAACAAAAATAAACAAATGGGACCTAATGAAACTTAAAAGCTTCTGCACAGCAAAGGAAACCATAAACAAGACAAAAAGACAACCCTCAGAGTGGGAGAAAATATTTGCAAATGAAGCAATGGACAAGGGATTAATCTACAAAATATACAAACAGCTCATGCAGCTCAATATTAATAAAATAAACAACCCAATCAAAAAATGGGCAGAAGGCCTAAATAGACATTTCTCCAAAGAAGACATACAGATGGCCAAGAGGCACATGAAAAGATGCTCAACATCACTAATCATTAGAGAAATGCAAATCAAAACTACAATGAGAGTACCACCTCACAAAAGTCAGAATGGCCATCATCAAAACATCTACAAACAATAAATGCTGGAGAGGGTGTGGAGAAAAGGGAATCCTCTTGCACTGTTAGTGGGAATGTAAATTGATACAGCCACTCTGGAGAACAGTATGGAGGTTCCTTAAAAAACTAAAAATAGAAATACCATTTGACCCAGCAATCCCACTACTGGGCATATACCCTGAGAAAACCATAATTCAAAAAAAGAGTAATGTACCACAGTGTTCATTGCAGCACTATTTACAATAGCCAGGTCATCGAAACAACCTAAATGTCCATCGACAGATGAATGGATAAAGAAGATGTGGTACGTGTATACAATGGAATATTACTCAGCCATAAAAAGGAATGAAATTGGGTCATTTGTAGAGACGTGGATGGACCTAGAGACTGTCATACAGAGTGAAGTAAGTCAGAAAGAGAAAAACAAATACTGTATATTAACACATATGTGGAATCTAGAAAAATGGTACAGATGAACCTGTTTGCAAGGCAGAAATAGAGACACAGACATAGAGAACAAATGTATGGACACCAAGGCGGGGGAAGCGGGGGAGTGGGATGAACTGGGAGATTGGGATTGACATATATACACTAATACGCAAAAAACAGATAACTAATGAGAACCTGCTGTATAGCACAGGGAACTCTACTCAGGGCTCTGTGGTGACCTAAATGGGAAGGAAATCCAAAAGAGACGGGATATATGTATGCATATAGCTGATTCACTTTGCCATACAGCAGAAATTAACACAACATTGTAAAGCAACTATACTCCAATTAAAAAAAAAAAAACTTGATCACAATTTTGGAAATATAAAAACAAAAGGTCCATCTGCCAAGAAGTTTCTTTTTACATATTTGTGCTTAATGCACGTGGAACTGTCATATATGGACTTATTCCCAACTCCACCATTGATATTATCACAGTGCAATTTTTTAGAATATTCCATCCTTTTTGATCTGAAATGCCATTTTCATCATATATTAAAATTCCTTATTCACATTTCTGTGTTTATATCTATTCTAATACTATACTTGTTTAATACTTTCACTAAAAACAGTGCCACAAATTTTAGAGTATCTTAAGATATTAAAATTTCCTATATATCATTGTGAGATTTAGATACATATTTCTATGTGTGTACTATAATTTGATAAAAGTTTGTAATCTGTTCCATAAGCATTATGCTCATCTTTTATTAGAGATATGCCTATGATACATACACACACACACACACACACACCACACACACATACATACATAAACACATATGGAGAGAGAGAAACTGATTGAGTTGAGAGACTTAGTCAAATTGAGATTGAGAGAAAAAGAGTTGCTATGGAAAATGGAAACCTTTCAAAATTATGTTTTCTAACTTTGTTTTTACAGATAGAAACACACAGATTTTCGTATTGATTGTATATCTACCAAAGTTGTTAAATTCTCTAATTGTAAAGATTTTAGATAAAAAAAAAAGAGAGAAGGCTGCAGGATCCTAAGAGAAGAGAAAAAGGCAAACTAAGAATGTACGAAGGCCTGAGAGAGTAGCATGGACATATATACACTACCAAATGTAAAACATATAGCTGGTGGGAAGCAGTCACATAGCACAGGGAGATCAGCTTGGTGCTTTGTGACCACCTAGAGGGGGGGGATGGGGGGCGTGGGAGGGAGACGCAAGAGGGAGGCGATATGGGGATATATGTATATGTATAGCTGACTCACTTTGTTATACAGCAGAAACTAACATACCATTGTAAAGCAATTATACTCTAATAAAGATAAATAAATAAAAAATAGATAAATAAATAAATAAAAATTAAAAAGAATGTACAAAGGAAGGCCCAACAAGCATGGGCATCCTTGCCCATAGGGCAAAGATAGGGAGGGCAGAAGGGAGACAAGATTCAGTCCCAAAGACAAACAGGCTTGGTGGAAAGTGCATGAATTGAGAGTTAGATAAGTCATTTAACCTCTAAGCATCTTTTCATTTGCCTATCTTACCTCACAGCTATTAGTGTAATATAAGATCATACCTTTATTAACAGCTTAGTGGAAACTGTTTTAAAACTATAAAGCAAAAGCAACACAGAAGTATATATAAATATATATATAAAGCCCTAGGGACTTCCCCGGTGGCGCAGTGGTTAAGAATCCGCCTGCCAATGCAGGGGACGTGGGTTCGATCCCTGGTCTGGGAAGATTCCACATGCTGCAGAGCAGCTAAGCCCATGTGCCACAACTACTGAAGCCCGCACGCCTAGAGCCTGTGCTCTGCAACAAGAGAAGCCACTGCAATGAGAAGCCTGCCCACCGCAATGAAGACCCAACGTCTTGGAGCTCAGTAAGGAGGCAGGTGGGTAAATAACCACAACACAAGATGCAAAATACACAGTTAGCCTAAAGTGCTATGGGGATAAGGAGGAAGAGGAACTATCTCTGCCTGGGGAAAATCAAGGCTTTTCAGAGTAGGAGGTGGTTGAGCTGGGTCCTGCTTTACAAGGAGGTCGCCCGAGGGGACAATGGAAAGTCAGAGGGAACAGCAAGGGCGGAGGTAGCCAGCCCCGTGCAGCGAGTCTGTGCTGCTCAGTGCTGCTTGGCTTCGGGGATAAAAAGCACAGGAATGCCAGATCCCATAACTAACTCCCCTGGCCTAATTCCATGCTCACCAAGCCGCCCTCTGATGATAATTTGGCTTCCCACTTAGATCTGCCTGTAGGGAAAGCACATGCTGGTCAAGGAGCTGGAGTATCCAGTCCACTAGATGATTATATTTCTCAATGTAAATTAATAAGTCAGCATAAAGGCCGATGCATTTTTCAAAGTACAGGAATGAAACTATCACTTATAAGGCAAATGCAAAGGAAATTAGGTGAAAATTCACCAGGAAATCAGCCTTCAGGCTGCCAGCGTGGACAATGACAGAACGGCTGTGCAAACACCACAGGTAACTTCCGGAAATGGGCTCCTGACAAAGTGTGTTACACAGCACGTTTTCTCCCCCACATGACGTGTTCCCTTTCACATATTTCTCCATTGTTATAATCCCCTCAAACAGCCCAGCCAAAAGTAAGCATCAAACGTCAGTCATCCCAGACTCCTGGAAACCCAGGCCTGGAGGGTAGGTTGTGCCTTCTTTACCAAATCCTTTACCTTTCCTGTTATGGGCTGAACTGTGTCCCTCCAAAATTTGTATGTTGAAACCATAACCCCCAGCACCTCAGAATGTGGCTGTATTTGGGAATACGGCCTTTAGATTGGTAATTAAAGCTAAATGAGGTCATTAGGGTGGGCCCTAATCCAATATGACTGGTCTTTTAAGAAGAGGATGTTGGAAAACAGACATACACAGAAGGAAGACCATGTGAAGACAGAGGGAGAAGACAGCCATCTGCAAGCCAAGGAGAGAGGCCTCAGAAGGAAATCAACCCCACCTACACCTTAATCTCAGACTTCTTACCTCCAGGACTGTGAGAAAATAAATTTCTGTTGCTTAAGCCACTCAGTCTGTGGACCTTTTTTCTGGCAGCCCTAGCAAATCAATATACATCCTTTCAGATTCTTCCCCCAACCACTCCAACAGAAGATGCCTATCTGGGACATTCAAAACCCAAGAGGTTGTCTACTGCCATTAGCAGGAATGCATTTTAGTCCCTCATGCTTACTGTCAATTACTCAAGTGGATGACTTTGGAGCCTCAACCATGAGAAACATTGTCTAGTCTCACTAAAGTAACCAAAGACATAATTTCTAAGGCATGAGGTCCTGAAAGTGTAACAAACTGCACAAAGTCCTTGACACAGATAAGATGAAGAATTTATACACTGAAAGTACAAAAATGTATGACTGTGCTTATTTTGTGGTGATATTTTTTTAATTTCTATTTTTAAAAATTAATACCTTGCTGGACAGGTGAGCCACAGAGGATCAGACCACCATCCAGCTAGTTCCTGAAGATCTTTACCCTGTAACAATCAGAACTTACTTGAGAAACTCCTAAATCTCTCTTTTTAATGATTCACTTCTGAATGGGTAGAGTGTCTCAGTTTCAGACTTACAGTTTTGACATCTGCTCCCTTGCAAGGCTATCTCAAGGAAAATTAGCTTGAGAAATTGGAACACTTTCAGTTTGCAACTGGAACTGGGGTCAAGTATGTTTCATTCTTCCCCTTGTTCACTTGTTTTTACAATTTCTTTCCTGTGAGAAGCAAAACTAACATTTTTTTCCTTATAAAAATCATCTTTAGATGGGTATTTGTGTGGTTCATTAATATTGATAGTTCTTTAATGTGTCCCTTTTAATTTCCACTGAAATATACCACATTTGGAGGCTAAAACAGTCAATTCCCGACACTCAATACCTGCTCCAATTCAATCAGTCTTCCATTGAAAATGGTCTTGTTACATTAACTGATAAGTCATGTGGATTGCATATACCCTTGAAATGATATGATGAAAATGGCACTTCACCTCTGTGGTTTTCCTCCCAAAAACACATGATCCCAGTCAAATCATGAGAAAAGCATGAGACAAATCTCATGTTCCCAGCTGAGGGGAATTTCATTAAATACCTGACCAGTACTCCTCAAAATTGTCAAGGTCATCAAAAACCAGGAAAGTTTGGGAACTATCACAACCCAGAGGAGCCTTAGGAGACAAGATGACTAATGTAATATGGACGAGATCTTGGAACAACAAAAAAAAAGGACATTAGATTAAAAACAAAGGAAATCTGAATAAAGTATGGACTTTACTTAATAATAATTCTTCAATATTCATTTATTAGTTGTAACAAATGTACCATAGTAATGTAAGTAATGTAAGATGTTACTAATAGGGGAAACTAATGTGGGGCCTATGGGAAGTCTCTGTACTATCTTTACAATTTTTATGTAAATCCAAAATTGTTCCAAAATAAAAAGTTTATTTTAAAAAAATGCTCCAGTTTTACTCATCCCAACGGCCATCACTGTCTGTAAGCTCTAATACACAGCCAATCTTCACCAAAATTCTAATATGTGGCTCCCCTCCCCTCTGATTTCCTCTCCCAGGGCATCTTTTGTACATATTTCATGTAAGCACTTTATCTTTCAGTAACAAGAGCTTCTTTTCACTTTCAACAGTCGTTCGAGGGCTTCTGCTCCCTCTTCTCTTCAAAACAAATACTTTAGTGGAGGCTTAATATCATCATCCCATCCCTTGGATGGACCAAGCACATGACTCATGTCTTCATGTTTTCTGCACCAGGATATCTACAACCTCAATTCCTGGGGCAGCTTTCTCACAGCATAAACCCCAAGTTTTCATTAAATAAAGCCTTCTGGGATCAAAGCTCAGCTGCTAGAAGTGGTAGAAAGATGCCAAGATGCCCGGCACTAAATCAGTATGAGGGAAATCGATACCAGGGAGAGCTGGGGTGTACGATTTTCAGCCCTTAGCGTTAAAAGTCCTCCAACACTAAAGACATCCAGATGCATGCCACCTGGGACCCAAAGTCCCTGAAGAGAGTGTTCTTTTACTGTTGAATCATTTGTGGTTCGGGTTATTTTTTGTTGTTGTTGCTTTTTTGTTTGGTTTTTAACTCATCTGAAAGCAGTGTTTATTTGAAGAAAATGCCTGTTGGCCTTGATATTCAACTCACACTCAAGTTGGCTTATACCCAGAGCCAAGCAGACCCTGATCTTCATTAACTATTCAATAAGAAGAATACAATTAGCCTGGAGTTGGCTTTCAGACCCAAACACAAAGAAAGGCCCACATAAATCCGAGCAGGGATAATTCCATTCTCCCCATAACTGACGTGATGAAGCGGCAAGTAGCAGGCATCAAATGGAGAGACCACCATTCTCCTTGACGCTAGGCTCAAAGGGCGCCTTCGCCCCTGCTCAGAAAGCAGGGCAAGATGGCCCCGCCTAGCAAATGCTTACCTAAGGGGGTCCTTCTTACTTTGCAAATCATTGATTCAGAAACTATATGGCTGCTAAGAGGAAGAAAGCCTACGTATGCTCAGCACAAAAGTAAGCTGATGTTAGGGAAAACTGAGCTGCTAGTCCTTCAGCAAGAAAGAAGACTTAATCCTCCAGTGGGCCAGGTGGAATCCGGGAAACCCTCTAAGAAGGAGAAGAGGGTCTGATGACAGAATTGTTATGGATCACATATGCATATATATTCCATTGACCTTTATGGAAATAGGATGTTTCAATTTATATCAAATAATCACTGCTACCAATCAAATTAATAAATACATAACTGTATCATACAATTAGATGAGTACACAATAATTTTATTCCCTGAATAATAGCTGCCATCTGTTGAGTGATAACTATGTGCCAGGCACTGTGATAAGGACTTCCACTCAGTAGCTCAGTCAATCCTCACAAGAACCCCAGGAAGTAGGATTCACTATGATTATCTCCTTTTTATGGCTGAAGATACCAGGGCTCAGAGAAGGTATCAATAAATAGTTCTTCTGAGGTCTCACCAGTTGGTTAGTGGGAGAGATGGGAATGGAGTATGCTTGGCAGGGGGCTTGAAGCCTTGGCCTGGTCCCACCTCCCACCACCTCTCCACCTCTCTGGGATGGGTTCTCAGTCCCCCCTCTTCCCTGGCCACTGGCACCCCAGCCAACTTAGGTTTCCCCTCCTAAAACCTGCCCCACCACAGCTGCCACCTGGGGCAGCTACCATTCATGTTGAGGGAGGAGGTCAGACCTGCATTCCTCTGCTTCCAAAGAGGCATGAGAAGGTATGGGAAGGATCAGTATCTAGTACAAGCTCACTGGCATCTAACTCTGGATAAGGCACGGTGGTGGCCATCCCCAATCCAGGCTGACAGCCCCATAGAGCATTCTGCAGGTGACTCAGAACTTGAGACTCTGCCATCCAGAGTTAGAGAAATTCCAGTCATTCTTCTAAATTCTGAATGTTCAAGTGTTTGGATTATAGCCTAATCCTAAAGAGGAAACAACTTGAGTTGAATATCACCTCTTTAATGAAAGATGCTACAAACTTCTGCAAATTAGCTTTGAGTGGTATATTCCAGGTGCTTTTTCAGCTATTGAAGTGGTCACAAAGAAAAGAGGTATTTAAGTCTTAAATGGAATTTCTAATGAGAACTTTATATTATCAGTTTTCCTTCCCACCACAGCAATTCATTTGCAGGTGTGCTTAATGATTTATGTCCATCTTCATCATGTGAAGAATACTCTAGATTGGTGTTTCTCAAACAATTAAAGTGCAAATAAATCACCTGGAGATTTTGTTGAAATGTAGATTCTGATTCAGTGGGCTTGGAGTAGAACATAAGAATCTGCATTTCTAACAAGCTTCCAGGTGACGGTGATGCTGCTGGTTGATTACAGATCCTTGCATCAAAATATGACCCTCGGACCAGTAGCAATACCTAGACGTTTAACAGAAATTCATAATTTCTGGACATACCCCATACCTACAGAAAAGAAACTTCATTTTAACAAGATCTCTGGGAGATTCATAAGCACATTAAAGTGTGAAAAGCATCATCCTTGACCTTCTGAATCATATCTTCCTCTCTCTACTTCTTCTGATTTCCAAAGCCACAAGATCAGAAAGAGTCATTGGGACTACTGATAACTGTTCCAAGTTTATAATACGGTAGGCCTTAGGAAGGACACATTGAGCTTTGTTTTATTCTCTATTCTGACTCTCCCAAGTATATTCCAGAATTTCTGCTTATGGTCTGAGAATCATTTGTAGCTTTGGTTTAAATATTGGTTTAAAATGTTGGTAGGACCATTATATACAGGCTGCTAAATCTGGAGAAGGGGGCATCTTTAGGGTGTCACGGAGTGCACTTGAGTGGGATCAAAATTTTTCTGACCCATTAGGCTTTGTGAGTAGCTGCAAATTATTCATAGCCTTAGATAATAAGAACCACAGAGGAGCTCTAAAATTAATGCAATTCACTATTAAATATTCATACTACTTTCTCTCAGAAGTGTAGTAGAATGGTTAGGCACACCAAAAGGCTCAGACAGTCTGGATTCAAATTCTACATATGCCTCCTATGAGTTGTGACACCTTGGGCAAATTACTTAACCTCTTTGTGCCTTAGTTTCCTCATTTAAAACAGGTATGATAACAGTACCTATGTAAAGTTTTAGAAGGATTAAATAAAGTAATAAAGCCCTTGGAACCACGCCTTGTGCATAGTAAGCTTTGCAAAGACATCTAAATGCAAACTTGAAAAATATGGCTAATTTTTAACATTTCTTTGTAGGGCCTCCACATTTCTATAATTTAGCTTAATTTTTTTTTTTTTAATTTTTATAGCTATTTTATTTATTTATTTATTTTTGGCTGTGTTGGGTCCTCGGTTCTGTGCGAGGGCTTTCTCTAGTTGCGGCAAGCGGGGGCCACTCTTCATCGCGGTGCGCGGGCCTCTCACTATCGCGGCCCCTCCCATTGCGGGGCACAGGCTCCAGACGCGCAGGCTCAGTAGTTGTGGCTCACGGGCCCAGCCGCTCTGTGGCATGTGGGATCTTCCCAGACCAGGGCTCGAACCCATGTGCCCTGCATTAGCGGGCAGATTCTCAACCACTGCGCCACCCGGGAAGCCCTAATTTAGCTTAATTGAATCTGTTGTGCTATGACTAGGTATACACTTTCCCCTCCATTAGAGAGAAGGGGAACACACCCATGGTTCTGTTTACAACAATTAACACATTAAGCATTGAGAAGCATGATGAAAGTGGGGTGAGCAGCCATGGCCCCCAAAGGGCGTGAAGGTAAGGCCTTGAGGCTATCTCTGTATTTCATGGTCAGACACCAGCTAGGGGAAGAAAATTCAAAATATGCCTCCAGACTCCCAAACACAAAGTCTCACCAGTGTAAAACCAATTTGTTTTACTTTAATAGTCAGAGATTGTTGTTTTCTGAATGGTTAAGCATTTATCAAAAGCTGTCAAGGTACTGCGCAAAATGAAGTTTAAAACTGGATGATTAGCAATTAAATCTCACTCAGTAAATTGGCTAGTCTCAATACAATAAAGTGCAATATGAAAACACTGCTTTTCCACTTAAATAAAAACCTAAGGGGAAAACCCACATAACAGAGATTTTCAGATTTCAACACCCCTTCTCTGCCCAAGATATTGAAGATAGGATCAAATATATTGCAATATGTCTGCTGCACTCACAGGCTTTTCAGATTCCTGCCCTATGAAGCCAGTTTCCCTTGTGTTCCATCAAGTATTTATTTGTTTTGCCTAGATGATGCTTGTACACTCCTCAAGGTGTACTCCTGGACAGTAAGTGCATTTGAGATTTTTCCCTTCTGACCCCGACTTGGCTGTCTCTGGACCAAAACTGATTTGCAGGCAAGAGAAAACTGCTGAAAATTTCATGACATTTAGACTTTAAAAGCACATGGTAGTGGCTCAATTAGGTTTCCTTACCTAGGATTAAAACCTATTAACGTGAGAGACCTTCAAGATGGTGGGGGAGTAAGACGTGGAGATCACCTTCCTCCCCACAAATACATCAGAAATACATCTACATGTGCAACAACTCTTACAAAACACCTATTGAACGCTGGCAGAAAACCTCAGACTTCCCAACAGGCAAGAAATTCCCCATGTACCTGGGTAGGGCAAAAGAAAAAAGGAAAAACAGACAAAAGAATAGGGACGGGACCTGCACCTCTGGGAGGGAGCTATGAAGGAGGAAAAGCTTCTACACACTAGGAAGCCCCTTCACTGGTGGAGACGGGGGGTGGGTGGGGGGAGCTTCGGAGCCATGGAGGAGAGCGCAGCAACAGGGGTGCGGAGGGCAAAGCGGAGAGATTCCCCCACAGAGGATCAGTGCCGACCAGCACTCACCAGCCAGAGAGGCTTGTCTGCTCACCCGCCGGGACGGGTGGGGGCTAGGAGCTGAGGCTCGGGCTTCGGAGGTCAGATCCCAGGGAGAGGACTGGGGTTGGCTGCGTGAACACAGCCTGAAGGGAGCTAGTGCACCACAGCTAGCCGGGAGGGAGTCCGGGAAAAAGTCTGGAACTGCCTAAGAGGCAAGAGACCGTTGTTTCGTGGTGCGCGAGGAGAGGGTATTCAGAGCACCACCTAAATGAGCTCCAGAGATGGGCGCGAGCCGTGGCTATCAGCGTGGACACCAGAGACGGGCATGAAACGCTAAGGCTGCTGCTGCAGCCACCAAGAAGCCTGTGTGCAAGCACAGGTCACTATCCACACTTCCCCTCCCAGGAGCCTGTGCAGCCCACCACTGCCAGGGTCCCGTAATCCAGGGACAACTTCCTCGGGAGAACACATGGCGCACCTCAGGCTATTGCAATGTCACGCTGGCCTCTGACGCCGCTACAGGCTCGCCCCTCATTCCGTACCCCTCCCTCCCCCCGGCCTGAGTGAGCCAGAGCCCCCAATCAGCCACTCCTTTCACCCCATCCTGTCTGAGTGAAGAACAGACGCCCTCAGGCAACCTACATGCAGAGGCAGGGCCAAATCCAAAGCTGAAACCCAGGAGCTGTGCAAACAAAGAAGAGAAAGGGAAATCTCTCCCAGCAGCCTCAGGAGCAGTGGATTAAATCTCCACAATCAACTTGATGTACCCTGCATCTGTGGAATACCTGAATAGACAGTGAATCATCCCAAAATTGAGGCGGTGGACTTTGGGACCAACTGTAGACTTGGGGTTTGCTTTCTGCATCTAATTTGTATCTGGTTTTATGTTTATCTTAGTTTAGTATTTAGAGCTTATTATCACTGGTAGATTTGTTTATTGATTTGGTTGCTCTCTTCCTTTTTTATTTTTAATATATATATATATATTTTTTTCCAACATATATATATTTTTTTTCCTTTTTCTCCTTTTGTGAGTGTGTATGTGTATGCTTCTTTGTGTGATTTTGTCCTAGAGATTACTGAAGAAATCAAAGAGGAAATCCAAAAATACCTAGAAACAAATGTCAATGAAAACCCAACCCACGATGACCCAAAACCTATGGGATGCAACAAAAGCAGTTCTAAGAGGGAGGATTATAGCAATACAATCCTACCTCAAGAAACAAGAAGCATCTCAAAAAAACAACCTAACACCTAAAGCAATTAGAGAAAGAAGGAAAAAAACCCAAAAGTTAGCAGAAGGAAAGAAATCATAAGATCAGATCAGAAATAAATGAAAAAGAAATGAAGGAATCAATAGCAAAGATCAATAAAACTAAAAGCTGGTTCTTTGAGAAGATAAACAAAATTGATAAACCATTAGCCAGACTCATCAAGAAAAAAAGGGAGAAGACTCAAATCAGTAGAATTAGAAATGAAAAAGGAGAAGTCACAACTGACACTGCAGAAATACAAAGGATCATGAGAGATTACCACAAGGGACTATATGCCAATAAAATGAACAACCTGGAAGAAATGGACACATTCTTAGTAAAGCACAACCTTCCGAGACTGAACCAGGAAGAAATGGAAAATATAAACAGATCAATCACAAGCAATGAAATTGAAATTGTGATTAAAAATCTTCCAACAAACAAAAGCCCAGGACCAGATGGCTTCACAGGTGAATTCTATCAAACATTTAGAGAAGAGCTAACACCTATCCTTCTCAAACTCTTCCAAAATATAGCAGAGGGAGGAACACTCCCAAACTCATTCTATAGGGTCACCATCACCCTGATACCAAAACCAGACAAAGATGCCAAAAAAAAAAAGAAAACTACAGGCCAATACCACTGACGAACTTAGATGCAAAAATCCTCAACAAAATACTAGCAAACAGAATCCAACAGCACATTAAAAGGATTATACACCATGATCAAGTGGGTTTATTCCAGGAATGCAAGGATTCTTCAATATATGCAAATCAATCAATGTGATAAAACATATTAACAAATGGAAGAAGAAAAACCATATGATCATTTCAATAGATGCAGAAAAAGCTGTCGACAAAATTCAACACTGTTTATGATAAAAAACCTCCAGAAAGTAGGCGTAGAGGGAACTTTCCTCAACATAATAAAGGCCATATATGACAAACCCACAGCAAACATCATTCTCAATGGTGAAAAACTGAAACCATTTCCACTAAGATCAGGAACAAGACAAGGTTGCCCACTCTCACCACTATTATTCAACATAGTTTTGGAAGTTTTAGCCAAAGCAATCAGAGAAGAAAAAGAAATAAAAGGAATCCAAATTGGAAAAGAAGAAGTAAAGCTGTTACTGTTTGGCAGATGACATGATACTATACATAGAGAATCCTGAAGATGCTACCAGAAAACTACTAGAGCTAATCAATGAATTTGGTAAAGTAGCAGGATACAAAATGAATGCACAGAAATCTCTTGCATTCCTATACACTATTGATGAAAAATCTGAAAGAGAAATTAAGGAAACAATCCCACTTACCATTGCAACAAAAAGGTTAAAATACCTAGGAATAAACCTACCTAAGGAGACAAAAGATCTGTATGCAGAAAACTATAAGACACTGATGAAAGAAATTAAAGATGATACCAACAGATGGAGAGATATACCATGTTCTTGGATTGGAAGAATCAACATTGTGAAAATGACTCTACTACCCAAAGCAATCTACAGATTCAATGCAATCCCTATGAAACTACCACTGGCATTTTTCACAGAACTGGAACAAAAAATTTCACAATTTGTATGGAAACACAAAAGACTCCAAAAGGCCAAAGCAATCTTTAGAAAGAAAAACGGAGCTGGAGGAATTAGGCTCCCTGACTTCAGACTATACTACAAAGCTACAGTAACCAAGACAGTATGGTACTGGCACAAAAACAGAAATATAGATCAATGGAACAGTGTAGAAAGCCCAGAGATAAACCCACGCACATATGGTCACCTTATCTTTGATAAAGGAGGCAAGAATATACAATGGAGAAAAGACAGCCTCTTCAATAAGTAGTGCTGGGAAAACTGGACAGCTACATGTAAAAGAATGAAATTAGAACACTCTCTAACACCATATACAAAAATAAACTCAAAATGGATTAAAGACCTAAATGTAAGGCCAGACACTATAAAACTCTTAGAGGAAAACATAGACAGAATACTCTATGACATAAATCACAGCAAGATCCTTTTTGACCCACCTCCTAGGGAAATGGAAATAAAAACAAAAATAAACAAATGGGACCTAATGAAACTTCAAAGCTTTTGCACAGCAAAGGAAACCATAAACAAGACGAAAAGACAACCCTCAGAATGGGAGAAAATATTTGCAAACAAAGCAACTGACAAAGGATTTATCTCCAAAATATACAAGCACCTTATGCAGCTCAATATCAAAAAAACAAACAACCCAATCCAAAAATAGGCAGAAGACCCGAACAGACACTTCTCCAAAGAAGATATACAGATTGGCAACAAACACATGAAAGGATGTTCAACATCACTAATCATTAGAGAAATGCAAATCAAAACTACAATGACGTATCACATCACCCTGGTCAGAATGGCCTTCCCCAAAAACTCTACAAACAATAAATGCTGGAGAGGGTGTGGAGAAAAGGGAACCCTCTTGCACTGTCTGTGGGAATGTAAATTGATACAGCCACTATGGAGAACTGTATGGAGGTTCCTCAAAAAACTAAAAATAGAACTACCATTATGACCCAGCAATCCCACTACTGGGCATATACCCTGAGAAAACCATAATTCAAAGAGAGTCATGTGCCACAATATTCATTGCAGCTGTATTTACAATAGCCAGGACAAGGAAGCAACCTAAGTGTCTATCGACACATGAATGGATAAAGAAGATGTTGTACATATACACAATGGAATATTACTCAGCCGTAAAAAGAAACAAAATGAGTTATTTGTAGTGAGGTGGGTGGACCTAGAGACTGTCACACAGAGTGAAGTAAGTCAGAAAGAGAAAAACAAATACCGTATGCTAACACATATATATGGAATCTAAGAAAAAAAAAGATTCTGAAGAACCTGAGGGCAGGACAAGAATAAAGATGCAGACATAGAGAATAGGCTTGAGGACAAGGGGAGGGGGAAGGGTAAGCTGGGACGAAGTGAGTGAGTGGCATGGACATTATATACACTACCAAATGTGAAATAGATAGCTAGTGGGAAGCAGCCGCATAGCACAGGGAGATCAGCTCGGTGCTTTGTGTCCACCTAGAGGGGTGGAATAGGGAGGGTGGGAGGGAGACGCAAGAGGGAGGAGATATGGGGATATATGTATATGTATGCCTGATTCACTTTGTTATGCAGCAGAAACTAACACCCCATTGTAAAGCAATAATACTCCAATAAAGATGTTTAAAAAAATGAAGATACCAGCATATAAAAGAAAAAAAAAAAAAAAGAAAACCTATTAACGTTCCAGCATTTTCCTCTCCATGAGATTCATTTCTGACACGCGTGTGGTGACTTGCAGAGTGCTTCATTACAGCTCAGGGGCACAACCGATGCCACACAAGCCATTAAAAATGAGTTTGTGAGAGTACAAAAAAGAAACCTTTGTAGACGAGGGCCAATTTGTTTCGAAGGCAGTGCACTGTAAGAGCATTCACAAAGCGGCAAGCATTAGCTCAGATTCAAGCTATGCCGTTTTCACTCCTATTTTTAAATACCAAACAGAGAACTGGGAGAGTCGTTTCTTTGTGACAGCAGCTCTGGTTTCTGCCCTTATTTTCTGCCATTACAGCTCCAGTTAAGCGGTATGAACAGCCCTGTGCTTTTTGTCTTGGATAAAAATACATAAAGCTGTGTTTGGCCAGGGTCCTCAGGAGAGTCATGATATTCTCTATCCCTCAGTTTCGTTATATTCAAAATATCTCCTATACAAAGTTCATAGGGTAGTTGGGATGGATGGGAAAGCTAATGAACATAATTATTATTATAAGTAAAAATCAGTAGCCAGGTAGCATACAAAGAATTATTTCTGTTGTTATTAATGCAAGCAAATTTATAATTTGCCACCTCAAGACACCCCCATTGTTCTTCCTAATTGATTGCATATTCACTGTACCTGCAAGTTCCAAGTTAAATACCTTTGGATCAGGGTTTCTCATTCTCAGTATTCTTGACATATTAGACCGGATAATCTTTTTTGAGGTGGACTATCCTGTGCATCTTAGGATATTTCACAGACTCCTTGACCTCCATCCATTAGATGCCAGTATCCCTCCCTGCTACCCAATTATAACAACCAAAAATGTCTCCAGGTAATGCCAAATGTCCCCAGATAATGCCAAATATCCCCTGGTTGACTAAATCACCAAGTAGAGAACCACTTGTTTGGAGTTAATCAAACTGGTATTGTCATTGGTTGCATTTATTAAAAGTGGAGAACAGCAAGAGCAATTTAGCTAGTGAAAGCTATAGAAACAAGTGGGAACACTCTAAGATTTATACAAGGTGGATATGAACCAAACCTGAAAGCTAACAGCGGCCACTAAAGTCAAGAATGAGGCTGAGGCTGTCAACAGAAATTTTAGATCAGGATTTGCGGGGAGATATGAAGGTAGTTCAGAATGGTCCCCAGAATTGCAGGCATATGCCTACTGAAAAGTGGAAAATCCCTCCCCACTCCAGGGGCCTGAGGAAAAGAAAGAAAAGTACCAAGGACAGAACTGGTCAAAGGAAAGATGAAGACAGGGAAGAGAAAGGGCTTTCATATTGGGCAGAGGGTGACTGAAGAGGAAAGAAGACAGGGGAAAATATGTGGAAAATAAGATAAGTGAATAATAAAATGAGAGAAGGAAGAGCAGGAAAGAAACAAAATTGAAAATGAATACAGAGGAAAGAAATGGTAGGAAAGCCTAAAGATATAAAGATATTCTTGCTTCTGAGCTTATCTGGACCCACCTGAACCTCTGCTCTGACCTCCCACCTTGTAACTATCTCCTTCCCATTGCTATTGTGGCCCTTGATCAACTGCAATGGTAGTGTGAAAATCACTTTGAACTGTAGTACATAGGTTAAAAGGTAAGAGTGATAAAATAACTACAGTTGCAATATTTTGTTAGTTAATGTACAATATAAAAAGATATAAATTACGACAGCAACAACAAAAAATAGGAGACAGGCAAGTAAATATGTAGAACTTTCTTATGCAACTGAAGTTAAATAGTTATCAGGTTAAACTAGGCTGTTATAAATATAAAATGCATTATGAAAGCCTCATGGCAATCACAAAGTAAACAAACATAATAGAAACACAAATGATAAAGAGAAAAGAATTAAAGCATAACACTACAAAAAGTCATGAATTCAGAAAGAAAGACAACAAGAGAGGAAGAAAGGAACTGCAAAACAATCAGAAAGTAATTAGCAAAATCTCAATAGTAAATCCTTACCTATCAGTAATAATTCTAAATGTAAATGGTTAAATTCTCCAATTAAAAGATAGAGTGGCTGAAAAGAAAACAAAAAACAAAACAAAAAACTATATGCTGCCTACAAGAGATTCATTTAAGCTTTCTTTATTGACACTCATAGGCTGAAAGTAAATGGATGGAAAAAGATATTCCATAAAATTAAAACCATTGTAAATCAACTATACCCCCATAAAAATTTTTTTTAAAAAGAAACAAAAAAATTATAAATGAAACAGGAGACGTTACAACTGATACTTCAAAAATACAGAGGATCATAAGAGACTACTATGAACAATTATACACCAACAAATTAGATAACCTAGAAAAATGGATAAATTCCTAGAAACATACAACTTATGAAGACTGAATCATGAAGTAATAGAAAATCTGAACAGACCAATAA
Source organism: Balaenoptera musculus (assembly GCF_009873245.2). Lineage (NCBI taxonomy): Eukaryota > Metazoa > Chordata > Mammalia > Artiodactyla > Balaenopteridae > Balaenoptera > Balaenoptera musculus. Next base: position 56,521,250 of record NC_045793.1, read on the forward strand.
TGAGCAAGGAGATTGAATCAGTAATGAAAATTTTCCCAACAAATAAAAGCCGTGGACCATATGGCTTCCCTGGTGAATTTTATCAAACATCGAAAGAATTATTTCCAATCCTTCTCAAACTCTTCCAAAAAAACTGAAAAGGAAGGAACACTTCCAAACTCATGTTATGAGACCAGTATTACTCTGATACTAAGACCAGACAAGGACACTACAAAAAAAGAAAATTACAGACTCAGATATATATACTCACCATTAAATTGGGAAAATACGGTCTAGAATTATTAGACCACACAATTATTGTGTGTGAGTGGACGACTGTATAGCAAGTCCTTCTCTTAGCTTAGTGTCAATGAGGTAGGGAGAAAAACTAAGAAATTATGAGATCTGAGATAATGTACATTAATGTTCTTTGGAAAAGCACAAATAGTCCTCAGTTTTTGCCATTCCTGGAAACTGAGTCATAGAGAAGATCATGTTTCCCACTAGAAAAATGAAATAATTGGTGGTTGCATTCCTGACCAAATATTCAGCAGCAAGGAAACCATAAATATGAATGACAACATGTCTCAGCCCTCAATGATAAACTCTCAAATTATTTAAAACACTAGGCTGATGCTTCAAGCCCCAGAAAAAAAATTGGTTGAAATGTATTGCTTGTCCTAAACAAGAAAACTCTGTAGTCAAAAGCAACAGTACAGAACAGACTGATGGATCAATAAACACTTCCTGTGTAAGGCGTTATGACTGGTGCTGAAAGAAATTCAAAAGATGATTCCTACCCCCAAGGAGTTGACAGTCTCATCAGGAATAATTACATAAGTAATTAAAATACAATGAAGGAAGGGTTTAGTACCAGAAGAGGGATAACCATAACAGCCAGCATTTATTGAACACTTCCTATGTGCCTGGCACTGTTTGAATTGCTTTATCTGTATGAACTCATTTAATACTCAAATAAGCTTGCAAGGTAGGTACTAACATTAGCTCCTTTTTTACAGGTGAGAAAATGAAATGGTTAGATCACACAATTCAGATGTGGTAGAGGCAAAGTTAAACCCACACAACCTAGCTCCAAAACCCGCATTCTTAAAACAATCCTGTACTGCATCTCAGAAGAAATGAGCTATAGGAGTGAACCACTGAACAGATTACTTTTGGCTGGTGGAGAATCTGAGAAGGCTTTCTGGAAAAGTTGGAATTTGTGTTGGACCTAGAAGAATGGATATCTCTTGAATTTGCAGAAATATGGAGGAGAGCATTTTTTATTCTCTGAATAAAGATCGATAAATCCCTTTGTCGATCTTTATTCAGAGAATGGAGTATGTTTCAAAGAAGGCCCCTCACACTTACCTGCCTGTAGCCTCTAAATTGGTGATTGGCATCCCCATTTACCTAGTGCCTAAGAGAATTCAGAATATAATCTGATTCCCTTCTCCACTCCATCACCCACTATCACCACCCACACACATTCCAAATCCTCTCTCTCTTTCCTCTCCACTCCCACTACCACTGCCTCAGTTTAAGCCCTGTGACTCCCCACCTGCGCCATGAAGTAGTCTCCTACCTCGAGTCTCTGTCTTCAGTCCCAAAATGCTTCAATCTAGTCTCCACGTCAGTGCCAGAGTATTTTCTAAAATGTTATCTGGTCAAAGTGCTTCCCCACCCACAGGATTAATCCAAATTTGTTACTGAGGCATAAAAACCCACTTATGATCTAGCTCCTACCTAGCCACATCTTCTGCCATTTCCCTACAGGTAGCCTATGTTCCAGCTGCACTGAACTACTTGTTCTCCGAAGGTATAAGGTTCTCTACAGACAGCTCTCTACCCTAAAAATTCTTCCCCACCCACCCCTCCAACCCTCAACCTCTGAAAATTCCTGTTCAAGTGATTAAGCCTGCATTCTTCCTCTGGAAGTCTTCAAAGACCACCTAATGCAGGTTATGCATTTTGTCTAGGTTCCCATAGAATGTTATTTGAGGCTCTATTTCCCACATCATATTGTAATTGTTTTTACATGCTTCACTGACCAGACTGTAAGCTCTTTAGAGGCTTTGCAACTAACTCACTCTTACCTGTATTTCCCGGTACTCACCCTATGTTTGTTAAGTGAGTGAATGATTTATTGGGTTCTAGAATTCTGGGATCATGGACACACACCCAGCTGCAGCCTATCTTAACCACCCTCTTCTTTAATGGAAGGTTCATTACTTTCTCCACTCTCTCTCTTCTTAAATCAAATTATGATAGCAAGATAATTACATATTACTATCATTACTAATATCTTTGTGTTATCATTTTCAAAACTGCAAGACAGAGAAGCTAGTTTAAAATGTTTAAAAACTGGTTAATCCAGATTGAAGAAAGAGATTTATACATTTTATTTAAATCCACGGTGTGCCAAACCCTTGAGAACTGGCAATGACATTTTCATAGCAAAGGGAAGGTCACAATTATAACATAAAATTGTTTGACATACAGATTCTGTTCATAATCTGGCAATATAAATTTACACATTGATTTTTAAGATATATCTTAGTCATTCTAGTTACTTAATCTTTCCAGTGATTTTCCTATCTGCTTTTTGTTTGCTTCTCTTCCTCCTTAACTTAAGCCCAATCTACCCACAGCCTTGGCTGAGGAGCTGCAGGATTCCCTTTCCCTCTCTGTTTTTATGCTTGGGATTACCCTTTCTTCTCTACTACAAACCCCGTAGCTTCCTGGGACTCCTCCATCCTCCAACACACAGGTGCTACTTCTCATCTTGCCCCAAAGCTGATTGATGGTGGGTCTTGCTTTGGGGTTGGTAGTGATGGTGTTTAGTACTAATGAGACTACCTACTAGTAACAGTTGTCATCGTCGCCATTGTTGTAGTAGTAGTAGTAGTACTTTTTGAACATTTGCTATGTTTCAGACACTCTGCTAAGCAATCTTCACATGGGTTATCACTATTAAACTCTAATAGCACTCCTATGAAAGCTAGTAAGTGAAAAAGAACTCAAACTCAAACCCACACCTATCTGATTACAGGATAAAGAAGCAGCTCCTTGGTAGGGCAAATGTGAGAAGTTGTACCTCCTCTCCCCAACCTGATTACAGGCTCTCCAGCCCCTCTTATCTTCTTACCACCTATCTCCCTGCTGGAACAAACACTGAAAGAACTATCATTATGGTTGCTGCTCTCTTTCCTCTGCATTTCTACCTTTTCACTTTGCCAGGAGCTCCTGACTTCTATGCCATTTCTGCTGACCCTTTTTTGCATCTTTCTTTCCTGATCCCAGGTACATCTCTGCCAAATAAAGGCATTAAAACAACAATGACAACCTTTCATTATTATCATTTTGCAAAAGAAACAGCATTTTAAACACCAAACTAGGCGGTCTCAGATTAAGGAATATTTCTTCAAATGGAATAGATTTACCTTTATAAAAAAAATCTATAGGCTAAATATCATATATTAATGCATATATGTGGAATCTAGAGAAATGGTACAGATTAACCTACTTGCAGGGCAGGAATAGAGACTCAGACGTAGAGAATGGACATATGGACACAGGGGGGAAGGGGAGGGTGGGATGAATCGGGAGATTAGGATTGACATACATACACTACCATGTGTAAAATAGATAGCTAGTGGGAACCTGCTGTATAGCACAGGGAGCTCAGCTCAGTGATATGTGATGACCTAGATGGGTGGGATGGGGGAGGGCTGGGAGGGAGGCCCAAGAGGGAGGGGATATATGTATACATATAGCTGATTCACTTCGTTGTACAGCAGAAACTAACACAACATTGTAAAGCAATTATACTCCAGTAAAAATATATACATATATAGGCTAGGTTCATCTTCCAACAAAGTCTCAATGCTAAAGCAATGTGGCCTCCACAGCCTCAACACTTGGATTTAGAATAAACTTAAAACCAACTCACAAGCTCTCCTGTGCCAACCAGCCCTGCTACCCATCCTACCAGAGTGATGCCTCCACCACTCATGTCTCAGTGTACTCAAGACTCAGGAGAAATTTAAAGTAGCTTTTCTTCTCAAAAAGGTAGACATCCTTGGCTTGGATCACCTCCCCATGCTCTTTATTCTATTTATTCTTCAGAGTTAACTGCTCCTTTTCTGAGCTACTTCTGGGCCTTATGCATAATTCTGTTCCTTTTACATTATTTTGTGGTCACGGTTGGTTTGACTCCTCCACTGGACTGTGAGCTCCTTGAGGACAAGGGTGCTGTCACCTCATTGTGCTTCCACAGTGCCTAGCATACAGTACACCTACAATCTGACTGGTGACCAGACTGATCCCTCGCAGTAGAGAAACCAGCTCACTAAATAAATTAGAGAAACATTGAGTTCAATGAAGTGCTTTGTAGAATAATTTTGTTAATAACATAAGATGGCAATCATTTTTAAAACACAGTTATTAAATTGTTGTCTTATTTTCAGTAAACAGTAGGTAAACATTCAAATCCTAGATCTACCCCTTTCCCACTGATGCCCCATAGCAAAGGAACAAAGCTAGAGACCAGAGGATTCTAATGGGGTCACTATCCTCTAAGGAGAACAGTAAGCATGGGCTCTCACCAATCACAATGGCAGCTAGAGATCTGCTAGTCACTAATGATAAGTCCATGTGGAATTAAAATTATGTCTTGTTCACTTTGGGAGGCCTCACTACTTAGTATGTAATCAAAGAGTATTTACTAGATAATGGACAGATCGAGTCTTGTGGAAGGACTGTGAGTGTTCGAGTTTCTGAGAGTAGAACAATAATCTTCAGTATTTTTGTTTGGAAGCGGTGGGCAGGAGAGGGAAGAAAATGAGATGAGGATGAGTTGATGGGTATAACTGATGCTCATTGGTCTCACCTGAATTAAAGACAGCACTTCCACCCTGTGCTGTCCATTCATGCAAGTTTCTCAAAGACATCCACATCGACCAAAGGCTGTCTGCACTCAGCTACCCAGAATTAGTACTTTCTCAATGCATAAGCCAAGAAACATGCAGGATATGCAACTTGTGATTCATCTCTCTTCCATCTTCTCTTCTCCCTGGTTTCTATCTTCTCTGTTTATCATAGTGACTTATATTTATTCTTTATTCAAGTTCTAGAATTAAATACTCTGTCTGAAATACCACTGGGTACATTTTGAAGTTCCAACCACATGCCAGGCACTAGTCTAGGCATTGGGTATCCCTAATTTCATGGAGTTTATATTCTGGTGGGGGAGACAGATAATGAGCAAGGAAACAAATTCATGCATAGAATTTCAGATAAACACTGTGAAGACAGAACAGCACAGTAATGGAATAAAGAATAACTGAGAAGGCAGGGTACAGTCACCTTATAAATATGATGGGCAGGGAAGATGTTTTTGAGGCAGTTCCAGTGCTGAAAAGAGCAATGATTCCTCCCCACCCCAGTCAACTTGCTCAAAGACATTTGTTAATCAAAGAATCATTCTCAGTTATATTCCCCTTCAGGGAAGGGTTTATGTCAAAGTACAGTGACATATACAGAAGATGTTCTGTAAATGACCATTGCCTAATTAATTTTCCTCTGATGTTCATTTAGGAGCCTGTTAACTAGAAAAACCATTGGGTTGCCCCAGTGAATCTCTGACAGTTTCACAAGAAACTTACTCCTCATCAAAGATTTGCCCAAAGTACCAGAGACCACCTGACAATGTGTTTTACTTTTGCTCACCCTAAATGCTCTTCACCCACTGGGATATTGTCTGTTGACATCCAACATCTGTTGTTCATTTTCAAACACTAATCCCTGTGGTGTGTCCTTTGGGTGATCAAGCTTACTCTAAAGCTCACTATAAAAAATTCAAGAAGATTGGGACTCTCCTATTTTTTCCATTGACATTTTTACCCCTCCTTTGATTTCAACTTGATTTTATTTTTCCTTTGCTTCCTTTTCTTCTATTTTACTACTTTCTTCAGGTAGGACTTTTACTTTCATCCAGGCATGCCATACAGCCTTGGTCATGTGCTTTCAAACTTATAAAACTCACAGAATTTGAGCAATTTTTTTTTAAGAAAAAAGCCTGTGTACTAGCATTATTTTAATAAAAAATAAAAAATTTAAAAGGTCAAATTTATCTTCCTGGGCAAGACATGTTTTTCATATTTAGCGTCTATCAAAAGTTGTACTTCAGAGGCCTGTCATAAACTCCTAGGTGTCAGGAACCCCTCCCTCATCAATGCCCTTTGAAGTTAGGAGTTTAGCCAAGGATAATAAAAATAATCATGCTTATATTTAAACCTGTCCAATACCCTTCATTCCAAGGCATAAGAACAACTTTCAAACAAATTAAACTCTGCAAGCACTTTTTCTCACAGATAAATACTATGATGAATAAGCAGCAGAGTGTGTTCATCTGCCAGATACACAGTAAGAGCTGTGCTAAAAGTGAAATGTCTTCATGAACTACTTCTATTATACTTTCCCTCCTATTGCTTCTAACAGCCCCCCACCCCACCTTCCAATTTGCTCTTAAGTGGCTAATTGTGATATGAAAGGCTTCTCTCCACAAATCATTTCAGTGATGATGCACTGAAGATTGTTAACCAATGTGTTAAAAGCCTACAACAGAATGGTTTCATTGGGAAGTATAATTTGCTTGACATTCTCATCTTTCCAGATGTTACGAAAGTTTCCTTTATTCACCAAGCCAAAGAACTGGGATATATAAATGGATGTGAAATTGGCAGGTAATTTTGAAACAGTTACAAGAATGGAATCATGGGTTAATAGTAAAAGCGTTCTTTTGCTGAATCTTTCCGCATGCTCATAGGTTCCTATCTTCTGAGCCATTGAAAATTCCAGGAGAATACTTTCCTATGAGCAAAGTCCTCAAAAGGTAACTTGTTCTTTGCTTCTGGTGCATTTCTTTATCCCCTAAGGTGCATAATAAGACTCTTCCTAAATCTTCAAAATCCCTAGTTTTATCACCAATAAATTAATCAAAAGCCATATGCTGTCTAATGAATCTCCCCAGGACATCTCAGACTTCCATTTGCTCTACAATCTAAATACTGGGTAGCTCAAAGATTCCATGGAAGAGATGTAGGGCTGGAAGTTATACATATATATTCTTTTTCATTATAGGTTATTGCAAGGTATTGAATATAGTTCCCTGTGCTATACAGTAGGACCTTGTTGTTTATCTATTTTATATATAGTAGTGTGTATATGTTAATCCCAAACTCCTAATTTATCCCTCCCACCCTTCCCCTTTGTTAACCATAAGTTTGCTTTCTATGTCTGTGAGTCAGTTTCTGTCTTATAAATAAGTTCATTTGTCTCATATTTTAGATTCCATATATAAGTGATATCATATGATGTTTGTCTTTCTTGTCTGACTTAACTTCACTTAGTATGATAATCTCTAGGTCCATGCATGTTGCTGCAAATGGCATTATTTCATTCTTTTTTACGGCTGAGTAATAGTCCATTGTGTGTGTGTGTGTGTGTGTGTGTGTGTGTGTGTGTGTGTGTGTGTGTGTGTGTGTATATATATATATATATATATAAAAATCCGTTCATCTGTCAAAAGACATTTAGGTTGCCTGCCTGTCTTGGCTAAATAGTAAGGACCCTTGTTTAATAAATTTAACACGAGAAAAGCATTTTTATCACCAAAGGACGGGAAATCAGAGTACATAGCCTCTACTAACTCCATAAAAATGGGTTCATCAAGTTAAGAATTTCCTAATACAGAGATACTGCTTTTCAGATCATTAGAGAGTACTTCTAATTAATTGGAGGAAGATTTAGATTGCTTTTCTCCTCCAGTAGAGGAACAGTTCTAGAAGCAGTCTGATAGGTTAGGGGAATTAATTCAGGTGGCCAGAGCAAGGGGTTTCCTGGTATGCACAGTGAAGCCTGTTCATGAAACATTCCCAACAGCCCACCCCATAAGGAAGTGCTGTCTCCGGGTCTGTCTGAGCACTGCTACATTCTGGTTTCCTCCTTAATGTGGAAAACCTATGTTTCTGATTACTTCCCCAAATCTGGCATGAACTACCAGTGAGTAACATATTGCAAAAGAGCTCTGCGTTGGGCAGCCACGCAAGCTGCGGCCCTTCAGATACAGCGTGGCAATCCCAGGAAAGGGTCTTTTGCCCTCTGGCTCCCTCCAAGCCCACGTCCCAACAGCCCCTCTGCAGAGCAGTGCCAAGGGGACAGCTCACGCAGTGCCTCCCCACCTGCCCACCCCACGCTGACCTTTCTAAGCTGCCCTTTCTCTTTGCAGTGTCTCCAAGCTTTGTTTACACAGCAAATTTCATTCCATTAAAATGTTGAAGCCTCCTCCCAGATTATTAATCAAGATGTGAAATAAGATAAAACCTAAGCCACAGTCCCTCAGCTATGAATGCTCAAAGCCAGGCTCATTAAACATATCTGTCAACGATGTATTGCACCAGCCTTAGGCCCCAAATTGATTGGAAGTTGGGGGAGGGGTGCAAAGCATTTGGTTGCACAATATATTCAAGAGAAGGAACTCTTTTTAAGGTGTGGCCAGGTAAGTCTGTTTAGAGATAACTATAGGTTATATAGTTTTATAGATTCTTTTCTCTGGTTGTTAATGGCAGCCAAAGAGATGGAGAAACAGATGTTGAGATGGGAAACAAAAATTCATGTACCATGTGTGAAAAGCTGAAAATCATTATGAATGGGAGTAAAGCAATATGCCACATTGGAAGCAAACCTAGTGAATTCCTGCATGGATTCAAACACTATTTACTTGTGTTAAAAAGAAGGAAAAATGTTGAATTCTGTTAAAGTGCTTAAAGTCACTTTTAGCTAAGGTTCTTATCTATCATCCTGTCATTAGCATCCTCACCACCAACCCCATCACGATATACTTTGTATTTACGTTGGGCTTTTCAAGTTCAAAGCACAAAGCACTCGCATCAGGCAATTAATCACCTTGAGGGATCTGTGTTGGGTGGAATGCTTCCCAGCAAACGTACCCCTTAACGTGTCACTGGAGGATCCACTCGCCAGGAGTGTTCCTGGCCTACAAATTTGATGTCATATGTTGGCATTTTCTCAGATTTCAAATATACATTTTCCCCTAACAAACTGACAGCCCTATTTTCTGAATCAAAGGAAAAGTGATTTTACTGATCTTTTAGCATTAAGAATCACTCTCTCCATTCGGGTGTTTCTGGGTAGTAGCCACAGTTTAGACACATCTAAAAGAGAGGGGGAAGAAAAGGATGGAGGAAGTAAAATTAAATAAATATATTAATTGTTTTTCAATGAGAAAGTGAACGATAGAAAAAAAGTAATTAAATCTGAGGAGATTTATAATGGGAAACAGATGTCGGTGTGAAAGTAATTTGAAATAACCAAAGGGTTCCGAGACATCTTCCAAGAATATGTTTTAATACATAAACATTTAACAGCACAATAGCTAAGCCAAAATTTCCCAATTTCAAAACTTCACTTGCGTTCTTACATTTACTTTTTATTCCTTGATTAACAAAGAAAAGGAGGGCTTCCCATATTTGAGCTGCTTATTAACAATTCTTTATTTATGATGGACAGGGAAACCAGGCATATCTGTTTCACTTTTCTGTCCTGGTAGGTTTCATATTCTGTTTCTAATTCCCATGCCCCCGTGCTGTTCTATTTGAATTTCCAATGCAGCAGAGGAAATGGCTTCTAAAATATTAAAATCCTGTTTTCATTGACTTTCTTTACGCTTTGTGACCACATTTCTATTCAGATCAGGTTTCACAGCTTTTAACTTTTCCAAGTCTAAATTTAAAGTTAGTGCAACTTCACGGTACCCCTTAAGGGGATAGCTCTTATAACAAGGGAGAAGCAGTCTGGAAACTGCAGAGAAGCCAGACCGATGGGGTGATTCTTTTTTTTCTTAATTTTACTCCTCTTTACAGACTTTTTGAAAGTGTTTCAAGCTAAAACTAGCCTTAGTTAAAGATGGTTTTCAATTCAAAAAATACTTGTGGAGTATAGTCCAGGCACTGTACTAAGCTCTGAGGAGACAACATTAAATAAGACCAACCCCTAGCCAGCCAGTGAGGTGTTTACAGTCTAAATTAAATATACAATTACAGCCCAATATAACAAAATGGTCATGGAAGGCTTCCTGGGAAAAGGGACATATAAATTAAGGCCTGAAAAAATGAGTTAGCCAAGTGAAGAGGTGGGGAAAAAATATTTTTGGTTTAAATATATATATATATACACACACACACACACACACACACACACACACACACATATCTCACTGAGGAGTTGCTTAATGGGTATAGAGTTTCAGTCTTGTAAGATGAAAAAGTTCCGGAGATTGGTTGCACAACAATGTGCATGTACTTAATACCAACTATACACATAAAAATGGTTAAGATGGTAAATTTTATGTCATGTGTATTTTACCAAAATTAAAAATAAAATATTTGGGTTTTTTTCAACATGTATAATGATACAAATCCCAGTCCACCATTCCTGAACTTTTGGGCACTGAAATGTGACCTCTGGAATCAGTTTTTACTGATTTTCCTGGTGGGAAGTTTCAGTCTCACTTTTGGTCAACTCTGATAAGGGACAACCCTAAGTAAAAGGAGTACTCATTGTGATTTCCCCCAACTTCAGCCTCCTTTCACCCCACTCACAGCCTTGAGCTCCTCCAGACCTGCCCAGGTGAACCAGGTGAAAGTGCACACAAGAGAACATTTTTTTTCAGCTGAGACCATGCCAAGGAAAGGAGATCTGGGCATGGTGATTTAAAATAGTGCCAAAAAGAAAAAAAAAAAACTGTGTAAAAAATAATTTAATTATCTTAAGAAAGCCATGCCTTGTAAGCTCACCTACTCCTAGGATTTTTGTTGCTGCTGCTGTTTTTTCATTGGCTTTTTTTTTTTTTTTAAATAAAGATCCTTCTGAGCATCTCCAGTTTGGACTGACAAGGGGAATACTTGTAGTGGCAAGGGGTCCATTTGTAGCGGTGGCGCTGAAACGTGTCTGAAGCACTGGGAAACGCTGACAGGGCTGAAACAGTGAGGAAGGTGACGTGGGCCTAAAGTGACTGCTGATCCCTTCCCACACAGGGTTAAATTATACTAGTCCAGCACACCAGGCACATTCCCGTTTTCCCAGAACACTGGGCAGAATTGCCAGCATTGGGATTTTCAGAAGTTGGAAACACTCTGAGGAAAATGTTAACAGAAGAAGGGAAGGGATACACGAGAGCCATCTCACCTGGTCTCTCCCTGCCCCCTCTTTCTCTACCTTTTCCCATTTATACACTCCAGAAAACTGTGTGCTCCTCAGAGGCCAATAAACAACTGTAAGTAACCATATGGATTCTGAGGGAAACCAAACTTGAAACAGCAAGCCGAGCAACACTAAAAGCCTATCTGAGATTCTTAAATTCTACACAGTTCCCACCTAAGAAAGAAAAATCACAGTCAGCTGTGAGCTCAAGCAAGATTAAGGATCTTTCAAAGAGTTTCCATCGGCTTCAGGATAACAATCCAACCACCCTAGCATGGCATGCAGGACCTTTTGTGATCTGGCCCCTGTTTCATTTTTCCAGCCACATATATCACCACTCTCCTCTCACACTTACTCAAGCCAAACTGAACATAGTATTTGCAGTTCCCTGAACCTACCATATTATAGGTAAGCCGCCAAATATATATATCTATATATACACATACACACACACACACATACACACACACATATACATATACATATTAATATATATACATTAAAACATATGTGTGTATGTATATTATGATTCCTAGTAGATAGATGTTTCTTTTTTATCTAAATTCCAGAAGGAGACTGGCAGCCCGCATCACTTGGGTTCATGTCTCACAAGCCAGAACTAGTCCTAACTCTAGGCTGGGAAATGTAGTCTCTAGCTGGGTGTCCACATGCTCAGCTAAAACTTGGAAGGTTTAGTTCTAAAATGAAGGAAGGAACAGATGTTGGGAGACATTTAACAGTCTGCATTGTCTCCCATCTCTGTATCTTTACACAACTGCTTCCCTTTGTCAGAATGTCCCTCGCCTGGAAAATTCCCCACATCCTTAGGTAGCTCCGACATCAGCTTCTCTGGGAGCAAACGCTTGCTCTGCATTCTTTGAGCATCTGTGCTTCTCTCTGCCCCAGCACTTATCCCACTCTTATTGTAACTGTCTACTTGTCAGCCTTCCTATCAGATCACGGGCTCAAAAGAACAGGGACTATGTCTTTTATTTTTACATTCACAGAGCTAAGGCTAGTGCATGGCTCATAGTGGGCACCCAATAAATGATTGTGGAATGAAGAAATAAAATACAAGAAGAGCAGAAATTATCTGGAAATTCTAAGCAGGGTTCTGTTCCAGTTAATCTGGAAATTGTCATATTATTTCTTAAGAGTAATCATTTTAACTTTTTTTACCTGCTTCAATATGTCCATGGTTCCTAGTTGTGTCCATATTCCACATTAATTCTGATGCTTTGGAAAAAGTAAAGACTGTTTTTCAAAAACATGACTGAAATAATACAGGTAGCTAAGTGCGGGTATTAGATTAATTCAGAAGTGGGTTATTTGGAATTTGGAACAAATTTGTCATAAAAATATCTTATACATGGTGGTTGGGCATCCAACCAAGCCACAAAAAAACTAAAATTCATAATGTAACTAAACTCAGGTTCTTGCAATACTATGCAGAATGAGGGCGATTCTCTGGAGAACTCAGAGCTCCAATTTTGCCCCCAACCCAACTTTATACTTCCAACTGAGTTTGGGAGTGTCTTAGTTTAGGTTCTCCCAGAAGTAGGCCCTGAGAAAAGGACTGCAGTGCAGGTGGTATATTTGGGAGGTGCAGGGAACATATGTAGAGAAGTGGAAAGTGATACAGGGAAGAAAAGCAGCCAACATAAGGTGTGCTATTAAACCTGCTACCATGGAGAACAACTACCTGAAGTTTAATCCTACAAGGAAACTCTGGAAATGGGGTAAAATGCATGCTTCTAAATAATCCACCCAAGGGACAAGGGAATTGGGGTATTTATATATCAACTCCTGAGTCACTATTAGAGGGCCTGGGGGTGGGGGATGGGCACATGTTGATTCCCTAATCCTGTATCCTTGGTTCCAGACAAAAAAAGTCCTCAGGCACAGAAATACAGATAACTGGCAGGTGGAAGTCATCAGGCACACACTAAGAGGTCTGAAGAAAATGCCAGCACTGGGGGGCGCCTTCAAGATGGCAGAGGAGTAAGACATGGAGATCACCTTCCTCCCCACAAATACATCAAAACTACATCTACATGTGGAACAACTCCTACAGAACACCTACTGAATGCTGGCAGAAGACCTCAGACTTCCCAAAAGATGCCCTCAGGCGACCTACATGTAGAGGCAGGGCCAAAACCAAAGCTGACCACAGGGGCTGTGTGAACAAAGAAAAGAAAAGGAAATTTCTCCCAGCAGCCACAGGAGCAGCAGATTAAATCTCCATAATCAACTTGATGTACCCTGCATCTGTGGAATACCTGAATAGACAACGAATCATCCCAAAATTGAGGCAGTGGACTTTGGGAGCAACTGTAGACTTGGGGTTTGCTTTCTGCATCTAATTTGTATCTGGTTTTATGTTTATCTTAGTTTAGTATTTAGAGCTTATTATCACTGGTAGATTTGTTTATTGATTTGGTTGCTCTCTTCCTTTTTTATTTTTAATATACATATATATTTTTCCAACATATATTTTTTTTCCTTTTTCCCCTTTTGTGAGTGTGTATGTGTATGCTTCTTTGTGTGATTTTGTCTGTATAGCTTTGCTTTTGCCATTTGTCCTAGGTTTCTGACTGTCCGTTTTTTGGTTTTTATTTATTTATTTTTTTTAGAGTAGTTTTTAGCGCTTGTTATCATTGGAGGATTTGTTTTTTGGTTTGGTTGCTCTCTTCTTTCTTTCTTTCTTTCTTTTTTTTAATTACTTTTTAATTTTTTTCTTTTTAATAACTTTTTTCTAGTTTAATAACTTTATTTTATTTTATTTATTTATTGTTTCTTTCGTTCTTTCCTTTTCTCCCTTTTCTTCTGAGCCATGTGGCTGACAGGGTCTTGGTGCTTTGGCTGGGTGTCAGACCTGAGCCTCTGAGGTGGGAGAGCTGTGTTCAGGACAATTGGTCCACAGGAGACCTCCCGGCCCTACATAATGTCAAACAGCAAAAGCTCTCCCAGAGATCTCCCTCTCAACGCTAAGACCCAGCTCCACTCAACGACCAGCAAGCTACACTGCTGGACACCCTATGCCAAACAACTAGCAACACAGGAACTTAACCCCATCCATTAGCAAAGAGGCTGCCTAAAATCATAAGAAGGTCACAGACACCCCAAAACACACCACCAGACGTGGACCTGCCCACCAGCAAGACAACATCCAGCCTCATCCACCAGAACACAGGCACTAGTCCCCTCCACCAGGAAGCCTACACAACCCACTAAAACAACCTTACCCACTGGGAGCAGACACCAAAAACAAAGGGAACTATGAACCTGAAGGCTGTGAAAAGGAGACCCCAAACACAGTAAGTTAAGCAAAATGAGAAGACAGAGAAATATGCAGCAGATGAAGGAGCAATGTAAAAACCCACCAGACCTAACAAATGAAGAGGAAATAGGCAGTTTACCTGAAAAAGACTTCAGAGTAATAGTAAAGATGATCCAAAATCTTGGAAACAGAATGGAGAAAATACAAGAAACGTTTAAAAAGGACCTGGAAGAACTAAAGAGCAAACAAACAATGATGAACAACACAATAAATGAAACGAAAAATTCTCTAGAAGGAATCAATAGCAGAATAATAACTGAGGCAGAAGAACAGATAAGTGACTTGGACAATAAAATAGTGGAAATAACTACCACAGAGCAAAATAAAGAAAAAAGAATGAAAAGAACTGAGGACAATCTCAGAGACTTCTGGAACAACATTAAATGTACCAAAATTTGAATTATAGGGGTCCCAGAAGAAGAAGAGAAAAAAAAAGGGACTGAGAAAATATTTGAAGAGATTATAATTGAAAACTTCCCTAATATGGGTAAGGAAATAGTCAATCAACTCCAGGAAGTGCAGAGAGTCCCATACAGGATAAATCCAAGGAGAAACATGCCAAGACACATACTAATCAAACCATCAAAATTTAAACACAAAGAAAAAATATTAAAAGCAGCAAGGGAAAAACAAGAAATAACATACAAGGGAATCCCCATAAGGTTAACAGCTGATCTTTCAGCAGAAACTCTGCAAGCCAGAAGGCAGTGGCAGAACATATTTAAGGTGCTGAAAGGGAAAAACCTACAACCAACATTACTCTAGCCAGCAAGGATCTCATTCACATTCGATGGAGAAATTAAAACCTTTAAAGACAAGCAAAAGCTAAGAGAATTCAGCACCAGCAAACCAGCATTACAACAAATGCTAAAGGAACTTCTCTAGGCAGGAAACACAACAGAAGGAAAAGACCTACAATAACAAACCCAAAACAATTAAGAAAATGGTAATAGGAACATACATATCAATAATTACCTTAAATGTAAATGGATTAAATGCTCCAACCTAAACACATAGACTGGCTGAATGGATACAAAAACAAGACCCATATATATGCTGTCTATAAGAGACCCACTTCAGACCTAGGGACACATACAGACTGAAACTCATTCTACGAGACCACCACCACCCTGATACCAAAACCAGACAAAGACATCACAAAGAAAGAAAACTACAGGCCAATATCACTGATGAACATAGATGCAAAAATCCTCAACAAAATACTAGCAAACAGAATCCAACAGCACATTAAAAGGATCATACACCATGATCAAGTGGGGTTATTCCGAGGAATACAAGGATTCTTCAATATATGCAAATCAATCAATGTGATACACCATATTAACAAATTGAAGGATAAAAATCATATGATCATCTCAATAGATGCAGAAAAAGCTTTCAACAAAATTCAACACCCATTTATGATAATAAACCTCCAGAAAGTAGGCATAGAGGGAACTTACCTCAACATAATAAAGGTCATATATGACAAACCCACAGCCAACGTCGTTCTCAATGGTGAAAAACTGAAACCATTTCCACTACAATCAGGCACAAGACAAGGTTCCCCACTCTCACCACTATTATTCAACATAGTTTTGGAAGTTTTAGCCACAGCAATCAGAGAAGAAAAAGAAATAAAAGGAATCCAAATCGGAAAAGGAGAAGTAAAGCTGTCACTGTTTGCAGATGACATGATACTATACATAGAGAATCCTGAAGATGCTACCAGAAAACTACTAGAGCTAATCAATGAATTTGGTAAAGCAGCAGGATACAATATTAATGCACAGAAATCTCTTGCATTCCTATAAACTAATGATGAAAAATCTGAAAGAGAAATTAAGGAAACACTCCCATTTACCATTGCAACAAAAAGAATAAAATACCTAGGAATAAACCTACCTAAGGAGACAAAAGACCTGTATGCAGAAAACTATAAGACACGGATGAAAGAAACTAAAGATGATACAAACAGATGGAGAGATATACCATGTTCTTGGATTGGAAGAATCAACATTGTGTAAATGACTATCCTACCCAAAGCAATCTACAGATTCAATGCAATCCCTATCAAACTACCAATGGCATTTTTCACAGAACTAGAACAAAAAATTTCACAATTTGTATGGAAACACAAAAGACCCTGAATAGCCAAAGCAATCTTGAGAAAGAAAAACGGAGCTGGAGGAATCAGGCTCCCTGACTTCAGACTATTCTACAAAGCTACTGTAACCAAGACAGTATGGTACTGGCACAAAAACAGAAATATAGAACAATGGAATAGGATAGAAAGCCCAGAGATAAACCCACACACAAACGGTCACCTTATCTTTGATAAAGGAGGCAAGAATATACAATGGAGAAAAGACAGCCTCTTCAATAAGTGGTGCTGGGAAAACTGGACAGCTACATGTAAAAGAATGAAATTAGAACACTTCCTAATAGCATACACAAAAATAAACTCAAAATGGATTAAAGACCAAAATGTAAGGCCAGGCACTATAAAACTCTTAGAGGAAAACATAGACAGAACACTCTATGACATAAATCACAGCAAGATCCTTTTTGACCCACCTCCTGGAGAAATGGAAATAAAAACAAAAATAAACAAATGGGACCTAATGAAACTTAAAATCTTCTGCACAGCAAAGGAAACCATAAACAAGACGAAAAGACAACCCTTAGAATGGGAGAAAACATTTGCAAACGAAGCAACTGACAAAGAATTAATCTCCAAAATATACAAGCAACTCATGCAGCTCAGTATCAAAAAAACAAACAACCCAATCCAAAAATGGGCAGAAGACCTAAATAGACATTTCTCCAAAGAAGATATACAGATTGCCAACAAACACGTGAAAGAATGTTCAACATCACTAATCATTAGAGAAATGCAAATCAAAATTACAGTGAGGTATCCCCTCACACCAGTCAGAATGGCCATCATCAAAATATCTACAAACAATAAATCCTGGAGAGGGTGTGGAGTAAAGGGAACCCTCTTGCACTGTTGGTGGGAATGTAAATTGATACAGCCACTATGGAGAACAGTATGGAGGTTCCTCAAAAAACTAAAAATAGAACTACCATACGACCCAGCATTCCCACTACTGGGCATATACCCTGAGAAAACCATAATTCAAAAAGAATCATGTACCGGGCTTCCCCGGTGGCGCAGTGGTTAAGAATCCGTCTGCCAATGCAGGGAACACGGGTTCGAGCCCTGGTCTGGGAAGATCCCACATGCCACATAGCAACTAAGCCCATGCACCACAACTATTGAGCCTGAGCTCTAGAGCCCACATGCCACAACTACTGAGCCGTGTGCCACAACTACTGAAGCCCGCGCACCCAGAGCCCGTGCTCCACAATAAGAGAAGCCACTGAAATGAGAAGACTGTGCGCCACAACAAAGAGTAGCCCCCGCTCGCTGCAACCAGAAAAAGCCCATGCACAGCAACAAAGACCCAACGCAGCCAAAATTAAAAATAAATAAATAAATTTTTTAAAAAAGAGTCATGTACCACAGTGTTCATTGCAGCTCTATTTACAATAGCCAGGACATGGAAGCAACCTAAGTGTCCATCGACAGATTAATGGATAAAGAAGATGTGGCACATATATACAATGGAATATTACTCAGCTATAAAAACAAATGAAATTGAGTTATTTGTACGGAGGTGGATGGACCCAGAGTCTGTCATACAGAGTGAAGTAACTCAGAAAGAGAAAAACAAATACCGTATGCTAACATATATATATGGAATCTAAAAAAAAAAAAAAAAAAGGTTCTGAAGAACCTAGGGGCAAGACAGGAATAAAGATGCAGACGTAGAGAATAGACTTGAGGACACAGGGAGAGGGAAGGGTAAGCTGGGACAAAGTGAGAGAGTGGCATGGACATATATACACTACCAAATGTAAAATAGATAGCTAGTGGGAAGCAGCCACATAGCACAGGGAGATCAGCTCGGTGCTCTGTGTCCACCTAGAGGGGTGGGATAGGGAGGGTGGGAGGGAGATGTAAGAGGGAGGAGATATGGGGATATATGTATATGTATAGCTGATTCACTTTGTTATACAGCAGAAACTAACACAGCATTGTGAAGCAATTATACTCCAGTAAAGATGTTTAAAAGAAAAAAAAATGCCAAGCACTGAGGAGTAGGAGAAAGGAAATAGTACCCTTATGGTACAGTTATGACACTGAAAACAAAAGAGCTCCATATGACTCCACCACCCCACCCCCCCAAAAAAAATCTCTCAAAACTAAACTGAGAAATCTGAATATCTATCTCCAGGCTCAGTCCATTAGTGCGAGCCCAATCCTCTCCTGGCCCACACTGCTCTCAAGTGAGATTGATGTAAGGGGACTGGACTTTATAATTAGGAACACAAGCCTATACTAAGAGTAAACTTTGGTGTAAAATAACAGTTAAATGGTCAATGAGAGGCAAGTTTCTCACTTTTTCTTTTGTAAAAGTAGCTCCATTTCTGTGCTTTCCCGGTGGCAGTTGACACCTCTAGAAAGCTGAGATGCCAGCTCATTAAAGGGCCCAGGCATTAGGGGATCACTTACCTACTACCATCCTTTTGCAACAACAGTAAAATCAATCTCTGCTGTTCAAATTGGGATCTCCTATTACATGAGAGTGCAGCATTCAAAGCAACAGTGGGGGAAACGCCAATGTTTGTAGAGCTGAGGAAATCCTATAGCTGGGCATATTGTAACTGGGAAGGCATGAGGGGGAGGCAGATCCCCACCTTGGGTAACTCAAGCCCCGCTCAGTGCCTCAGAGGAAGAGAGCCTGGTCTGGTTTTTGCCTGCCATCTGCACTGCCTGGGCCCTAGGCTGTTGTTACTTCTCTCTGTTTCACCAACAGAGGCCAGGACAACTTGTCATATCGATAAACAAGCTAACAACTCAAAAAGCTTTTTTTCTAAACTACTAACTTCACTGTGAATTGAACTAAAGAACTATCGAGCAAAGAGGGTTTTTCAGACTTGAAGAAAACCACTTCCCAGAGGGGAATCTCCACTGGAGAGTCACATGGGCTGGGAAGCGCTGGGAAAATGCAATCCTGATCAAAGGAAGCTCCTTCCCCCAAAATAAACCAAGGGCTGTGTTCTTAACCAGAGAAGGAAACTTACAATAGAAGTAATAATTAAGTACTGAAATTCAAATGATATGGGTGGCAATGCAGGGATTTCACATTAAATGAAGCCTCAAATATTCATTCAATAACAGAAGTACCTTAGAACAATTTTTTTATTGGAGTATAATTGCTTTACAATGTTGTGTTAGTTTCTGCTGTACAGCGAAGTGAATCAGCTATATGTATACATATATCCCATCCCTCTTGGACCTCCCTCCCCCGCCCCATCCCACCCATCTAGGTCATCACAGAGCACCGATCTGAGCTCCCTGTGCTATACTGCAGGTTCCCACTAGCTATCTATTTTACATATGGTAGTGTATTTATGTCAAACCAAATCTCCCAATCCATCCCACCCTCCCCTTCCCCCTCCCCTGTGTGCACACATCCATTCTTTACATCTGAGTCTCTATTCCTGCCCTGCAAATAGGTTCATCTGTACCATTTTTCTAGATTCCACATACATGCATTAAGTTGGTGGGAATGTAAATTGATATAGCCACTATCAAGAACAGTATGGAGGTTCCTTAAAAAACTAAAAATAGAACAATTTTTGAACTATCTTACTTAGACTCATTTTTCCCCTAAAGGATTATTTAATCCATATACATGAAAAAGCAAGTTTTCTCTGTTATAAAACAAGACATATGATTTCCCCTCACACACACACGATACTTGTTTTTTGTATATATTCTTTTTATATTTTCTTTTACATTCTCACGCTATGTGGATTTTTACTGATCCAATGCCATTATGTTTTTTTAAATTGCATTAAACTACCTATCATAAAAATCTCCAATTTTATGTGCACATTTGAATGATTTTTTTAGTAAGTTTGCCAAGTTGTGCAACCATCCCAATAATCCAGTTTTAAAACATTTTCATCACCCCAATGAGATCCCTCATAACCATTTACAGTTACTTGCTGTTCCCACACCCAGGCTCTGGCAAGCTGTAATCTCCTTTCTGCTTCCATAGACTTGTCTTTTCTGAATATTTCATGTAGATCATAATATGTGGTCTTCTGCATATGACTTTTTTCACTTAGCATAACGTTTTTAAGGTTCATCCATGTTGTAAGTCTATATCAGTACCTCATTCCTTTTTATTGCTGAATAGTACTCCATTATACAGATATGACACATTTTGTTTAATCCATTTACCAACTGATAAATATTTGGGGTGTTTCCACTTTTTGGCTATTATAGATAATACTGCTATGGACATTCCCATGCAAGTCTTTATTAATAATACTGCTATGAACATTTGTGCATAAGTCTTCATGTGGACATATGTTTTTATTTCTCTTCAACTCATTTTAAAGCAGAGAAAATGAAGAGCAGAGATAAAAGAAAAAGAGCCTTCTTGTTTAGACTTAGAGTAAGTTTACACAAGGTTTTCAACTGTTTAAGGAACTATTGCACTTTAAGAAAAAAAACTTTTTTAATATAAAATAACATGCACATTGAAGAAAATTTGGGAAATAAAGAAATATAGCACCTATCAACCCAACATTCAGACATGATTACTACTGAAATTTTAATGACTTTCCTTTCACTCTTTTTATTTATTTATTTGTTTCTTTGTTTGTTTATTGGCTGTGCCATGAAGCTTGTGGGATCCCTTAGTTCTCCGACCCAGACCCTCAGCAGTGAAAGCACAGCGTCCTAACCACTGGACCACTAGGGAATTCCCCAGTCTTTATTTTATACGTATGTATTTTTACACAGTTTATCTCATACTGTATATGCAGTGTTTTATCTTGCTCTTTAAATGAGTATTTCACATAGCACATTTAAATGACTGTATAATATTCCATCATATGTGATACACCATCTTTTATTTAACCATTTCCCCATTGTTCAACATTTAGGTTCATTTATTCAGTAAATATTTATTGAATGCTTAATGTGTACCAGAAACTATACTAGGCACTAATGATATAGTAATGAGCACAAACAAGCATAATCATTGTCTTCATGGAACTTATAGTCTAACATATCACTATTATAAATAATGTGATTAAAATCCTCAACACAAACCTGCATTCTCATTTTATATTAATTTCTTAGGACCGAACCTTAAAGGTATAATTTTTGGGTGAAAGAACATTAATATCTTTAAGACTCTTAAGAAATATTGACAAGTTGCTTCCCAGAAAGGTCATACAAATTTGCATTCTTATTGGCAGTGTATAAGAGTAGCCATCTCACCATTTCTTTGTCAATGCTGCATTTATTTTAAAGATTTTTTGATATGGACCATTTTTAAAGTCTTTATTGAATTTGTTACAGTATTGCTTCTGTTTTGTACTTTGGTCTTTTGGCCGCGAGTAATGTGGGATCTTAGCTCCCCGACCAGGGATCGAACACGCACCCCCTGCATCGGAAGGCAAAGGCTCAACCACTGGACTGCCATTGAAGTCCTAATGCTGCATTTTTAACAAAGCTTCCAGCTGCTTCAAAATCTTGTTGGAAATGGACAGGAATATTTCCATATTAATAAAATTCAACTCTTCTATCTCCCATTTTCAAACTTCTATTTATTCACTACTACAAAGTCATCTTCTTTAGCTGATAACACAGCTAAAGAAAACTCTGATGACTAACAAATCTTGTATAACAGAAGTTTTCCCAAACACCTGTCCATGTAGCAATTTATTTTCTTAATAAAGATCTTTTCCCTTTGGAGATACCACTTACATTTGATACCTCTAGCATATTAAATAATTTAATATAATTTTCAAAATGTACTGGTAGTTAGGATTGGAATATTTGGGGGATGCCTTTTCTCTAAGACTGAAATTTGGAGGCAAGCTCTAGACAATTATCCAAGCAACTGGGGGAGCAATCTGAATGATTTCATAAGCTATAATAATGGTTCAGATATGATAATTTACAAAAGCTGAAGGCAACTTTTGTCTTCAGCTACAGAGTGGTTTCTCTAGTATCCTGAATGAGCTTTCTTTTGATACTTCAGAACTGTCCATAGTTTCAATCTGCAGTCCCAGCAGACTTATGGAATTCTTTATCAAAACAATAACCAACATATGGGGGGCAAGGAGAGAAATTAGTGAGGACCTCTGGAATCAAATTTAAAACAAATGAATTTAAAAGCAGATGAAACAAATACATGACTTACTCTACGTCAACATTCTAAAAAACAGAATAGTATACTTCACTGAATGGTTATAGAATCACTAGTTCAAGTTGAAAGAAACCTCACAAATCTGTAGCCCAACCCTCTCTTATTTTACAACTACAACTCATGAAAATGAAATGAAATGACCTATCTGTGATCCCACAGCAATGCATAAAAGAGACAGAACTTCAACCAAGGACTTTTGCTCCAAAACCAGATTTAGTCACCATGCAACAATTTTGACTTCTCAGCAAGCTCTGTTTTTTTTGGGGGGGGCCTTGCCACGCAGCATGCAGGATCTTAGTTCCCGCACCAGGGATCGAACCCCAAGACCCATGCAGTGGAAGCGTGGAGTCTTAACCACTGGACCACCAGGGAAGTCCCTCAGCAAGCTCTTAAAATGATATTCTACCTGTAAAGGAAATGGTAAATAACAGTAGCTACCATTTACTTTATTAAATATTTTCAATGTACGAGGCTCTTTGTATACACTTTCTCACTTAATCCTCACAGCCTCCCTATGGTATGCGGCAAATGAGGAAAATGAACTAAGAGCAATTAAGTGATTTGCTCAGAGTCACACAGTTAGGAAGTACTATACACAAGGACTGGAACCTAGACTGTGCTACATGAAGTGTGGTCCATAAGACCAACTTATTAGAAATCAGAATTTCAGACCCCACCCAGACTTATTGGTCATAGTCTGACCTTTAAAAAGATTCTCCAGTAATTCATATGCAATTGAAGTTTGAGAAGCAATGGTAAAACCCAAAGCTTAATTTTCTTAACGATTTCACAATACTACCTCAAACGTCTGGAAAAGTCAAGGAGACTATTAAAAATAATTGTGTAGACATCGCATAACCAAGAATTAAAAACAACCCACTGCTTTAAGAACTTTTAAACATTAACATTCAACTCTAAAAGGAAAATTGCAAATGACCAGTATCTAAAACCTGCAGAGCACACAATGTTCAGTACCATCAAGTGGTATATTTCTATCAATTCCAACAAAATTTTAATCTACAAAACAAAAGAAATAAAATTTTAATCTACAAAAGCATAGAAATTCTGATATTGTTATTAATGGGAATCTCACAAATATGTGAAAACCTGGTGAGTTTACGGGGAAAGCTTCAATTCTCAATTTTCTATCTTATTTCCCTCCCTTAACATGGGAGGAAGAAGAGTAACTCCCATTTGAAAAAGAATTGAAAAACCATAAAGTGTTGCATCTAAGAAAAATTATCACAAATATATTCAGATGGTGTTCTCATTAGGTAATAAGGACTAAAAGAACATTTAAAACCTGACAGCAAGTTGAATACAAAACTCCCAACCACTGCCCATAGGAACACATTCAAGTTTAGTCTTCTTGCCATGATCCCTCCAAAAGAAACAACTTGATATTTTTGAATCTATAAACAACACATGGAACCTGTAAAGTACAGCATAAATAATAAGCAAAAATTATTTGCCAGAACTTACAGCGAAAAAGCTATGAGAAGGGGAAAAAGGGGCTCCAAACAGTACAATTAGTGTTACAAAGTTACATTAACACATAAATAATTTCAGTGGCAGGTCATAGGATTCACATGCATATTTCATCAACTGTAAGAAATAATTTTTCAATCTGACCCTGATCCTTCTGTGTACTTTGAAGTCTGCAAATCAGCAGTATAGCCTGTAAGTTTAAAGAAATTTAGAAAGAATTGTGAAGTTAAAAGGTACTTTTGATGTTTGTTCTTTTTCTTCCATCACAAGGGCATTCGATACAACCACCACAACCACTGATGAGTGGAAAATGTTAATGCCCAAGAGATTTCCATAGCAGGCATACATATTCATTTAACCCTTTACGACCACTGCCTGTCATAGGCCAGAGGTTAACTCGATGCCTCAGCGTCCTAAGTTCCTAAGCCCTGTAAACCTCCCCCCTTTTTAATAACTCTCTCATTACTGTCACTGAGCCTCATTCCCACCTACCCCCACAATCAGTCCCTAACTTCTCTTCCTGCCTTGTCACCCCTCATTTCACACAGTGTTTCAGGTTGAACCTTCCGAAGCGCAGCTCACATAACAGTACTCTGTGCTCAAAAACCTTCAGTGGTTCCCCTTTATCTACAAAAGGAAATTCATATGTATAATCTGACTCTTAGGGCCTTTCATAATATGGCCCAAATTACCTTGCCCATTTATTTTGCACACTTCCTCCACACCAACCTTAGTTTCAGGTCTGAACTCCTTGCTATTTTCCACCTCACAGCTTTTCCCTTCCTTGACTTCACTAACAGCAAGCTGGACTACGTGAGTTTGAATCCCAGATTGATCCCTTACTAGCTGCACAGCTTTGGGCAAGTCATTTAACCTCTCTGTGCCTCAATTTACTCATGTGTAAAATAGCAACAGTATCCAAATTACAGGGATGATATGAGAAACACTGGAGTTAATAAAACATACGCAAAGCATTTAGAACAGTCCCTGGAACAGATTAAATATTACATAAGGTTAGCTATTGTTATTGTTACCATATTATTTTCTTCCTAAAATCTTGAATGTTTACCATCACTCTCCCCTTATTCTCAGATGTGAATGCTTTTCTCCCCCCATTTCTATGCTCAAACCCACCCCTCAATATCCAGCTCAAAGAAGACCTTCTTCATGAATTCATCTCAGCTTCTCTTAAGGAATGCTTGGCATTTAGTAGGCAATGAAATTTATTTGTTGAAAGAATGTATTTATTTGTTGAAAGCATTGACCATGCCGCATTGTAAATGCCTGTAAATGTCTGTGTGCTCTAC
The DNA here is from genome assembly GCF_009873245.2 of Balaenoptera musculus. Taxonomy (NCBI): domain Eukaryota; kingdom Metazoa; phylum Chordata; class Mammalia; order Artiodactyla; family Balaenopteridae; genus Balaenoptera; species Balaenoptera musculus. The sequence goes on from NC_045793.1 coordinate 56,546,953, forward strand.
TGATATGTAAACTCTTTGAGGGCAACTACAGCCATAACCTCAGCATTGGCTCAATGCCTAGTCCCTAGTGTCCTTAACATATATCCATTATATGAACAAATAAATGAAAGCTGAACTCCTCTAGCATCATATTTGTACTTGTCATGTGTTCAATTTCATATTAATCATGGTATATTATTTAATATATATATAATATTAATATATTGTATTACTTGAGGTAAGATCCATATCTGATTTGTATTTAGATCCCCAGCTACTGGCATACACTCATATATACTAGGTACATAATTTTTTTTTAATGCATAGATTTTTAAAATTTATTTATTTATTTTATTATTTATTTTATTATTTATTTTATTATTTATTTTATTTTTGGCTGCGTTGGGTCTTCGTTGCTGTGCACAGGCTTTTCTCTAGTTGTGGTGAGTGGGGGCTACTCTTCATTGCAGCGTGCAGGCTTCTCATTGCGGCAGCTTCTCTTGTTGCGGAGCATGGGCTCTAGGCACACGGGCTTCAGTAGTTGTGGCACGTGGTCTCAGCAGTTGTGGCACGCAGGCTTCAGTAGTTGTGGCGCATGGGCTTCAGTAGTTGTGGCATGCGGGCTCTAGAGCGCAGGCTCAGTAGTTGTGGCGCACGGGCTTACTTGCTCTGCGGCATGTGGGATCTTCCCGGACCAGGGCTCGAACCCATGTCCCCTGCATTAGCAGGCGGATTCTTAACCACTGTGCCACCAGGGAAGCCCCCTAATTTTTTAAAAAGGAAGAATGGAAGGAGACAGGGAAGGAAGAAAGGAAGGAAGGGAAGGAGGGAGGGAGGGAGGGAGAGAGGGAGGGAGGAAGGAAGGAAGGAAGGAAGGGAGGGAGGGAGGGAGGGAGGAAGGAAGGAAGGAAGGAGGGAAGAAACAGAGAGAGAGAGGGAGGGAGGGAAAAAAGGGAAGGAGGGAATGTGTCAAACACTAGTGTTGATGTATTATATGAATCATTTCCCTTTTGCTGATTCCCACTGTCAGAACGTTTCCATCCAGACTGACAGAAAATTCACTATGCCATAAAAATTAATTTTGTTATGCAAGATTTCTCTACATTCCAAAATCATATGCCAGCCACACTGCCAAGGGTTTTTTTTACAAACTCCTCTCTCTAGTGTCTCCTATATTATAAAAAGAAAAAAGTGGCATGGCGGGTAGGTCTCCAACAAGCAGTAGAACTGTCAAAGAGTTTTTTCTGTTCATTTTCCTTATGAACAATCCTTATGTTTTGTGTCAGTCCCATGGTTCAAAGTTAGAGCAGGAATTTCTCCCTTTCCCCCATCCCCACAGTGAAATTCAAGCATCCTCCTTCCTCTGGAATGCTTCTTGGTATCAGCTAAGCAAGATTGTAATAGTATCCAGAGCTCAATAAAGACTATGCCAACCAGGAAAGAGAAGGGCGTGGGAGCCAAACTGACCTGGACACAAACCCAGCTCCCCATCTTACTCCCTATATGAACCCTTGCATTTTACCTAAACTCTATAAGCGTCTGACAGTTATAATGATTTAATAAAGTAACGCTTATAGTACACCTAGCACATAGTAAACACTTAACAAACGATAGCTATCGATGTAAAAAATGATTCTTAGAAGCTGTCCATGAACCATGAAATTATGTTCTTGCCAATGAGGATTTGCTCTGATTGTTATTGTTCTTTATCTTGTCCAATCTTTAAATAGAATATTTTGACACTGATCAAGCATTTAATCGAGTGAAATAATATAAATATAAAAAATTTCTAAACAATTCAACATAGTAAATAAATTCAAATAAAATCAGATACTTAAAATGGCTTAAAAATTTACATATAAGACATGACACCATAAAACTCCTAGAAAAGAACATAGGCAAATCATAAATCTTACCAATGCTTTCTTAGGTCAGTCTCCCAAGGCAATAGAAATAAAAGCAAAAGAGAGGCATGGACTTATATATACTACCAAACGTAAAATAGATAGCTAGTGGGAAGCAGCCGCATAGCACAGGGAGATCAGCCTGGTGCTTTGTGTCCACCTAGAAGGGTGGGATAGAGAGGGTGGGAGGGGGGGGAGACGCAAGAGGGAGGAGATATGGGGATATATGTATATGTATAGTTGATTCACTTTGTTATAAAGCAGAAACTAACACACCATTGTAAAGCAATTATACTCCAATAAAGATGTTAAAAAAAATTTTTTTTAATAAACAAATGGGACCTAATCAAACTTATAAGCCTTTGCACTGCAAAGGAAACCGTAAACAAAAAGGCAGGGCTTCCCTGGTGGCGCAGTGGTTGACAGTCTGCCTGCCAATGCAGGGGACACGGGTTCGAGCCCTGGTCTGGAAGGATCCCACATGCTGCAGAGCAACTGGGCCCATAAGCCACAATTACTGAGCCTGCGTGTCTGGAGCCGTGCTCTGCAACGAGAGGCCGTGACAGTGAGAGGCCCGCGCACCGCAATGAAGAGTGGCCCCCGCTCCCACAACTGGAGAAAGCCCTCGCACAGAAACGGAGACCCAACATGGCCAAAAATAAATAAATAAATAAATAAATTTATTAAAAAAACAAAAAGGCAACCCACGGACTGGGAGAAAATATTTGCAAATTATGTGACTGACATGGGCTTAATTTCCAAAATATACATACAGCTCATACAACTCAATAACAATAAAACACACAACCCAGTTGAAAAATGGGCAGAAGACCTAAATAGACATTTCTCCAAAGAAGATATACAGATGGCCAACGGGCACATGAGAAGATGCTCATCCTCGCTAATTATTAGAGAAATACAAATCAGAACTACAATGAGGTGTCACCTCACACCAGTCAGAATGGCCATCATTAAAAAGTCTACAAAAAAAAAAAAAAAAAGTCTACAAACAATAAATGCTGGAGAGGGCGTGGAGAAAAGGAAACCCTCCTACACTGTTGGTGGGAATGTAAATTGGTGTAGCCACTATGGAAAACAGTATAGAGGTTCTTTAAAAAACTAAAAATAGAGTTGCCATATGATCCAGCAATCTGACTCCTGGGCATATATCTGGATAAAACTCTAATTTGAAAAGATACATGCACCCCAATGTTCATAGCAGCACCATTTACAATTGCCAAGACATGGAAACAACCTAAATGTCCATCGACAGATGAATGGATAAAGAAGATATCTTCTTTATCCATTCATATATATATATATACATATGAATGGATAATATGGAATATTACTCAGCCATAGGAAAAGAATGAAATAATGCCATTTGCAGCAACATGGATGGGTCTAAAGATTATCATACTAAGCAAAGTTAAGTCAGAAAGAGAAAGACAAATACAATATAATATCACTTATATGTGGAATCTCAAATATAACACAAATAAACATATCTATGAAACAGAAACAGACTCACAGATATAGAGAACAGACTTGTGGTTGCCAAGGGGGGGTGAGGGAGGGAAGGTTTGGGAGTTTGGGATTAGCAGGTGCAAACTATTACATATAGGATGGATAAACCACAAGGTCCTACTGTATAGCACAGGAAACTATATTCAATATCTTATGATAAACCATAATGGAAAAAAACATGAAAAAGAATATATATATATGTATATATATGGATCAATTTGCTGTACAGCAGAAATTAATACAACATTGTAAATCAACTATACTTCAATAAAAATTTTTTTAAAATCTGATACTTAAATGAGTATTTCCAAAGACTGTGTGTATATCTTACTTGATGGAAAAATTAATTTTTTAATAAAGTCACCTCTAAAATTACTGTCTTACTAATTTCCCATCATTCTCTATTATAAATGATGGGAAGTAAAAGACATAATATGCTGGCCTGAAAATTCTGTCTAAGGCCATTAAAATGCTGATCATTGAAATCAAACGATTGAACGCTAACTGATGATTCTAATTGTCTCTTAACAGTTTATATTTCCCGTGCAGCAGCAACCTAAGTATCTTTTGTTTGCTATTAGCTACCCATTTTCCTCCCTGAACCACAGAATTTCCGATAATCCCCAATTTTACACCCACTGCTTCTATCATTATGGCATTGCCCTCCTTCATTGCCTAATAAGGCTGGGCAATACTTTCACTCTGCACAGTTTAATACATAGCACTTTAATTTTGAGGATGGAGAATATATAAAATGAATTATATATATATGTATAATTCCTTGCTTTATTAGGCTTATTGTATTGCATGCTGTGTTTACTTAAAAAGAGAACTACTCATACTACATATAACATCCAAAAATGTTGTATATGGGCCCTTACTGAATTAATAAAGCTTTTCTTATACATCCAGGATCATCATAAAATGTATTTGTGAAGTATTAATGGAAGAATATTTCCTATGTCTAGTCAGTGGCGTTCCCAATCTCTGCCAAGCTTTAAAAAAAAAAAAAAATTCTGCATTAAAGCACGTAAGAATCAATGTTCCTCATTAGCAAATAATTCTTTGTTCATCAGTGAGCAATGCTACCAAAATGACAAATTAAGAACTGTGGATTTTTCAGCCTTCGCATTTTAGGGAATACTTCAAATAGATAGTTTAACTTAAAGGGTTACCCCACCAATCATCCTGAGTTCCCAGAAGTTAAGAAAAGAATGGTTCTGATTCAAACAGTTTCATATACTTGCCAAAATAGAGGGAAAGAACCTTGCTCATCATAAGAGTAAATTCTCCTTTCTAAAGGGAGGATAATAATGCTAATCACCATTATAAAACTAATTAAAGAATTTTGAAATTATCTAAAAAGGTCCTCCAAGACCATTCAGAAAAGGAACACTATGTAATTTAAATAGTTTTTCGGTTGTGTATTACTTTAAAAATTACATCATAGGCTCTATATATTGGCCTGCACAGGATTGGATTATATTTCCAATAAAACAAAAGCCACTCAGCTTCTGCTGCTGCTGTAATTGGCACTTCAGTCTTTCTGCCCAGTTAGCACAAGTTCCCATGAAAGATACTGAACCTACTTGAAGTTGTCAAAAATCCTTTAGAAAATAGGGGTTTTGGTGGAAGCAACCTGCCAATAATATTGAGCGAGCTAAATAAGGAAAAACGGCTAAGCAAGGCTGGCCCACATCCAAGCTCTGAACGCACTGTCGATGTGGCAGGGCATCAGTTCAAAAGATCATCTCCTCAGTAGCAGAAAAGCAAAGTTCAAAGTGAATGTTTCAAGGAGGCTAATTTCATGTTTGCGTTTAATCTCCATATTAAAGAAAGATCAGACAAATGGTATTTAGAGAAACTCTAAGGTTAAATCCAAATTCTGGGACTCAAACTATCTTTGCCTTTTGGGAGAATAGCCATTTGGGAGACTAAACAATAAATACAAAAATATTTTTACAAAGGACATTAGATTCCTCTATACTTTGTACTCTCAGAAGAAGAAAGTGAGAGTATTCTGTTTCCTGATATACTGTACTAACCATATTCACTAGTCATTGGAGATGACTCTATTCGATGTATCTTTCTTTAAGGGCTGTCTGGCTCTCTTTCCCTTGGAATTCCAAATGTGCCAGGCTGCCACATCATCTTCTCACCAAAGTATAAAATATTCCTGGACAGGTAAAATAGTCTCTTTCACATGCCTTTTACTTTGGATATTTACATTTCCTATGTAATTTTAATGTACCTGTAAATCAAAAGCGTCTACTGGAAGCAAAAAGCAGACCTGGGGTTTGGTGATATTTTGTGGTGCCAGGACCAGGAGCTATTATTAATGCATGTCTAAGATTTTCACATCTTTCATATGGGTTGTATGCCATCTGAATCTTATTAAACTGCCGATGGCCATGACTGAGCCAGATTATTATGAAAAATTTGATACTGACAACAGAATGACTTCTGTTGAAACAGGCCTTCAAATTGAAATAATGGGGATTATACTGGAAAAAAATTATTGAGCAAAGCTTTTTAATACATACAAGTAATTGAGTAAACTAAGCCTACCCAATATCCTGCCTTCTAGTCTCTAGGCTCATCCACTGACCAGGCTTAGCCAACTTCAAACACCTGAGAGCTGATCCAATGATCCTGCCCAAGGTGGTGGGGCCCTGCTGGCTGTAACTCAGTGGGAAGCCATTACTGCAGTACAGACTGGAGAAAAGAAAACAGATTTTGTTTAATGGTTTTTCTCAAGTCTTTAGGAAAAGGGCAAAAGTAAATATAATTTTTATTCAGCCAGAGAGGGAGGGAAAACATTCACCCTAAAATCAAAGGAAGAAAAACAGAGGGTGGACCTTGGCTCTTTACATCTTATCCTTTTCCACAGAGAATTAAGACATCTTACAGATAAGAGTAAAGAAAAGGATAGAGGAAAATTTAAGTGAGGTGCTAAGCTGTGACCAAGAAGAAAGAATATAAATTGACCCACCATGGCTGAGCTCCATGCTTCTTCCCAACTAAACCCAAAGAAGAGTAGGTTAGTGGTGTGCTTCTCGCTATCAGAAATAGGAAACATACTAATATTCAGTGGAAGCAGATATTTTCCTACTACTAATTTTTAAGAAAATTTTATGTGAGATCTCTTGTGGGCATTCTAATTTATGTGATAGGCAAGGTCTTTGATGACATTCTCAAGGCAAATGTGATAACAGGTTTTACAGGTATATCACTTGGGGTTCTCCGGAAAAACAGATCTAAAAATGTATTTCAAGGATTGGCTCATGGGATTATGGAGGCTGGCACATCTGAAATCTGTAGGGCAGGCCAGCAGGCTGGAAACTCAAGGCAGAATTTCTGTTATAGTCTTGGGGCAGATTTCTTTTTCTTTTTTTTTTTTTCAGGAAATCTCAGTTTTTGCTCATAAAGCTTTCAACTAATTGGATGAGCCCGCATATACTACCCAGGATAATCTCCTTTACTTACAGTCAACTGTTGTAAATGTTAATCACATCTACAAATTACCTTCACAGCAACAGCTAGACTAGTGTTTGACTAAACAACCGGGCACCATAGCTTAGCCAACTTGACACATAAAATGAACCATCATAACAGGCCTATGTTATTAATAGCATCTCTCATAAAAGTTAAGGGTACATCAGCAGAAGAAAGGTGCCTGAGAGACCAAGGTAATTTGAGCCATCACCATAAAGGATCACGTAAATAAATTATAATATATTCTTACAATGAAATAGTATGCAACCAGTAAATAGCGTGATTTCAAATAATATTTAATAACATAAGAAAACATTTCTGATTTAGTAATAAGTAAAAGAAACAGAAATTTTAAATATATATATATGGTGTGTTCCCTACATTGTAAAGTAAGTTACTAATGCATATAGTTTAGAATGCATATAGTTTAAAGTTTTAACAGCCGTATCTCTGGAACACAGAACTATGAGTGATTTTTATTATTTTCCTATATTTTCTATAATTTGTATAAATTACTTTATAATTAGAAAAAAATCATTGAATAGTCAATTTGACTATTTAAGAGCCTAATTTAAGATCCTAATCCTGACTCCTGCCTGAATGGCACATTAACTCAGCCATTCTGCAGAAGCCTCATAGCACCTGCAGTCAGAGCCAAGGTTTCCCCCCAAAAGTGGTTCTAGATCTATACCAGACATGAATAAATGGTAAATTAAGGTCTTAAAGTTCTTTACCATATATCATCTCTAAAATTATTTGGTTTAAGTTGTTTTCAAAGCAGAAGTAACTTAAGACAGTAAAAGAAATTGCCAATGTTGCTCCAAGGAAATGTCTGGTTTTGAGCAGGCTTCCAGGAAGCAACTGGATAATTTAGCTGCTGATTGGAATACAGCAAGGCCACTCACCCAGATGGTGGCAGAGTGAGGTCTAGGATAAATGAGCACCCTTTCCTATACTCTGCAGGCTCTTCCAGGACAGGAGTAAGAGAATGGATGGTCTTCTCCCTTTCCACAAACCTACTATTCTCCCTCCCATGTGGCACTTCAATGGTATGTACTTCAGGTCATTTTCCATCTGGGTTCCTCCCTTCTGGAAGGCCAGACCTTCCAGGAGGGCACAGTACCCAAGGACTAGGGTCTATATTTTACTCCCTGTCGTCAGACCCTGGCACAGATGGAGGTAGGCAGTCCCTTTTGGAGCTGAGGTCATTCACTGCATTCCTTCTGATTCACAGAGTTCTACAGAATCCACATCAGAGGGGCTCCCAGAAATAACTCTGGCAAGTGACGGCACAACATAAATTATACGTATCCATCCTCTTGGGTTGATTTAAGCCTTTCCACTAAGCACACTCATTCTCAAAATTTCTTCCCCCCGGTCTGCCACAGTAGCTGAACTTCCCACCGTAAGATTCAGTCCTTTGGGTTAAGGTCTCCAGGACACCCCTGTTAAAATGCAAATATATGACTCACAAGATGTAACACATAGATTCATTAGCACTGTTTACACTTTAGAGAGGCACAAGAAGGAAGCAGAATGGTCTTCAAAAATGACCAAGACTTTAGAATTCCACTTAGGCACATCCGTGGCAAATCCAGTCAAGACAGATCCATGCCAATGATAGATTTCCAGTTGGTTCTCCTATAATAGAGACTGACTTCGAGAGAAGGATAAATTTTTTTCCTCCCCTATAAGCTCTAGCAGCTCTGAAATATTTGGATATACAAGCTAGTATTGAGTCTTTTTCTAGGAATAAGATGTATGCCTCTTGCCAATTTGCCATGTTCTCTTGTATTAGCTGCCAGGGAACCCAGTGAGCACAAGAAGGGCACCCTTGAGAGTGCAGCTCCATTGTCCCCAAAGAATGACAGTGAAGCAAACTTGGTCACGGTTTTGCAGGCTCACTGGCTGCCCATGGAATTTCAAAAGGTTCTGGGCAGAGGCAGGTTCTACCACATGCCTTTTAAGTTTTGACTGTTGATGACTCTGGAGAACAGATCTAATTTTGCCATGAATCAAGGCTATCTTCAGGAAATGTCGAGTGGAACCTGGTTTCCTAACATGAAATAGTGCCAGGAATCGGAGGAGTCTACTGCCTTCCTAAAAGAAGCATGAGGCCGTCAAGACTCCAAGGGCAAAATTAGACTAATCTAAATTAAAACTAAAACTCTCGGAGTTCCTTAAAAATAAGCACAATATAAATAAAAGGCATAGAATACCTGAAGTTTTAGAGTATATTTTGGACCCTTATGTATTTTGCCACACTGATTCTAGACATTCTATGAATGTGTGTATATTGTGAGCTTGTTGTGTGTCATGAGCTTGTTATCTCCCCGAGTCTGTCACCAACCCTTTCTTCTTGTCCTATTAACCATCCATCATGTCATCTTCCTTAAACTTGCCATGTGCAGCCTCCTTCCAGAGGCATACTCCATCAAGGTTTCTTTTTAGTTTTATCCTAGAATAAAATGAGCTTTAAGTCTTTTTTTTTTTTCTCAAATAAGAGTATAAAAACTAGATGCTTTTTTGAGCCTCACAAATATATAATGCTACTTATTTCTGTCCCACAAAACAGCACTTTGGCATCATCCCCTGAACATGCCACGCAAAGCCACATTTGGTGGATAACCCCTACATGGATAACGCCTATGTGAGAAGGCATTCTCTTCCCTGCCCAAGGCACTGGATTATCCTGCCTAATTGGCTACCATGTGTGGACCTCATTAGAAGAACTTGCAAGTGCTATACATGGTCAAGAATGTATTTCTGATAATATTTCAGTTAGGTTTGGACCAAGGCCAAGAGTCTCTCTGGCAGACTAAAGCCACTTTACCAACACTTCACTTTTAGCAAAAAGATTCGTGATAAGGAAATATAAGCAAGACATCTAGGATCAAAAGGTCACACCACCCCACTTCCTCACCCCACTCTTCCACCTCTTTTTAAGCGTGAGGAAACATTCCCAGGCAATTAGTCATGACCTCTTTTCTACCTCAGTCCTTCTCCTGCTAGTTTTTACTAAGAGAGTTTGCTTCAAGGGCTTTCGAAATTCAGGGTCAAGTTTTGGAAGATGTTTTTAAAGATGTGAATACCAGCACAACTTCATCCAATTTAACACAACAATTCCTCCTCTAACATGGAATATTGTCGTTTCTAAATAAATTTTTATTATTTAAAAAAATGTTTTATTAATGAAGGGAAAGCCTGCATAATATAAATAATAACAGTGCTTGATTTAAAATAGTTTCTGGGAAAGGAATAAAACTATAGATTTCTGTGTATTATTTTGTTTTGTTGCTTAATATGCTCATGATTTGCCAAAGCCAATGAGAGAAAAAGGTGCCAGTTTTTGAGCCTGGTTTGAGCTTCTACTTTAGCCAGTACTAAGTGAGGAGACATGACCCATGTGATTAATGGACTCATAAAGAAGTAAAGATGAACATTACATTAGAAGACATCCGAACAACTCTCTTACTTTAGGGATGAGAAACCCATGCCTACAAATGCTAAGTATCCTTAGAAGCAATTGTACAAGGACCTTCAAGATGGCGGAGGAGTAAGACGTGGAGATCACCTTCCTCCCAACAAATACATATCAGAAATACATCCACATGTGGAACAACTCCTACAAAACACCTACTGAACGCTGGCAGAAGACCTCAGACTTCCCAAAAGGTAAAAAACTCCCCACGTACCTGGGTAGGTCAAAAGAAAAAAGAAAAAAACAGAGACAAAAGAATAGGGACAGGACCTGCACCTCTGGGAGGGAGCTGTGAAGAAGGAAAAGTTTCCACACACTAGAAGCCCCTTCGCGGGCGGAGACTGCGGGTGAATGAGGGGGGAGGCTTCGGAGCCACGGAGGAGAGCGCAGCAACAGGGGTGCAGAGGGCAAAGCGGAGAGATTCCCGCACGGAGGATCGGCGCCGAGCAGCACTCACCAGCCCGAGAGGCTTGTCTGCTCACCCGCCGGGACGGGTGGGGCTGGGAGCTGAGGCTCAGGCTTCGGAGGTCAGACCCCAGGGAGAGGACTGGGGTTGGCTACCTGAACACAGCCTGAAGGGAGCTACTGCGCCACAGCTAGTCGGGAGGGAGTCCGGAAAAAAGTCTGGAACTGCCTAAGAGGAAAGAGACCATTATTTCGGGGTGAGTGAGGAGAGGGGATTAAGAGCACAGCCTAAACGAATTTCAGATACGGGCGCGAGCCATGGCTATCAGCGTGGACCCCAGAGACAGGCATGAAACGCTAACGCTTTGCTGCAGCCACCAAGAATCCTCTGTGCAAGAACAGGTCACTATCCACACCTCTCCTCCTGGGAGCCTGTGCAGCCTGCCACTGCCAGAGTCCTGTGATCCAGGGACAACTTCCCCGGGAGAACACACGGCGTATCTCAGGCTGTTGCAATGTCACACCGGCCTCTGCTGCCACAGGCTCCCCCTGCATTCCGTACCCCTCCCCACCCCCGCCCCGGCCTGAGTGAGCCAGAGCCCCCTAATCAGCTGCTCCTTTAACCCTGTCCTGTCTCAGCGAAGAACAGACGCCTTCAGGCGACCTACGCGCAGAGGTGGGGCCAAATCCAAAGCTGAACCCCGGGAGCTGTGCAAACAAAGAAGAGAAAGGGAAATCTCTCCCAGCAGCCTCAGGAGCAGCAGATTAAATCTCCACAATCAACTTGATGTACCCTGAATCTGTGGAATACCTGAATAGACAATGAATCATCCCAAAATTGAGGCCGTAGACTTTGGGAGCAACATGTAGACTTGGGGTTTGCTGTATGTGACTGACTAGTTTCTGATTTATATGTTTATCTTAGTTTAGTTTTCAGCACTTGTTATCATTGGTGGATTTGTTTATTGGTTTCGTTGCTCTCTTCTTTTTTTTATTACTTTTTATTTTTTTATTTAAAAAAATTTTTTTAACTATTTTATTTATTTATTTATTTATTTATTTATTTATTTTTTATTATCTTTTTTTCTTTTTGTTTTTCACCCTTTTCTTCTTCCGTGTGGCTGACAGGGTCTTGGTACTCCAGCCTGGAGTTAGTGCTTGTCAACTTCTCTTCACCCTGAGGCAATCCTGGTAGACTGTTAGAAATACAGCAGGGAGGACTTTCTATTTAGTAGAAAGTAGATTTTAATCATCTTTTTTGGTTTTGTTATTGTGAAATCATAGCATTTTTAGGGAGTGATGCACTAGTCCGATCATTTTACAGATGAGGAAACCGAGATCTACAAAGTTAGTGACAGCCAACATGGAGCTGGTAAATAATGAAGACCAGAGGGGATAATATTTTAAGAACATTAGACCTCCTTCTCTAGTTATCAGAGAGAGCTCCAACTTCACGCTATAAATCTGATTAACTGGATCCATATTTTATAAATAAGGAGCTTAAATTATAGCAGTATTTCACCCAGTTGAACTTCAGATTACTTCAGATGAAAGTAATGTGTCTTTTTGGATATCAGACTCTTACTTAAAAATTTATATACTTTAAAATTCCTGTTACAGAGAACATAAATAGTACATTGAGTTTGATCAGTCAGTGAAAAATTAATCTCAGGGGGTAAATATTTCATCTTCCAGGGCATCGGAGAACTAAATAACAAGCAATTTACTAAATTCCATCCTGGTCCTGAAATCTTCTGTTTATGTAATTTGGATGTGTAGCTTACCCATAGAGGCTGGTCACTCCTTGTCACTCCTTGCAGGACCACCTCTCCTGAATATAATCATCACAGTATATCACCATATGCATTCACTGTGATTCAGATATGCAAACTATAGCTTTTTTTTTAACCTAATGTTCAGTTAATTACATCTCTTAGCTCATAGTATACCATCATTTAACCTCACAAGGCCTATATCATGTTTTATTAATTTTTATTGTTTTCCCCTTAACTTCTCATCATAACTTCCATTCCCCTTGTTGCTAGAGGCATCCACACAAATGTTTATAAGACATAAATGTATTTAGGTATGTTTGTATCTTTGAGAAGTATGTAATACTGTTTATGTTGTAGGTGTTTAATTTATATACATCTGTGCTATAGAACAATTTTTTTCTTTTTTCATTCAACATATGTTTTTAAGATCTATCCATGTTGCTTTATGTACATCTAGATAATTAATTCTGAGTGGTATGTAGAATTCCACTATATATATGTATATCCTATAATTCACTAATTCATTCCCCTAGCAATGGATACCTCACTTACCACCAACTTTCTGTCTTCCCAAATAAACATATTCATACATGTTCCCTTATAGCCCCGTGTCAGAGTGACTCTAGAGTATATACTCAGGAGTGGGAATCTTAGTGTATATGACCAGATTTCTCTAAGCCAGATAACTCCCCAGAATAGCTGTATCAAGTTAGACTTCCACTAACAGGGAAAGATGGTTTCCCAACTCCCTCAGCAATAGTTGGTATTATCTGACTCTCTGATGTTCATCTATCTAATAGGTGGTAGAATGCTTTTGGACCTATTCTAGTCTACCAGTTCTCTGAAATGTTTGCGCCTTCTCCCTTTGGTTCATGAGGACTTCTGGATCCTGTACATGCCTTGTACAGGCCCTGGGCAACTAGAAATACTGTCTCAGGACCATCTACGTAGACTCTTCCTCACAATCCTGCTCTACTGTTTCCACATCACGGAGGGCCATGCTGACCTCAGAACTTTTCTTATGGGCTTTCATTCTCCCCTCAGGAGAGAGGGGAATTCCGGGCTCTCCTAAAACCTTTCTGGATGTTTCTACCCACCCTATGGAAGTTTTCATGCATGGAGCCCATACACAAATGCTAAGTTCTTGCCCTTTTCCCTCCCTCCCTCTCTCTCTTCCTTCCTTCTTTCCTTTCTCTCTTCTCCCTCTGCCTCCTAGAATTTGAAGGGTTTTCAACTTCTCCCTTTTGACTGACAAGACCTGTCTCCCTTTCTTATCCTACCCACCCCCTAGTTGACATTCTCCCTCTTCTTCCCTGGGCCAATAACAGAGGAAAGGTGATGGCGGTGGAGTGGGGGGACTATATTACCACAAGGGGAAAATATATCAGAGAATCTTGAAAAGTACTGTCTGCATGCACTTACCATTCCATATGAATAACACTTTAACCATTGCAAAGGACTTTAACATACCATTTGACCCTCTCAAAAACCTAGATAGAGAAGTTGTCAGTATTTGTAGACAAAAATAGAAACCAAGACTGAGAAAAGTGAAAGAATTCTGTGCAGTAATAAGATAGATGACTGACAGATAAACTATTTTAGAAGAATGCATATATCTTTTACAATTTTTTCCCTAAGAATATCAGAAAACCTTTTTAAAATAGCAAAATCTCTTCATTTTCTCTTTTGTAGATCTGGTCATCTGAGCCAAAAGGAAACCCTGACACAAAAATAAAGACTGTTTTATCTCTGCTTTGCAGCAAGAACTTGTGGATGTTCTTAAGCATTTGCAAGAAACTCTGGTTCTTATTCCTTTGGCAGCAATTCTTTTATAATTAAAATTCTAAAATTAAAAAATATTCTAAAATATGATCATCACTGTTACATTTAGACCCATACAGGAAACTGTTCATTTTTTCAGTCTATATTGTACTTACTAAATCATGTCTTACTCTGACAAAGGTTATGGACTTGATTAGTTTTGTGAAATAATCATTTTAAATGCCTAATTCTTTGAATATAGACCTATACACACAGTTTATTTTAATTGTGTAATTGTGCCCACTTTTCAGTAATTTAAGCTTCAAATTTTTACATTTTAAAATCTGGAAAAGCAACATATTTTTCCATCTATTTCTATAAAAATTTTCTAAGTATGGTTGGAGGACACTTTTTTATATCCCAAGTGAGCATTTTCTGCCAGATGGTTAACAAAGACCATCTCAGCTTGAAGGGAAGCAGACTGGGTTAGTGAAAAGAGACAGACCTGGTTATAAATCCTAGTTTTCTACAACCTACCAATTGTGTGGCTTTAGGCAAATGACTTAATTCCCAAACTACTTTTCTCATTTATAATACAGGATCATCATGAACACCACTGGCTGTACTCCAGAAAATCTATAGTAAAAATACTGCAGAGAATATTTCACCCTTGAAATGAACAACAGAAATAGGCATTTGGTGTGCCTTGTTGTCCAAACATGTGTCTTGGTTTTGCCCTTTGCACACAGTAGGAACCTACTCTGCTAGAGAAAGAGGCATCATCTACTTGAGCCTAAAGTGTAAGCAGTTAACACAACAGCAAACGTCATTTAGATGAATTGTCTCAATCAAATAAATCTATACTGGGGGCACAGTCTCATTCACCTCTACTCTCTGGGTATTTCTTGCCTACATGATATACCCTTTGAAGTCAGGGAGAATGTCTCATATGGATGAGATACCTAGAGAGTAAAGAAATATGAGGGGAAAAACTAGGCCTGTATTGTGTTTTTAAGGGATAAGCAGGAATTTAACACAGACGTTGTTTCTTCTAGGACTAAGAACTGCTTTTTTAGAGTCATCAAAAAGAGCAAAAGCCAAAGACCTCATGTAAACCTTATGCAACATGGCCTTTCCTTATGCAAACATATTAAAATGTTTCAGAATTGCTTTTGTCCATAACTTATACAACGCATCCTCTCTCGGAAAAAAAAAAAAAAAATCCTACTCTCTGTATACTGAGTAGTCCAAACAATATCTCACTTTTATTCCAAGAAAATAGGAATAGCCAAATCCAGGATAATAATTAACAAAAATAAAAGCTTCCCTCAACAACTGTCCACACTCCTGCCCAGCTCCAGAGCACAGGGCCAAGAGGAAAGATAACAAAGCCTTAGCTGGATTTAAAACAGTGTACAGAAACATTTAAAGCTTCTTCTCTTCCAGTCCAGAAAGCAGTTGGCAGGAAAGGGACCCAAGCCCAATATATATAGTCAAGCGCAAAGTCTTTCTTGAAGGTCTTCAGAATACAGAACATTCTCCAAAACCCCCTGGGGCACCCTACTAAAAAATGTTGAGACATAAAGCCTACCTTCAGAACACTACCAGTTTTCCCCCTTGGGCTCTATCCTCTCAACATCTCAGCTCTATCAGGGTATAAGCAGCATACTATAAACCTGCCTGGAAAACCCATAGATTTCCAACCAAATTCAGACTGGGCTGTGCCACAGCTACAAGGCAATATATTAGGTTACACCTGATGAACTATGCTTCCCTCTTATAAATGAGCCAAGTGTTCCTCAATTTAGATCCAGGAGATCACTGAGTTTATAACAAAGTGCAGTGGGTGGGAAGAGAATAAAGGCCAAGATCCAAAACGGGTATTAGGACAGGGTGGCTGAGGTGGCTGGAAAATATAGATCAGTAGAACGATGGAGTGATAATGGATGAGGAAGAAAAAGCAAGAGATTAAATGATATTGTCATAGCGATTATGCCTGAGGAAAGGAATCTCCCTTTAAATAAGAGTTTGCAAATGTTGCATTACTTTCACGTCTCAAAAGAAAGAAAATTATCGCAACAGCTATCATTTATTTTTCACTACCATGTGCCAGGTGCTGTTCCAAAATGCATTACATAGATAGTCGTCCCTCGTATCCATGGGGGGATTAGTTCCAGGACCCTAAAGATACCAAAATCTGTGGATTCTCTAGTTCCTTGTAAAAAACGGTGTAGTACAGTTGGTCTACTTCAGTAGATGTGGAAACCTAAAATAGGAGAGCCAACGGTATTAACTTACCTAATCCCCACAACAACCCTGGCATTGTTATTTATTATTGTCAGGCCCCTTTTTCAGAGGAGGAAAATGAGGCACAGAGAGGTGAAAGTCACACAGCTAGTAAACGGCAGAACCAGGAGAAAAACTCAGATAGTCGAGCTTAGAGCCCACTCACTTTACCACTCCACATACTTTCTTTCAACAGAGAAAGCTAGGGGCCTATAATTCTTGGCTTAGCCCCTATATTAATAGCTCATGCTTGTGTCTGGGTCTCCTGGTTACCACTAGGAAGGAAGGACCCCAGGGTAGCATGGTGGTCCTCTCTAACCTCTCAGCTTCTGAACATCACCCCATCACCACACACAGTAGGAAACAAGCTCTCTTTCAGGCCAGAGTGAGTATAAGGTATGGCTTATGAAAGGGTCCTATTTGGTCCTTTCTGTTTGACCCCCTATTAAGTTCCCATAAAGCTTCCTGGTGAAAGAAAAGCTTCCTTAATAAGAAATTCTCCATGAGGGCAAACCTGTCATTCTCTCGGGCCAGATTGTCATGGAAACTTTTATAAAGAGGAGCCTAACACTCAAGTCTTCAGGCTGCAAAAGAATCCATGCAGTTGTTCTTTTGTAAAATTATACAGATTTATTCATTGCAACAAGTGAGGCAATGACACAAGTTCCTTTTACTGATGAACGAGATTGGAACCTAATGAGAACAGTCAGAATTTCATTTGTCAAATCTCATGCCACTCAGCTAACCCTCATACTGCAGTCCTCAAACAACCCAAACAACGCATTTTAAAAACAATAATCACTAGACCAGAATTATAAAATAATTGTGAATTGAAAAAAAAAATGCATAGCTTTTAAAAATAATGCTCAGACATCTTAGTGTAAACAATAACAGGGTCTTTTCTTCTAGAGCAGGAGTCAGCAAACTATAGCCCTTGGGCCAAATTTGGCTCATTGCCTGTTTTTATACAACCCAAAGCTAAAAATGGCTTTTACATTTTTAAATTGTTGGAAAAAAATCAAAGGAAGAACATGTTAAAATCATATGAAATATAATACTTAATACC
Source organism: Balaenoptera musculus (assembly GCF_009873245.2). Lineage (NCBI taxonomy): Eukaryota > Metazoa > Chordata > Mammalia > Artiodactyla > Balaenopteridae > Balaenoptera > Balaenoptera musculus. The sequence continues at coordinate 56,564,632 of NC_045793.1, forward strand.
TAAAGTTTTTTTGGAACACAGGAACTTACTGTGTTCATTTACTTACTGTCTATGGCTGCTTTCACACTACAAACGCACAAAGCCTAAAATATTTACTATCTGGCTCTTTATAGAAAAAGTTTGCCGACCCCTTTCTAAAGTGATAAATGATAAATGTATTGCCCTGACAAATTTCTCACGGTCTAATTATCAAAATTGTAGTTTTCAATCGTTAGAAATCAGTGAAGCATTCTGCGACCTATCCCAGTAATTAATTTCTAAAACCTATTCTAAATAGACATTGCAGTCTATTATTCGCCCTCATGATAAGTTTCGATCCCTTAATTGTTTCAAGGGGTGTGTTTTCTCTTACACTGAAACAATGTCTGACTGATACAAACCAGGGCCTGAGTGAAGCAAAGCAGAAAACATCCCATGAACACATACATTCACTTGGCAGAAACATTTTGCAGCTAAGCTTGAAACCAAAACAATTAAAGCCAGTAAAGACAGAGCACGTGGGCTTCTGTTCCTACTGCTTGCTTATTCCAAAATCCTCAAATCCACAGAAATTTTTTGTGCAGCTTTTCATTAAGCATTTCAAAAGGAAAACAGGGTACCAGGCTTCTTTTGAAACTGTACGGTTTGTTGGTGGTATTGTTTATGACTACTCTTTGACGGTGGCTAAGTATTGCATTGATATTTCTCTTAAAAAGGAATGATCTGTCATAGGATTTGACTGTCTTGTCATCCTTTTACATACATATTTGTAATGTCTTACCGTCTGCAGATCCAATATGATTCTCATCCACGCTGCTCCCCAAACACATGCCTCTAGAATTCTTCCAAATCTGGCATCATCATTGACTTCAAAAGTCGCTCCCTGAGCAAAGGCTTTGGAGAAAGACACAAAACAGACTCACCAATTATTATAATTCAGGCATCTCCTAGGACTTTATAAATGTGCTATAATAAATTAAGTATGTTATGTCCTGAGTTACATAAAACTTTTATTTGTATTCAAACGCTAAACTAAGCAGCAACTTCTCCATGGGAGGTACTGGCAAGAAAGAATTCCCCCCTCCCCTGACTAAGGGCCTGGGAGTCTGTGATCCAGTCCCAGGTCCTCTCTGTACCCATGCCATAAACTGGGCATTGGAGCAAATGTTCGACTCTTATGTCAATTTCACATTGTTCAAATATGTTTTAAAGTTTTGCAGAATTCTCTGGAGACATCTGTCTTCTGATCTTAATCAGAAAATTATTCATGACTCATAGATCCCAAAGACTCCTTTAAACAAGCTGGGGAAACTGCGGAAGCTCAATCAACATCTCTAAAAGCTGTTCTAAAAACATCTTTACAATCAAATGCAGTATCTTTCCCAAACAAAATGAAAAATTTTATCTCTGACTCACATTCAACCACTTCAAGAGATATTGTTTATTTTAGCCCACAAATATATTAGTTAATTTTTACAAGCAGTTTTCAAAAGAAATAGGCCAGCAAGAAAATCTACTTAGCAACAAAGATTTTCACGGTTCTACTGAATAACTCATGCCTCTGTTTGTCTTTGCTAGTCGTTACTAACTCAATCTGAGTCAAGGAAGAGAAATATCTCTCTACCACAAAACCAGATTTTTTGTTAAAAATTGAGCCAAAGGGAATAAAGGAAAAGTGGGGGGAGGCAGCACATATTTAATTAGGCCTAGGCTTGTTGCCTGATTTTCATTAGGCCCCTGCCTGATTCTTATTTGGCCCACTCTAAGTACATTTAGGCCACTGGGCACAAAGGCCAGTGCTTATTTTCATGGTTGTTTCAATTCATCAAGAAAATCCTTTGAAAGATGAAAGAAACTCCACATTTTTTCACCTGTTGTTCTTTCTTGTGTGCCTGTCACTTCACTAGCCAAACTCGCTTCAAGCCAAACCAAATGCTTTCCAAACCTCTACAGCATGCCTTTGAAGATCTGAAGTTAAGTATTTTCTTATGCTCACCAGTATAGCTTCCAAATAAGGAATAAAAAAATAATAACGTAGTTCTTAAGCTATTTTTTTTAATACCAGAAATGCAAAAGCACATTCCAGTATGTGCAAAAAAGCAAAATTCCTCTTCCCCAAGTTTAGAAGTCATGGGCCAAATACACCTGATGTTCATTACCACACCCACAGCACATTGCTTATGTATGACAAAGTTCCTGCAAAGACCATATGCTGTTTTTATTATTACCACTTCACAAGTTTTCCCAGGCTCACTAGAAAAAGTATTTTATAAGACCCGCCCACCGAGTAGGCTCATCTTGCTACACTGATGAAATTTGGTTTGCTATTTACTTGATTAGCAATAAACATCTCTCCTTATTTCCAACAGCACAGCAATTAGGACACCGATCTGTCACCACTAACTTCAAGTTTTAGCTTTCATCAAAAGAAAAGGAATTTACCAAGAAGAAAAAAACACAGCTCTACCTTCAAGCTAAAATAGCTCTGCCTTCTAAACAATATGCACTTTCACACAGCTCCAGCAAACCTTCTTCAAGCAGCTTACAAAGGAGATACTAAGAGAAGTACAAAATAGACCCTAGTTTTAGGTACTGGTTTAGCTGACAGAGATGCAAACAAGAGAAAGCTGATATTGGAAAGCAGAAAATACAACCTAGTTGATATAAGAGGAAATGAGGCTTCACTAATCTGTTGATTTGCTTTAAGGGAGTGAAAAATAGACAAGACAAAACTACTGCACATAGAGGATATATCTACACTTCCAGAAACTTTTATAAGAGTCTACACCAAAGGCTTTATTTTAAAGTTATGAAGTTTACATTAAATATGTATTCTTAGAAAACCAACTAAAAGCCAAAGAACAAAGTAGACGCAATGCCCTAGATGGAGCTTATTTAGCATAGTCAGAGATTATCTAAGATATGATAACAATGATAACAATCATCATCATTATCATCATCATCACCAAATACTTGTCATGTCCCAGGCACTGTACTAGGCACTTCATATACATTAACTTCAATACTCTCAATATTATTAGGTAATGATACTTAATCACTAGGTAGGTAACATATCTCCATTTTACAGAATAACCAAGGCTCAGAGATGTTAAATAACTTGGCCAAAGGCACAATGCTAGCGAATGATGGTAAACTAAGAGCAATTAGTTAAAGCACTATTCAGCAATAACTTGATTTCTCTGAAGTTTATATAGTGACAAAATCATTTCATTATCTATAAGTGTTTTCTTATCACATGTACTTATTTCTGTAAGACATAGCAAATAAGAAAGAATCCATTGCTTCCTCACCCCAGGAATTTGTGATGGATCTGTTCTCCAATCCTGCTCACTCTTGATGTTTACCAAATGTGAGTAAAGGTAATTCATTCAATGAAAATTTTTGAGCACCCACTACAGACCAGGCAGTATAGGACTATCCTAAACTTGACTGTGGAAAGAAATGAAAGAATTTATCCCTATCAACCAGAATATTTCATCTGCAGCTAGGGTTTGCTCAGTCCTCATAGGCCTATGGGAATAAATGAGATTGCATTAATCAGCAAAACCAGATTTCATGGCTTCCCCCCTCAACTTATCAGGACATACCCATCAATCAAGCACTGTCCAAGTAACACTGGTAAATCCCTGGGGGCATCCCACCTGTGCTAAGGAACAAAACTTGTCACATACCATGTGGCTTCTGATTTCTCCTGCTCTTTTCTAGCACTCTCCATGGACATTGTTGGAACTGGAAGAGAAGTCCTCTCTCTCTTCATTGCATTACATTCTTTTAGAGGGGTCCCTAAGTTATCTTGCTTGTACCTCCATGTCCAACAGTTTTAGCACAAAACTCTTTTCATTCTCATTTATAGCTTTCACCTCAACTCTCTGAAAGACTGAGACATGATCTAAAGGGAGGTCAGAGACAAATTTGAGTCATAGACACCACACCATTCTCAGAATGGCCTCTGTCCTCTGATGACTAAGGCTTGTTACTTGATCAAGCTGTCATCCCTAGCTTCCTCATCCCTTATAATAATTACCTCCCAGGATGATCTTCAGTATTCTGACAGGCCCTGCCCACCAGTAATTTAACAAGCCCAGAACATGGCTGAACCTATACAGAAGCCACTGTGTAGGCTTATGGCCATGTTCTAACATCCACCCCTCTCCCCACACAAACACACGACTTACTAGGAAATAAGGACCTTGGGGTGGGGGTGGGGGTGGTGGGTACTGAAGCCCCTGCTTTCTTATATGGCTTGTTGGGAGATTTGGGGGGCAGGAAGGATAGAGTGTACTTTCCGGTATACTCCAGTAGACCACCAAGAGACAATGATCAGGGTCAATCCAAGAACAGCTGCTGTAGAACTATAAGAATAAATTAAGTTCTGGCAGGATGGCTCTAAAATGGGGATATGGGGGATAAGCAGGAATTAGCCACAAAAAGCCCAAAGCACTAAAGATCTGTTTTTATGGTACCTAACAGAGTGAGCTATAACTTAGGAAACATAAGTCCAGCTTCCTAAAATCTGAAAACTAGTCTCCGGCAACAGACAGTTGGTGCCTTGCCAATATCCCCTTAACACATTCCTGTAGATTTGGTTGCCTATATTATTGGTGGACAGTTCCTTTCACGAGGCAATGGGTTCCTGTTTCAAGTATCTGTGTCTCTTTGACCTTGGACTTCCTCTGCCTGTAGGAGCATGATCTGCCCACTCCCAGGGTAAGCCAGATTAGATTAGTGGCTTGTTCATTCCTCTAGAACCAACCCTTCACACATGAGCAGCAGAAGATGGTGGATAAATGCCTTAGCTTCCTTGTCCCTTGCTGTGACTACACAGTCTCTTATAGTGTCCCTGGCAGGGTTGAGTCCCAGGTTCCCACAGGTATCCATACCTGAAAGCACTCTGTACTGACTTTCCTCCCGTCTCTATCTTATATACCTACTCCCTCTCGGTGCATCCTGAGACCACTTCAAAAATAAACTACCTGCCCCCAGATCCTTGTCTCAGGACCTGATTTAGAGAAAACTCAAACTAAGACATCTTCTTTCAGATAAGAATTCCCTCAGATACAAATTAACCCATTACATTTACGAACAAGAAAGCAGAGTTTTGAAGGGAAAAAAAAAAAAAAAAAACTAATGTCAGAGGCTTGAGGACCCTACCTTTACCCAGCTTCATCAGTGGGGAAGTGACTTGTGTCCAAGACTAAAGGAGATAGAAAAGCATCTGTGCAGGAGCGCCTTTCACAGAACCAAGCTTAAGTTTGTCAGGAAGGGTAAAGGGAGAGAAGGAGGAATCTCTCTGCTTCTCCATTTCATCTTCTCTTTCAGGGAGGCATGATCTAGAATCTTCCAACTGAGGCAGGAAGAACAGGGAAATGGAAAATCCATCCCTGAGAGGTTCCTTGTCACTCTAGACAGGTAGCATATAGGACCTGTGTTAGTCGGCTCAGGCTGCCATAACAAAATACCACAGGTTGAGTGGCTTAAGCAACAGAAATTTATTTTTTCACAGTTCCAAAGGCTAGAAGTTCAAGATCAAGGTACCATCAGGTTTGGCTTCTGCAGCCTCTCTCCTTGGCTTGCAGATGGCCATCTTCTTGCTGTATCCTCACATCTTTCTTCTACATGTGTGGTATCCCTTTGTGTGTCCAAATTTCTTCTTCTTATAAGAACACCAGTCAGACTGGATTAGGGCCCACACTAATGGCCTCATTTTAACTTAATCACTTTTTAAAGGCCCTATCTCCAAATACACCAAATACAGTCACAGCCTGAGGTAATGAAGGATTAGGACTTCAACATATGAACTTGGGAGGACACAATTCAGCCCATAACAGGGCCCCAGAGCTGGGGTTACACTTTTCCTGGATTATGTCCTATGGTCAATCATTGCACAGAAAACCTTTCTAAATTTTCTACATTGTGTGCTAAACACTCCTGTTTTACCAGATGGCAGATACGATTCAATTCAATCTCTAAAGAATGAAACATGTATTAAGTACCTAGAGAATAGCCTTTATTGTGTTAGGTGCCATAGAGCCTATGAAAACTACACACGAGACAGGTCAGGTGAGGAGACAGGTGATCTGTGAGGAATGATATTAGATAATAAAAAATGGATAAGACTGTATAAAGACATGCTAAATTGCATGGTATGGATCTTATGAAAAAGCTGAAGAAGTCAGGTTAAAACTCATGGAGGGAGTGAGCCTTTGGAGAACCAGAACCATTCAGAATAATAGTAGGCAAGAAGGATAAAAATCCCTACACTTGGGAAATATTGAGGAGACCAGTCTGACTAGCCCAGAAGATTTATGTGGACAGGTGAAGGTTAGGTAGTCAGCGTGGGCCCTGAGCCTAGGGGGCCCTAAGTGTCAGATAAAGAAATGAGTGAAATAAAAAGAGGCAGGTGAACTTGAGAATTGGCGAGTGTAAAAAAAACAAACAAAAAAAGAGAAGTTTGTAAACATAAAATTTCATGATGCCAAGTATTGTCTGGGAAATGAATCTTGGAGCAATCACATATCATTCCATGAAAGCATCATTCAATGCTACTACAAATAAAAGACTCACAAAATTATGGGCATCTCTAAGAAGAGCATTACAAACAAATCTGGGCATTACTAAAACAAAACTTTTAATCTTAAGTCAAGCTATAGCAATTTTGAATCCACTGAGTATAGTAACCACATCTTCAAAAAATCATTATTATAAAAAAAAAATCATTATTATGCAATATTGAGTGTCTGTGGGACAGTCATCACCCAGCTGGGAATCTGGGGGAATGGAAATAAAGGAAAATGTGTTACAAAAGTCAAAGATTAATAATTTGCAATCCCTGGCTTCAAAGAACTCAAAGTCTGTGGATGAAAATAATAATAACAGTAAATAATTTAAAATAATCCAAATGTATTAAGTGTTGTCACTGAGCGCCATCGCCATGGAGGAGGTAGCATTTCAGTAAATATTTGTTGAATAAATGAGTGAACTCTGTCAGTGGAAGATATATGTGTGGTAAATTTTTAAAGATGAGCAGGCCTTCACCAGAAGAAGGTGAAGAAGTCCCATACTCTACCATGTACCCAAGCTCTGCCAGAGAACCTTACAGGGGAATAAAGACATAGCGTCCACCTTCCTTCTCTCACTTCTAGCCCATGCCCTCTGCTCTTGTAGTTCTGAGACTTGTATTGTAACAAGGTCTTATAAATTGTATGGAGGGAGAACCTCCCTATTTGCCATGGAGTTTACAAAATGATTCCCCTGGGGACCATAGTAGCAAAGTTAACATGACATACAATTTTAGAAAAGGAAGAACTAGGTTGCTTGTGGGTAGTACAGAAATTATTAGTGGCACTGTCCACATGGAGATAGGAATTCTACTTCCAACACCACTTCTCCTTTGTGCCTTTATGGACAGCTTAAAGAGGGAGGACGGTTTGTGCCTGGAGGGACCTATTTTGGCAGAACACACAAAAAAAGATTTCTTCTTAAGGGAGACTTAAATGAGTATCTTTCTGTTTATAACATTTAGCATTCATTCCTTTTTCAGGACATAGTATTTTCATGTGTGTCACTATGACATTCCAACAAATGACAAAGGGGAAGGAGTATTAGCCCATGTGACATTCAAAAAGCTAACCTTTATCAACTGCTTCTGAAGGTCATTCCTCCGATGATTTGGGAGTTAGCTATGCAAGGCTAAGAGCCCTGGCACACTGAATGAGGATGCAGCAAAATCAGGGGCTAGGACTGCCTTTTGGCATGCTCATTGCAGTTTCTTTCTTTCATTCATTCATTCCATTACTGAGTACCTACTCTGTAATGTGCATTTTGCTAGGACACTGTAGAGCAATGTTTCCAGATCTGTCTGATGACAAAATCTCTTTGGACTCTTGCTAAAAAGACAGGTTTCCAGGTCCCACTACAGTCTCCCTGAATCAGAATGTTCAGGAGGAAGGTCATGGGAATCTGTATTTTTAACAAGCACCTCAGTGACTCTTATATGAATAGTTTGGAATGGTTGGTCCCTGTACTTGGTGAACTCTAAGGCCTCCTTGTTCTGTAAATCTAGCTGATGCAGGTCCTTTCTAGTTGGATTTCTAGATGAAATGATGTTTTCTCTATCAGCAATTTCTAGATCTCCATGTTCCATGAAATGCCAAGCCCACCCACAATTCCTTAAAAAGTCAGTGACAGTGCATATTTAGCCATGTAAGTCACCACCTTTCTTTCTTACATTATTTCCTTTTTTCCATAACCAAATTTTTCAGTGCCGACAGACAGTCCAACCAACTCATTAAATGTGAGTATCATTACAGGTTTTTCCAGTGTAACCTTGTTTTTTAACAAAATACAACTTTCAACAGCAATTACATGGGTGAGGTCAGCTGGAGTCCTGTGGAATGAGATGGAATTCGGAAAGGGTTCTGAAGTTCTTAAAGACTGAAAACCTCTGTTCTATACCTGAACTGCCCATAGCTTCAGGGAAGCCCTAGTGGAACTCCTGTTTTGCAAACCCACAGCTCATGACCCACAGTCATGCTTGATGCATCTACTCGCGGCCACTCAAATTTAGAAGGCAAAAAATTTGTGTCAATTGTCTTGGGTGGCAACAAATTATGACTTTACTCAGCAAGTTGCTGTCTCTTGAAGGCTGCCTGCTGAGAGTAATGATCAAGTGCTGGCATCACACAGGCCACAAGGTGACCGAGGGAATGTGTTGGGAGAGATTAGAATGCATCTCCTGCGACTGTTTTCCTCTTATAAACTGGGGTCTCAGCAGCTGCAAATGTTGTCATTTGTTGTCTTTTTTTCCCAAAGGCCGTTTTGTCTTATCTGATGTTGAAACTCTGCCCCACAGCTTTGAACACTGAAGCACAGGAACGAGAAATCAGCTGGAAATTTGTTCGTGTCTCTTGCTATGCTTGACATTTCTACACTGATAAGGTACAGCTAAATATTGATTTTTTGGTTAAGTTCAGATTAGGTGTCTGGTCCATGAGCATTGATTGCGAACCATTATCTTTCTTCTCCTTTTGGCACTGAGTTCTCTTACAAAAACAGAAAGGACAAAAGGGAAAAACTGTTGCCTGAAGTGTTGTCATTAATTACCTGAAGGTCTTTTCTGAGCTGTGATAAAAATTGTCATTAACTTTTGAGATATGGGGGCAATTTTGTTGAAGATGGTGTTGGTGAACATTAAGACACATTAAAAATCATACTTTTATACATGTAGGTTATTCACATATATCTTCAAATTTATCCATTGAAGAAAATGCCACCCTATTACCAATATAAGTGCACAAACCAGATAACTGGCTGACTTGCTAAATGTATATCACTGCCATACTAAAATCAATAAGTGAAGATATCTGTGCTCAATTTAGCCAACACAGACTCAACCTGGTGGATTAAGCTTCCTTTTACCATTCTGCTTGGAATAGAACAGTTAAGAGAATTTCAAACAATTAAAAGAATCTCAAATCTGCATTGTCTCCCAAAGGAGACTGTAAATTCCTTGAAAGCAGGATGATCCTTGATTGATTTCTCAAAATGCAATATTCCTAGTCCTCTGAAAAGTATTTTCTTGTTACTCTACCAACTTAAATAATTAAATCCTATCAGAATGCTCTCCGAGTCAAATGCTTAGCCAAATCAACAGTTACTGGAAGCCATAAAGAGTCAAGGCATGGTCCCTGTTCCCAGGGAGTTTACAATTTATTTAGAAAGAAGGTAATACAGGGACTTCAGTGGTTAAGACTTCACTTTCCAATGCAGGGGGTGCGGGTTCAATCCCTGATCAGGGAGCTAAGATCCCCCACGCCACACAGCCAAAAAACCAAAACATAAAACAGAAGCAATATTGTAACAAATTCAGTAAAGACTTTTAAAATGGTCCACATCCAAAAAAAAAAAGGTAATACAGAATTATTTACTAAAATAATGGTAGCAAAGGAAAAATCACTGAGTTCACAGGAAAGAACCCTCACTGTAGGCTAGAATGGTAATTGAAGCCTTTATGGACAGATTAGCCCAGGGTCCTGGAAGATTTCGCTAGATGAAGAACAAAGGCACTCTAGGTTTTCTGTAAGACAGGACATTCTTATTGCACCCCACCACCAAGATTAAAATATTTTATGTAAAGAAAATGTTGTTTTAAGACCCAGGTTACTGGCTTGATTGTTGGTTTTTAAGAAAAAAACTTGGCATTATTATCTTTGTTATTGCTTTGGTAAAGCATACATGAACCATATTATATTGCTTATATTTGTTTTTGACCTACGGAAGCTGCAATTTCACATGATTCAACCACACACATATACATGTGCACAAATACACACAGACACACAAATATATATATGTTCAATGTAAAACTTCTCACCTTTATTTGAGCAAAATTCCCTAACTGTGTTAATTTTTAGTTGTATTAACATTTAACAGGCAAGTAATAAATTCTCAATAAAGCCAATTCTATCAACACTGTTAATATGTATGACTATAAAGTCTGTTCTCAGTATCTATATAATGACCCCGACTTGCCAAAAAGAATATTTGATGATTCAAGTTGTGAACAATGAAACAAAGATTTTGATTCATATTCAGATGGGCAGTTGTATTAGCCCCTCATCCCTAGGTATCCATACCAGCAATCCACCAGCAATCAGGAATGAAAGAAATTGGAGGTCTTGAGTCATCTCTCCACTAAATTTGTCATCCACATGACAAAGGCACAAACAGATATGAGAGTTTCAGCTAATGAACATAAGATGAAATAAAATAAAATAATAAAATAGAACACTGTTGCATATCTGGACCTCTGAGGGAAGGGAAGCACAAGGAAGTCTGGTAATGAGGTGAGCATTATAGAAGGAAGGACAGCGCAGCAAATTTTTCCTGGTCTTCTCTATAACAAAGGGGAGCCCATTTTGAGCTTCACACAGGGTACAATTCCAAACTAGGCAAACCAAGGAAAAAGACTCCAAAGATTTCTACATGTAACTCAGCCATCTGGGTAACTACACGCCCTAAAAAATCAGCCTATTCCAGAAACCATGTTAGTACTAGTTCATGATCCACCTTGGGCTCTAAATCTATGTTAGATCAGAGTTTCTCAAACTGGGGTTGGCTGACCCATTTGGGGAGATTTGCATATTCTCACAGGAATATATTCTTAAGAATTTATTAATTTGCGGTATTCATTTCACTGATAATCTAAAGTAAGCATATTCTAAATCATCTGGGTGACCACCTAATAACCAAATGCCTCCTCATAGACCCAGTTTGTGTTTGCAATCAGATTGGTGCTAAGTAGTTCCACTTTAATTGTCTTCAGCTAATTAACAATGTACAGAGGTAGACTTCAGAGGTTAATGAGGCTTTTGCACCAACTGTGGGCCATATGACTTCACAGTGTGCTGGAGGAACAAAGGTGTTTCAGTGATTCAGAAAGAAGAGTGGTGAGAGAGTTGCATCATTTTGTGACACCTGGTGGGAAAGGCAGACCAAGCCCAAGAGTAAAGAGCCATAATCGCTAATACTGTGTATCATGTTAAACTGTTTAGGTTAACTTAAAGTTTTTTGGTTTTGCAGAGGAGAGAGTTGTATGTAATTTTTACATTTGCTCTGATAAGAACTACAAGCTATAAGAACTGAAAGTTTAAGAAATTTATTCCTAGTTTTAGTTTGTACATATTTAAGGAGCATTTGAAATTAAAGGATTTAAATCAACAAGGTGTAATACAGGAATTTTTAAGGGGTGCATAAAATATGAACAGTTTTAAATGTATGAAAAGATCCTCCTCAACACTCATAATATGAGATATGAAAATTGAAACCATAATGAGATACCCTTCGCCACCTTATATAAAATTGCAAACCTTTTCACATACATACTACTCTCACCTGCTCTGCTTATATTTTTCCACAGCGTTTTCACTAACATACTTGTATTTTGTTTATCTATCATGTTTATTGTCTATCTTTCCCCCCACTGCACCTCCAGAATGCTTCATGCAGTCTTATTCACTTTAGTATCTGTAGATAGGAAACTAAAGATGCCTAAAATGGTACGTGGCACAAAATAGACACTGGATTATTTGCTGAATGAATGAATGAATGAAGACCTATGATCTAGCAATTTCCTTTCTAGGCATATACCCTAGAGAAACTCTCTCACTTGTGTACAGAGAAACAGGAGCAAGGCAGTATTGTTTGCCATATTAGGAAATTAGAAAAATCCTAAATGTCCTCAGTAAGGGAATGAAATACACTGTGGTGTGATCATATAAGGGAATTTAGCAATTAACATGAATTAAATTTATTTACATGGATAAAAATCAAAAGCGTTGCTGGCAAAAAAAAATTGCAGACAGATACATGTAGTAATATACAAAAGCCCAGACAGAAAATTTCACATCAGAGTAAGGATAACCTCAGGACAGGGAGGAGATGGAAGGAATAGGAAGGCTAAAAGGAAGGCTTTGCTTATATTGTAACCTTTATTACTTTAAAATTCTTCGTCTGAAGAAAAAATGGCAAATATTAATATATGTTAAATTTGAGTAATAAGTACATAGGTGCATATTATATTTTTCTCTGTATTTTTCTAATGCTTAAAATGTTTCCTCATTTTTAAAAAGCATTTTAATACAAGTGAAAATTACCATTAGTTTCTTTTCCTGCATTAATAAGTAATTATAGCCCCCTCTGTGATAATGATGATGAAGGTGATGGTTCTTTTCCCTCTTCCTCTCCTTCTCTTTTTCTTATGTAAGTCCTGTTGTTATTAACAGCTACTACTTTATTTCTCTTTATATAATGCATCTTTTCAAAAACCGTTTCATATGGCTTACAACAAAAGATATGAATAACAATCTAGCAAGGTTAAAAAAATGATATGTAAATAGGCTACCTATTAAAGTAAACATTTATGCCATAATTGAACTTCACATTTTGCTCCAAGCTTCTTTGGAAGCTGAATGGTAAGCAAGTACACCAAGCAACTACATAGGTCTCATTGTTTAAAAGGGTACCTTGGGGAAGACAAAGCTTTTCCTGCTATTAAGTTCTTTAAAAGCTCTCATGTATGACTTTACATCGGGGACACTAATATGGATAGTGTCTTCAAGAGCATTTTAACTAAATTCAAAAGTTGATTTCATATGTCTTTTCTTGCAACAACTTTTTTTAAAAAGCTGAGAATATAATGCATTAGTATGGGTCATGGAAGGACATTCATTCTTTAGAAGCTAAAGTAACATATGCCTTTAGTCATCTAACTAAATCCAAAGATAAAATACCCAAGTGGGTAGGCAGAGAGCATGTCTCTTAGATAATTGTTCCTAAATATAATTTCCCTTAGACAAGCTATTGATAGATGGAAACAAAACAACCATCAATTAAAGATTATAGTCACAGACCTGGACCCATAACTGTTATTGAGTAAGAGTGTGAAGCTTTATTAAGTATCACTTGCCTCTTTTTATTTTTTTTTACACTTTCAATGGATGCTTTTATTGTATATTAATCATATATACCTCAACAAAACTGATGTAAGAAACGTTAACCACACCATCCATGAATTAGGAAAAATAACCTCCATTTATACACTGCAACAATAGATAAATTATGTTTTTTTCCATCATAATTTTTTAATAGATTTTTATTAGAGTACAATTACTTCACAATAGTGTGTTAGTTTCTGTGCATAACTTTCAAAAGAAAATTATAAAATAAAGCACTGATTCATCATAGGCTCCATCTGACAGGATTCTACTTTTTCTTTTAGATTTGTCTGTTCCCTAAGCCTAAAAGAAATGCTATTCATAGTCCTAAGTCCAGATTTGGCAGACCAAGTGTTATGCAGGCCAGGGGATGATGCTGTGGTTTACTGGTAGCATCTTTTATATCTTTTCTAATGCCTGTAATGTAGAGATATATTGCAGGGATTTAGGTTTGGGTTAGTCCCAAGAAAAGACTGTAATTGAAGACCCGCTTATCCATTGACTATTTCTGCTACCACCAGCAAAATAAGGGAAGACAACTAATATCCAACAACACTGAACTTAAGGTAGAAAATCAACTAGAGCTATGAAGAGCTTATAGTAATATTAATAATCACTTCCATTTGCATCACCCTTTTCACCCTTTTATGCATGGTCTCATCTAATCCTCAAAACAACCCTATGAGATGGTTAATAGTAAAAAAAAAAAAAAAAATTAACAATAATGACACTGAAGTTTAGAGCAACCTGGTGGCTTGACCTAAATCACACAGCTGGTCAACAGCACACTCGGGACTTGAACTCATGAGTTCTGGCTGAAAACCCAGATTTCTTGCTGTAGCCATGCACTCTTTGGTAAGAGAACCAAGGACTACTACTTTCCCTTCTTTTCCAAGGACAAGGCTTTGTGGTCTTCATTCCATCTGTCACATAACTGGGAGGATCATTCATGGATGTCTCTCTATAGCTCTTCCCTACACCAGCCCTCACTGACAGAATAATAAATTTTCCCCAGAATCACATCATCTCTGAAAGGTGGAAACCAACTACAAAGAGTGAGTTTCCACGGGGAAGATTTTTCAGGGTTAGTTGATGAATTGAAATGGCAATTAATAAAATCAGAAACACAAACAGATGCACATCTAAAAGATCACAGGCAATCACATCCTGAGTGATATGTGAAAGAGATGGTTTCCTTTCAGAAATGAGATCCATAGTTTTAATGGGTTCATTAGCAGATTCATAAGGACTGTTTTCATACAGAAGTTATGCTTTCCTTTTGAGTTTGTTTCTCCTACATTTGGAGCTCAGTGTTGTGAGATAAAATTAATTTCTTCAAATATAGAATTTAGCTTCATGCTTACTTAATAATAAAGGGTAATCTAAAAATCATAGGGCTTTCCAGACCTGAACTGATCATATTTTCAACCTCTCTAGTCTAAAGCTACTCTTGACGGGAGGAAGGAGCCAGGCGGATGGCTGCCCTTGCTAAAACAATGTGGGAAGGTCCCAGGGCTCACTGCACAATGTAAGCAAGACATTCTTTTCCACAACTGTCAGGATCACATGCCTTCAAATACCAGATCAGTGCAGCTAGGGGACAGGGGGAGCCTGAAGCTCAGAAATATATTAAGTAGCTTGCCTAATTTTAAACCAGTGTTAACCTCCATTTATCCAAATGCATAAGGCATACTATTTTGTGTCCCCTCAAAAATTCACTTTGTTTTCTTTTGTTCATTCAGACTGACTAATAGGCATCCTACTTGACACAGACTAAATGTCAATAGTATCTAAACCTCTCCTGGGTAAACAAGTGTCTGTTTTAAGTCAGTCATCATAAATATGACTCCTAAAGGTAACATTGTTCTAAAAAAAGAATGCCCTGCTATTAACAAAATACATGTTCCCATAGAAAGTAAAGCAATTACTCAACTACAATCTGTTATATGGCATCTTCAGTTATAAAAAACAAAGGAGAGGGTTTCCCTGGTGGCGCAGTGGTTGAGAATCTGCCTGCCAATGCAGAGGACACGGGTTCGAGTCCCGGTCTGGGAAGATCCCACATGCCGCGGAGCAACTGGGCCCGTGAGCCACAATTGCTGAGCCTGCGCGTCTGGAGCTTGTGCTCCGCAACAAGAGAGGCCGCGATGGTGAGAGGCCCGCGCATCGCGATGAAGAGTGGCCCCCGCTTGCCACAACTAGAGAAAGCCCTCGCACAGAAACGAAGACCCAACATAGCCATAAAATTAAAAAAAACAAAGGAGACTGAATCACTGAAGTAAGAGTCAGATATTACACTACACACTTAATGCGGGTTTATCCAGAAGTGTCCGTGCTTGATGAGGATGACATGACTGGTGGGGTGTGAAAAACTCAGACACAACAGGAGGAAGAAATCTCTGCTGGAAGAGCACAGTTCTCTGTCCACATCTCATAGCCTGAGGCTGGTATCAGGAAGACTCATAAAAGAAACACCATCTTTCTCAGCGATGATTTATATTTTCCAGAGCAGGAGAACCAGTGCTAAGATCAATGAAACAACTTGCCTGAACAACCATAACAGACATCTAATTTAGTGCTAACAATGTTGGCTAGTGACAGCCAGAAGCCTGTTATTTGTCAAATTTAAAATTTAAGAGAGAGGACTTCCCTGGTGGCACAGTGGTTAAGAATCCACCTGCCAATGCAGGGGACACGGTTTCGAGCCCTGGTCAGGGAAGATCCCACATGCGGCGGAGCAACTAAGCCCGTGTGCCACAACTACTGAGCCTGTACTCTAGAGCCCGCAAGCCACAACTACTGAGCCCGTGAGCCCGTGCTCCACAACAAGAGAAGCAACCGCAATGAGAAGCCCACGCATGGCAATGAAGAGTAGCCCCTGCTCACTGCAACTAGAGAAAGCCCGCATGCAGCAACAAAGACCCAAGGCAGCCAAAAAAAAAAAATTAATTAATTAATTAATTAAAAAAAATTTTTAAGTAATAAAATAAATAAAATTTAAGAGAGAGCGCATCATTTTAATTAATACATTATTTTTCTCTTGGGCCTGCTGAAAGTCCTTTAGTGCAGCATTAGGTAGAGTAAAATCAGGGAGCTGGGCGGAGGAGTCAATTCCTACATAGCAAAGAATCACAGCAAGTGTTCAAGGAAGATGCTCAGATGTTATTGTCTGACAGCTCCACTAAGAAGGGGAACCTGTGGCATCACAGATTCACCCATATAGAGGAACTTGCCTAACTCTTACTGGAGTTTACTACTTTTCTCCCTAGGACAAGCAATAAAATAGTCAGAGCATAGATTCAGGGTCTTAGAGCCAGAAGATGTCACATAGTACAACCTCCCACTCAAGACAGCAACCCTATCAGATTCAGTCATTCATTCAACAAATGTTTTGAGTACCCACTGTGCACCAGCCACCATACCAGACTCTATCAATGCATTCTGAACAAGATAGACCAGGACCCCACCTAATGAAGGTAACAGTTTAATGGGTGAGACTAAGTACAAGTAAACACAGGAATAATTACAGATTTTGAGACAGTCTATGAAGGCAATCAATAGATGCTGGGATAGAGAAAAACACAAGGCAGAGGAAATCCAACCAACGACAGATAGGGTGGTCAGGCAAGTCCTCTCTGGAAAGATGACATTTAAGCTGACTCCTGAAAAAGAAGAAATTTTCTATGCAAGGAGCTGAGAAAACTATTCATTCCAGTTAGAGGAAACAGACAGTGAAAAGACTCTGTGAGGGTAAAGATCTGGACTGAAGTGAGGAGAGGAAAGGAGGTAAGGTTAAAGACATAGGCAGAGGTCAGATAATGCATCCCTGTTGACCATGATAAGGAGTTTGGATTTTACCTTAAATGCAATCAGAATACTTTTTCAGCAGAGGGGTGCTAGAATGTGATTTATAATGAAAAGGGTGCTCTACCATATACCATCTCCTATGGCATAGGAATGTCCCTGTATAAACTGGCAAGCTAAGTACCAGATGCTTTAGAATCTCTAAACTCCTCATGGCCCATGTGATTACCATATTTTCTAAAAAGTAAGAATATGTGCCTAACAGTTCATCTTGTAATAACAGTAGTCACAGTAGTAGTAGTAGCAGCAACAGCAGCAGCTAATATTTGTTAAGTGCTTCCTATATGACAAGCACCTTTTAAAGATATTTTACATGTATTAGTTTGTCTAATCCTCACAACAATCCAATGAAGTAGGTTCAATTTTTATCTTTATTTTATGGATGAGGAAACTTAAGCAACTTGTGAAACAAGTAAACACTTTCTATTTCAATGGTTTCTGTTCTTATTTTTATTAATTCCTTCCTCCTACTTTCTTTGGGTTTAATTTGATTTTTTTTCCCTAGATCCCCGAGATGAATGCTTACAAAATGGACTGTCAATCTTTCTACTTTCCTAATATATGCATTAATTTTCCTCTAAGCACTACTGTAGATGCATTCACAAGTCTTGGTAGGTTTTTGTTGCTGTTGTTATAATTCAGCTCAAAATGTTTTCTAGTGTTCATTGTAAAATTCTTCTTTGATCTAAGATGTATCGAGAAGTGTACCACCGGGAGATCAAGATGGTGGGGTAGGAGGATACTGGGCTAACCTCCCCTCATGAACACATCAAAACTACAACTACATATAGAGGAACTCTTGCTGAAATTGACCTGGAGACTAGCGGAACAGCTCTTCTACAACCAAGGCTGTAAAGATTCACATGCAGTCTGGTAGGAGGGAAGGAGAAGCAATCTGATTGGGATCCACACCCCTAGCAGGGAACACAGAAGAGGAGGGGAATATCACAGGCTAGGGGACCCTCCCTGGAAGCAACAGATTTAAACCACATATTAGGTAGCCCAGCCACACATGGATGACTCCCCTTAGCTGGTTTGAAAACCTGTGGGGCTTACTGGAGGGCTATAAGTAACCGAGACTCTGCTCTTGAAGAGAGTGCACACAGAGGCAGCAGATTGAAAATTGCCTGGCACTCTGGCTTGCTTGCCAGGACCACTCCAGTGCACTCCCCAGCCTGTGATGAGCTCCTGCTCCAGACCCTCTGGCTCTGATGCTGCTCCCCACTAAGGTAAAGGCTACCATTGCCAATGAGAGTGCACACACATGGAGGAAACAGAGCTAGCTTGGACCCCAGCCCTGCCTCTGACCATGGTGGAGGCTGCCATTTCCAGCTTGCCTACCCTGCACACACTCCAAAGGGAGTGAAGCTAGCTCCAGGGCAGAGACCATCACTGCAGGAGCACGCATGCCTGTGCAAACTTGGGAGGGGGCAGGGCCAGGTCTGTGGTATAGCATCAACCCCTCCAGCCCTAATCTAGCCTATAACCAAGGTACACACACTGGGGAAAAAGTGAAACTAGCAGAGAAGTGTAGTCCCAAGCCCTCAGGCCCCAGCCACAACCCAAACCAATGCAGAGACTGCCATCACACCCAGGAGAAACCCAAGTCTCTCAGGGCTCCTACTCCAGCCTCTCAGCCCCATCCCCTGCCCCTGATAGGGTACTGATGGCCATTAAATATAAGATAAGCTCCAGGTTGCAACTGACTCTGGTTCTAGCTCCTCCAACTCCAGCCCTAACTCCCACCAAGATGGTGGCTGCCAGCACACTCCAGAGGAAGATGCAGCCCATGCTTGCTTCAGATCCGGGTCTCCCACCAAAGCCACTGGGCATATGCAGACTACATAGATGCTCCCAACAAAAGGACATGACCTCAAGGCTGGGAAGGTAACTGTCTCACTTAATTTTATAGAGACAGAGGAAGTCAAGCAAAATTAGAAGACAGAGGAATATGCTTCAAATGAAAGAACAAGAAAAAATATCTGAGAAAAAAACCTAATGAAACAGAGATAAATAATCTATTTGATAAAAAATTCAAAGCAATAGTAATAAAATGTTAACTGAACATGGGGAAAGAATAGTTGAACACAGTGAGAATTTTAACAAAGAACTATAAAATACAAAGAGTAACCAGTCAGAACTGAAGAATACAATAATTGAGATGAAAAATACACTAGAGGGAATTAACAGCAGATTAGGTGATATAGAAGAACACATAAGCAATCTAGAAAATAGAATAATGGAAATCACCCAATCAGAACAGCAAAAAGGAAAACAAATTTTTTAAAATGAGAATAGTTTAAGGGACCTCTGAGACAACATCAAGCATAACAACATACACATTATAGGAGTCCCAGAAGGAGAAGAGAGAGAGAAAAGGGTTGAAAATGTATTTGATGAAATTACGGCTGAGAACCTCCCAAACCTAACAAAGGACACAGATATACAGGTACAGGAATTATAGGGAGCTCCAAACAAGATGAACGCAAAGAGACCCCCACCAAGAAATATCATAATTAAAATGACAAAAGTTAAAGGTAAAGAGAGAATTCTAAAGGCAGCAAGAGAAAAACAAAGAGTCACATACAAGGGAACCCCAAAAGGCTATCAGCTGATTTTTCAGCAGAAACTGTGCAGGCAAGATGGGAGTGGCATGATATATTTAAAGTGCTGAAAGGAAAAGCCTATAACCTAGGATACACTACCCAGCAAGGTTATCATTCAGAATTGAAGGAGAGATAAAGAGCTTCTCAAACAAGCAAAAACTAAGGGTTCATCAATACTAAACTGACCTTACAAGAAGTGTTAAAGGGTCTTCTTTAAGTGAAAAAGAAAAGGCTACCACAAAATTAAGAAATTATAGGGGGCTTCCCTGGTGGCGCAGTGGTTGAGAATCTGCCTGTCAATGCAGGGGGACACGGGTTCGAGCCCTGGTCTGGAAAGATCCCACATGCCGCGGAGCAACTAGGCCCGTGAGCCACAACTACTGAGCCTGTGTGTCTGGAGTGTGTGCTCCGCAACAAGAGAGGTCGCGATAGTGAGAGGCCTGCGCACCGCGATGAAGAGTGGCCCCCACTTGCCGCAACTAGAGAAAGCCCTCACATAGAAATGAAGACCCAACACAGCCAAAAATAAATAAATTAATTAATTTTAAAAAATAATAAAAAAATAAAAGGTGAAATAGTAAATTAAAAAAAAAATTATAGGAAGGAAATAATCCCACTGGTAAAGGCAAATATGTAGTAAAGGCTGTGGATAAACCACTTAAATAAGCTAGTATGAAAGCTAAAAGACAAAAATAATAAAATCAACTATAACTACAACAAAGAGTTAAGGGATAGACATAAAGTTGTAAAATATGACATCAAAAACACAAAACACGGGGGGAGCAAGAAAAAATATAGCTTTTAGAATGCCTTTGAACTTAAATGACTTGTTTAAAACAAGTACATATAGTTATAGGTCAACATATATGAACTCTATGGTAACCACAAATTCAAATAAAAAACCTGTATTAGATATACAAAAACTAGAGAGAAAAAAACCACAAACATAACACTAAGTAAAATCATCAAAACACAAACATAACACTAAGTAAAATCATCAAACCACAATGGGAGAGACTACAAGAACAAGAAAAGAGCAGAGAAGAACTACAAAAACAACCAGCAAACAAATAACAAAATGGCAATAAGTACCCACCTATCAATAATCACTTTAAATGTCAATGGACTAAATGCTTCATTTAGTTACATAGGGTGGCTGATTGGGTTAAAAAAACAAAACAAAACAAAACAAGACCCATCTACATGCTGCCTGCAAGAGACTCACTTCAAAGCTAAAGACACACACAGACAGAAAGTGACGGAAAAGAAAAAGATACTCAATGTAAACAGAAATGAGAAGAAAGCTGGGGTAGCAATACTCATATTAGACAAAGTAGACTTTTAAAACAAAATCTATAATAAAAGGGAATTCCCTCATGGTGCAGTAATTAAGAATCCACCTGCCAATGCAGGGGACACGGGTTCAATGCACAGGACCACGGGTTCCTGGTCCAGGAAGATCCCACATGCCATGGAGCAACTAAACCTGTGTGCCGCAACTACTGAGCCTGCGCTCTAGAGCCCACAAGCCACAACTACTGAGCCTGCGCACCACAACTACTGAAGCCCGTGCGCCTAGAGCCTGTGCTCCGCAACAAGAGAAGCCACCACAATGAGAAGCCTGCGCACTGCAACGAAGAGTAGCCCCCGCTCACCACAACTAGAGAAAGCCCGCGCGCAGCAATGAAGACCCAACTCAGCCAAAAATAAATAATAAATTTCTAAAAAATCTATAATAAAAGACAAAGAAGGGCATTATATAATGATAAAGGGATCAATATGAGAACCGGATATGACATTTGTAAACATATATGCACCTAATACAGGAGCACCTAAATATATAAAGCAAATATTAACAAACATAAAGGGAGACATTGACAATAACACGATAATAGTAGGGGACTTTAATACCCCACTTACATCAATGGACAGATCATCCAAAGAGAAAAACACTAAGGAAACAGTGATCTTAAATGACACAGGGCCCACTGAATTGGCCCTTTCAGCATTTAGAAATACCTAGTTTTATTTCCAGTAATATTTTTTGCCTAACGTCTACTTTGATATTTTAGCCACAGCAGCTAGCTTTAGGTTAGTGTTTACATGGTATACCTTTTCCGTCATTTTACTTTCAACCTGTCTGTTACCTTTTATTTAGTGAATGACTCCTATATATAGGACATAGTTGGGTCTAGTCTGACATTTGTCTTTTCACTGGAGTGTTCTGTCCAGTTACATTAATATAATTACTGATCTATTAGGTTTAGGCTATCTTTTGATATTTTTCCCATATTTTCCCCATCTCTTTTTTAGCCCTTTGTTCTGCCTTTTCTTGGATTAAAGAAGTATGTTTTATTATTCCATATTTAGCTCCTCTATTGGTTTTATATATTATTCATTTGGTGGCTGCCCTAGAAATTGCAGTATCTCTTTTCCTTCCTCCATCATAGCTCATGAATGAGGCACGCCAAAGCACTGCATTGTTCCATATCTCTGGTACACTTCAGCAGTAGTACTTATGTCTTCCAGAATATCATGTGGTGTTTTCATCAACATACAGCAATTAAATGTATGGCTTTTGAGATTGGTTCAAGATGGCGGAGTAGAAGGATGTGCACTCACTCCCTCTTGCGAGAGCACTGGAATCACAACTAACTGCTGAACAATCATTGACAGGAAGACACTGGAACTCACCAAAAAAGATATCCCACATCCAAAGACAACAGAGAAGCCGCAATGAGATGGCAGAAGGGGCACAATCACAATCAAATCAAATCCCATAACTGCCAGGCGGGTGACTCACAAACTAGAGAACCACAGAAGTCCACCCACTGGAGTGAAGGTTCTGAGCCCCACATCAGGTTTCCCAACCAGGGGGTCTAGCAATGGGAGGAGGAATTCCTAGAGAATCAGACTTTGAAGGCTAGCGGGATTTGATTGCAGGACTTAAACAGGACTGGGGGAAACAGAGACTCCACTCTTGGAGGGCACACACAAAGTAGTGTGCACATCAGGACCCAGGGGAAGGAGCAGTGACCCCATAGGAGACTGAACCACACCTACCGGCTAGTGTTAGAGGGTCTCCTGCAGAGGCAGGGTGTGGCTGTGGCTCACTGTGGGGACAAGGACACTCACGGCAGAAGTGCTGGGAAGTACTCCTTGGTGTGAGCCCTCCTTGTGTAGGCTCCAGTGCGGGGTCACCTCAGGCCAAACAACCAACGGGGAGGGAACCCAGACTCACCCATCAGCAGACAAGCGGATTAAGGTTTTACTAAGCTCTGCCCACCAGAGCAACACCCAGCTCTACCCACCACTGGTCCCTCCCATCAGGAAACTTGCACAAGCCTCTTAGATAGCCTCATCCACCAGAGGGCAGAGAGCAGAAGCAAGAAGAACTACAATCCTGCAGCCTGTGGAACAAAAACCACATTCACAGAAAGATAGACAAGATGAAAAGGCAGAGGGCTATGTACCAGATGAAGGAACAAGATAAAACCCCAGAAAAACAACTAAATGAAGTGGAGATAGGCAACCTTCCAGAAAAACAATTCAGAATAATGATAGTGAAGATGATCCAGGACCTCGGAAAAAGAATGGAGGCAAAGATCGAGACGATGCAAGCAATGTTTAACAAAGACCTAGAAGAATTCAAGAACACACATAGATGAACAATACATTAACTGAAATGAAAAATACACTAGAAGGAATCAATAGCAGAAGAACTGAGGCAGAAAACGGATAAGTGACCTAGAAGACAGAATGGTGGAATTCACAGCTGCAGAAAAGAATAAAGAAAAAAAGAATGAAAAGAAATGAAGACAGCCTAAGAGAACTCTGGAACAACATTAAACATAACAACATTTGCACTATAGGGTTCCAGAAGGAGAAGAGAGAGAGAAAGGACCAGAGAAAATATTTGAAGAGATTATAGTCAAAAACTTCCCTAACATAGGAAAGGAAATAGCCACGCAAGTCCAGGAAGTGCAGAGTCCCAGGTAGGATAAACCCAAGGAGAAACACGCTGCGACACTTAGTAATCAAACTGGCAAAAATTAAAGACAAAGAAAAATTATTGAAAGCAGCAAGGGAAAAACGACAAATAACACAAGGGAACTCCCATAAGGTTAACAGCTGATTTCTCAGCAGAAACTCTACAAGCCAGAAGGGAGTGGCATGATATACTTAAAGTGATGAAAGGGAAGAACCTAAAACCAAGATTACTCTACCTGGCAAGGATCTCATTCAGATTCGATGGAGAAATCAAAAGCTTTACAGACAAGCAAAAGCTAAGAGAATTCAGCACCACCAAACCAGCTCTACAACAAATGCTAAAGGAACTTCTCTAAGTGAGAAAAACAAGAGAAGAAAAAGACCTACAAAAATAAACCCAAAACAATTAAGAAAATGGTAATAGGAACATGCATATCAATAATTACCTTAAACATGAAAGGATTAAAGGCTCCAACCAAAAGACAGAGGCTTGTTGAATGGATACAAAAAGAAGACCCATATATATGCTGTCTACAAGAGACCCACTTCATACCTAGGGACACATACAGACTTAAAGTGAGGGGATGGAAAAAGATATTCCATGCAAATGGAAATCTAAATAAAGATGGAGTAGCAATAGTCATATCAGATAAAATAGACTTTAAAATAAAGAATGTTACAAGAGACAAGGAAGGACACTACATAATGATCAAGGGATCAATCCAAGAAGAAGATATAACAGTTATAAATATATATGCACCCAACATAGGAGCACATCAATACATAAGGCAACTGCTAACAGCTATAAAAGAGGAAATCGACAGTAACATAATAATAGTGGGGGACTTTAACACCTCACTTACACCAATGGACAGATCATCCAAACAGCAAATTAAAAGGAAACACAAGCTTTAAATGACACAATAGACCAGATAGATTTAATTGATATTTATAGGATATTCCATCCAAAAACAGCAGATTACACTTTCTTCTGAAGTGTGCATGGAACATTCTTCAGGATAGATCACATCTTGGGTCAAAAATCAAGCCACAGTAAATTTAAGAAAATTGAAATCATATCAAGCATATTTTCGGACCACAACACTATGAGATTAGAAAGCAATTACAGGGAAAAAAATGTAAAAAGCACACAAACACATGGAGGCTAAACAACACGTTACTAAATAATCAAGAGATCACTGAAGAAATCCAAGGGAAAATCAAAAAAATGCCTAGAGACAAATAACAATGAAAACACGATGATCCAAAACCTATGGGATGCAGCACAAGCAGTTCTAAGAGGGAAGTTTATAGCTATACAAGCCTACCTCAAGAAACAAGAAAAATCTCAAATAAACAATCTAACCTTACACCTAAAGGAACTAGAGAAAGAAGAACAAACAAAACCCAAAGTTAGCAGAAGGAAAGAAATCATAAAGATCAGAGCAGAAATAAATGAAATAGAAACAAAGAAAACAATAGCAAAGATCAATAAAACTAAAAGCTGGTTCTTTGAGAAGATAAACAAGATTGATAAACCATTACCCAGACTCATCAAGAAAAAGAGGGAGGGCTTCCCTGGTGGCGCAGTGGTTGAGAATCTGCCTGCCAATGCAGGGGACACGGGTTCGAGCCCTGGTCAGGGAAGATCCCACATGCCGCGGAGCAACTGGGCCTGTGAGCCACAATTACTGAGCCTGCGCATCTGGAGCCTGTGCTCCGCAACAAGAGAGGCCGCGATAGTGAGAGGCCCGTGCACCACGATGAAGAGTGGCCCCTGCTTGCCACAACTAGAGAAAGCCCTCGCACAGAAACGAAGACCCAACACAGCCATAAATAAATAAATAATTAATTAATTTTAAAAAAAAAAAGAAAGAAAAAGAGGGAGAGGACTCAAATCAACAGAATTAGAAATGAAAAAGGAGAAGTTACAACAGACACCGCAGAAATATAAAGCATCCTAAGAGACTACTCCAAGCAACACTATGCCAATAAAATGGACAACCTAGAAGAAATGGACAAATTCTTAGAAAGGTATAACCTTCCAAGACTGAACCAGGAAGAAACAGAAAATATGAACAGACCAATCACAAGTAATGAAATTGAAACTGTGATTAAAAATCTTCCAACAAACAAAAGTCCAGGACCAGATGGCTTCACAGGTGAATTCTATCAAACATTTAGAGAAGAGCTAACACCCATCCTTCTCAAACTCTTCCAAAAAATTGCAGAGGAAGGAACACTCCCAAACTCATTCTATGAGGCCACCATCACCCTGATACCAAAACCAGACAAAGACACTACAAAAAAAGAAAATTACAGACCAATATCACTGATGAATATAGATGCAAAAATCCTCAACAAAATACTAGCAAACAGAATCCAACAACACATTAAAAGGATCATACACCACGATCAAG
This sequence comes from Balaenoptera musculus, assembly GCF_009873245.2. NCBI lineage: Eukaryota > Metazoa > Chordata > Mammalia > Artiodactyla > Balaenopteridae > Balaenoptera > Balaenoptera musculus. The sequence goes on from NC_045793.1 coordinate 56,591,005, forward strand.
TGGGATTTATCCCAGGGATGCAAGGATTCTTCAATATATGCAAATCAATCAATGTGATAAACCATATTAACAAATTGAAGAATAAAAACCATATGATCATCTCAATAGATGCAGAAAAAGCTTTTGACAAAATTCAACACCCATTTCTGATAAAAACTCTCCAGAAAGTGGGCATAGAGGGAACCTACCTCAACATAATAAAGGCCATATATGACAAACCCACAGCAAACATCATTCTCAATGGTGAAAAACTGAAAGCATTTCCTCTAAGATCAGGAACGAGACAAGGATGTCCACTCTCACCACTATTATTCAACATAGTTCTGGAAGTCCTAGCCATGGCAATCAGAGAAGAAAAAGAAATAAAAGGAATACAAATTGGAAAAGAAGTAAAACTGTCACTGTTTGCGGATGACATGATACTATACATAGAGAATCCTAAAAATGCCACCAGAAAACTGCTAGAGCTAATTAATGAATATGGTAAAGTTGCAGGATACAAAATTAATGCACAGAAATCTCTTGCATTGCTATACACTAATGATGAAAAATCTGAAACAGAAATTATGGAAACACTCCCATTTACCATTGCAACAAAAAGAATAAAATACCTAGGAATAAACCTACCTATGGAGACAAAAGACCTGTATACAGAAAACTATAAGACACTGATGAAAGAAATTACAGATGATAGCAACAGATGGAGAGATATACCATGTTCTTGGATTGGAAGAATCAACATTGTGACAATGAGTATACTACCCAAAGCAATCTACAGATTCAATGCAATCCCTATCAAATTACCAACGGCATTTTTTATGGAGCTAGAACAAATCATCTTAAAATTTGTATGGAGACACAAAAGACCCCGAATAGCCAAAGCAGTCTTGAGGCAAAAAAATGGAGCTGGAGGAATCAGACTCCCTGACTTCAGACTATACTACAAAGCTACAGTAATCAAGACAATATGGTACTGGCACAAAAACAGAAACACAGATCAATGGAACAAGATAGAAAGCCCAGAGATTAACCCACGCACCTATGGTCAACTAATCTATGACAAAGGAGGCAAAGATATACAATGGAGAAAAGACAGTCTCTTCAATAAGTGGTGCTGGGAAAACTGGACAGCTACATGTAAAAGAATGAAATTAGAATACTCCCTAACACCATACACAAAAATAAACTCAAAATGGATTAGAGACCTAAATATAAGACTGGACACTATAAAACTCTTAGAGGAAAACATAGGAAGAACACTCTTTGACATAAATCACAGCAAGATCTTTTTTGATCCACCTCCTAGAGTAATGGAAATAAAAACAAAAATAAACAAAAAAAAGAAAAAAAAAATCTTCCAACAAACAAAAGCCCAGGACCAGATGGCTTCACAGGTGAATTCTATCAAACATTTAGAGAAGAGCTAATACCCATCCTTCTCAAACTCTTCTAAAAAATTGCAGAGGAAGGAACACTCCCAAACTCATTCTATGAGGCCACCATCACCCTGATGCCAAAACCAGACAGAGATACTACAAAAAAAGAAAATTACAGACCAGTATCACTGATGAATATAGCTGCAAAAATCCTCAACAAAATACTAGCAAACAGAATCCAACAACACATTAAAAGGATCATACACCATGATCAAGTGGGATTTATCCCAGCGATGCAAGGATTCTTCAATATACGCAAATCAATCAATGTGATACACCATATTAACAAATTGAAGAATAAAAACCATATGATCGGGAGCTTCAAGATGGCGGAAGAGTAAGATGTGGAGATCACCTTCCTCCCAACAAATACATCAGAAATACATCTACATGTGGAACAACTCCTACAGAACACCTACTGAATGCTGGCAGAAGACCTCAGACCTCCCAAAAGGCAAGAAACTCCCCACGTACCTGGGTAGGTCAAAAGAAAAAGGAAAAAACAGAGACAAAAGAATAGGGACGGGACCTGCACCAGTGGGAGAGAGCTGTGAAGGAGGAAAGGTTTCCACACACTAGAAGCCCCTTCCCGGGTGGAGACTGCAGGGGGCGGAGGGGGGAAGCTTCGAAGCCATGGAGGAGAGCGCAGCGACAGGGGTGCGGAGGGCAAAGCGGAGAGATTCCCGCACAGAGGATCGGTGCCGACCAGCACTCACCAGCCCGAGAGGCTTGTCTGCTCACCCACCAGGACGGGTGGGGGCTGGGAGCTGAGGCTCGGGCTTCGGAGGTCAGATCCCAGGGAGAGGACTGGTGTTGGCTGCGTGAACATAGCCTGAAGGGGCCAGTGCGCCACAGCTAGCCGGGAGAGAGTCCAGGAAAAAGTCTGGAGCTGCCGAAGAGGCAAGAGACTTTTTCTTGCCTCTTTGTTTCCTGGTG